>NC_091796.1:7562500-8187500 GCF_041296235.1 Equus asinus
CCACTTACATGAATGGATAGATCATCCAGATAGAAAGTCAGCAAAGAAATAGTGGAACTAAGCAAAAAACTAGACCAGATGGACTTAATAGATACGTATAGAACGCTCCACCCAAAACAAGAAGAATACATATTCTTCTCAAGTGCACATAGAACATTCTCAAAGATAAATAATTTATTGGAAAAAAGGCAAACTTCAATAAATTTAAAAGGTTGAAATCATATCAAGCATGTTTTCCTGCCCAAATGCTAAGAAACTAGAAATCAACTACAAGAGAAATGCTGGTTAAGCAACAAATATGTGGACCAAAAAAAAAAAAAAAACCAGTATTCTACTGGACAACCAACAGATCATTGAAGAAATTAAAGGAGAAATGAAAAACTATCTGGAAACAAATGAAAATAAAAATACATATACCAACTCATATGGGATGCAGCAAAAGCACATCCCATGCTTTTCATAGCAATACAAGCCCATCTTAACAAACAAGAAAAATCTCAAATAAGCAATCTTAAACTACATCTAACAGAATTAGGAAAAGAACAAACAAAGCTCAAACTCAGGAGAAGTACAGAAATAATAAAAATTAGAGCAGAAATAAATGAAATTGAAACAAAAAAAAAACAGTAGAAAGGATCAATGAAACTAAGAGCTCGTTCTTTGAGCAGATAAACAAAATTGACAAACCCTTCACCAGACTCACTAAGAAAAAAGGAGAGAAGTCTCAAATCAGTAAAATTAGAAATGAAAGAGGGAAAATTACAGCAAATACCACAGAAATACAAAGGATTATAAGAGAATATTATGAAAAACCGTATGCCAACAAATTGGACTATCTAGAAGAAACGGATACATTGTTAGACTCTTACAACCTCCCAAAACTGAATCAAGAAGAAACAGAGCATCTGAATAGACCAATCACAAGTAAAGAGATTGAAATAGTAATCAAAAATCTCCCAAAAAACAAAAGTCCAGGACCAGATGTCTTCTCTGGAGAACTCTACCAAAGATTCAAAGAAGAATTAACAGCTATCCTTCTCAAACTATTCCAAAAAATTGAAGAAGGTAGAACACTTCCTAACACATTTAATGAGGCCTGCATTACCCTGATTGCAATGCCAGATAAGGACAACACAAAGAAGGAAAATTACAGGCCAATATTGCTGATGTACATAGATGCAAAATCCTTAGTAAAATATTGGAGAACCGAATATGGAAATGCATTAAAAAGATCATACACCATGATCAAGTGGGATTTATACAAGGGACACGGGGATGGTTCAACAACCACATATCAATCAATGTGATACATCATATTAACAAAAGGAGGAGCAAAAACCACATGATCATCTCCATAGATGCAGACAAAGCTTTTGACAAGATCTAACACCCGTTCATGGTAAAAATTCTCAATAAAATGGGTATAGAATGAAAGTACCTCAACATAATTAAGGCCATATATGGCAAAACTACAGCCAGCATCATACACAATGGGGAAAAACTGAAAGCCATCCCTCTGAGAACAAGAACAAGAAAAGTGTGCCTGCTCTCACCACTGTTATTCAACATAGTACTGGAGATTGTGGCCAGAGCAATGAGGCAAAAAATGGAAATTAAATGTATACAAATTGGCAAGGAAGAAGTGAAACTCTCATTGTTTGCAGATGACATGATTTTTTATAAGAAAACCCTACAGGCTCCATTGGGAAACTATTAGAAATAATCAACAAGTACAGTGCAGTTGGAGAGCACAAAATCAACTTAAAAAATCAGTTGCATTTCTATACTCTAATAATGAACTAACAGCAAGGGAACTCAAGAATACAATCTCATTTATGATTGCAACAGAAGGAATAAAGTATCTAGGAATAAATTTAACCAAGGAGGTGAAAGACCTATACACCGAAAACTGTAAGACATTATTGACAGAAATTGACGATGTCATAAAGACATGGAAAAATATTCCATACACATGGATTGGAAGAATAAACATAATATAATGTCCATGCTACCTAAAGCATTCTAGAGATTCAGTGTAATCCCAATCAGAATCCCAAAGACATTCTTCATGGAAATAGAACAAACAATCCTAAAATTCATACATGGCAACAAAAGACCTGAAATAGCTAAAACAATTCTGAGACAGAAGAACAAAGTGGCAGGCATCACAATCCCTGATTTTAAAATATACTACAAAGCTATAGTAATCGAAACAGCATGGTACTGGTACAAAAACAGACACACAGATCCATGGAACAGAATTGAAAGCCCAGAAATAAAACTACACATCTACAGACAGCTAATCTTCAACAAAGGTGCTGAGAACATACAATGGAGAAAGGAAAATCTCTTCCACAAATGGTGTTGGGAAAAATGGACAGCCACATGAAAAGAATGAAAGTAGACCATTATCTTTCTCTGTACACAAAAATTAAGTCAAAATGGCTTAAAGACTCAAAGGTAAGACATGAAACAATAAAATTCCTAGAAGAAAATATAGGCAGTACACTCTTTGACATTGGTCTTAGGAACATCTTTTTGAATATCATGTCTAGTCGGGCAAGGGAAACAAAAGAAAAAATGAACAAATGGGACTTCATCAGACTAAAAGGCTTCTGGAAGGCAAAGGAAACCAGGAACAAAATGAAAACACAACACACCAACTGGGAGAAAGTATTTGCAAATCATATTTCTGACAAGGGATTAATCTCCAAAATATATAGAGAACTGATACAACTCAACAACAGAAAAACAAAAAAAAACTGGTCAACCAACACACAGAGGATATGAACAGACATTTTCCAAAGAAGATACACAGATGGGCAACAGGCACCTGAAAAGATGTTCAACCTCACTAATCATCAGGGAAATGCAAATCAAAACTACGATGAAGTGTCATCTCACTCCTGCCAGAATGGTTATAATTAATAAGACAAAAAACAACAGAGGCCGGCCCAGTGGTTCAGCCGTTAAGTGTGCATGTTCCGCTTCAGCGGCCCAGGGTTCACCAGTTCGGATCCAGAGTGTGGACATGGCACCACTTGGCACGCCATGCTGTGGTAGGTGTCCCACGTATAAAGTAGAGGAAGATGGGCACAGATGTTAGCTCAGGGCCAGTCTTCCTCAGCAAAAACAGGAGGATTGGAAGCAGTTAGCTCAGGGCTAATCTTCCTCAAAAAAACCAAAAAACAAAAAACAACAAATGTGGGAAAGGATGTGGAGAAACTCATACACTGCTTGTGGGAATGCAAACTTGTGCAGCTACTATGGAAAACAGTACAGAGATTTCTCAAAACATTAAATATAGAAATACCATACAACTCAGCTATCCCACTACAGAGTATTTATCCAAAAAACTTGAAATCAACAATACAAAAAGCCTTATGCACCCCTACGTTTATTGTAGCATTATTCACAATAGCCAAGGTGAGGAAGCAACCCAAGTGCCCATTGACTGATGAATGGATAAAGATATGGTATATACACAAAATGGAATACTACTCAGCCTAAAAAAGAAAAAAAATGTGCCATTTGCAACAACATGGATGGACCTACAGGATATTATGTTAAGTGAGATAAGCCAGACAGAGAAAGACAAGCACTATACGATTTCGCTCATATGTGGAAGATAAATACATGGAGAATAGACTAATGGTTACCAGAGGAGAGGGGGTTGGGGGGTCGGCATTAGGGGTAAAGGGAGCATATACATATGGTAACTGACGAATAATAATTTACAACTGAAATTTCACAATGTTATAAGCTATTATGACTGCAATAAATTTAAAAACAACTGTAAAGCACATCTATCATGTTACAAATCAGGACAATTGTTACCTTTTGAGGATATTTGACTGGAAAATGGCCATGCGTGATTTCAGGGGTTGGTAATAAAAAGTTCTGTTTCTTGTTTCAGGCACTAATACATGGATGTTTCAATTTTGTGAAAAATCATTTTGTGGGTATTGGTATTTTATACTTTTCTCTCTGTGTGTCATATTTCAGTAGATAATTTAGTTCAAATGAAAAAAGAAGTTTAATATTGGATTATCATTGGCCCTTTATAAAAATTTTCTATCTTCTAAAGCAAAAACTGATTTCTGAATTTTATAATTATACAGTTTGTTTCCCCTTTTAAATATCATTTAAATCCCAACTGCTGATACAAGAATGGGCATTAGTTATATAATATTAGAAATGAATTTATTTGCTTGTGCACTAGTTTTTTGCTCAGGAACATTATTTTAATTTTCACTGAGCTGTGAAACTAAATATATTTCTAATTTTATATACTTGCACATTTTATTAATAAATGTTTATGGATGAATATGTCAGGGAAATATTTCCATTATTTGAAAATATAAAATAATTCTGTCTTCATGAAATGATTTTTTGAATGCTTGATTATACATCTTTTATTCCAGGATCACTTTGAATCTTAATATTTTGATTGTTAAATCATTATTCAGAGTACTCGAATAGATTGGTTAATGTTTTTCCAAAAATCATTTTAAATGGTGTACTTATGTGCAAACATTTATCATAACCTAATAAGCATCACTTTAGTACTCAAGTGTGAATCCCATTTTGGATTTCTTTTTCTGGGTCATTTTGGAAAGTTCCTCTCAAGAAGGCTGGTGTTCACACATGTGGACCCTGACCTTGAGAAAAATGTCAATATCCTGGCTCCAGACTCAGTTGCCAAAGGGCGACTTGATTCAATGAACTATAAAACACCACTGTAGGCCAACCACAGTGCTAGTGGCCCAGAATGCAAATAATTATAAGGCATTTTCCCTTCCCACAGAGACTCATGGTCTGTAGACGAAAAACTATGTAAAAATATCATGATACATGATGATTTACAATTCAACACTGTGTAACATGATCTGAAGGGAACAAGGAGTGTAGCGGAATCTGAGGCTGACTTCTCAGCCACATCTACATTGTTAAGAACTTTCATATGACATGATATGGAATATTGGCCTACCTTCCTCAAATCTTTAAGCAGTAGATGAAACATTTAGATCTGATTTTTGGGAAAGATATAATTGCAAACTTTTGTAAGATTACTGATCAGGGAATTAATTGGGACCAATGATAAGAACTGGTGTATATAGATGGTAGTTTAACTTACGAAAGTCAATGAGATTAATCAGAGTATATAAGTGAGAAGAGCAAAAGTCCAAGAACAACAGGACGTCTTAACTGTCCTCTGCCCAAAGGAGGCGATACTCTGTCACATGTGGTATTTCACGACAGAGCTAAATTTACTGATAGGCAAATTTGGTGTGCATCAAAGATCACTCAGATAAATGGACTCTCTTTTGCATTTTGTTCAACTGCTGGGAAAGGTGACTCAGAATTTTGTGTTCTCTTCTCATATTCAAAGTGTAAGATCCTGTGTTTTCTTTTATTATATTTTGCACCAGTGTTATTGGATTACAACTGACAAATAAAAATTGTATGTATGTAAGACATACAGTATGATGTTTTGATATATGTACACATTGTGAAATGATTAAGCTAATTAACATATCTATCGACTCACATAATTATGTATTTTTTATGGTGAGAACACAATATCTACTCTCTTAGCAAATTTCAAGTATCCATATATTATTAACTATAGTCACCTTGCTGTACATTTTCTCTCCAGAACTTCATTTTATGACTGAAAGTTTGCCTCCTTTGACCAACATATTCCCGTTTCCTCCACTCCCCAGCATCTGGCAACCATTATTCTGCTCTATGTTTCTCTCAGTTAAATTATTTTAGATTCCACATATAAGTGGGATCACACAGCATTTATCTTTCTGTGTCTGGTTTACTTGAATTACATAATGTACTCCAGGTTCATCCATGTTGTCACAAATGGCAGGATTGCCTTCTTTTCCTAGGCTGGGTAACACTTGTGCTGAGTTCTATCTATTGTCTCTCAGCTTTACCTTCTGCTTCTACATGCTATTCTCTGTAGCATCAGGGTCGTAAAACTACCAAAAAACAAAAACAAGCAAGCAAACAAAACAAACAGCATTAGCAACAAAACTCTCTTCCTGTACCCCCATGAGCTCTTTTTAGTACATTCTGCCAATGGGAGGTTTGCCAGATAAGTGGAAGGCGTAAAGAAAGAAAACATCACTTATTTTTCTGTTCTTGGTGATACCTATGTTAATGACGTAGAAATGCTGAGTGACTTGAGGATGCCCCCAGGGGTCTGGGCTCTGAGTAGGAGGTCAGCTCCCCATTTGTGCTCACTGGTGATGCTCTTCTAAGAGCCGCTGTGCTGGGTTTCCATCTCAGAAGTAAAAGCTTCATGATCTTTGATAACAACTGTCTTTTCTCTTTTGCTCCTTCAGCCTTTCCAACACATTTGTAAGCAACTCATATGTGAAAATTCCCTGGATTAGAAATATCTAGAGTAGTTTTTCTTTCTCTGACTGGACTCCAATCAGTAAAAGAAGGGTGAACCAGTGTGACCTTGATTCCAATCTGGTAATTTTACATCAGGGACTCAGCTATTGGATTAAATTAGAAAATGCCTATTTCATATACGGCATGAACTCAATAAGTATTATCACTATCATTGTTATCAGTGGTTGTTATGCTTGTCATCTTTATTATGGAAAAGAGCTCAAAATGACCACTTTCTAATTCACATAATTCTTCTCAATTTCTTTTGTCTGTTATTATTTTTATTAATAATTAAAATCAGAATTTTTACTCTTTTCAAATGATTTTTTCCTAAATAAACTGTCCCCTGAAAACTGTTGCAGATTATATTCCATGTAGCTTCATAGATTTCTGGCTGTAAGGGTTTTCTAGAGCTACGAAAGTATTAAACAGCTTTAATCTGAATGCTTTCCTTAAATTTTCCTCAACAAAGGTGGGAAGCAGAGCCTACGTAATTCCTTATGCATTTCTATAGAACAATTTAAAAGTTCTATGTTAAAAAATTAAGATATCCATGCATCAAGTCCTTCCTCCCAAGAAATATCAAGAGAAGGAGCACAATGTATTGTTTTCCATGTGTAGGGGAGGAAGACATTTCCTCTTCCCAAATGTGGGTTCGTCTGGCCGGAGAACGAATTAAATTCACATGAGACAGAATAGCAAGAGAAAATTAAACAAAGCTTTATGAGGAACCATGACCCGGGGCCTTTCTTCCCCAAGGAAGAAAGGGCACCAAAGAACTGGAGTGCACAGAGTGGTTGTATACCCCCAAACAGGGTGTTTCACATATGATTGAAATGTCCCTTTTACAACAGTCACAAGGCTGCTCTGTCAGCACAGTGCTCGATGGAAACGGCAGATAGGTCTGCTGTCCCAGTGAATGCCGCAGGGTGGCAGGTGTGTTCCCTCGGGCTGGGTGGTCACAGATGAGTGCTGCAATCGGTTCCCAGCCTAAAGAAAGATGCTTAATCTTTAAGGAGATGCCAGCGTTGGGAGGGGGAGGGAAGTCAGTTACAGGAGGTTACCAGAGAAGCACAATAAAATGCAGGTTTAAGTCCTTGCCTTTGGTATTGGCTAAGAGTTTCTAGAGAGAAGGTCATCTCCTTTCTTCTTCCTGGTACAGAGAGGGAGGCACCTTTACAGATAGAGATTTACCTTACAAAAGTAAGTGTCCTAACAAAGGGCAAGTTCCATTCCTCATAGCCTCCTTCCCTGTCCCAGTTTATCAAAAACAATCAGCCTCAAATAATCCTGATGCCAAAGAGACGTACCTTGGGGTGGCCAATTTCAGGTCCCTACACATGCATTTAAAAGAAATGTTTAAATTTCTGGAATTCCCCCAAAAATAATTAGTTCAAATTGACTATTTTCATGTTGTTTATAGATATAGATACATATATAGATATAAATATTTACTTCACTCTGAAAGAGTTGAGGGGTTAAAAAGTCAAGATTGCTAGTTTCCTAGGACAACAAAAATCAAGAAGCAGTACACTGAAGAAAACTCAGATGAGAATGTTATTGTTCATAAAAAGAGCGATTAAATGACAAAGCCGAACTTCTCATAGTGCAACAAAATTGGACTTTTATTCTGTCCCCCAGATAACATTTTTAAAAAATTGCAGAGTTCAGACAACTGCATACTTTTATTGTATAAATTCAGACAAATGCTAAATTCTAGCACAATTTTATAGAAAATATTCATTGCAAGTTTCATAATGAGTTATTTCTAGGGGCCAGGCCACTGAAAGGCGTATTTGATACAACTACATTGTCAGAGCTGACTACTAATGGGTATGTTCAAGTATCCAAAGTAAGAGAAGCTAAAACTGGATTTCCAGATGGCAGGTTATTGTCAATCCTTGTTCCTGTTATAAAATACACCTGTCCACAAGGCTGGAAAGCTAATAAAAAGTGGCCGTATGAACCCTCATAAATCAAAACACATTTATTTCTCTTGTAAGGTATTTTTAGGGCAGGACTACTGTAAAGGAAACCCGTTAAAACATGGGGCATATTAATTCTGGACCACATACAGTGACAAGAGTGTAGATAGCATGCGAAAAAGTCCTTCCACTGATTTAAATGTCTTATACGCTTATGCAAACATTTTATTACTGAGAATTACCAAATGTGGACATTTATTACTGCAGATGTAACAAATGGACTAGAAAATACATTTATGGACAACTTGCTTAGTTCTCAAACCTAAGACATTTTAGGTCTCAAAAAAAAGCCAACTGCTAATGCTTTTGTACCCTTGAAGGCAGAAAGTGGAGTTTATGGAGGGTGAAATAAGAGTTACTAAATGATGCAGCTCAACTGCTTTTACTACCTAAATGAAATGCAAAAGAGCTTGATGGGGAACTCAAGAGTAAAACAAGGTGCCCAGGCTCTAAGATGTTTTCAGGAATTCAAGGCAATGATCTCAATAATGTTTATCCAAATAGATCATGACATTCCATAAATCAAAATAAATTGATTCATTCCTTTTTCTATTTTAGTCAAATCGAATGAGCATTTTAAAAAAGATCCTTGACTCCATATATGTGGTACTTGCAAGATCAGTGTCAAATAATGCTTTATCCCTATTTTAACTATCTAGATTGTGTATTGCCAAGCTTGCTAACAGAATTTCCTTGATCAGCTGATAGAGATATCCGACCACATTTCCAAAAACAGGAATATTTATTTAAAGAGTTATAAGGGGCATTCAAAGTACTATTAAAATATATACTTTTACATCAAATAATATAAAGTCCTTATGCTTGAGTCAGTTTATTTCCAGGTTTCCTTTTGCTGTGTTATGTTGAGACTTTCACCCACTAGAATCAGGATTCTATCAGATTTGTTGAGCAGCTTTTACCACCGAAGACGCTTAATTCTCCACAGGGACATTCCCATTATTGGGAGGAGTGCATCTTCCATGCCATTGTATCCTCCACAATGTAAATGACACATCATTCTTTTTATCTCATCTACTCGCTTTCTATTCTATTTAGTTACAAAAGTAGAATCTGTTTTCCTACGAGCTTTCCTAACAATCACTACTTATTTTTGTACTGAACTTCTTTGATGAGAACATTAAGTATAAGACATAAAACTACAATAAAAAATTTTGATCACGGAAATAAAGTTAAGCTATAAATTATAACATAAAAAGGAAAATATTTACTTTAAGATAGATCTCTCAGAAAACATATACAAATGGATCGGGCTTTAGAATCAGCACTTACATTACTACAGTGTAATTTCATTTTCTTTAATTTTGATGATCTGCCAAATCAGGTTTCTTTTAAAAAGTACCTCCTTGGTAGAAAGAAGACATTTTTTAATGAGTACACAGTCTCATTTTGGAAAGATGAAAGAGTTCTGGAGATGGATTGTGGCGATGGTTGCACAACAGTATGAATGTACTTAATGTCACTGTAGTATATGCTTAAGGAAAATTAAAATGGTAAATTTTATCACAATTGAAAAAACAGGGAAAAGCCTATCCTTTTATTAAAACAGAGACTGTAGGTTTTTCAACTGTTTTAGTTTGCTACTAACATCACTCTCGCGACAGTGAAATATTTTTCTGGCGTTGGTTTTCCCATTGGTTGTGGGAAAAGTCAGATTCAATGACACAATATGTGTGCATAGTCACACTGGAAGATGCTATCTGCAGTAAGACCAACTTTGCCATGAACAGGGTAGAATGATTTATTTTCTACTCATTAGCAGAGCGATGTTGTTTGTGTTTATAGATGAAGTATGCTTAAATAAAATAGATGTGTCCTAAAGCAAAACCTGTATAGTGCCAGTATGTTGTGTTTTCATATTTCATTCATTCATCTATTCATTCATTCATGGAGAATTTACTAGGAACCAACATTAGGTGATGGGGAAACAAAGATAAAATAAGACAATCATACAGCTCACCGATTCCTGGATGGATATTCTTCTTATGTGGCTATCTTCTTTAACACCAAAATCTCTTTTATGTAACCAATGTTATAAAGATCTCTCATATGTTGCCTGAAGGTATCTGTGAAAGGGGATGATGGTTATATTTTCCCTGTTGGGTTATTAGAGAATTAAATGAGATAATCCATATAAATTTTGTCTCATTGTCTGGCACAAATTTACAGTCAACAAACATCAGCTTTTATTTTCATTATTGGCAGTATTATTCAATACAGGATAAAATATCAGTTTCCAGAAAGAACAAAATCATTAAACTTAAATATTTCTGACACAGGAAATATCTGGCAGAGGATTTTGTGACATGGAAATTCTTGTCTTAGGTAAAAATCTATTTCAATGATAATCATCATTCAATAGAATATAAAGAAGAAAAAAGAATATGATAAGTAGAATTAGGCAGGCAAAGGCTCAAAATAAATTAATATGTGCCAAATAAAATGCCTAGGACACTAGCAAAGTTACTTTCTAAAGGCATTACAGAATGATAAGAAAATCAGGATATTTTTGTGAATAAGATAGGAATATATGGGATAAATGGTAATTTGATTAGTGAATTCATACCTAACTGTCTAGTCATACCCTAAGGATGATGATTAATGAATTAACATCAACTAGAGGAAAATTGCTAATGACTTGAGTCATTAGTCCATCCTGCTGTGTTGTATCAATCCCACTGTTTATCACATCCTGTGGTGCTTATCAATATGTTTTATTTTTTATTAGTGGGCTTTTGACACTAAAGAAACCATGTTCATCAAATTATTTAATTATATATAATAGAAAACGCAGTTGGAATTTGAAAATAAATTATAATTTGCAATGATGGAGCAAATTTATCAGGATGAAATGATGTGGATATAAATGTAACTTGCCGAGCATGTGTCCAAATATTCACATGAAGAATTTTAAGGATCTTGGGGAAAGGAAAGGTTTACTCTCTGACAAATTATGTACAGCTCTATGGCTGCCATTAGAATCAGTAACAGAAATCTATAATAGGTTATTTTGAGAAATAAAAGACATTTTGTTTATAAAATGCTTCTTGAGGTCCCTGGCATATAGAAAATATTAAAGAATTATTGTCTTTTAAACAGCAGAATGTGGGGGAAAAGAAAGTATAATTTTTAATCTTTTACAGACTCAATATAAGCCAACAATACAAAGGAGCTACAGAAAGGTGAATTTTCCTCTTTCAACTGCCTAAGTCAAACAGAGAGAATGAGTAACGTGACAGACACAATTTCTTCTGTAGCACACAGTCCATGCTGAAGGTCCATGTTTTAAGGAGGAGATTGAAAAGTTGGCACATATTTGGAATAATATAACCAAAACGATGATAGGTTTGGACCCATGAAATAAAGTAAAAGTTGAAAGATGCACAGAAGAAAATTTGTAGAAGATAATATTTCAAAATGAAAGTATGATCTTTTTAAACTCTTCTCTATAAAAACTTTCTTTATAGACTGTAAACTGGGTTTCGTCTGTGTTTCTCTCTAAATAAACAAATTAATCGTAGACAATATAGATGAACAGAGTATAGCTTAAGACAAGTAGCTTTGTAGACAGATAACAATTACCCCATTGATACTGAATAGGATTAGTCATGTATCTTATGATGATTTATACTATAATAATGGCTCAAACCACTGGGGAGATACAGAGCCCTCTAAGATACAATGGAAGCGATGAAACTTTTCCAGATCATGTAAAGGAAAAATCACTTACCCCAATACATATCAGACAGTATCTAAGACCCTCTAAAATTCTACAGCACTCACAGAATCCAATTTAAAAATCTTTGATGAAGGTGACCTTTAATGTTTTATTAATTCTGATTTTTAAAAATTTTCAATGTGAACAAGACATCAGGATGTGGCAAATATTATTTTAATTGTTCTGATTTAGAGTTTTCCTCTGTTGCTGATTTTTCCATGGAATAAGTCCAAGATCACAATAAGCATTATGATTTTACACGATGTACTGCTATTACTATATTCGTAACAATTTTCCCCCCAATTCTATATCTAATGAAAATATAAAAATATTCCGGATTGTAGAAACTTCAATTCTCATACACCATCTGTAAAAAGCTTGTTTGAAGATTAAAAAAATAATTTGAGGGACTGGCCTGGTGGTGTAGGAGTCAAGTTCGTGAGCTCTGCTTTGGTGGGCCAGGGTTAGCAGTTTCGGATCCCAGGTGCGGACACAGCACCGCTCATCAAGCCATTCTGTGGCGGCATCCCATATACAAAATAGAGGAAGATGGGCACAGACGTTAGCTCAGGGCCAATCTTCCTCACACACACACAAAAACAAAATAATAATAATAACAATAATAATTTGAGACAGAGCAAGATATTGGAGCACAGGAATAGTAATACTAAGCCACTAGTAAAATAAAAAGAATTCTTAAGTAACAGTTTTGCAGTGGAGCAGTATCTCCAAGTCAGATATTTCTAATAAAACCAGTTTAAAATTAAGATAGCATAAGCATATTTTTAATAATATATATACAATTTTCTGCCAAAATAATTTATTTATCAGAGTATCATAAATTCCAGAAATATCCCCAAACTCTATAAAATGATTTCCTATTATTAAGCAAATTAAAGTTATGATTTATTTGTGGCAATAAGTGGAATTTTTTTAATCTAACTATTCTTATGTATTTATTCTTCCAAATATTGTTTTAGGATAACTTATCAAGGTCCAAATACAAAACATTTGTTTTTTAAAATTCTCACTCATTTATATGCTTTACAGCTCATTTCAATTAATATTTGGTGATGTTTGTCTGCATATAGAGTGTGTACATGAGGAATGGAGGTGAGGAATTTCTTTTTCCTTGGGCCTCATGTAACGCTTTAAAAGATCAATTTAGGACATGAAGTTTTCCTATTTCCCAACAGTCACAAGTTAATAGGAAAGCAAATTGTGCTTATTTATGTGCTTACTCCCAAGGTCTAAAATATAATGTTTTAAGAAAAGAGCACCTGACAAATGTTTGTCATTGAGGATGGGAGTGGAGATGATAATGAAACCTCAGTTTCTGCCCACTTCTATCTCTATTACCTTTCTTCCATATCAGCCAATGATATAATACTCTGGGAATATGGATTTCATTATTCTCTTGCCATATTCAACTTTAAAAGTGATTCATAGCATGTTATGATAAAAATTTAAAAGTTGAATAGAATCATCGTGTTGTACACCTGAAACTAATATAATGTCAATTGTACCTCAATAAATTGTTTTTTAATTTAGAAGCTGAGATAGCATCAATTATCCCCTTATTTAGACATCAACCTGATAAACACACAAAATCACCTTAAATATCTGTTTTTGTGTATGTGAATGCATATATACATACAACCTTCAAGTAAAAAGAAATAGTTTTTTTTCTCTTTTAAGATCCTTACAACCATGTAAGAAAAATTTATATATAAATTTTCTCCAAAAGTCCAGTTCCTTTTTTCTAGTCATTCCATTTTTTAAAATATACATCTGATACCTTGCATGGCCTCATCTCAAAATTCAAACCTATATTTTCTACTTGAGCACAAGGATTTTGGCAATTCAATGCTTCTATTACCAGTACTTATTATTTATACTTTGTTTGACTAATAATGATGGTGTGCTAGTGCTAGCTGGAATCTTTATATCCAATATAAAGTCTTTGATTCCAAAAAAAACAAAAGAATATAATTACATGGTGTGTATTCCAAGAAACCTAGATATTTTTAAACATAAGAAAAATTAGCTTAAATAATTATATGTCAGGATACATAGCTTCTTAAAATTTTTGTTTTGTCTTTTGCTTCAGATTTCTCAGTCAGAATGTGACATAATTTCTCTTCTACACAAAAGGCAGTGATGCCACTTGCTGAAATTTTTCTCTTTAGACATATCTTCAAGTCCTGTGATATAAATTTAAATTATCACAGAAAATATATTAAAAGTTGATCTTTTTTTAACTATAATTTTTCCAGGTTTTAAAAGATACAATCACTGATTCAATGAACGTTGTGAGTGCTTATTTAGTCAATAATTGAATGGCTGTTTGTTGACTTGCTGTATATCCTGAAACTCTGACAGGAACAGGCAAGAGGTATGTTTTCTGGGAACCAAGAGTTCACAAACAAGTAAAAAGAGAAATGTGCAATTGCATGTTTTAAGTTCTTTACTTCAGTAAATCTATGAACTGAGTATAGTCATTGCACAGAGGAAAGTGGACATCACTTCCTGGGTTTGTGTGGGAATTCTCATCAAAGGAAAAATAACTGAACAAAAGAAAGATTAGATCTTGCTAAATATGGAAGAGCCAGGCAGCTGGGGGAATAAGGCATCCAGGTACAGTGGTCAGTATGTGGATTGTTTTTGAGAGAGAGTTACAATTTCAGTACAGTTTCAAAATAAGATTCAAGTCAAGTGAGATGTAAAAGGTAGATTTGGGAAGTCTAGGAAAGGCGCTATATAGAATATGCTGAGGAAGTGAAATTGTATGAAACTAGTTGAAGCCTATAACAGAGTATGGGAAACTGGGGCATGATGTGAACCACAATTACACTGAGTATTAGACTCAAAAGAAAATACTGATGTCGACTCTTGGTTCTCTGAATCCAGCACCTGCAAACTTCTTGCGTGAAGCACTCTGACGCTTAGCTGTAACCTCTCCTCCTTGCAGAACCCATCAGAGGATTGTGGCAAGTTATCAAGCTTGTGTACCCTCATTAAAGTTCATATATGTGCTTTCCAGTTCATCCCAGTGGATGCTTGATTAATTTATAACAAGGCTAGATACACATTAACAAATCTTGTTCCTGAGAAATATAAAATTTTGTTTCAGCTAGAATGCCCTGACATAACTATGAAGAATCTATATTCCTTGAGGTAGAGTGAAGATTAAAACCATCCTTCTCCGGGTTCTTTGAGGTATATGAGGCCAGAGAAAAATTAATTGTGTGAAAACTTGAGAAGATTTTCTTCCTGGGGTCTACTTGCTTTGCCCTTAAAAGCTTGGTTGGATAATAATTATACATACATTTCTTTCAAATATAAAAATAAATCCATACTGTAATTAGCAAAACAGTAGACAGATGTATAAGTTATATATGTCTCCTGTGTTTTGGTTAAATTATTTGAGCATGAAACTTTCTCAAGTTTAATATGTATAAATTTATGTGATTCTTTATAGTCATAATACTTCAAAGTTTCATACACCCTTTTTCTTCAAGTTCTTTATTGATAAACTTTCGTTTCCTTATTTTTTTATTTTTTAAATCTTTTCTTTTCTCTTTTTCCCCTTTTTCTCCTTCTCTTTTTCCTCCTCTTTCTTCTTCC
The DNA here is from genome assembly GCF_041296235.1 of Equus asinus. Taxonomy (NCBI): domain Eukaryota; kingdom Metazoa; phylum Chordata; class Mammalia; order Perissodactyla; family Equidae; genus Equus; species Equus asinus. The sequence goes on from NC_091796.1 coordinate 7,578,263, forward strand.
CCTTCCATTTTTTGGCCAAATTAAGTTTTTTTCACTTTTTTCTATAGTTTGCTTTGGTTCATTCCTTTGATTTGTCTTGTTGTTCACCTCGTCAAACAATATTATAATAAACCTTCTACAAATATACCTACATATAGGGGCTGTTATTTTTGTACAATATAGTCACAAAACTTTGATCACAAGATGAATTCTTTTCAGTTTAAAAGGATTGCAATGTAGTTTTCCCAGTTGTCCATGATAATTCACATTTCCTTCAGAAATATTTAAGAATGTCTGTTTTCCCAAATACCAGAGACAATTGATGCTACAGAATTTTTCTTTTCCTTATTGATCAACTTGATATACGAAGATATATTCTGATTTGCATTTGCTAAATTACTAAGGTGATAGCCTTTTTTACTTATCTTGGGCATTTGAAATTTTTGAACAATAATTTGCCAATTCATGGACTTGGCTCACTATTTTACTTCGTAGTTTGTTTTTGTCAATTAATTTAGCTACTTTCTGTAAATTATAAATATTAACTTTTGTTCATTTTCGGGAAATAATTTTTCCTTCCTAAATAAGTTTAGAGAAATTTTAGTCTTCATTTATGATGCTTTTGGATATATAAGGTAAAATGGTCAATCTTTAACTTTGTGGCTTTTAGGTATCCCATCCTTATTTAGGTTGTAGGCTCCATAAATATGTATTTTTTCTTAATATTCTTTCTTAAAATTTTTTCTAATGCTGAAGTTTTTTAAAGTTCTCAACCTCTTGATTTTTCTCTCAAATCTGTTTCTACAACACTGCCTTTTGACTCAACTCACCAGTCTTAAGTAAAAAATTCAAGACTTTTCCTTTTTTTTTTTTGAGGAAGATCATCCCTGAGCTAACATCTGCCAATCCTCCTCATTTTTTTTTTCAAGACTTTATTTTTTTCCTTTTTCTCCCCAAAGCCCCCCAGTACATAGTTGTATATTCTTCATTGTGGGTCCTCCTAGTTGTGGCATGTGGGACGCTGCCTCAGCATGGCTCGATGAGCAGTGCCATGACAGCGCCCAGGATTCGAACCAATGAAACACTGGGCCGCCTGCAGTGGAGCACGCGAACTTAACCACTCGGCCACGGGGCCAGCCCCCTGCCAATCCTCCTCTTTTTGCTGAGGAAGACTGGTGCTGAGCTAACATCCATGCTCTGCTTTATATGTGGGATGCCTACCACAGCATGGCTTGATGAAAAGTGCCATGTCTGCGCCCGGAATCTGAACCAGCGAACACCAGGCTGCAGAAGCGGAACGTGCACACTTAACTGCTGCTGTATCCAGCAGGCTCCAAGACTTTTCTTTTCCTGATGCATCTCTTTTCCTCACCCCACATACCCAATCAGCTAACTCTAAAATACGGTCTGAATTTCCTCATTTTTCTCAGCTTAAATTTTACTTCCTTAGTATGCTCTTCCCATAGCATCCAATATAACCAGACCTGCTTTCTCATTCCTGCATTCCCACAATGGCAGTCCCTTAATTTCTTTCAAATGTTTAATTATTCTTTTTTTTTTTGTTTTTAATGTTACAATGTAAGATGACAAGTCATGAATATGTTTAATATAGGTCTTAATTTCTATTGCTGAAAATAGTATCTAACCATAATAAGTACTCAGTAAATATTAACTGAATGGTGGATTCAATAGGATTTTCTATATACAAGATTGCAAATTGTATGTATGTATCTGTGTGTGTGTGCATGCAAGTGGGTGTGTGTGTGTGTGGAGTAAGAAATGGTAAGTTTTCAGAGAAATAGTAAATTTGAGTTTAAAAAAATTCTTTATTCTACTCTTTGTGCATTTTAAACCTGAGCAACCTTATCTTTCTTTGAGACAATTTTTATCCACTAACTATTAACGTAGTGTGGTCACGGGTCTTATTTTCCACCAAATTACCATGATATGTATATTGATCTTCCTCTTTCTGACTGCTATGTATATAATATGAATTATATACATTTAATTTGACATATAATTTCATTACCCTATATAATATATAATAAATATGTTTTATATTAATTTAAAAATAATAATTTTAATCTCTTAATCTGATACTATACTAATTCTGTCTCAGGGTAATATCATGAGCTCCACCATGCAAAACATTAATTATCTCTTTAGGCCCATCTAATCTGATGTTGAAATAATGCTCTGAGGTTAATTTTATTTAGCTGCTATTTATGAAGATAAGTCAGCTCCCACAGTCTCTCCCCTAACATGTCATGTTTATACTTCCTTTTGTGGTCCAGAGAGATAGCTATCCTGTTTCTGGCTGTGGCTATGTCATTTTACTTTTCATCATTTTGCTTTTATTTTTCTAATGAACATATCATTACTTAATTATAAGGTCAGAGAGGGATCCTCAAAGTATAAACTGACAACAATATCTTGACCAGAAATTTAATGAGAACCTTTGATAGCATCGTGTGTGTTATGAGTTCAATTATGTCCCCTCAAATTATGTTGACATCCTAACCCTGAGTATTTGTGAATGTGACCTTAGTTGGAAATAGGGGCTTTGCAGATGACCGAGTTAAGTTGAAGTCAATAGGATGGGCCCTAATCCAATATGACTGTGTCCTTATAAAGAGGGGAAATTTGTATGCGTACACAGAAAGCACATAGGGAGAGCACCATGTGAACATGAAAGCAGAGATCAGAGCGATGCATCTGAAACCCAATCAGTGCCAAAGATTGCCAGCAAACCACCCTGAGCTAGGGGAGAGGTGGGGGACACATTCTCCTTCACAGCCCTCAGAAGGAGCAACACTGCCAACACCTCGATGTCTTATTTCCAGCCTGCAGAACTGTGTGACATAAATTTCTGTTGTTTATGCCATCCAGTTTGTGGTACTTTGTGACAGCAATCCTAGTAAACTATTGCGACGTCTGAACTTTGTGAGAAAATTTCCATATTATTATTTTAAATAAATAAAATTCAATATTTTGATTCAAATTCTATGTAACATATTTTCATCCAAAATGTTCTTTATGCTCTCTAGAACTATATAGGCTCCCTACAAGAAAGAAGTATTGATAACATTCTGTGGGTGCATATTAATATTATTAATATTATTAAGTCTCCGTGTACCATGATCTGCTGTGTGATTAGATATTTGTTAACTGGATTATCTGTCAAAATGCTTCCTATAAACTTTGCCTACATTTAAAAAATATATATTTATACGTTAATGTCCCTTACATAGAGGATAAAAATTATATTTACAACAGTGAAGTTTAACTGATAAATCATTCAAGGAGCTCTAAAAACTGCCGTCAGAATACCTTTTGCTTTCTGGAAGACGCCTTTGTAATGAGTGGTTAGCAAGATTTTACTGTAACATCTCTTCCTTTTCTTCCTCACCCCTAACCTTCATTACAGGGTAAAATAAAAAGAAATGACATGGGGCCGGCCGGGTGGCTCAGCGGTTAAGTGTGCACCTTCTGCTTTTGCGGCCCGGGATTCACTGGTTTGGATCTCCGGTGTGGACATGGCACCGCTTGGCATGCCATGCTGTAGTAGGCGTCCCACATATAAAGTAGAGGAAGATGAGCATGGATGTTAGCTCAGGGCCAGTCTTCCTCAGCAAAAAAGAGGAGGATTGGCAGCAGTTAGCTCAGGGCTAATCTTCCTTAAAAAAAAGAAACCACAGAAACAGGAAAAAAAATAGTTGTGATAACATCTAAGATCTCTGTCAACTTTTGTCCAAGCTACTTTGTTTCACATTCCAACTTCTATATTAATAACAGGAAATTGAGGAAATTGACATTAAACTTTCAATCTTAAGTATATGGCTCTTTCCCAAAACTGAAGGAAACAGAGCATCAACCACATGAAAAATCTTGAGCTTCTAGCTTAATTCCCTACCCGCTATGCCACTTCTCCTTTCTTTTTTTCTGACTTGATGAAGGAAGCAAAAGCAGAATATTTTTTTAAAATTTTCAGAGAAAAATAAAAGGCATTCACCTTTGTTGTTAGAAGTAAATTACTACCCTGAATCATCATGCAGAAATATAGGACAGATTTTTATTTCTTATTATTAGTGTTAAATTATTCAGTGGTCTCCATTAGCAATATGATAACATGGCAATTTTATATTTAGACTTCCTTATAGACGACATCAGCAGCTTACTTTGAACCCCTGACAAGTTGACTGTGCACTGACTCAGAAATTATTAAAATTAGTGACCAGGATAAAATGGTAATACTTAGTTTTACTTTTAAAAAATTTATCCCTAGAAAATATTCTCTGTTAATATTGTCAATATATTTGGTGTTTCTTCTTCTTCTCCTCTTCTTTAAATTATTATTATTTATTATTATCATAATTAATCTTTTCCTCACCACTATTGTCAAATAATCGACAGTCAAGAATTTCTCAGTAATGTTTAACAGCTCAGCTGTGTCTTCACGTGCCATTTTTCCTATAATGTACTTTTTATCTGAGATGGTCATTTTTCCTGTTTAGTTTCAGATTTTTTAAAGGCAGTGTATATTTTTCTTCATATATCTGCACTATAATTTATACTCTGTCAAGAGAATCCTTTTGCACTTTTTAAAAAGCTGTTGCTTTTTCTGGTTATTTTATTGCAAAGGTACCAAATTCAATCTTGCAGATATGAAATCATTTCCATCTGTCTGACAAAAAGTAAGTTCTCTTCTTAAGTTTTACCAGGTTTTTGGTAACTTACTTTCCCCCTATAAACAGAGATTTTTAAAAGAATGTTAAATGGAAGATGTATGTCTTTATATATGGATACAGTTTTAAATTTATATTAGTGGGAATAAAAGAAATGCAGTCTACATTTTACATAAATCTGTGTATGCAATGTGTTCAAATTATGTAAATATGAAATATCCTCACTATCTAATCTCTCTCCCTCTCTCTTTGAATGATTGGAGCATTAAAAATGATTGATTATCTCTTGATTGTACAACAATGCAGTTATCAGTTTTCCATTAAATTTGTCAGTGTAGTTTTTAACCTTTCCAACACATGTGCATTTCTTTTACATTAATAAAATAATATATATTAAAATAGTGATATAAATGCTTATTCTATATCTCATGAGTTAAAAATGAATAATTTTTCTAAAAGTACAGTACCATAAGAAGCATATATTTGCACAGAAAATCATGAGAAATTAATTACAATATTTACATTTCATATTATATTTAATGTATAATGACAATCTTACTTTCAAACATTGTCATTGTTGAATGACGTTAGCATCATGGCAGATTGAAATTGCCCAGGACTCTCTCTCCTCCAACATACAACAAAAAGGGACATCCATACTGCAACAGAGGACATCGTAACAGAACACAAAAACGTTGGAAAGACACACAACCATATGATGGAGGGAGGAGAGGCTGGAGCCCAACTTACAGGAGCTGAAACAGGGTAAGAGAGAAATTTGTTCTCTCCCCTAAAGACTGCTATCCAGGATGGTGGGACGCACCATGAGGGAAGGAATGAGGTTGGGAACATTCATTTGCAAGATCATCGAGGACTCCCTAGGTCCTTGTAGCCTAAAGGGAAGCCTTCTAATGGGGCAAAAGCTTTGGGGGGGTCAGTGATCTCATCAAGCCAACACCCCAGGAGATCAGATAGTGAGAGTAGAGCAAGGAAACCCCGAGAGCATGCAGGAGATAGCGCCTCTCCCTCTACCCTCCCTGTGCCAGCTCCATTGCCTGGGATCTCAGCTAAGGCAGAGGGCTCAGAATATGCAGCTCTCAACCCACACCCTGTGGCAGTAGGTGGTAACTGAAGCCAAATAATATCGGAAGGCATAAGACTCGACCCACCTCTAGCAATATCAGACACTATATCAAATCTCCAGACAAGAGAGAAAATGACAAGCACCCAGAATTCAGTCCTGAGGACACAGAAATACGTAATCTAACTGACAATGAATTGAAAATAGTTATCACCAAAAAACTCAATGAGGTAAAAGAGAATGTAGAGAAACAATTCAATGAGTTCAGGAGCTACTTCACAAAAGAGATTGAAACTGTAAAGAAGAATCAATTAGAAATATTAGAGGTGAAAGACACAATGGAAGAGATAAAACAAAGTATGGATTTCCTGAATGATTGAGTGGACATCATAGAGGAGTGTATCAGCATAATTGAAGATAAACATATTGAAATGCTCCAGACAGAGGAAAAGAGAAAAGTAAGACTAAAAGGAAAGGAAGAAAATCTCTGAGAAATATCCAACACAATGAGGAAATGTAACATAAGAATTATAGGTATTCAAGAAGAAGAGAAGGAGAATGGAGCAGAAAATGTGTTCATAGAAATAATAGCAGAGAACTTCCCAAACCTAGGGAAAGAGAAGGAAATCTGTGTGGAAGAGGCTTCCAGATCTCCTAGGTTTGTCAATGCAAAAAAAGACCCACTGCAAGGCATATAGCAGTGAGACTGGAAAAAATGAATGACAAAGAAAGAACAATAAGGCCAGCAAGGCAAAAGAAAATAACTTACAAAGGAACCCCTTTCAGGCTTTCAGTGGATTTTTCTGCAGAAACCTTACAAGTTAGGAGAGAATGGAATGACATATTCAAATCTTTAAAAGACAAAATTCTTCAGCCAAGAATACTTTATCCAGCAAAAATATCATTCAGATATGAGGGAGAAATGAAAACATTGCCAGACAAACAAAAGCTAAGGGACTTCGTAGCCACGAGACCCCTCCCCAACCACAAGAAATCCTCAAGAAGTCCCTCATACCTAAGGAAAAAACAAGGGAGAGAAGAGTTACAAAACAGAGTAAGGAGATAAATAGGTAGATAGAATCAGAATAAGACAGCGAATACTCAAGTATGGCATTAAGCTAAAGGGAAGGAAAACATCACAAACAAATATAATCCTGTCATTTTAACCACAAACTTACAACACAAGATGGAACAAGATGTGAGAAAAACAAATTAGGGAAGGGAGGAGGAAAGGGACTGAATTGGTTTAGACTAAGGAAATGAGGCCATCAGAAAATGGACTGTCTTATATGCAAGATTCTGAACACAGACCTAAGCGTAACCACTAAACAAAAAAGCAGAACAGAGACACAAATAATAAATAAGGAGTAAACAAAGACACATGTCATAAGAAACTGCATGATTCAAGGGAGAGACCAAACACACAGGATGAGAAACAAAGGAAATGCAGGAAAACTGGAAAACAAGTAATAAAACGACAGCATGAAGTCTTCATACATCAATAATCACCCTAAACATGAATGGATTGAATTCTCCAATTAAAAGACACAGAGTGGCGAGATAGATTAAAGAACAAGACTTGACAATATACTGCCTCCTGGAAACACATCTCACTTCCAATGACAAACACAGGCTCAGAGTGAAGGGATGGAAGATGATAATCCAAGCTAATGACAAACAAAAGAAAGCAGGTGTTGCAATACTTATATCAGACAAAGTAGACTCCAAGATGAGAGAAGTAAAGATAGACAAAAAGGGGCTATAGTGATCAAAGGGACACTCCATCAAGAAGAAATAACACTTATAAATATCTATGCACCCAACACAGGAGCAACAAATTCATAAAGCAACTATGAATAAACATAAAAGAAGATATTAATAATAACACAATAATAGTAGGGGACCTCAACACTCCACTCACTTCAATGGATAGATCATCCAGACAGAAAATCAACAAGGAAACAGTGAAATTAAACGAAAAGCTAAACCAGTTGGACTTAATAGACGTATATAGAACGCTCCATCAAAAACAGCAGAATACACATTCTTCTCAAGTACACTCAGAACATTCTCAAGGATAGACCATATGTTGGGAAACAAGGCAATCCTCAATAAATTTAAGAAAATTGAAATAATAACAAGCATCTTTTTCACTCACAATGCTATAAAGCTAGAAATTAATTACAAGAAAAAAACTGAGAAAGGTACAAATAGGTGGAAACTAAACAACATGCTATTGAAGCAGCAATGGATAATTGAAGAAATTAAAGGAGAAATCAAAAAATATCTGGAGACAAATGAAAATGATAACATGCCATACCAACTCATATGGGATGCAGCAAAAGCTGTATTAAGAGGGAAACTCATCTCAATACAGGCATACCTTAACAAACAAAAAAAAATCTCAAATAAGCAATCTCAAATTACACCTAACTGAATTAGAAAAAGAAGAACAAACAAAGCCCAAAGTCAGCAGAAGGAGAGAAATAATAAAAAGCAGAGCCAAAATAAACGCTATTGAAACAAAAAAGGCAGTAGAAAGAATCAATGAAACAGAGAGCTGGTTCTCTGAGAAGATAAATAAAATTGACAAACTCCTAGCCAGACTTACAAAGGAAAAAAGAGAGAAAGCTCAGATAAACAAAATTAGAAATGAAAAAGGAGAAATAACAACAGAGTCCACAGAAATACAACGGATTATAAGAGAATACTACCAAAAACTGTATGCCAACAAAATGGATAATCTAGAGGAAATGGCTAAATTCTTAGACTCTTACAACTCCCAAAGATGAATCAAGAAGAACAGACAATCTGAATAGACCAATCACAAGGAAAGAGATTTAAACAGTAATCAAAAGCATCCCAAAGAATAAAACCCCAGGACCAGATGGCTTCCCTGGGGAATTCTACCAAACTTTCAGAGAAGATTTAATACCTATCATTCTCAAGCTATTCCAAAAAATTAAGGAAGATGGAATACTTCCTAACACATTCTATGAGGCCAACATTGTTCTGATATGAAAGCATGACACGGACAACCCCAAAAAGGAAAACTACAGGCCAATATCATTGATGATGAATATAGATGCAAAATCCTCAACAAAATTTTGGTAAGTCAAATTCAGCAATAGATCAAAAAGATCATACATCATGATCAAGTGGGATTTATACTAGGGAGACAGGGATGGTTCAACATTCATGAATCAATCAAGATGATACACCACATCAACAAATTTAGGAATAACAACCACATGATCATCTCAATAGATGCAGAGATAGCATTTGACAATATCCAACAGCCATTTATGATAAAAACTCTTAACAAAATGGGGATAGAAGGAAATTACCTCAACATATTAAAAGCCATATATCACAAACCCACAGGCAACATCACACTCAATGGGCAAAAACTGAACGTCATCCCTCTGAGAACAGGAACACAATGCCCACTATCACCACTATTATTCTTCATAGTACTGGAGGTTTTGGCCAGAGCAATTAGGCAGGAGAAAGGAATAAAAGGAATCCAAATAGGGAGTGAAGAAGTGAAACTCTTGCTGTTTGCAGATGACATGATCTTATATATAAAAAACCCCAAAGAATCCATCGGAAAACTAATAGAAATGATTAACAACTACAGTAAAGTTGAAGGCTACAAAATCAACTTACAAAAATCAGTTTCATTTATATACTCCAATAACAAATTTACAGAAAGAGCATTCAAGAATACAATTCCATTTACAATCGCAACTAAAGGAATAAAGTACATAGGAACAAATTTAACCAAGGAGGTGAAAGACTTATACAATGAAAACTATAAGACGTTACTGAAAGAAATGGATAATAACATAAAGGGGTGGAAAGAGATTCCATGCACATGGATTGGAAGAATAAACATAGTTAAAATGTCCAAACTATCCAAAGCAATCTACAGATTCAATGCAATCTCAATCAGAATCCCAATGACATTCTTTATGGAAATAGAACAAAGCAACCAAAGATCCCAAATTGCTAAGGCAATCCAGAGAAAAAAGAACAAAGCTGGAGGTATCACAATCCCTGACTTCAAAATGTACTACAAAGCCAACATGATCAAAATGGCATGGTACTGGTACAAAAACAGGTACACAGATCAATAGAACAGAACTGAAAGCCCAGAAATAAAACCATACATCTACGGACAGCTAATCTTTGACAAAGGTGCCAAGAACATACAATGGATAAAAGATAGTCTCTTCAATGAACGGTGTTGGGAAAAACTGGACAGCCACATGCAAAAGAATGAAAGTAGAACAATACCTCATGCTGTAAACAAAAATAAACTCAAAATGGATCAAAGACTCGAAGATTAGTCCTGAAACCATAAAACTCCTGGAAGATAATATAGGTAGTACACTCTGACATCGAACTAAAAAGGATCTTTTCAAATATCATGTCTTCTCAGACATGGGAAATGAAAGAAAAACTAACAAGTAGGACTTCATCAGACTAAAGAGCTTCTGCAAGGCAAAAGAAACTAGAATCAAAACAAAGAGACAACTCACCAATTGGGAGAAAATATTTGCAAATCATATATCTGACACGGGTTTAATCCCCATAATATATAAGGAACTCACACAATTGAACAATAAAAAACAAACAGCCTGATCAAAAAATGAGAGAGGATATGAACATACATTTTTCCAAAGAAGATATACAGATGGCCAATAAACACATGAAAAGATGTTCAACCTCACTAATCATCAGGGAAATGCAAATTGAAACTACACTAAGATACCACCTTACGCCTGTTAAAATGGCTATAATTGCTAAGACTAAAAGTAACAAATGTTGGAGAGGGTGTGGAGAAAACGGAACCCTCATACACTGCTGGCGGGAAGGCAAACTGGTGCAGCGACTATGGAAAACAGTATGGAGATTCCTCAAAAAACTAAAAATGGTACTACCATATGACCCAGCTATCCCACTACTGGGTATCTACCCAAAAAATTTGAAATCAATAATCCAAAGTAACGTATGCACCCCTATGTTCCTTGCAGCACTATTCACAATAGCCAAGACATGGAAACAATCCAAGTGCCCATTGACTGATGATTGCATAAAGAAGATGTGGGATATATATACAATGGAGTACTACTCAGCCAGAAAAAAAGACAAATTCGTCCCATTGCGACAACATGGAAGGACCTGGAGGGAATTATGCTAAGAGAAATAAGCCAGGCTGAGAAAGACAAACACCAGATGATTTCACTCATATGCAGAATATAAACAAACACAAGGACAAAGAAAACTGTTCAGTGGTTACCAAGGGAAGGATGTGGGCGGGGGCACAGGGAGTGAAGGGGAGCATTTACGTGGTGACAGTCAAGAAATAACGTACAAGTGAAACCTCACATTGATGTCAATTATTATGAACCCAATAAAATAATGCCATTGTTCAAATTTGCAGAAATATTTAGGCACCATCCATAAAACCTTTTGAGGAATTAACTTAAAATAAACCTACTCTTGCAAAATGGTTCTACTGTCTTCAAATCCAAGTCCAAACAGTCCAAGAATCTCTCATACTTTTAAATGGTTTATTGTCCTACTTACATTTTCATTGCAAATTAGCATAACTTCTGCATCTGCTTTTATTGTAAGAAAAGTCCAAATTAATGAGGGTAATATTGTTGATAATAATTTTAATAATAATAAAACAATTTTAATAACTCATTAATTGAAAAAAGTACTGGAAGTGCTCTTTTAGTCTTTATTTTACAAATAAGGAATTTGATAGTCTAGATTTTGTGTATATCAAATTCTTTTTGGAAGTCTCTTCTTTTTTTCCTAAATTAGTGTATATCCATGAAAGGCTTCAGTTCATCTCTTCAGTATGGAATATAATCAACATTTTTCTGATCATAGGCTTAAAAGTGTACTTAGAGGAATTTATTTGAGACAAAGCAACAGAGCCCTAGAATGCTTGCTTAGCTGTGTTTTCTTTTGCTTTCATTTTGATCTAATTATGAAACATGCTCAAAGGTCTATAATTATACAATGGCCTTGAACCCATTTCAGTTGATAAATTGTTCATGTGTATTTTGTTGTTCATACATCTAACAGATATTAATTTCAAAATAACATTTGAGCAAAATGCGTCATAACTTCTAAAACTGAGTGTACTGAAATCTCAGCAATATATTTCATGAATTAAAAACAACTTAAAATACTTTCTGTTCCAAAAGATGCTGAAATTCTTTTGAGTTATTCATCACTATTAATCCTAGATTATGAATTTAATTCTGCAATATCTATAGCACAGTCTGTCCAATGAAGATTTGGATGACACTTAGAGACAGATCCACAAAGTTCAATGACCCTGAATAGCACAGCTGGAATATTTGAGGAGCAGCAAGGAGGTCCACGTGGCCAGAACAGAGTACGCAGGGAGGAGGGTGGTAACAGAAGAGGCTAGATACATATGAATGGGAAGTGATTGTGCAGAGCAGTGATGTCCAGTAGAAATAGAAGTGAACCATATGCGTCATTCTAAAATTTCTAGCCGCCACATTAAATAAGCAAAAAAAAAAAAAAAAAGATGAAACTGTTTATTTCATCTGAGGAAGATTTGCCCTGTGCTAACATTCATGTCAATCTCCCCTACTTTTTAGTATGTGCGCAGCCAGCACAGCATGGCTGCTAACAGAGCAGTGTAGGTCTGTGGTCAGGGACTGAACACGGGCTGCCAAAGTGGAGCACAATGAGCCGCTGGGGCTGGCCCCGATGAAATTAATTTTAACAGTACATCTTACTAAGCATGCTGTTGCAAAAATAAAGTCATTTGAACATGTAGTCAATTCAAAAAATTATTTATGGGATACTTTGAGGGTTTTTTTACTAATTTTTCAACATCTTGCAATTTGGACTGTGTTGTACAGCGTAAGCCTGGATTCTTGACCTTTATTGTGAGTGAAATGCAAAACCTATGAAGACTTCAAGGCAGAGATGTGACACTTTCTCTCTCTCTGTCTCTCTTCTCACTAGAGTGGTAAAAATGAAGCCATGGGTCAAGAAATAAGTGAATATTTAAACTATGTAGACATCAAGCATAAAATTATCTTCTAAGAATTTCATATAAAGTGAAGATTTAGCATTATTAAACAAGTTCATTCAATAGGAGGAAATCATACACTTACAAAAGATTGCTTAGAGAATTTTTACATCAATATTCAAAAGTTAAATTTACTCATTATTTACAAAATTGTTTACTAAGTTGAGTAATTTGTCATATTAAAAGTATAAATAAAAGTGGGAATATCAAAGGCAATATAACATTTTCTTTGTAATAAGAGCATTTAAAAATGACTTCATTAATCTGGCCACTTACAAAATATTAAACAAGTAGAAGAAATATTGCTAAATCATTTGGATATATGAAAGCTATATATTCTTTTTTTAACATCTTTATTGAAATATGATTGATATACTAAGAACTGCACTATTTAATGTGTACAATTTGTTAAGTTTGGACATATGCAAACATCCATGATACTATCATCAAAATCAAGGTAATAGAGATATTCGATACCTCTCACTTTCCTGAGGTCATTTTTGTTTTCTGTTTGTTTCTTTTGTGGTGAGAATACTAACATGGGATCTACTCAACCAATTTAAGGGTACAATCCAGTATTGTTCACTATGGGCACTATGTTGTACAGCAGATTTCTAGAACTTATTCATCTAGCATAACAGAAACTTGATACTCACTGAAAAACAACTCCCCATTTCTCCTACTCCCCAGCCTCTGGCAAACACTACTGTATTTTCTGTTTCTATGAGTTTGACTATTTTAGACACCTCATATAGGAGGAATCATGCAGTATTTGTCCTTCTGTGACTGGCTTATTTCATTTAGCATAATGTCCTCCAGGTTGCAAATGTTGTTTGTTGTTGCAAATGGCATAATTTCCTTATGTTTTTAAGGCTGAGTAACACTCCATTAAGTGAATATACCACATTTTTTTTACGTATTCATTCGTTGGTGGACTATTGGGTTATTTCCATATTTTGTCTATTTTGAGTAATACTGCAATGAACATGGGAATGCAGATATCTCTTTGAGACCCTGATTTCAATTCTTTCAGAAATATATACCCAGAACTGGGGCAGCTAGATCATAGGGTAGTTCTATTTTTAATTTTGGGGGAAACATCCATACTGTTTTCCCTAACTGCTGCAAAATATTTCATTACTTCCAATAGTGTACAAGTATTCCCATTTCTCCTCATCCTTGTCAATACTTGTTACCTTCTGTTTTTTAGATAATAGCCATCTTAAGGTGTGAGATGGTATTTGGTGGTTGTTTGTTTTGCATTTAGCTGATAATAAATGATGCTGAGCATCTTTTCATATACAGGCTGGCCATTTGTATGTTTCCTTGGAAAAATGTCTGTTCAAGTCCTTTGCTCATTTTTAATTAGTTTACTTGGATATTTTTGCTGTTGAGTTATAAGAGTTCCTTATATATATTGGAAATTAACATGTTATCAGATATATGGTTTGTAAATATTTTCTCCAATTCTGTAGGTTCTTTTCATTCTGTTGATTATTTCTTTTGCTGTTTCATTTGATTTTAGAGTTTAGTCTGATGAAGTTCCACCTGTCTATTTTTGCTTTTGGTGTCATATCCATAAAATTGTTGCCAAGACCAATGTCAAGAGGCTTTTCTTCTATGTTTTATTCTGAGTTTTACAGTTTCAGAGCAATTAGACCACCAGAAAATGTAAATGGAATACAAATCAAAAAAGAGGAAATAAAATTCTCTCTGTTTGCAGATTACATGATCCTATACGTACAAAACCCTAAAGATTTCACAAAGAAACTGTAAGAACTAGTAAGCAAATTCGGTAAAGCTGCAGAATACAAAATCAACATACAAAAACAAATTGCATTCCTATAAGTAAGAATAAATCATCTGAAAAGGAAATTAAGAAAACAATCTCATTTTCAATAGGATCAAAAAGAATAAAATACTTAGGAATAAACTTAGTCAAGGAAATGAAAGACTTGTACACTGAAAACTACCAAACATTGTTGAAAGAAATTAAAGAAGATGAAACTCAAGGGAAAGACATTCTGTCTTCATGGATTGGAATAATTAACATTGTTAAAGTATCTATACTACCCAAAGCGATCTACAAATTCAATGCTGTCATGATCAAATTTCCAATGAAATCTTTTACATAAATAGGAATAACAATCCTAAAATTCATATGGCACCACAAAAGACCCCAAATAGCTAAAGCAATCTTGAAAAAGAATAAAGCTAGGAGCACCATACTTCCTGATTTCAAAATATATCACAAAGCTTCAGTAATTAAATAGTACAGTACTAATGACAGACATATGGAGCAATGGAACTGAATTGCTAGCCCAGAAACAAACCAAACACACATGGCCAGCAGATCTTTCATAAGGGAGTCAAGAACACACAATAGGAAAATGACAGTCTCTGTAACAAATGGTGTTGGGGAAACTGGATATCCACATGCAAAAAAATGAGATTAGACCCCTACCTCACACCATACACAAAAAATCAACTCAAAATAGATTAAATACTTAAACACATCTGAATTTGCAAAATTCCTAGAGAAAACATAGGGGAAATGCTTCTTAATATCTGCTCTTTTAAGTTAAAAAGTAAAAATCAAAAGTTTGAGGGAGAATTTTGCAGATGTGTTTACTTTGCAGTTAGCAGATAACAAGGTATAAGAAGCTAGGTTCCAGAACCAGCTGAACCTGGAAATCAATCCCCATTTAAATCCTGCCCCTTTCACTTACCCCTTATGTACTTAGTAATTAACTCCCGGGAGATGGAGATTAAACGATCTAAGGATCTGGTATAAAGCCATGCTTGATAAAGTTTAGTCACCATTATAATTACTTTTGAGATAGGGACATTTTTCTTATCTTGAAAACAACTGGGAAAGAAAAGCTTGAGCAACAAGATATGAGGAAAATTCATGTAACAAACAAACACCCTGGGTAACAAACAAAGTAAGACCTTAGGAAATCTAATAAGAAGCCTCTTTTTTTATAAATGCATGATAGATAAAAACAGGGTGGGGAGAAAAAGTCCTATGTACACTCATTGAATGACTTTTCTGAAAAGATAGCATTTATGTGATATCTGAAATAAGAAGAGGTTTAAGTTATGTGAAGATTTCTGAGAGTAGCTTTTCAATTAAAGAGACTAGTATGTGTGACAGCACAGTTAGGAAAAGTTTGACAGTTTTCAAGGCTCATGACTCACAGTAGCTCTATAAATAGGAATTATGGTCCCAAATGTACGATAAGATAAAGATTCAGTTTCTAAAAGAATTCGTTGAAATACTATATTTTTCTAATTTGTAAACGTCTAGTTTTTATTCTATTCATTTATGTATCAATAAACGTTAAACAATGTTATAAAGTCAATATATATTTTTATTTTTTGTAGTTTCATGGAAATTATACAATAATTGATTATATTTGTATCTAAAAGATAAATATTATTTGTATTTTTTATCTTTTGATAGAGGATTTTAGAACTTTCACAGTGAAAAATAGTAAGAGCTTATACAACCATACATAAAATATAGTATAAAATAAATATTATAAATAGTGCATAAATATTTAAATGTAGCTAAATAACGTATATATTAGTATATAAAGGAATACAAAATTGAATGTGAAACTAACCTAACATTTTTTAATTTCTTGAAAAATATGTTAATTCTAATCAACAATTGTCAACCAAAATATACAAGGTCCCTTTTAAAAATTAATCTTTATTCTTCTACTTTTCAAATTCAAAGGTACGTACAAGAATCTCAAGATAGGTACTCAAAGAAGGCAGTTGACCAGTGAACGCGTAAAGGTTAGCATGCAGCAAGTCAAGGGGGAGGCATGGAGGAATAACGTGTCATTATCTGCAGATAACACACCTAGAACAGCCGAAGAAAGCAATATGCTTTTAGAACTATGGGTGCTGTAAAGTGTAAAGATATAAGACAAATATAAAATGTATTTTCCTCTGCATTGTGAAATAAAATATAGTTTTAAAGAGAATAAGAAAAAATTCCCCTTAAAATTACAATAGATTGGGAAATCTATTCATCTCTAAAATGCGTTTGAATCTCAAAACACTAAAGATTTTAATTGCCAGTTTTACACCTCATCATTTTGTTCCTTAACAAAAACAAGATTTAAATTTCAAAACTTGAAATTTAAAACTTAAAATTTTGAAATAAAATTTAATATATATTTAATAATTGTGTGTTTAATAATTTAATGAATATATGTATTTAATAATAATATATATTTAAGCAGACAAGTTTATGCTATACTTTGTAAGTTTTATGTATGTATTTGCTTCACTTGACAGTACACATTTAAACTTCATCCAAATTATTGCATGAAGCTGCAGTTTGCTTATTTTCTTTGATCTTTCCAATAAATGATCCTGGAACAAAAATATTAGACCTGTATTTTAAGCCACATATAAACACCAGTCCTGGGATAATGTAAAGTTAATTATGAAAATACAAACAGTAAAGATGTAAAGAATACTATTGAAGAATATTTTCTTGACCTTAGGATAGATAAAGATTTCTTAACAAGACATGAAAAATAGTAAACATAAAGAAAAAATAAGATTTATTAGGCATTAAAATAAGCAAATCTGTTCTCAAAAGACAACTTCCCAACACAAACCACAGATCAAGAGATGATATTTGCTACATATACAACCAAAAATGCTTGCATCCAAAATAAAGGACTCCTACTAATCAATCACAAAATGACAGACAGCCTCAGGGAAACACAGGCAAATATTCAACCATGTACTTCACAAAAGAAGAAATCCAAATGTAATGAACAGGTGCTCAGTTTTCTGAGAAACCAGAGGGATGAAGTCCTCCAAAGAGGTATTTCTGCACACTCACCAGATTGGCAAAATTTAAAAGTCTGACAACTGAAATTTCACAAGGTTGTAAACTATCATAATCTCATTAAAAAGTTAAAAAGAAATTTGAAAGTCTGACTAAAAAGGAGGTACATTTGATGATGTGAAATATAAGATTTCTCATACATTGCTGATGGTGTGAAAATTATACATCTTCAGAAAGTAATTTTAAATAAAATTGAAGATATTCATAACTATAACCAAGCTATTTTGCTTATAGGTATATACTTTAGAGAAATTTGTGTACAGAATCATCAGGGTATAATCTTCACAGCAGTATGAGGTATAAAGGCCCCAAACTGGTAACTATTCAAATGTTCATCAAAACTAAAAATGGATAAACAGATTTTGCTATATTCAGACAGTAGAATCCTACATTGTAAATAGGTTAATGTTACTAATAATTGATAATACTTACTGAGTGCTTTATCAGTGTAAGGTATCATTCTAAAGACTTACATTTCTTAACTCATTTGAATCTCATGGCCAGTATCAAAGGTAAGCACTATTATTCCCATTTGATATATAATCAAAATCAAGGTAGACAATGCTTAAGCAACTTTCCTAATGTTACCAAATGAACAAATACTATAAAAATGCAGGAAGCCTAACTTCGGTGCCCTTGCTTTTAATTGCTATACCTTCCTGCCTAATTGCTTCCACATGTGGAATGAGACTGGGATTCTCAGATTCTAATTAAGTGAGTGCCAATCAACGTAACTTTCCTGGATCAGAATTTGATTTTGTCTATTAAATAATTCTATATTTCAATAATTCACGTAGCAAAGCCTTCTATAATAGATTGTGGGATAAACGGACATGTATATATTAGATGGAGGAAAAAAATTTGATTAGTAGCAGGTGATTACCTCCAATTCCAACAGTTTATCATTAATAATAAAAATAATTAAATATCAATCTGAAGGTTTCTGACCTTAACTTTTTTGATATTTTATCAGATATTTCAATGAGATATGAATAATATTCCCATCAAATTTAGGTTTTACAAACTCAGAGAGGTTGCAAAACTTCTAGAAGACAAAAATCCAAATTCAAAAATATTTTGACAGGATAGATAGATATGTTGAATCTAATGAGAAGAAAATTAACAAGAACTAAAGTCTAGTCTTTACAACTATCTCATCCCTACTCCCACCCCACCCCACTGTCCCCAAAAAGGGGAAAAAATGTGTATGTCAAGTGGAATTGATGAATTTTTTTGAGAAATAATATTAGAAGTTTTTGCTGACAGCATGGTCAAATGAGTCAATAAATTAATATATCACAATCCATCTTTAACATTCTTTTGCACATATTTTTACCTGTTCTCATCTAGTCCTATGGCTTCAACTTTTATCTGTACATTAACTTTGACATATATATAGAATGAAATTGTATTTGATTTCCAGACCTCCACATACAAATGTCTAAGGAATAATTACAGTGGGATTTATTTCAGGCATTTCAAATATAAAGTACTCTCCAAATAGTGTCCCTCTACATCTGTCCCTTTTCAATTTCCATCCTGGTTACAGCATCAGCTTATTGTACATGCTGCAAACTCAATCACCTTTATATTCCCAAATTACCCTTCCCTGGCATTCCATCCATCACTAATGCTAGACAGCCTCTTTTAAACCCACCCTTTCTCTTCATCTCACCTTAATTTAAACTCTCAGGGACTCCTAGTGTCCCTGCCTTCACCATCCCTCATGCTCAACCTAGTCTACCATTTAAGCATCATAGGAGTGAACTTCAGTTCCCTGCTAAAAATATTTTCACCTCCTGGTCTATTCTCCCCTCCTTCAACTAGCCCCAAATTAACTTCAGTTGTCATTCACCCAGAGATTGCCTCAGATGCAAAGAGACAACTCACAAAGTCACATCCTTCCTAGGATATCCTAAATTTATTAGATAAAAAGGCCATTTCAGCCAATTTTGTGACAATTCCAATGGGTCATTTTATCCCTAGAGATCCTCATATAGTTGGCCAAGGTGTCAATAGAACCTATGTCACGTCTTATCTTCTCCTCTTGCCCATTCTTGCCGACTTTCCCTCCCTTGTACAGGTGTTGATCCCAAGGGTCCTCTCTAATATGTGTCTTGCACACTATAACTGTGTTTCAGTCTGATTCAAGGGAACCCAACCAGTGGCAATATATGCTTGACATAGTGGATGTGGCAATTCCAAAATTCTCTGCAATGGTTATTCCAACCTGGTGTGTGTCTGCTATTGTTAATGTCTCATATAAAGAAGAATATTAATAAATAAGAATGCATTTACCACAAAAATTATCATGTTGTTAAGCCAAGACATGAATCCTAGAGAAAAGGAAGCCAAGATAGTGGTCCTCAATATTGGAAAGATTATTACATGGACAAAGGTAACAGCCAGGGTCTAGCCAGGAGACAGAAACCTTATCAATTATGTTAATAGAAAAAATTTCACTCACAATAATGTATAAAAAATTGTTAACTAGGGGGCTGGCCCTGTGGCACAGCGGTTAAGTGCGCACATTCCGCTTAGGTGCCCGGGGTTCGCTGGTTCGGATTCGGGGTGCAGACATGGCACCACTTGGCAAGCCATGCTGTGGTAGGCGTCCCACATATAAACTAGAGGGAGATGGGCACGGATGTTAGCTCAGGGCCAGTCTTCCTCAGCAAAAAGAGGAGGATTGGCAGCAGATGTTAGTTCAGGGCTAATCTTCCTCAAAAAAAAAAAATTAACTAGTTGACTGAGAGGGCAAAAAGAGAACATTAAGGTAACATGGTAGGAGCAAAGTGGAAAACAGCTACAACTCCTAGAGTAATGTTGAACTTGGTGAAACTTGGCAGCCCAGATGAGGGGCGTCAAGGAGCGAACTCTCTGACTCCTAAGAAGGGTGCAGCTCACTGATGCTGTGGCTCTGAGCAGGAGGTGAGGCTGGTGGGGCTGAGGAGGCGGCACCAGTGACTAGCCAGCTGGTGCCAGTGTCTCTTCAGGGGTAAAAAGACTGGATCTGACAGTGTTGGATAAATTATACAACAGATTCAGCTGCTTCTCCAGGAACTTCTGCTGCCCCAGTGGAAGAGCATTGGTCGGTGACACTGACGAGAAGAAAAAACCAGCAGCAGTAAACAGCTGGAAGCAATTTATTTTTCTCTTTCAGTTTGCACACTCCCCTTATCAAACTCTATGGACAGATTCTACTCCAATTGGCAATGCAGAAGTCTGGCATCACAGAGCCAAATTTAGAAGGGTGACTTCAAAGCTGGGAGAGCAGCTTAATAATTGGCTGACCCTGTGGACTACGACAAGATGCTCCAGAAATACAGTCTAAGAAAACTTTGTTTTGAGGGAAGATTTTCCTCACATTTCTATGTGGAAAAAGTTGATTTACATTTCCATTTCTCACCTTTCAACTACCCTTCTCTTAGGGAAGAGCTGTCGCTTCTCTGGTAGGTGAATTTAGGAGAAGGAATGGAGCAGGGTTGAACAAACCACTCCTGGTGCCTCATGGTAAATGTGCCCTATGGATGAATTCTCCGCTAGCTCATGAGGGAAACTCACCAGGACAGGCAATGCAGTGGGGACAGTCTGTGTAGCTCTCCTGTGACTAGGTGAATGAGTTTAATTCAGTGGGAGAATTATTAGAACCTCTGTGTGACCTCATTGAATTCAAGCTACATCCTTCAATCTAGCTTTATCTTTAAGATAGATAATATTTTGAGTTTGTCCAACTCATATCTTGTATCCCAATTGGCTCAGAGCTCAGATGGGAAGAGAAAGGAAAACGATGTTATTCACTGCCCTTTTAGACGTCCACACTTATTAATAGATAGACGTTTCCAAAGACTGAATCAGACATGAATGCAAAGAACTCCCTTTTCTTTGAGGTGCTCCTGTGAGTATTCCTGAACGAGACTTTGATTTGCAGAATTTCTATTTTTCCTCTGGAAAATTTCTATACCTCAAACCAAGTTAAAGTATATTATACTCACAGTTCTCATAAAGAATTAAGATATCACACTGAAATCACATACATTCCTCAGGAAGCGAAAATCTGGAATATTTGATCATTACTTATACCTATAGGCAAATGCCCACCTTCCTGAAAAGTGCCTGACTAAATAAACTAGGAAGAAAAACATGCAGATATATATTGAAATTGTTTTTCTTCTCTGCTAAAAAAAATATCTCCAGAGTTAAAACAACCTCTCAAAACGCACCCATAATGTTCTTGTAATTAATTGGTGTTCGCAGATTTCAAAACACATTACTTTTTAACTGAGTATTCAAACTAAGAGCAGCCAAGGTAGTATTTTATAACAGGGAAGTAGATATCAATTATGTGCACTTTAGTGAGGAATTGTTTGCTGTATTACTTTGGGTTTGACTTTCTCTTTGTCATTAATATTATTGAGATCAACAGGATTAAATCTCTCTATGCTTCTCTCAATACTTACCCCAATGAAATGCAAAGATTTTTTAATCTCGGACATGTATCACTGAATTGCACCACATTCATTTCCACCACAAAAGTGCAACAATCAAAGTGATCTGAGATCAGTGAAAGTGAAAATATGAGATAATTAAGCCTGGCCTCTGAACCATAGGAATACTATCTTTCTCATTTCAGTGAATTATGTCAGGTAGAGAAAAGAGAAACATAACATGATCTATTTAAGAATACCAAAATAAAATGAATTTTAATGCAATTGAATTTATATAGCACTGCTATGCTTTCCCTTCTTCTGTTTTTATGCACAAATCTATTATTTTCATTTCAGTGACAGATATGAGTCCAAGTAGTAAATTGAACGTCTTTCTTTTATTAGAGAATCTTTGTTATTAGAAGTAAAATTGAGCTGATTCTCATTCAAATCTACCATGTCTATGAAACAAGGTTTAGTCATGCATTAAATGAAGGTTTCAAATAACATTATGCTGGGAATTTGTTACATGTTAGACACCAATAGTTTTCTTTCAATATGTTTATTGGTATAACAGTTATGCAATAATAAAATACAATAAAATTTTATAATGCTTCATTCGCACCAATAGCTCCCATAGCAGAGTAGTTCTCCAAGTAGTGAGTATAAAATTAATAAAGAGAATGAATCTGTGGAAGTGGCATATAAAAGACATGAAGGGCTGGAAATATTAAGCAATAAGGTGTGTCAGATCTTATTCCTTTGGCAAAATTATAGTACTAGTGTATTAAATGTAGCTTTGAGAAAATGAATTTTCAATGATTTGGAAACAGCTATGAGCATGGTGACAAAGAGGAAAGAGAAAAGATGATGAACAGTGCAAACAAAAGATTTGAGTTGCTCATTCAGATAGAACAAATAGAAGTGGTTTAAATAGTAGATTTGAAAGCTTCCCTGCCCAAACGTAAACCTCTGAAGGGTGTACACTAAGATGAATTCCTTTGAGCTAGAAGGCTTTAGGGAATTTCCATGATCTCAAAGAGGGACTAAACCATAACTGATAACACAATTAGAAGAATCAATTAACAAGGACTTGAAAGCAAAGTCACTCTAGAGTGGCACCTATAGGAAATGCCTGAAAGGATAATTGGTGGAAGGATCAACAAAAGGAGAAGAGGATGAAAATGGAGAGAGAAGTTAGACAAAAATCAACATCATGGTTAAACCTGGATCTGGCTGCCTACAGCACTATCAGCGATAGCTATAACTACCAAATGACACAATAGCATTTTGAAAAGCTCAAGGTATATTCTCTTCTTAAGTGGTTTTATCAGTGTATTGTAACTGATTTTTTATGCAATTAACTGGCCTTATGATTGTGTTGGGACCATGTAGCCCCTGGTCTGGTCTGAGAAAATCCTGTAAATCTAGACCAAGTTATTTGCAAATATACTATTTTCAAATTTCTTTAGAGGGAATCAGGTGTTTCCAAAACTTGAGCTTTTCAGTTGTTGACAAGAAGTCTCAAATTCAATAATACTGCAGGAAGGATGTTGTATTTGCTTAATTCCAGGAACATCTGAATTCTCACACATAGACTTGTTGTTTCTCCTTTTCAACGTGTTTGTCTGATGTAGAGGTTACAGCAGTTCAGCTGAAAAGAATAAAAGAACAGTTACCGTAAAACAGCCCCGTGCTCCCCAGAGTCAGCACAAAAAAGGAGAGAAAAACAATTTGCTAAACTGATCATAGAATGATTTACCAGTCAATTAAAGAACACTTTACTGCAATGCAAGGGGATTTCAAACACAGATGAATTACATCAAGGTTGCCTTCTTTATTTGCATTGCAAAAAACAGGCAGATCACAGTTTTCCATAAAGAGCTTCATAATTTTGTAATTCTCTACAGCCTGAACTTTTATTTTGACACAAGGGCCATGTTCATCTGAAGACAGCCACTCAGGTAGTTTCCAAGTGTGCCACTGAGAAACTGAAATTAGGAATAATATATTGCCAGATGCTGCAATCTAAGGAGGCTCGTAAAAAGCAGTACTCAAGTGTCGCTTTGAAGAACACCTGTTAGACACTGTATTTGAAATGAAATACTATTTGAACATTTTAACTTGTAAGTATGATTTTTGATGTATTATAATTCACAACAATTACAGACAGCAACTTTTCATAGTAAGCTAAAGACATGTCAGTTTTTGACATTTACTTTGCAGAAAGAGTGACTCATGATGGTTGCTGATAACATTGGATTGGTCTTAAAATATCCCCTGAGTAAATCCCTCATGTTGCGTTTCTGCTACAGAAACTTGATGCATGAGAATTTGAAAAGAAATAATCTTTTAAAAATAAAATTTAACTTTAATATTAGAACATTTTAGTGTTTAATCTGAAATCTTAGAAGAGAGCAGGGCATTTTGATCTACCACCAATAATGTGCCATGACACTTACAAGGGGGAAAATGTAGCTTGAGAAAAACTAGCAAAATCATACTTGTTTCATAAATTCTTACCTAAATGGAATTGTATGACTGTATAATAAAAGTAGGTATATAGTGCTGTCTACTTTTAGTATCAAACTCACTTTTAACTAGGTCGGTTTTTGAAGGTAAGGATGAAAGTGTCTTAAATCCCTTGATTAGAAATTGCCTTTACTGGATGTAATATGATTTGTTTGTAAATGCTATATTGACCTAGTTTCTGAGGCCCTGGCTAGAGGCTGGTCAGTTCCTCTTCTTGAGCAGTTGGTTAAGCCCACAGTCCAACAACCTCCCTGTGGGGCTTTTACCTTCAGGGTCCCCTATACACCAGCCCTAGTCACTTTGGTACCAGCTAAGAGACAAGTAGGGACAACACTTAGGCTCTTGGAGTCCTCAAAATTATCCAAATTATTGAATCCACAGGAAGCTTGCAAAACCTAGCAAATGCCACTCTGCTTGCCATACATAAGATGCCCCTCCAGCTCCAGCTTGCTGGGATCTTGTCCCCAGTACAACCCCTCATGGGCTGTGCCTGGCAGCATTCTCTCCACCAGGGCTGTCTATCTGAGAGTCAGTGTGTTGTGTCCCCTCATCAAAGGAATCTTTAAATCTTATAAATACTAGGCAATTTAGACTGCTATTTTTTATTTTACTATGTCTCCTCAAATGAAACTTAAAGTTCTCTTCATTAATCCTTGCAATTCCCTCTGTGAAGAAGGAAGGGAATGGGGAATGAGGCAAATCACCAACAGTTTTATATTTTTATCTCTTGGAATCAGAGTCTATTGTATAAGAAAACATGAAGCGATAGTTTCACTTTCTTTCTTTAATTCTAGTGCCGCCTCTCATCATCCTGTCCCAAACTCAAGCACTCACTCCTTACCATCACAGGCATTTAGACCATCGGAATTAATCCCCCTTAGGGCTTTCTCCTTCTTTTCAGTCACCACAAGAAGCTCAGGACTGCCAATCATTTCTCAAGCTCCAACATCTCATTGCATATGACTGTACTGCATCTTGACCAATTTCTGAAACGTTCTATGTGCCCTCTGGAACACGTGGTTCTTCATCAGAAAAATCTCCCATGTCTTCAATTCTTCTTCCAGTATTCCCTTTGCCATCTTCCTCTGACCCTTGGCTATCACGTAAGGACTCTGTGACCCCTGCCCCTCTCTTACAAAGCATGTGTTTTCAGGCCCAGAAGTCACTCCCTTGGGAGTGTGGTATGTGTAGTCCTCACTCTACTTTGCTGATTTCAAATCATGTTCTTTCTCTCTTCTTTCAATCCATCCACCTTCTACTTTTTGCTGTAAGATCGCATCACCTGTTATTCCCTGTTGAAGGCATATACTCAACCCCTCCACACTCTCTTGGAAGGTTCTATGTTCTGGCTCCATTTCTTTTTCTCTAGCGTTATACTCCTTCTCAACTTTTAGTTATTTCAATATTTAACAGTCAATATTCCGATACCACAGTCTCTCAGATGGTTAATTTGTCATCCACTCTACTTCACCATTGTCTCCACTGGCATGTCCTAGACCTCTGGCACTTCTAAAGGCCACATCCCCTCCATAAATACCATTTATTTTGTCCCACTCTGTGACCACCACTTCCAGTTTTTCCCAGTGACCACCTCCTACCTTCACCTCAACAATATTTCAATTCACATAAGACCTACAATCTATTTGTTCTACCATCTTTTCACAGTTCTCCACCAGTCTTGTGACCACACTTTCTCTGTATAGATTCAAAGTCCACCAGTTAGATCACTGAGGTGCATACATTCTTTACACTCTTACTTGCCAATTTTGTCATCCTGTTTGCCTAGCAAAACAATAATCCTAGTAAAGACTAATTATTCTCCAACCCTATCACTAAAACTGAACAGCTGAATGTGTCTAGAGAAAATACACAAAAACGTACAGGTGGTTCACATTGAATCCATGAGCTGTAACATTTTGTAGTGGGCTCTAAGTGCTACCAACCAATCCTACTCTATTTCTCTAGTCCATTCACTCTCCTTTCATATAAGAGCATTTCATATCCTTTCTCTTCTCAGGAATTCAAAACCTCTGTTCTTGCCATGCTCAGCTTTCTATTTCATATAGAAAGTAAAAACCCTAAGAATACGCGTAGCCACGCGTCTACCATCACACATACTCATCCAAGTGTCCCTCTGCCTTCCCTTCGTCTAATCTGGAAATGTAGTCCTGGCTCTTACATAATGATAAACCCCGACTTGTGCACTACACTCCATCCCATCTTACCTCAGCAAAGGAGTTTCTAAGAACTGTCCCCACTATCCTCAACAGCATGAATTGCCCCCTCTCCACTCAAATAGAAAACAGCAATAGTATTCAAGAGTTGTCTGGTCTCCTTGCGTACATTCCCTTGCCTCCTATTCTCTCTTGAATCCTGTTCATTAGGTTTCCATCCTCATCATTTTACAAGATTTGGTCCCCTCAGGGTCACCAATTACCTAGACTGTTGAATATACTGGTCAGTCCTAGGACTTTACTTCATTACATCCCTAGCTGAATTTGAACAAATTAATTTTTTTCTAGAAATAATTTCCTCACTTAGCTTCCAACTTACCAGATTTTCCCAGTTCTGTTCTCTTTGTGGTTTTTTCCCTCAGCTTCCTTTGGCATTCCTCTACCTCTTCTCTGCAAGCTGTTAGAGTTAGATAACCAGGTCAGTTCATGCTCATCTTCTTTAATTTCTATACACTCATTCCTTTGGTAAGCTCATCTATTGTTATCAGTCTAAAGATGCTAAAAGTTTTCAAATTATAACTCCAACTTGGGCCTACCTGAACTCCATATTTTATACTTAATCTCTCCTCAACATTACTTTCTGGGTACATAACAGATATTTCAAACTTAACAAATTCTCCATGTACTGGGTCAATTTTTTTTGTTTTCTTTTTCAAGTTTCTCCAACTCAGTCAAGGGCAACTCTACCTTTCTAATTGTTCAGGTGAAAAAAAAACTATATAGGTTTTTGGAATCCTTTCCCTCCATTACAATCCACATCAATCCGTATAAGGTTCTATTTTCATAATACATGCAGAAATTCACCATTTTGCACCATCTCTACACAATTGATATTTTTCACCTTGATTGTTTCAGTTGCCTCCTAGTCTCCTTGCTTCTGCTCTCCCTCCTTCCTCTTCCAAGTTTTTCTACACATATCAGCCAGAGGGATTTTTTAAAAATGTAAAGTTGATCACAACACTACGTTTTATAAACACTTCAATATCTCCTCACTTCACATGAAGTAAAAGATCGACTTCTTACAATGTTCTTCCAAGGCTCCTCAAATCTCTTCTCCTGCCTTTCCCTCCTCACTCACTCTGCCCGAGACGTGCTGGTGCTTTTTTGTCACTTGACCATATGGGGCATTCTCCCATCTCAAGACCTTTCCACTTGCAATCTTGGTTTCAAAGACTCTTGGCTTTGAATGCTCACATGGTTGCATGGCTCACTCCCTCATTTCCTTTTGGTCTCTGCTGAAATCTAACATTTGCAGTAAGACTTTTCCTAATTCCTAACCTACTTTTAAATTACAAGCCTCTCACCATTAGACTCAAACTTCCCCATTTCTATTTCCTGATGTATTATTACCATGGCATTTTATTGAGAAGCATATATTTTACTCCTTCAGTTATTGTCTTTCAATCTTTCTTCCTCATTTCCCCTCACCTCTAGCATATGCCTCCTGCAGAAAGGGAATTTTATCTCTTGAGTTAACTATTATATTGCTGGTGCTTAGAAGAATGTAAGGCATTCAATAAATATTTGACAAATAAATATTTCATTTCAGGATTTCTATGACATAATTCTAATCTGGCTCCCCACGTTGCTCTCATATGGTTCTTCTAGATGCAGTTGAAATTCCAGCCTGTTTTAATATTATTATTGGCTGAATAGCAGAGGATTTTGCTTCTAGTTTTTGCCTAAAAGACATACTAAACCCTCCTCCCCTTTGCCTTATTTCTAATTGATAGATTTCTTTCTAGATTTAGATTTTATCTGTGTCAGAAGTACTTCACTGATTTCTTCAACTAAACTTAACTACTTTTTTAACTTTTACAATTTTCAACATTATCTGCAGCATTTTAGTGTATTTGCATAGCATAATCCCCTTTTAATCTCTTTTCCTACCCTTCCTAAAGTGACTATTTGGGACAATGTATTTGCTGTAAAATAGTGTTATACACTTTAATGCACGTGCCTTGATTCAAAAGCAGATACTCAGGCACTTGTATAAGTTAGGAAATAATCTATATCAGGCAATGATGAATGCATAATATAGAAAAGACAAATATTATATAACTCTCTCTCAAGGACAAGTCTATTGATGCAAACTGACATGTACAGCAATAAATAATTTTCTTTATTTCATGGCACAGAGAAGGAGGTGGTAAATTTTCTCCTTTGTGCTATCTCATCTATTTTTATAATTTAAATTATGATTATACGTGAAATGTAAACGTGTTCCATCTTTCACTTATAGTACCTCTGAACTGTTAATCACAACCTGATTTTAAAACAAATAAAAACCGTCATCAACAACAATTAACATGATCTTGCTAACAAATTTATTCACAATACTACATACACTCTGTCTAATATTAGCAGCAAATTTATATTGCTGGTAAATATTTTAACAGCTAGCTATTGTGCTCTGTTTAGTATTTTAGAAAACCAAAGGAAAATCTCCAATCTGAATAAAAGTTTATATCAATTTTTAAAGTTTCCAGCATTGCACAACTTTTTTCTTACACATAGATAATGTTACAACAGAATGAATCATGACAATAGGTCTCTATCATATATGAATGTGCTAAAAGTCAAGGTGTATGTTTTATTTTAAATTTGGATACAACTATAATAAAAAAGGAAAAAAATAACATGGGATTCTCTGACAAGGATCCACTATGAACACCGTTTAGAGGCAACATAAAGTCATCAAAGAAGCGGCCCATATTCAAAAGAGAACATGGGTTTTTCTATATTGTTTAGTACTTATTCACGTTATGGCTTATAAGCCACTTTTCACATCTTGACTTTCAGTTTCACAATCTATAACATACAATAACAGTACCAAATTGGGAGTTCTTGTGATATTAAATGAGAAAATGAAATAAAGCTTCTTACAACATGGATTTAACGAAATGTGTGCTATTTTCACACGGATTCTTAGGAAACACAATAGAGGTATGTTCCACATTGCCCCTACACCTGTGACTTCTCAGACTTCACTTTGCCCTCCGCTACCAATTGGTCTCAGGAAGTATAGAAACTCATCAATAGCCAAGTCCTCCTCTTCAATTCCTAAACTTATTTTGCACATAGGATCATTATGTAACTAGATGTGTTCAATAGAGTATGGAGGAGAAATCTTTGGCTCTTCTCTAAAGAAGCAGCCAATAGCTTCAAATCCATTTTGTTCATCCCTGGCTAACGTTTATGCTGTGAACTAAAGAATCCACAAGACTAAGCAACGTCTGTCCCTGAGATACTGCTTAGAGCAGAGACTCACATCCTACATTGACTGCAATGTGAGTAATGAGTAAGTCTTCGTTTTGCTATGTCACTGAGATTTTGTTTTTATTGTTAGAAAAATGAGCGTTAAGTACTCTAGCCAGTATAATATATAGGCAGTTTAACACGAGATGGATTGCATAGGCAAAAGTAACTCATTCCATTTTGATACTTATAATTGAGATTCTTCACTGGAAAATATAGTTATATTCTTATATGCTGAAATTCAAGAAACTCTATAGTTAATTGTAACTGTTATAAGGGTGGAAATAAAAGTTATAACCATAAAGCAACCAAGGTCAAGTAATGAAAGGGTAACTGTGAAAAGTGTAATTTTAATGAAGGTATTATTTGAATAAGTTGACTTTTTCAAAGCCAAAATAAAAACCCTTAAAATATAAATGTGTTGACGTTTGTTTGGCTAAAAATCCAAAATACCAGATTCCGTGAAGCAAAGAGACTTACCCACAAATTGCAAAGTACTCAAAGAAGACACTAATTGCAATGACCACTCTTTAAACAATCATGCAGAAACATATCAGGGGATAAGCTGTCAAAAAAGTTCCATTTAAGGTTTTCATGAAAACAAAACAGAAAATGAAAATCTCTTCTTCTAAGGATGTGGGAGATGTAGATTCTGTCTAATTATTTTCAGTGTACTGGTCATTTATTGAAAGAAATAAGTGTTTATCTAGAGAACAGGTTAGATTGGAACTACTTAAAAGCACCTACTTTGGTTTTTTAACTCTATAATTTCAGTAGTTTGTGGGCACACAAGCAGGAATTTAAAGAAGAGAATACTGAGAATTTTAGCTTCAAATGAAGACTCATGGAACTATAGTGAACACCCACAGCTATCTCAAACATTCCACGTCGCAGGGCCTATTATTGCACTGTTTCAGAAACATCCTGGCAGGCATCGGTGATGAACCAGACCACAGTAATTGACACTTGCATAAAATAACAGTGACTAAAAGTGTCATTCAATTCATTCAATGCAGAGATTTTTAAGAATGGCATGACAGTGACAAATGGGAAATGTCTTCCAATTCTGCAGTGTGTCTAATTAAAATTATGTGACACAATTTAGGAAAAAAAATTTCTAGATGTGGTAACTCTGCATCTTTCAGATTTTGATTTTAAAAAGAAAACAGCATACAGCCCTCTGCTTTCAGTTAAAATATAGAAATCACAAGAGGTCACCCTGCCCACCCTAAGAACAGGAATAAGATGGATAAGATAAGATGGATAAATTACAAAATCACACAAAGTTTTTCTGCCTATCACAGAGCTGAGGATAAAAAGAAACATAATAAAATTAAATTACAGAGCAGTGTAGGCCTGTGCCCAGGAATCAGACCCGGGCTGCCAAAGCAGAGTTCACTGAAATAACCACTAGGACACCAGAGCTGGGCAAAATAAAAATGTTAATATAATACTCTATGGTATATGTTTCAAGGGAAAAACCTTTGAAGTCAAATAATTTATGACACTTAAAGTCCACAGAGCCTCATTTATATCCCATACATTCACTTACATTTTAAAACTAAAAATGATAATGTAATTTTCTTTAAATATTATGTGACATCCTTATTTCATGTTATTCCAAATGCTGCTTTTAAGATTTATTATAACAATATATTTCAGCTTAATAATAGTGAGAACTGTCAAAATGAATGACATTAGTACTGCATAAATATGATTCCTTCATTCTTGTAAAAGCAAACAGACATATAACAGCATAGTACATATATTTTAAGCATTGATATCAAAATTTGATCTGCCCTGAACACATGCTAATATAAAACAAATGTAATGGAGACTATACTGATTTAAGCAAAGAGTTAAGCAAAGATTGCTTAGAAAGGACATAAAAAGCTCACAACATAAAGGAAACTATTGATAAATTGTACTTCATCAAAATCTAAACTTCTGCCATTCAAAACACGATGTGATGAAAATGAAAAGCCAAAGACTGAAAAAAAACATTTGCAAGGTATATATCTGATTAAAGATTTGTATTCATAATGTATAAAGCACCCTCACAACTCAATAAGAAAACCAAGTAAAAAAAATTAATAATACATTCAGCAAAGAAGAGATATGAGTAGCAAATAAACACATGAAAAAATGCTCAAAATTATTAGTCATTAAGGAAACAAAAATTAAAACTGAGCTACCACTACACATTTATTAGAATGGCTACTTTAGTAAAATCTGACAACACCGAGTACTAGCAACTCAAACTCTAATAACTTGTTTTGGGGAATGAAAAACGTTACACCCAGTTTGGAAAACAGTTTGGCAATTTCTTTTATAGGTAAACAGAAAAATGCCATATGATCCAGCAGTCCCACACCTAGGTATTTATCTGAGAGAAATGTTAATGTGCATTTACACCAAGACCTATATGTGAATATTTATAGCACCGTTACTGATAATAGCCAAATACTGAAAACAACTCATGTGCTGTTAATTAGTGAGTGGAAAATATATCGTGGTACATCCATCCATAAAGTGAAATGCTACTCAGTAATCAAGAGAAATGAATTACTGAAAAATACAGAAACATAGACGTATTTTAAAAAGCATTACTCTAAGTGAAAGCAACCAGACATAACAGGCTACTCAGTGAATGATCCCCATTATATAACAACCTGGGAAGACAGAACTACAGAAAGAGATATCAGACCTGATTTTGCCAAGTGTTGGAGAGGTGATGGGTGGGGGAATGAGATGGAGTAAAGAGGGACACCAGGGGACTTTTGAGGGAGATAGAAATATTCTATATCTTGATTGTGGTGGTGGTTGTGTAACTGTGTACATTTACTCAAACACATAGAACAGTAAGACAAAAAAAATGGATGTATTATACTGTGTGGAAATTATATATTAATGAGCATGTTATCAAAAAAGAAATGCATACATTAGATTTTTGGCTTAGTTTGGTTTGGTTTCAATAATGAGCTATTTGAAATGTTTTGGGCAGAATACTAACATAAAACAGATAAAATCAAGTAATTCTGAATGAAGTGGGGTGGGAAATCTAGGTCATTCTGTGTGATTTAGCTGCTGCGAAACACACAATGCTTTACTTACTCAGGAATGTCAGATATGGGTTATTAGGTTTAAGCAAGAAAACTTTCCAATCATTCTTGTGTAATTCAGAATCAAAAATTGGCTTCGCTTTGGTCATGAGAGCCCAGAGAATTTGTAAGTCTTTTTATATTTCTGAACACTAGTTATTTATAATGCTTTCCCAGGAACAATCTGAATGCACAGCCCGTCTTCTGGGAGACCTCACTGATTATTGCGGCTCTGTATTGTTTTCCTGAAAACAGACATATACAGTCACAAACGTGTGCGAGTCTGTTCTCAATCTCTTTCTCAAATTCGCACACACTGTCAACAGAGTATTTTAAACAGTTGTATTCTATTAAATAAAATCTTATCTTTTTTGTCTGAGATTCTATATATATATCACCATTGAATTATAAAATAACCTTTATCACCCAAGTTTAAATTTTATCATTTGTTGATACTAGATTAGGACATATATAAGAGTAATTCTGTTGTTTATTGTTAAATATCAAGAAACATGATTTTTTTTGTAAATTTTCTTATATAATACCTTTACCTGATATAATATGGTATACTTATATTTATTTAGTACATTTATTGTATTGATAATTACTTTCAAAGATAATTCTGATATTGGGATATGAAATTTTCTGTAAATTTTTTTCATACCCATTAAGAAATTTAATATCATATGTCACAAAATGACAGAAGTAAGATCAGCTAATGGAAAGTCAACAGGAAATCCAACTGAGAGTATTTTATTTATTTTTTATAGTTAAAAATGAAATATTTTCATTTATGATTCTTTAGCATTTTCCAAGATTTTCTCCACCATTCAAACGTCTTACCTAAACCTATCAGTCCTCTGGTGTTTCCCTAGGAGCTGAGGCTCCTTATGCAAACTTATTTATTATGGTTGCTGAGAGGGTTTGATTCTGCTGTGTCCAGTCTTGAAATAAATTGTATTTATCAATATGGACTGTTTTACCCTCGCTGATGTATTCCAGAGCGGTAAAATATTGAGTTATGATTTACCTGCAAATCAAGTTTTCAATTTACTCACTAGAACTACCTTATTTATGTTTTTCTTTGCATTTTCCACTAAGATTTTTACAGGAACACAATTTTTCTTTTAAGTACACATACACACAGAAAAGGACACAAATAACAAGTGTTGACTTGATGAGTTGTCACAAAGGGAACATACCCATGTAATCTGTACTTCAGGCAAAAATAAAAATATATTAGTATTTTGATGCTTTCCTAGGCCCTATTCCAGTCACCACCCCACAAAGGTAACCAGTCTCCCAACTTCTGGCACCAGAGAATGTGTTTGTCTGCTTTTTAAACTTGATGGAAATCAGCCTATACAGTAAGCACTCTCCTAGGTCCAACGCCTCTCAGGCGGTATTTTGATTGTGAGATGCATTTACATTGCTGTATGGTTGCATAACATCCCATTGCATAAATCTGGAATAATGAGTTTTACTCACCCTCCACTTTATACATATTTGCAAATTTCTTTTACTTTTTTGCTTTCACAAATAATGCTGCTGAAACTATTCTGGTGCAACCTTCTGGTGACGTGTGTGTACGAGCACACAGTGTCTATTACACTATTATCTATTACGTCAGATAGATCACTAGAAGTTGAATTTCCGGGTAATAGAACATGCATAATATCAACTATAATAGACTCACGTAATGGTTTCCTAGGTGGCTATACCTGTGTTCATTCCTACCAGTATTGGAACAGAGTTCCAATTGCTCCAAACCCTCACCAACACTTCTTTCTATTTCATTTAGGCTTCTGGAGGATATTATCCAAGTAGGTCCTTTTAATTTGCATATCCCTACTGGACAAGGATGTTAAGCGATAGTTTAGATAATCGTTGAATGCTTGGATATTATTTTTTGTTAAGCAGTGCCTGTACAAATGATTTCTGCCTTTTCCTTCCTTATCTTTTAGAAGTCTTTTATATATTCTAGATTCAAGTCTAGAAGGTATATTTGAAGATATTTTCTCCCAATCTGTGGCTTCCTTTACAATTTTGATTAGTCTTTTGATTAATAGAAATTCTTATGTTTAATGAGGTCTAATATAGCATGCCTACCTATGTGGGATTATTTTCTATCCTATGTAAGAAATCATTGCCTATTCCAAGACCATGAATATGTTCTGGTACATTTTCTACCAAAAGCTTTTTTGTTTTACTTTTCTGTTTACATCTAAATCAATTTAGAATTTATTTTTGCACACAGTGTGAGGCATAAACTAAGATTATTATTTTTCAGATATCTAACAGACTCAGAATCATTTATTGAAGTGACAGTTCTTTCCATATTGTGATGGAGTGCTATGCTGTTGTAAATTCGATAATCATACAAACATCTTCCTGCTTCTGAGCTTGTACATTGAGACAATACTACACTCTCAATCATGATGGCTTTAAAATAGGTCCTAACAGGTCACAGTTTAAACGTCGTACATTTGTTTGTTACATTGTCTTGACTCTTTGCACATCTACTTTAATTTTTGAAATCAACTTGTACTTTTCCACTAAATTTGCCTCCTGGGATTGTTCTTGGGTTGAATTTAGGTCTCTTAATCATTTTGGGAAAGAAATATTTCTTTACATATTGACTTTTCCAATTCATGAGCAAGTTTCATCCCTTTAGATCCTGTCTTTTCACAATTTTCTCAACACTATTTGTAGTCATAAGTCTTGATTTCTTGCCCATATTTCATTACATTTATTTCCAGCTTTTTGATGTTTTAGGATACTATTTTAAATGTATTATAAAAGTATAATTCTTTTGTTCATTTCCTGTGTATTTAACGCATTTGATAAATTCACTTAATTTTAAGAATTTTTCTATTGATTATTTTTTGGTTTTCTATGTACAGAATAATATCATTGCAAACAGGGTGTCTTTTACTTCATGTCTTTGCTCTTTATGCCTTTTCTTTCTTTGGAAATCCTTATTGCATTAACTAGGACACTCTTGAAATATTTAAAAATCTCATTCTTGAACTGGGGTGGAACACTGCATGATTTCAGTAATTCATCAGTAATAATGACATTTACGACAGGGTTTTAGTAAGTCTGCTTTACCAAATTGAGTCCCATTTATGTTTGTAATTTGCCAAAAGTTCTTGTCAAGAATAGGTGTTGAATTTTACTAAATGTTCTCTTTTAATATTAGCATATGAGTTTTTCTCTCTTTCTATTAAAGTTGGGCTCACATTTGTCAAAGGAAAGTATTTACGTGATTCAAACAGAAGTTGTTAAGGACTTTATTCAGGCTAATGAGCATCAGGAATCACCTGATACCAGGTAACTCCCAGATTGAAGCCAGGCTAGGGTTTATATATTATAGTCATGCATTGCTTAATGATGGGAATACATTCTGAGAAATGCATTGGTAGGTGATTTTGTCATGGTGCAAACACTGTAGAGGGTACTTAGACAAACCTAGATGGTATAGCCTACTACACACCCGGGCTATACGTACAAATCTTATGGGACCAGTGTCGTATATTTGGTCCATCATTGCCCGAAATGTCATTATGTGGTGCATAACTGTACTACATACACATACACAACTCTACTGCATGAACACATATATTTTATATGAGCATATGTACATAATGCCCAGGTATATTTAAATGTATTCATCTATTGTGGATTAGGATATCCTTTTACTAAAATAAAATCTCTTGAGCGATTGGTTGGTTGGTTCTTTATTCAACAAATATTTACAATGAACAAAGTACGTGCCAGACTCCTCTGACTCCGAAGATGGAAGATGAACATAGATATACATGGCATCTTTGCTCCTGCTGTTTATAATGATCAAATGCTTTCATATTTGGAGGGCTTTGTATAAATAACCAAAATAATTATGTACCTTAAGTTAATTGTCTGGTGCTTCAAAATAAGTTCAAAGTTCAGGAAGATAGAATTAATCACCAATTTCATCTTGAGTCTGAATCATCTTGGAATATGATTGTTCATATAGAAATAGTATAAAAATGTATCAGATAGTTTCTATTGCAAATATATTAGTGGATCTATTTACATCCACCTGCTTTTGCCTCTCCTTGTTTTATTTGTAGTTTTCTTAGAACTGATTTGCCTTAAGGAGTTGCAATGAGAAAAATTATATATTATTTAATGTTTTAAAAACCTGACCCAGTTTCAAATTAATACCCAATGATTGTCCATGCCAGATGAAACCATTCTCCTCTCAGTAGTTATTTAAATAGCCTTAACAGGTCTCACACTGGTATAATGACTTCCTCTCCAAATTCATGTGCGGATTTTATCTGCCTTGTCTATATAGCTATAAAGCTATATTTCTGTGTGGAGAAAGGACACAAAATAATAGCCTCAATAGCAACGAAGCAGTCAAGAGCAGAAGGCTGTTTTGGTCGTTGAAAAGCACAGGTTACTACCTCTCTGCCTATGGTTGCGTGCGATAACATCCTGACAGTCACTACTTGCCATCGCTTCTATGCACACCAATCCTGGGCATGTGGCCTCATTAAAGCCATTAATCCACTTATATTCAGGCAGAGGCCAAATTCATCTCTTAAAAAAATGTGAGGTTCTTTATTTTTCCCCCAGCTAAATTAGATGTTTTAGTGGAAGAAAATAATTAGATAAGTTTTAGCAGTATCTGATTTGCAACTCATTGCAAGCACAGTCAAAGCAGGGTCAGTAGAAAGAAAAAAAGAATCGTTTTAATGGAGGCTATTGATCTGTGGTAAAGCATAATGATTAAAATAGACCTTTTGAGTTTTAGTTGCAAAGACGTACTATGTTCTAATTGCTGTAACCTTTGGGGATCTTCAGAAGGATAATAGTGCCGTACAAAGGTTAGAGCGGATTCTGGGGAGAAGCTGTTTAACTGAACGTGATGATGTACCAAAGAAACAATCTAAAGCAAATAAATCACTTATTTTTTTCCAACAAGGACAGGTAAGAAAAGAAAAATCAAAATTTGGATTTAAATTTGTAATTACTCTTAAAGGCATACTCCTTTAATACTAAGTGCCAAAACTGTATCATTGAAGACAGCAAAGTCTTAGAAATCCATTTTTATTAAAGTCTTTTGGGGTAGAGCATAGTAGGTCCTTACACTCAAATCAATGTGGAATCTTGTGTTTTTAGTTTTATTTTTTCACAAAGTTAAAGATATTTGATGTATAGACCTACTTTATACATTTTTGAAGTATTAGTAAAAATTCGTCAAAGACAAAATACCCTACAGATCTTTCCAATACTGTTATTCACCAAAATTCCAAGATTATTAATATAAGATGAATTCTTGAAGGTGTCAAGGAAAATTTGCATTGAACAGAGTTAAACAGTCAAGGAAGCCTTTATTCAAGGCATGCAATAGGGGAGAGAGATTGAACTCAGCTCCACTGAAACCAAATGCTGGAGAGATTTAAGCACTGGAGTGGACTAATAGAAAAGTGCTGGAGGAAAGTGGAGTCAGGGGGAGGTTGTCAATGTGATTGTTTGCTAATTGTTAATAATTGTAATAGTTGGTTGGGCTCCTACCCTCCAGGGAGACTGGGAGATGGGGCCACTATCTTTCTAGGTTGCATTTCAAAGGATGGTTTCCAGGTATGAGAAAGACACAACTGGGCTATAAAACTAACAGAGGCTGAGAGAAGATTTATATCTCAAAGAGACAGAGAATTTATATTCAAGCATTTTCTAAAGTAAAGGCTCTAAGCTTTAGTTACACTGAAGACAACATTAATACCATCTTGACAAAGACACAAGAACTTATAAGTGAATTGTTAAAAAATCAGTCAGTTGGGTCAAGCACAGTTATTTCCTATGACTGTTTACATGTGAATATGAGCTAGACCAGAATTTCTTGACTAAAGGTCTTTCACCTTTAAAGGTATAAATATTTTCCTATTTCACCTATAAAGGTATAATATTTTCAGAGAAGTTTTCTCCATCTCCATTTAAATGATGACAGAGAAACAGTTAATTTAAGACTAATGACTAATTTAAGAGTGTTAGGTCTTGTAAATATCTCAGAACTCAGATGTGAGACTACCGACTTGCATCTTTTATGAAATTTACTTTGAGGTCATTGACTTACTAGAATGTTGAAAGAGATAAAAGACTCTCTCAATAGAGGGAGAGACATTACCAGAGTTATGGGTAAATTATTGATATTGCACATCCCAAATAAAGTTATTTGCATTTTAATACTTGCCTCCAGCCTTTGTTCCCTCGAATCTCTGATGTGAGATAGACAGGCAAAATTATCACTACAATTTTCCAGATGGAAAAGCTGATACAACCCCTTGAAGCAGGGCAGTCACAGAACATACTCTTAAATATTCTTCTGTGCGAACAGAATGTTACTGAACCAGGTTCAGTTTTGCCCATTGTCCAGAAAGCCAATCACCAAAATGATGAGGTTGCAGCAGATAGAGAGGGTTTTAATCACAAGGCAGCCAAGTGTGGAGACAGGAGAACAAGTTTCAAATCCACCTCCTTGAAAATAGAGACTCAGGAGTATTTATGGGGTACAGGGACAAGAAGGTCTGAAGGATGGGAATAGATGATTGGAGGTAAAGAGAAGTGAGGTAATTGATGATCCGTGCAAGTGTAGTCAAGCTTCATGCCTCTTCAAGGATGCAGGTTCACAAAATGGTGGTGTTTCCACGATCTGAGGGTGGTGTTTTTAGCTTCTTAATGTCAGAAAGATCACTTACCAGGTGGCTGCGTAGGTCCAGTCAATGAGTTGGTGGTCTCATCCAGCCTGAACTGGACAAGGGGGTCTTAATTCCTGAAAAATGGCTCAAACACCCATTACTATGGTGACCCGGGTGCCAGGGAGATGTTATGTGTAGGAACCCACTGGGAGCCAGATAATATATTGCCTAAGTAGCACAGTTAACAATGAGGGATGGATGAACAACTAAAAGCTATAATTAATAATTGCAAAAAAAAACTTTAGGTACTAGCTACCTAATTGTAACTGCAGGCCCTCAAGGACCAGTTCAACTGACCCTGTCTTATCAAAAGAGTGATTAAGAATTGTCTTTCAGAAAATGTGCAAAGTCACATAGCCAAAGCATGCACAGAAGAAGAAATCTTGACCTGAAAAGACCACAGAACCAAAGATTCTCCTCCCTATGGAACCAAAGGTACATGACCAGAAGTCAAAAGTTGGATTCTTATCAGAGGCCAGGTGTCCATCATTCTGGAAGATCCAGTATTCAAATTCCTTCCCTACCTTACCATAAATGTTTAGAACCACATCATAAATGTTTAGAACCTTGTCCTAAATGTTTAGAACCTTACCATAAATGCTTGAAGCCCACCAATCAAAATCTGTCCTGCCAGCATTTCCACATGCCAGCCTGTTCCTTCTAACCTCTTAAATTTCACCCTGAATCCTGAATTGGAGAGAAAGATCTGAGGGCACACACCCCCTGTCTCCCTGCAGACAAATCTTGCAGAATAAAGTTGACCTCTTTTCCCAAAGGATGATACTGTAATTAATTGGCTTGTTTATGTGAATCAGGCAAGAGACTCTCAATTTTGTGCAGTAACATAATCATTAATGGCTGTTTATGGCTTTCAAGAATAATTCTCTTTTTATAGATAAGGAATCTGAGACTTTGAGGCCCAATGCCACAAACATACTAAGAGTCAAGTTTGGTATTTTTTTCACTATACTATACATATGGATTCAGTACTCAGAGTCCTCAATAGCCAATTACTTATTAAGTTTTAGATCTTTCATTTTCATATCCTAAAATCTAACTTTCTTGAAACTTCTCTTACCTTCATTCATGAATGTAAAAACTATGAAGACGATGAAGAAGAATGACTTGGAAGAGGAGGAAAAGGAGGAGGAGAAAGAGAATAAAAAAACAGCTGCTTTTATAGATATATTCCTTGTTTTCCAAAGCTCAAACATCTAATGAGAAATCAACCTAGAAAATCTGTGCTGGATGAAGACAGGAAGGAGGCTCTGAGGAGTGGAATTTGCTTGTCCTTTGATGAGAGACATTTGCATTTGTGAAGGAAGTCTCCATCTGTGGGGGTGTCTCCCTCTCTGCACCAGGAGGAAGGGAGAAGGACTTTATCTCTAGAAACTCTTAATGGGGAAGGGAAGGACTTAAGTCTTGTTTATTGTACTTGTCTGGTAACCTCATGTAACTGACCCCTCCCCCACAACCAACATCCTCCTTTGTCTTTAGCTGAAGATAATATTTAAGGTGGTGGCTTCAGCCATTTACTTACTCTGGTTTGATTCTTATCTAAAAGTTATAGGACCATCCAATAACAAGACCCCACCTGCACTAATACCATTTTAACAACTTTTTTTATATATTCTTTCCTTTGTCTTGTAAAGAGATAACTCACATACCTATGCCTTAAATTTAGCCCTATCTTCAACCCATGTTTGTAGCAGCTTTTTACTGCCCATGGGTCCTGTCCCCATGCTATTCCACACTATTCTCTAAATAAAACAACTACTGCCAGACCTTGAGAGTCCAAGAAACCTTTCCTTCAACTCATCGGCTCACCAACCCCTCATCATTTATACGTTGTTTTTTCTTCTCTGTTTGTTCTTCCTTCTTTGCCCTTCTTTTCCCTGTTTTCTGGCCAATTAGATGTTGATATATTGTAGTTTGTAACTTTGACAAGTCCTTGTACAATTTTCACTGTAGATAACTTTGTTTCATTCCTTTATTTTTAATGCTGTGAACCATAATAGATTCATACCAATTATGAAAGCACCAAAACACCTAAAACATATAAAATAAAGGGTAAAAATGATTGGGTACTTATTACTAACTCTAAATCTTGTTAATAATTATTCAAAATGCACACCTGTAGTGTCATGAAAACAATTAGTTACCCCTATGTGAAATTAAAACCAGAGATTATCGTTAGAATTTTTAAACCATGATATGTTTTTGAAGACGAACATGAAGAGTCCTTATAGATCACTAGCTTAGCTTGAATTTTGATATCTTCAAAAGATGAGCTTATTGGATAAATTCTTATCGCAGGTTTTAAAAGAAAGAAAATGTATTTTGTGTCAGTTCAAGGAGGAAAAGAATCTGAAACCAAAAGAGTTACTGAATTGGTTAACGGGAAAGGTGTGCATATTTGATATATTTATTTAATAATGAATTTTAAACATGAATAAAACATTAGTGTAAATTGATAGGCACAAGCAAAATCAGTTTGATTATTAAATAAATTAAAAGCCAAATACTTTTTATACCAGTGATCTCTGGTATTTGAAGTCATCCCTTTATCAGACATGGACATGAAAAATTATAAGAAATTAAAGGATATTTTTCATTTTAGCACTTAAAAATCTATGATTTATTAGCATGTTTTAAGTGAAGAGTGGAATAACTATCTAATTATTAAAGCTTCTGTGGAATCTATTAAGGACATATATATTAGAGAGGAATGGCACATACTCTGAAAGAACTCCTAAATGCCACATCATGTTCTTGCAGAGTGCAGGGCCAGACTTTTAATAGCCCGATGGTGACAGTGCATATGCATCTAAGGGCAAAGCACATGCAGAAGAAGCTAATTAACATCAAACACTAATTAGTCCCTCAGTATTTAGCAATGAAGTATCAGCAGCTGTCTTAGATGCCATATGCTAATTAGCATTAATAAACTTCAGAAATAATTGTCTCCATTGTTCTGTGTCATAATACTCCCTCTAATTGTACTTTGGAGAGCATTGCCTATAAATGGTAGCAAGCATTCCATAGCATTGCTTGAAGTTTAATGAGCAATTTACTGTGACTTGTGGCATTAGAAAAGAATATATACCGGAAAGAGAAAAGATTAATGCCAATTTTTTAAATCCATAATTAAGTTGTTGGCTGGTACTCTTGTCTCCAGCTATTCAAACATTCAGACAGGAAAGATTGTTACTTCGGCTCCAGATTAACTTCAGGGTAATAAAATGTGAGGGTTAATAGAGATGACCTGAGTCACTGCCTCAGCCAGCATGCCACTACTGTTTTCAAAGATCAGTTTAGTCTTTCACTGGAAATAGTCTGTGCCATCCCTTTTGAGGTGCCTGAAATGTCAGGTGGGAGAAAGAGCATCTTTCTTTGGAGAGAAAACAATTCCCATTTTCTTGATGTCAGCAAAAGTCAGCAGAATGCATCTTTGATAGTGCGATCTGAAGTAAACACAGAAGATGACCACTAATTATCTTGGAAAATGTTTAACATTTCAATAATTTTCACTAGTTATCGGTCCATGATGTAGACTGCAAAATAAAATGTCATGAGAGTGTGGTGGTTGCCTACAAATAAATGGATGGCAAAGATTATGAGATACGATTCTTGACCCTAGGAAGTCTGCAATGCAATTAGAGGGACTAATGGATATGCAGTGATGTTCTAAACAATTAGTCAACATCAAAGAGTGCATTTTGTAAACTGTACACACTGTATATTCCTGGAACATTTTTAATAATTGAGAAAACAATAGGCGACCGTATAAACTAAGGGTTAAAGACATATATAGCAAACGGTATAAGTGCTGCATGAACTTCCATAAGCATTTATTCTTTATTTGAAATGAAAAATAATTGGAAGCAAAATATTTAGAAGTTTTCCAGAAATTAA
Organism: Equus asinus; assembly: GCF_041296235.1. Classification (NCBI taxonomy): domain Eukaryota; kingdom Metazoa; phylum Chordata; class Mammalia; order Perissodactyla; family Equidae; genus Equus; species Equus asinus. The sequence goes on from NC_091796.1 coordinate 7,622,196, forward strand.
ATGAAGTGTTTATTTGGTAAACACTACAAGGAATTATAATGTATACATTTGTTAGTATTATTTGCCACACAGATCAGTAAAGGCATAAAAGTATGTCTTAAATCCCCTCATAAATTATAAAAACACTTAAAATTTTTTATTTTCATTAAACCTAATTAATTTTGTAATCAGTTTATATTAGTTTATTTTACGTAAAATTGTATTTTAAAAGAAATACAGCGCTTATTACTGTAGGACCTTTTCCTATAACAACTAATAACCTTAAATCATTTAATTTGTTCTTTTAAATTCTAGCTAATGATCAAATTTAAAATAATAACAGAAGGGAAAATTTTAGTTACTAAAGAAAACCGAGAATATCTCCTTGCATGATATCCATCCTGAAACCCCAAGAATTCTGTATCTGCTGTCTTTATCTTATTGCTGCAGTGACTCTTGGAAAGGCTTATGTTCTTTCTTCGATGTAGCCACTAGAATTTTAGAGACAAATATTGTGTTTTCCTTTATTATCACATAGCATCATACTGTTTGCGTTTATTGGTGTTAATATTATCTCTGATTATTTCTGTATACGTAGTTTTATTGACCTGATTTTTTTGATTAATTTTATCCTTAGGGATTTTATGTAAACTTTTAAGCTGTATTCAAATTCTTTGTGTTAATTAAGTGAACAATCACTAAATGGGAACATTAACAAATTCTATCAATTTCAAAATGGAACTAATATAATTTGCAGTAAGTTTTATTAATTCTGATAATTTATGTTGATTCATATAGGAACTGTAATAAAACTCACCCCTGTGAAGCTTGCCTTTAATTCACAAATGCTATAATGTAAGGGTATAAAGCATATTTAAGAATCCATTTTAAAGGCTTAATTAACAGGAATAACATTAATGAAATTCAAATATTAAGAATAAGATATTTTATACAGAAAGGTTTAAGACAATGTATCATTGGCTATTATGAAACATTGGTCCAGAGGGACAAACACATACACACACACATACTCCTAAATAGGCAGTTCATATTTTGCATTTACTATTGAGATAGGACAGCTCCAGACTTAGGAAAGCGAGAAAAGAGAGGAAGGAAGGAAGCAAGCAAAGAGGGAGGAAAGAAAGAAAGAAGGAAAGAAGAAAAGGAAGAAAGATACATCATTGGTTTCATTCCTGGTGTAAATTATAAAATGCTCCCAAGATCCTGCCTTCTCTGGGAGTGTTTGAAAACCGCTCAGGAAGCTTGATTCCATATTATTGCATGCTCTCTACTGTCTCCATCAATTGAAGTGAGGCAGATAGCTACCTGGCAAAGTTTGATCTTAGAATGCGGGTCTTTAGTAATAAATTTTAGCAAATCCTGTTTTGTAAGATCCTTGTGGAATAGTAATGAACTTTAGGGCTGAGAAGTGAGATAATCTTATCAGAATTGTATAGTGGTTCCCAGTTTTCTTAATCTTATTGGTTGACTGAAGTTTTGCAAACTCATCTTCATCCTCATGGGATGTGATTAGTCTCTCCAGGTTAGCATTATTGTCATCACTACCCATAAGAACAGTTCACATTTATTAAAGTCTTTCTGTGAGTTGGACAATATATTAAAGTTTTTAAATATTGGATCTCTTTCCGTTCTTCAAACCACCCTAGTCAGTAGATAGTGTTCCTCTTCTTATTATTGCCATATTCCAGATGATAAAGTTTAGGATGTGAGAGGACAATTTTCTCAAGGCTATGCAGCTAGCACAATCTTGGACTCAGAATGAACTCAGGGAGTGGAGTCATCAAACTCATTTTATAAACAATTTTATATAAACTTGATATTCAGCTATTTTGCTCTGGTATTTTCAGATAACTTCACATAGTGTATAAAATCCACTCAGTCTGCAATCTTTTTATTTACAATCTACTCATTCTATTTTTCTATTATCTTAAGTTGATTTAACCACTAGGAGAAGTTAATTTTAGTTTTAATGTAATTATTAAGGTTTTCTAAGTTAAAAGCCTCAATATTTTTATAAATCCGTTTCCACATAATCCATGCCGGCTAGACCAGTCTTCATTCCTAGTTGATCTACACGGTTGGCAGTTACTGTTATGAAAGCTGTTATTGTTTCTGGCCAAAAAAGTGCTTTATACCATTATCCACAAATGCATCTAAATTTATAGATAAATGTATGTTAATTAACAAAAACTAATAACATACATGAGTCTCCTTGTTATTAATCAAGCCTGAAAGAATGCACACAAGTAACAGCGGCATGTCTTTATGAATTGTAAAATAAATATCCTTCTGCCAATTAAGATTGTTTTTTTCAAAATTAGTAAATTTCAAAGGCATGATTGTATATTCCTTCTTATATATAAATGAGAAACTAGTGGTTCAGAAATGCAAGTAAAATGCCCCCAGATCTTTCTGGCTAACTCTTAATGCTCACGATAATCGACTACTATTCTCTTGTCAGTTTCTCTCTCTCACCACATTAAATACACTATATGCAGATGCCTTGCCGGCAGGACTTGTGTGAATTATTCATCTTCCAACCTCCAGGGCTTGGTAGTCACATCGCAGAGGGCTCAGAATATAACTGAGCCCTGTACTTAAAAGTGCCAAGTAGGGGCCGGCCTGGTGGCACAGGGGTTAAGTGCGCACGTTCCGCTTCTCGGTAGCCCGGGATTCTCTGGTTCACATCCCGGGTGTGGACGTGGCACCGCTTGGCAAAAGCCAGGTTGTGGTAGGCGTCCCACATATAAAGTAGAGGACGATGGGCATGGATGTTAGCTCAGGGCCAGTCTTCCTCAGCAAAAAAAAAGGAGGACTGGCAGTAGTTAGCTCAGGGCTGATCTTCCTCAAAAAAAAAAAGTGCCAAGTAGTAGAAAACATACAGAATCTTTTACTTCAAAAACATACTTATTTCCTTGAGAGAATACACTGAAATTCCAAAACATAAAGACAGAAGTGAAGTGACTACCAAACCATTGTGGATAGTTTATTGGTAGAAATAACATCTCCATTTTGAAATACTTAATCTCATGTAAATAATGTAGATAACTGAGTTTTACATGAATGCTGTCAAAAGGATTTTGGGCTAGAATCTACCTGTTTTCTTAGAATTAATTACTTAAGTCAAATAAAACTGAAACAGTTAAGGGATTTTTTTCTTTCCAAGGAGAATATATCTTATTTAATAGACATGGGAAAAATACTCTAACTTACAAGAAAGTACAATGTACATATCCTTTTTCCCAAAATGCCTTACTTATTCTGTCCTACTCCTTCCAGCATTTAAATAAGAGCAGAGGCTTTCAAGTTTATTTACCCAGTTGTCATTTATTTTACTTCTTAAGAAAGTGAAATTGTCTTTATTTATAAATTCTACCATATATACAGAGGTTTTCAGTAGATTAATTAGGTACAATTATTAAAGATTTACGCTATTTGAAGAATGGTTTTCTTATTTGTACATGTTGGGTTTTATACATATTACCAATCACATGATGCCTTGCTTGGTTTGAGACAAATAAAATAGAAGTAAGTAAAACTAGCTGCAGCCTTCCGTAATGACTAGCACATTAAATTAAATGAAAATCAAATATAAATAATGCTCTGCTCTTGCACAATACCAGATCCACGCTTGTTATTTTCATGGTTTCTTCTTCCTAATAATAATTAGTATGAACAATTCAAATAAAGAACAAACAAACAAATATTTCCCAGCAAAATAAATGACCTCAAGTTTCTTGAATTTCATCAAGGCTTAAAATCATATTTATGACAATAATTTCATTGGTCTTATGGTATATCTTTTATAAGTATAGAGCAAGATGCTGACGGTTTGTCAATGTTTGACATAATTATTTACATGTATTAAGGTCTGAATTAGATTAAATATTTAACATTATTTTAGGGGTTCCATGGTAAATATTAGTATTCAGAGAATTTTCCAGTCCTCCTTTCCTTGTGGCATGGACATGGCAGTGCTCATCAAGCCATGCTGAGGCGGCATCCCACATAGCAGAGCCAGAAGGACCTACGACTAGAATATGCAACTATGTACCCGGGGGCTTTGGGGAGAAGGATAAAAAAAAAACGATTGCCAACAGATGTTAGCTCAGGTGCCAATCTTTAAAAGTAAGTAAATAAAAAATAAAAGAATGACTTCTCAGGCAAGAGACGTTTATACTTAAGGTCTAAAAGTAAAAATATTTAATAGCAGTCAAGCAGTTAAAAGATCCCAGTGCTAATCAGTTTAGGCTAGGTTATGCTGTGAGGACAAACAACTCTAATATATCAGAAGCTTCAAATAAGTTTTAAAACACGCTGAAAATACATGTCCAATATAGATCACCCGAGGGACTCTGCTCGTTGCTGTTACTCAGATATCTAGGATAGCAAAGATTCCTTTAGTTTATAATGATACCATCTCAAAAGAAAATATTAGGTTTCACCACCATACTCGAAGGGAACATGTAGAAAACTCTGCTTCAATGCTTAAAGGCTCTAAAATACCTCCACCTGAAAGTGGCACATTTACTGTTTCACTGAAATTTCATTTGCTAAGGCAAGTCACATGGCCATATCCATACCCTCAAAGTGGAGGGAAAGTATAATCTTTTTTTTTTTGTCTTCCCCCCCAGATTTATTGAAGTATAATTGTCATATGTTTTTGTACACATTTAAGTGTACAATGTAATGATTTGGTATTTGTATATATTGTGAAATAATTACCACAATAAGGTTAGTTAACACTTCCATCACCTCGCATAGTTACAATTTTTTTTTTGGTGGTGAGAACTTTTAAGATTTACTCTCTCCAGCAAAACCCTGGGCCACCAAAGCAGAGCACTCGAGCTTAACCACTTGGTGACAGGGCCAGCCCAAGAGGTCATTTATTTTTTATTTTGCATGGTCATGTAAAATATTTGTGGTTTTTTTCTGTTTAATGTATTCTATTTCTTTTAAAATTTTTTTTTACTATCTTTTTAACATTCTCACGTTGTGGTAGAGACACCTCAAACCTCCTGTACCCCCTTCTCAACTCCTCTGAGCAGTCAGGAGGATTATAATCAGCTTGTGACTCATTAGGAGCATCTGATGAGTGTTGGCCAGTGGATTGTGAGAAGTGAGGAGAATCACTTTCAGGACACAGAGATTTTTTTTCAGTAGTTCTCGTCTTTCTTTTTCTCCTAAGGCTTCAACCAGGGGAGCGCAGTGCTCCAGAATGCTGGTGCCTCTGGGAACCTGAACCAGCATTGCCCCGGAAGTCACTGGGGTTCTATTTGTGTTAAACAACAGACATGTAGTGCTTTCAACCTCTGAGGCTTTGTTCATTTGTTTGCTGTAGCATAATCCAGCATATCCTGACAAACACAGATATGACCTAAGACCTGTGTATATTCTCACGTCATAAAAACTATCTCAGTCAACTTAAAAAAATGATCCTAAAGACTCAACTCACTTAAGAAAATAAAAAGACCTTTTACAATTCGAATAGAGCATTCTATCGGCCAGTAGCCTCCCTTTGTCATAAATCCTCTAATGCCACAGAGTTTTTAAATAAATCCCAGGAGTGACTTCAGCCAGATAGTGGGACAGGAAGTCCTACGCCCTCTTCTCTCCACAGAAATACTGATAAAAACAATATTGGGGCTAAAACATGTTTATGAGAGTTCCAAACTCCAGAATCTGGTTAAGAATTTGCAATACACCAACGCAACACAAAATTGAGGAAAAATGCTTTGAAAAGGGTAAGAAGAGCTGTACAACTTTATCTGCTTCAGCCCCTGCCCCAAGCTGCCACAGCTCAGTCCCCAGAGACATCCACTCAGACCAAGATTTCGAGAGTGAGGGAAGCATCCATCAGACATCCCCAGCCTTTAGGGTGCTGCCCAAAAGGCTTACTTCTTTCTCTCCTCTCTCAAAACACTGAGGCATCGGGACTAGTTAGAATGCTGGGGGAAGCTAAGCACAAAGGGGCGTGGGCTCTCAGTAGCCTCACAGCTCTGCAGGAATGGGAGAACCTTGAGACTTGACCTTCAGGTGGGAGGAAGAGAAGTGGAGCTTGCACCCAGCTGCCAGCATTCCAGGGCACTCCCCTAGGGAAAAGAGGAAAGAGGCTGGCAGCCACCAGCTGTATTAGACACTTCGCAAGTACTGAGAAAACAAGAACAAATGGGGCCTGGTCAGTGTCTTCAACATCATACTCCAACAACCAACACTCCAAAATAGTGTGAAGTTTGTTCACTGTCACCAAGATCACACTTTATAAAAACTTCTAATAAAAAAACCTCCAGTTTACTTTTTATCATAATTGCCATTAATTATTCCTAATATAAACTTAAAGTTCCAAATATACCTCAACTAAAATTTAGAACATTGTTAACACTGGTCCTAGAACACAAGTAAAGACAAAGTAAGACATACTCCTAAAGACTTCTTGAATGTATTAAATCCTATAGATGCTGATATGCCATTTATACCTATAAGTTGACGTAATTGTTTTTATCTTTATTTGGGTTTAAAAATATGTATTTTATGCTTTTGAAATGATACACATGTAATCAAAAACCTACACTTGGTGTTAGAATTTTTTCAACATTAAATTTCCAGCAATTAAGAGAAGTAGAATATTATATGTCCATTTTCTGGGATTACGAATAGTATTTTTTAATTAACAATATAACCAAATACTTAAATCCGTATCTTCTGTGCCTGAGCAAGTTTTTAAAGATTAAATTAAAAACGGAAAGCTAAGTAGTGCTCTAAAATTGAAAGACTAGACAATATATGATAAGAAAGGCAGCCTCTCAATTGCTGGCAGTTAACTTTGCAAATTCACCTGAATGTTAACTCAAAAAAGTCACCTATTATGTTTTCTGGTTGTTTTCTTTTTTTTTTTGATTTTGAGGAAGATTCGCCTTGAGCTCGCATCTGCTGCTAATCCTCCTATTTTTGCTGAGGAAGACTGGCCCTGAGCTAAGATCCGTGCCCATCCTCCTCCACTTTATATGTGGGACGCCTGCCACAGCATGGCTTGACAAATGGTGCATAGGTCCGGACCCTGGATCTGAACTGGTGAACCCTGGGCCACGGAAGTGGAATGTGCGAACTTAACCACTGCATCACTGGGCTGACCCCTCTGGTTCTTTCCAAAAGAGGGTCAAATATATGCTATGCGTTAAATCACCAATCCACTAAGTTATTTTGACTTATTTAAGCATAGGGCTTATAGCATTCACTTATTGAATGATTATAAGAAAAATATCAAGAATAAATTTATCACTAGAGTGTGTGTTTTTGTTTTATTCTTCTGAGGAGGATTCGCCCTGAGCGAACATCTGTTGCCAATCTTCCTCTGTTTTATATGTGGGCTGCCATCATAACATGGCTGATGAGTGCTGTAGGTCTGCATCAGGATCCAAACTGTGAACCCCGACCGTCAAAGTGGAGCACACCAAACTTAACCACTACTGCAGTGGGGACAGCCACTCGATTGTATATGTTTAAATTGTTTTCAAAAATATGGTGCAGTGCATGAATAAAAAAGTGAAACTTGCTATCATTCCATACATGAAGCTTTTCATAGATACATTTCAGTAGGTACATCCTGTTTTTACTAAATTTCCTTAATTATCGCTGTTATTGTAGCCACAATTGTCACTTAAAAGCCCATGTATAAATCATGGCTATTCAAGTAACCTTGGGGATAGGACTTTATCTCTTTTTATTCTATCTTGAGAGATTTCGTCAATAAAACTAAGATAAACCAATACATGGTTAATCATGGGGTTTTTTTGCAAAAAACTTCATGAGTAAAAATATGCTTTCATGCTGTTCAAAGTTAAGGTCAGCACCTCAGTTGGAGCCCATGGAGCATAATTTAATAGGTGCAATCACTATCCATGTCTAGGAAGGTGAACTTATTTATTGAATCCATTGAGTCTACGTCTATTTCATTCTCTATCAACTTAGTTTTGTATCAAAATTTGTTAAATTACAACCAATTCTTTCCCAAGGTTGAAGCTTAAAGAACTCCCAATGGTCAAAGCTGGAATAACTTCAGAATCAAAATAAACAATGACAACATAGGATTACAACCTGAGGAATAAATTAAATGTCCCTGAGTCCATATGGATACAGACAAATAGTGGATACGTAAGTCAATGGGAGATAAGAGACGAATCTTCACTAGAGAAGACTTCTAGATAATAAATGGGAAAGGAATAAGGGAAACAGAAAATCACCGTTAGACCATTGCAGTGCGAATTACCACAGGCAAGTTCCATGGATTAGTAGAAAAAAACTTTAAGTTAGTAGCATCGCTTTAAGAAAAAAGAGCATGTTTGCATATCCTCAAGATATCTTCCCCCAAATATTTATTAATTACTCTGGTACATATATTCATAAATTTCTTGATACTCATCTCTCTAGGAGGTAATTCATAATTCCTCTCTTCTTTAGAATGTCCTGAATTTAGCAACTGACTTTTAGCAGAGTATGGAAAGGAGACATAGCAACTTGAACATGGAGAAAGCTGGTAGACACCACCTTAACATAGTGATCATGGTTAGTCTACCATAACAAGTAATGGTAGCTTGTACTGCCAGATAGAAGGTTGTAAGAAGAGCACCCACTTCTGTGGGATTTTCCCAAAAAGAATTTTTAAAACCCAGCCTAAACATGAGAAAACATCAGACAAATCCTTACTAAGTACTAGATCAACACTCCTCAAAGGTATCAAGGCCAAGAAATGTAAGGAAAGACCAAGAAACTAACATATTTTGGAGAAAACTAAGGACATGTGATGAAAAAAGTGCAATTTTGTATCCTATGTTGCATCTTAAATTGGAAGGACATTAGTAAAAACCTAGTGGAATACAAAGAAAGTCTGTGGTTTAGTTAATAATGTTGTTTATAGTATTAAATCTTCATTTTGATATGTTTATAATGGTTATTTAACATATCATCAGTAGAAGCTGGAGATGGATATACAGGAACTCTCTGCTATCTTTACAACGCTTCTGTAAATCTGACGTTATTTTGAAATAAAGATTTTTTTTTAAGACTAGGTTTTTGACATATGCAAACATTTTATTTTAATGCAGGTGACAAATTACATATGGGAGTTTTTGCATGTAGATGTCACTTACCAACTCTAAAAGAATTTCATTGGTTAAGAATTTTAAACAATGTTTTCCTTATGTCTCAGAAGTTTCAGAGATAAGATAACCTGGGATTTCTTGATATAGATTGTAGACTTTCTATGTATGTTCCTGTCTGTATAGATGGAAGTGTGATGGCTAAATATTTTGTTTAAGAAAATATACCCTACCAATTAAAGACAATATTAACCTTGTCTCCAGGCAATATTTACTATTTTAAAATATCATGAATTCTCTTCTTCATAAATCCTACTATATTTATATTTTATTCTAATATTATCTGTTTTCTTTCTTCAAGAGTGTTTGGGTTTGTTTTTCTTCCTCTCGTCCTGCTTTAAACAAACTCTCTCTGCATTTTCTTACAGTCACCACTCCCTCATAAATCATCCAATTCAAAGCTATAAAACAAGTTTATCTTATCCAGATTAATCATCTCAATCTTATCACCTTGCTCACAATCCCTGACAGGCAGCCTTGAGTTTATGTTGGAGTGCCAGCCACATAGTTCTGACTAGAAGCAGACCATGAGAGTGACCTTGCCCCACTCTAAATTTTATAAATCTAAATGCATCCTGTTAAATCTTTACTTAAGTAAATGTAAAAAAGGAAAAAAAATAACGGCAAATAATAGAGAAATATACACATAAATACATTTATACTCACATACATAAAAACATACACATAAGGCTGAGTATTATTTATTTTATTTGCAAAAGACTACTTATACATCATAGCTTTAGGTAAAAGATTGGTTCAACACTTAGTATCTACCTTAGGGATATTTAATCTCAATTATTACATTTCTAATTATTCTTGTCAATAAAGTTATTATTTATTCTGTAAATTAACAGAGGAAAAATACTTGCAAAATGTGCCTATAAACCAATTGTTTTATTACGCTCTTGGTTGATGTAATTGTGCATTGTATATATTTCACCATTTCATAGTGCTCTCTGGCCATTAGTTATAAACTATTTTAGCGCAAATAACCATTTCTTTCTGTTTCTTCCTTGCCAGGCTTTACCAAGTTGGACAGCCAGATAATGGGATAGCAACAGAGAGGAGAATGAGGAGGAGGAAGAGAGAGAGAGCATGAGGGAAAGAGCAGCACACACAGGAGTCAGAGAGAAGAGTGAGGTGGAGAGAGGAAAGGAGAAGAATAGTGAAGAGAGATGGAAGAATAGGACAATGGGAGTCCACGCTTATAACATGCCAAGGTCTGGTGCTTTGAAAATAATGAAATAAATACAAATTTAGTAAAACAGGTAGGCAGGAGGGGGATAACCAAAGATTTAAGTTGGTAACTGGGCTTTTGCAGTGAAAGATAATAGTTTCTGAAATGCCATTAATTCTGAGATCAGAAAACTTAATCATTTTCAAAGAAACAAGGAAAAACTGTATTACAAAGGCAAACACACACTTATTTTGGATTTTCCTTTTTCTGGGATATATATATAGACTGACAAATATTTTACATTTTGACTATACTAGTTTTCTATATTTCTGAGTAAAAAATTACCACAAAATTTAGAAGCTTATAACAATACGCATTTATTATCTCATAGTTTCCACAGGTAATGAGTCCTAGCAAAGCTTAACTTGTGTCTGTGCTCAGGGTCTCACAAGACTGCAACCAATGTGTCAGCTGGGCTGCATCCTCATCTTGAGACTCAAGTGGGGAAAGGTCCACCCACGAATTCACTTCAGATGTTGGCAGGATTCCTTTCCTAGAGGCTGTCTGACAGAAGACCCTGTTCACCTGCTGACAGTTGGCTGGGACCACTCTCCCTTCCTGGCAGCCACCTTCAGTTCTTTGCCTTGTGGTCCTTCCATAAGCCATTTACCATGTGGCTCTTTACTTCTTCAAGGCTACTAGAAGAGTTTCTTGGTCCAGTCTGCTGTGATGGAGTCTTATATAACACAACAAAATCACAGGAATGACTTTCCTGTCACTTTTGCCATGTTCTATCAGCTAAAAGCAGTTATTGATTACCCCTATACTCAAGCAAAGGGGATTACAGAAGGAGTGACTCATTGGGGGGAGGGGTCACCTTAACCTGTGTCTGCCACACCTGAAAATAACAAAATCCTATATTAAAACTTTCATTCTAAATTTCACAAACATTTTTATTAAGTTATAGATGAACATATTTACTTTTACCTCCTTAAAAAACTCACACTCAGACATATTCACTGTTATGGTTAAACTTTCTTTGTTCAATAATAATAAATGATAAATAAACATCTATTTGTGGGCATTTTAGTGCATTTATTAGTGGAAGAGGTCTGCAGTATTTCAAAGAAAATGTTCAGAAAGGGGGAGTGCATTTTTCTTTCTTTTCGATTTACATTCCTTTTGCATATTTTGCAATACCCTGCAGGAACGGCACTCACATACTCTGAAAGCACACAATATTGAGTTCCACTTCAGCCTTGCATCCCTGGTATCATCTTCTACTTCTCGGAATCAGGGTTCACATATTCTAAAGTTTTCTGGGATATTTCCTTTGTACTGATTCCTTCTTACATTTTTTGTTTGTTTTCTGTTTTATTTAGCACTTAATTAACAGGAACAAGAGTGGTTTGGAGTATGGCAGAGTCCATTCCAAATATGTCTTGGGCAATAAGGGTAATTGGAATGGAATTCTTTAGTCATAGAGTCATGGGCTGAATTGTGACCCTCAAAATTCATATGCTAGCACCTCAGAATGTGACCGTATTCAGAGATAGTATCTTTAAAGAGGTAATTAAGTTACCATGAGGTCATTATAATGGGCTGTAATCCAGTATTACGGGTGTCCTTAGAAGACAAGGAAATTAGGATGCAGACGTGTACAAAAGGAAGACCGTGTGAAGACACAGGGAGAAGATCGCTATCTAGAAGCCAAGGAGAAAAGCCCTGCGAACACCTCAATCTTGAACTTTCCAACCTCCAAAACTGTGAGAAAATAAATTTCTTTGTTTCAACCACCCAGTCCATGGTACTTTGTTATGGCAGCCCTAGCAAACTAATACACATAGACACATTGCTTATTATCAAAGTTGTATCTTATCACAACTCGAACCACAAAGCCATTGACTGATGACTGACATTGTCTCAGTCAGTTAATCAGACACAAGAACTGTAGCCACAGGCTACCCCTGTGGCTGCTCACAGGACCTCTGTCAAAGGTGGGCCGAGATCTCCTTGTCCCAGCCAGCTGTCTCACTTTTCATCTGTTTACTTCAGGATGCAGACTGGAGAAGAGAGATGACGCAATATAAATCACGAGAACAACAGCCGCAGCTCAAGCCCCGTCTTATGACTGGCCCATCTCACTCAATATGCAAGAAAAAACAGTTTTTAAAGGTATCCTCCATGATGAATTAAAACTGGGAGTTTTACAAAAGTAAGATGAAAGGCTCTCCGTACTTCAAAGGAGTCAGGTGTCCATGATGCAGGGAAGTAAATGTTTGGTTTACTTTTGAACATTACCAGATCCAGAAAGCATGGAAAATTTCGTTAGTAATTTGGCTTACAATGTAGAAATAAGATGTAACAGACTGGAAAAGAAAAAAAATAGTAAAATGTTAATCTTGTGACAATGGTGATTATTTTCTCTGCCCTCCTGAGAGATGTCATTATTTATATTCTTAATTAAAAGCTGCTTCTCCAGTGGCATTCAAATTCTCATGAGAAATCAAATGCTGTTTTACTAAAAAGGCATCGAAACATTCTACTTGCATGACATATTTTGAGAGGCAAAGCATAGTGTCCTTCCTGAATGCCTTTGAAGGGAGTCTGCAAGATGCATCCTTGATCTCAAGTGATGCTTGCACGACCAAAGGATGTACTGAACTTTTCTTTCATTTTACTGAGTCTACTTCTGCTCCAAGGGTTAGATGGTAAACTCTGAACCCAAATGATAATTTATCATTTCTTCATCTTTTCTGCCAAAGGGACTCTGGATCTCAATTCCTTCTAGGTTTCCTAGATTTTCTGATGGAGGACTAGGAAGAGAAGGACATTATTTCTTGAAAGGTAGTGATGAACTATGGATATTTTATATCATGAATGAACAGTTTACAAAATAACATTGGCATTTTGATTGTTTGGTGTAAATATACGTATTCCAAAGGCCTCACAATCATTACTTTAGAACCAGGAGGAATACTGAGAAAATTTCTGCACCTTTAAAGTTTCTGTCCCCTGCAGGCTCATTTTCTGGCACAGTTAAGTTTCTGAAGATAATAAAGCACACATGGGTAAAATACACAAACTTTCTAAATCAAAAAGGGCAAAAGTGAAAGCACTGTGTCTTCCCGTGTACCTTTTATTTTTGTAATATCATTAAATAGCAAAATTCATATTAGGAATATATAAAATAAAATGCCGGTGGGAGTAGAACTTTTCCTCGAAATGCCTGTCTAGCACATCTAATTAGGTTTAAACTATAATTTAATACACCTTAGCAAGAAAACAGATAAATCACTTTTGAGAGTTTATGAAAGAAAATAGGATATAGGTGTGGTAGTACAAAGCATATATTTTATCTCCTGCACTGTTCTCAACAGACTTCTTCCTGAGACAACTAATTTGGAAAATATGCACTGTTATTTCTTGCCCATCCTGTCCCAAATGCAGCTGTTGCTTAATTACTTAACCCACAGATTTTGCAGCAATGAAGGCACCTTTCCATAACCAACCGAGAAAGTGATCTTTTCAAAATGACTACAAAGACAGCATAACGCACAAAATCTTTGGGAAGGTAAGAGAATGTAAAATCAAAAATTAAGTTTATGGTCTCACATTTATTTCCCTGATATGGTTCTAATATTCCCCACACCCTTACATAAACATGTCTTACTCTTCAATGATATGCGTTTCAAAAGATTGTTATGAATTTCACATGTAGGAGGTTGCAACAGCTAAGACATGAATAGCAAAATGTCAGGTAACATTCTATATATCTGAGGGCACAATTATACATAAAAATGAAAAATAATTTTTACCCACAGGTTACGTTTCAATTAAAATTTAAGGTAAGTGCAGTTTTCTCTCCTCCTAAGTCCTTGAAGATTTGTAAGTCTTCATCATAAAATTTTCTCTATAGGTTTGTACTTCCAGTGGTGAAATTGGGATTAATCGAACAGCAGTGAAAAAGAAGCTACTGACCTACTCAAGAAGACTTCCGGAAAATCCCTTTGTTAGTGAAGAAGCTGCTGTGACCAGGTTTCAACAGACAAAGAACATCCTGCTTGGTCTGCAATCTGCCCTGTCGTCTGACTTCACAGCTTTTGCTCCATCCTTTCAGTTCAGTTTGCCAGATAATCTTTGCTTGGAAAACAATACAAACTTGCAATAAGAAAAGTAGTATCAAAATAAAACGGTTATTTACTGTTTTTGACACTTTGTTGTTTATTTTTAAAATGTTTCGTAATTGCATTTTATCAATTTACAGAAAAAATACAGGTAATTAAATGGAAATTTGCCCATTACCCAGATTTGAAGGATTGTATCTTCTTTGTATGTAGGCATAGATTAAATTAAACAATATGAAAGCTTAATTTCCATCTCTACCTTTTTTCCTCAGATGAAGCTATTACAATATTTTTCTATAAGCCAAAGTTATTTAACATCTCTATACTTTCCTTAAGTGAAAAAATACCTGAGCACTGTTTTAGCTATTATACACTACCCTATCTTTATTGTTGTGGTTTTCCAGAGGTAATTTTTTAACCTTTATTATTTAAACTAAGTAATGTTTATGATTTTTAGAGAATATAAATTACAAAGATACTTTATCAGTTACTGGACTATTCATGTTTCTACAATTCTACTTCTTTCTCCCTGAAGGAAATTTCTTTCTCCCAGAAGGAAACCTTTTCTGTAAACCTAATTTTTAATGAATACAAATTTTTAATAATAAGAATCAAGCTATTTATTTTTTGATATGTTGAAAACGTATTGATGAAATCAATATGTTTAAAACCATATTACAGGCATACCTCACCAATATTGTGGGGTTGGTTCCTGACCACCATAATAAGGCAAATGTCACAATAAAAATTTTTTGGTTTCCCAGTGCATATAAAACTTACATTTACATTATACTGTAGTCTATTAAGTGTGTAATAGCATTATGTCTAAAAACATGTACGTGTCTTAATTAAAAAATACTTTATTCCTGAAAAATGCTAACCATCTTCTGATCTTTCAGTGAGTTGGAATCTTTTCACTGGTGGAGGGTCCTGCCGCCATGTTGATGGCTGCTGACCAATCAGGGTGGTGGTTACTGAAGAATGGGGTGGCTGCGGTAATTTCTTAAAATAAGACACCAATGAAGTTTGACACTTCCATCGACTCTTCCTTTCACAAGTTATTTCTCTGTAGCTTGCCATGCTGTTTAATAGCATTTTAACCACAGTAGAACTTCTTTCAAAATTGGACTCAGTCCTCTCAAACCCTGTTGCTGCTTTAGCAACTAAGTTTATGCCATGTTCTTTCATTGTCATTTAATATCCTTTCTTGTTATTTCAGAAATCTTCACAGTATCTTCTCCAGGAGTAGATTCCATCTCAAGAAACCACTTTTTGCTCATCCAAAAGAAGTAACTCTTCATCCGTTAAAGTTATCACGGGATTGCAGGAATTCAGTCACGTCTTCAGGCTCCACTTCTAATTCTAGTTCTCTTGCTATTTCCACCACATCTGCAGTTCCTTCCACCCCTGAAGTCTTGAACCCCTCAAAGTCATCCATGAGGGTTGCAATCAATTTCTTCCAAACTCCTGTTAATGTTGATATTTTGGACCTCTTCTCATGAAACACAAATGTTCTTAATGGCATTTAGAATAGTGAATCTTTTCCAGAATGTTTTGAATTTACTTTGCCTGGATCCATAAGAGGAATAACAATAGCAACTATAGCCTTATAAAATGTATTTCTTAAGTAATAAGACTTAAAAGTTGAAATTCCTCCTGGATTCATGAGCTGCAAAATTAATGTTGTGTTAGCAGGCATGAAAAGCATTAATCTCGTTGTACATCTCCATCAGAGCTCTTGGGTTACCAGGTGCATTGACAATGAGCAGTCATATTTGGAAAGGAATCTTTTTTTCTGAGCAGGAGGTCTCAACAGTGGGCTTAAAATTTTCAGCAAACCATGTTGTAAACAGATGTGCTGTCGTCCAGGCTCTGTTGTTCCATTTATAGAGTACAGTCAGAGTAGATTTACCATAATTCTTAAGCCTCCTAGAATTTTTAGAATGGTAAATGAGCAATGGCTTCAACTGAAAATCACCAGCTGCATTAACCCCCAATAAGAGCATCGCCCCGGCCTTTGAAGCTAGGACTTCTCCTCCCTGGCTATGAAAGTCCTAGGTGGCAATTATTTCCAATATAAGGCTATTTCGTCTACATTGGAAATCTGTTGTGTAGTGCAGCCACCTCCAATAACGATCTCAGCTAGATCTTCTGGATAACTTGCTGCAGCTGCTACATCAGCACCTGCCACTTCCCCTTGCACTTTTATGTTATGGAGACAGCTTCTTTCTTTAGACTTCATGAACCAACCACTGCTAGCTTCAACATTTTCTTCTGCAGCTTCCTCACCTCTCTCAGCCTTCATAGAATTCAGGAGAGTTAGGGTCTTGCTCTGGATTAGGGTTTGGTTTAAGGGAATGTTGTGGCTCGTTTCGTCTTCTATCCAGACCACTAAAGCTTTCTCTATATCAGCAATGAGGCTGTGTCGCTTTCTTGTCATACCTGTGTTCACTGGAGTAGCACTTTCGATTATTTTCAAGAACTTTTCCTTTATATTCACAACTTGGCTAACTGTTTGGAAGAAGAGACCTAGCCTTTTGTCTGTCTCTGCTTTTGACTTGCCTTCCTCACTTAGCTTAATCATTTCTAGCTTTTGATTTAAAGTGAGACATGTGTGGCTCTTCCTTTCACTTGAACACTTAGAGGCCATTGTAGGGCTAGTAATTGGCCTGATTTCAATATGCCTCAGGGAATTGGGACACCAAGGAGAGAGAGAGACAGGGAAACAGCTGGTGAGTAGAGCAGTCAGAACACACACAACATTTGTGACTTGTTTGCCTTCTTATATGAGCACAGTTTGTGGCGCCCCAAAACAATTACAATAGTAACGTCAAAGATCACTGATCACAGATCACCAAAACAAATATAATAATAGTGAAAAAGTTTGAAATATTTTGAGAATTACCAAAATGTGACACGGTGGCATGAAGTGAGCAAATGCTGTTGGAAAAATGGTGCCAATAGACTTGCTCGATGCAAATCTTCAATTTGTAAAAAGCACAATATCTGTGAAGCACGATAAAACAAAGTATGCTTCCATGTTTAAAATGCAGGTTGGCAATCTAACATAAGAATATAAAAGTATGCACACATTTTAGTGTACTTATATTTAATAACCTATGAAATCATTCAAAATATTAGAAAAATACCTGGTTTCAAACAGCATATACAATACATTATTAATTAAAAAAAATAAAAGCCTAATGTTTACGGTTACCTACTTAACCATCTGACTGTAGAATTTAAATCAGTGTGTTAATAGTGCTAATCTTTATGTAGAGGAATTACAGATTGGTGTTACTTTGTGTGTGTGTGTTTGTGTGTTTAGGATTAAGTTATAGGTTGTATTTCAAGTTCTTTAATTGGTATAGAATTCTGGTTTAATCAGTTTGTTAAATTTAAGGCAGGGATTATATTGACAAGATTAAATTTTTTTAAAAAACTATTTCACAGGTAAACTAAATTTTGTAATGCATACTTGTCTACATATTTGGGGACTCAATAAAAATCCTGTATCAATAAATAGGCCAATTATTAACTACCAATTATTAAATAAAATCATTTTTGAATGGAGCTATAGGATCAGTAGCTGAATTACTAAATAAAGGTTTCAATATTATTTTCTGAAAAATGCTTTTTTAATTAGAGTTACTCCTAAATTTATTTGTAAAAAGATTCTAGTTTAACATAAAAATTTTATAAATTTTCATTCTAAAAAAATTGTTAAGGTAATTAAAGAAAACATAGTAAAACTCCTACTTCAGAAATCTTTGTACATTCTTGGCATCACAATAAATGTGTTTTCCACCTTGTTTGTGAAGACTGCTTGATATCATTTATTTGAAAATAATTTACTGACATTCTAAACAATTAAATAAATGTTTAGTCTTGGGAGAGAGTCAATTCACACAAAGTAGAGTAATTTTTATTAAAATATATTTGGCAAGGGGTGCTCAAGTGGAACATTGGCAAAATTAATCTGATAGCAAATACTCTGTTTTTTTCTGTAACTTCCCCCTAGTTTCCAGGATTGACAAGCTATTCTCATCTATTACACGTTATATCTGACTGTCTGAATATCACTTGCTAAATGGTAGCTTTCACAGGTTGTATTGCTCGTCAGTGTCATGTCTTCCGGAACCTGAATCTGAGTTAGCACGTGGTGCAGAGTCCCTCCTTGCTCTATGCCATAGGGGTTGAGCCTGGATAGACTTGCCATAGTGGCGAGTGTCCCACAGGTGCCAGAGCAAATGTGGCACATTTTTATCCATTTCTCCTCACATTGCTTTTGCTTCAAATCTTATTTGCTGATTTTTCTGACACAACTAAATTTGGCTGATATTAGTAAAGAAGTGGCCACATAGCCATAAAAAAACCGAGTGGGATTCTATTCTGCCTTGATCATCATCAATCAATTTGTCATTTCAATCTTGATGGCTTATCCCTCAACCCAATGTAATGTTGTAAAGAGGAGAAAAATTCATTATATAACCATAGCATAGAAAAGAATTGTTGTGAAAGTCACATTTTGATAGATAAGCTTAAAAACTTATCTCCTTATCCAAATAGGAAAGTTGTAGTATATACAAAATGCCCACTTTTACGATATAAATGAAATACTACTAATAATGATATTCTAGATGATAATTTGCTGTTGAATTTTCTATTCCAATACAAGTTCTGGTTCTTGCTAACTCATTATCATAAAGATAAACACAGTTTGAAAGGAGTCTAAGTAGGACCAGACACAAGTGAATAATAGAAGCGAAGGTGTGACAAAACTTCACAAAGCTAAAAGCATACCTGTTTTTGTAATTCACACTAAATGGAAAAGATACTGGACTTTAAAACTTTATACTCAGAGCATATTTAATATGTAAATATTAGTACAAGTAAACATAGTGGAATTAAGAGGAAATATGGATTTAACCGTAGGCTTAACAAATACTAGCTTTGTTAGGCTTAGAAAATACTAGTTTTGCTTTTTGAGATTTTGAAGGTCAAACATCACATGACAAAATGCACTTCATTTGGTTCCTCAGGTTGACAAACCCCCTCAGCTTCCATCTTTAAAAGAAGGAGATATACATTTTCAATTACACACGAGTGGAAAGTGCTAAGTTCAATTTAAGCAGGATGAAGCCAAACACTTATTATAACTGCAGTACAAAGTAACTATAAATGAAGAAATAAAAATTAAAAAAATAAAGAATATGCAAACAAGAAAGATAACTATCATTTACGTATGACATATGGGTTGATATATTTCATAAGTTCGTGTGTTTATATACCATAGCCGTAGTTATAGTACTTTGCAGGCCTATTGTATGTAAAGAACTGAATATTTCAGTGGGGACACCAGAGTTACCAAGAATAATGCATTTAAAGCAAGGTTCATTTGCAATATGTCAAGAAAGCAGAACAATTTAGTGTTCTGAGACAAAGTGTTCTGCAAATCACCAAGGGGTACTCCAGGAGAATTTGGTCACCCTGCCTACTTCTGCACTTCTTCAGGAAATGTAATTTGATTAAGTTACTCCTTTAATTAAAAAATAAATAACCAAGAAACCAATAAGGATTTGAGGATGGTACTCAGAGTATATAACCTACAAACACACACACACACTCACACACACAAACAGCCCAATCAAATGTCCTTTAACCTAAAAAGATAATCTAACACAAGCATGTTCCAAATGTACAATTTTTTCTATGAGTGTTTTTGGAGAGCATTATTCTTAGTCTCAGATTGAATTTCGAAATTAAACATCCTTCTGTCTTGATTCCAGACTCCTAATTCAATCATCAAGATAAATGACAAATTATGAGTTAGTTGTAGTCTGAATATAAGTGATTAGCTTACTTTCTAGTTTTAGAAATTTGGAAATATAGTATTTTCAACCACTGCTGAATTAATCTATGAGTACAGGTACCTCCGGCTTCAGGTAATAGCTAGAAAAAAAGGGTGTTGGCTCTTTGCAAAAGATTTGCATGGCTTGGAGAATTTACAGCTAACTGTTTTACTCTCTGTATTGATTATAATTTTCATTTCCCTAAGATACAAAATATGAAGACATGTTGACTCTGGTGTGATCTAAAGGATAGGAAGCAATGGTGTCTGCATGTGATTTTTCAGTATGTTGTGAAATGAAAGAACCCCAGATCCAACAGCATAAGGCTCCAATTGGCTGCAAGAAAACCTACCATTTTCAGACTCTCATAGCTGCTTTCAGATATTTCAGGCCCCTCGTTCTTCAGTTGAACTATAACCTTAATTTTGTATCTGTAGTATCTGATAATATTACTTTTTGCCAACTAAGCATCTAGTAAATATAGACTCCTGACTAAACATCCAGTGGATACAG
The DNA here is from genome assembly GCF_041296235.1 of Equus asinus. NCBI lineage: Eukaryota > Metazoa > Chordata > Mammalia > Perissodactyla > Equidae > Equus > Equus asinus. The sequence goes on from NC_091796.1 coordinate 7,643,020, forward strand.
ACTGCATGGTTTTGAAAGTAAGGGAGAGGCTTGGTTACAGTTGTTTTTCTGAACCGTTCTTGCTTCTTACCTTGATATTTTGCTTGGACAAATGGCTGACTCCATGACCAATTAACCTCTAGTGGTGCTTGTCTGCTTTAGCACTTCAGGCTAAGTGACTGTGTGTGTTTCAAATGAGTTCAAATCAGTGTTGTTACCTGCAGTTCTGGGGATCTATCAGGAGAAAGAAAGCATCAAACATTCTTTACTTCTAATATGAGAGATATAAAGAAGGCTCCTTCTTATATCCTGATACTAGTAATAAATAAATTAAAACAGAAAATGATATAAAAAGATACGGCTGAATGGTACCTTACGTCAAGAAGCTCAGTGTCCAGTGTTGTAAATAAAATTTTGAAAGTTATTATTTGCTTTATTTTTTTTGAGGAAGATTAACCCTGAGCTAACGTCTGCTGCCAATCTTCCTCTCTTTGCTGAAGAAGACTGGCCCTGAGCTAACATCCATGCCCATCTTCCTCTACTTTATATGTGGGATGCCTGACACAGTATGGCTTGACAAGCGGTGCATAGGTCCGCACCCGAGATCTGACCAGGTGAACCCCAGGCCGCCTGAGTGGAATGTTGGAAGTTAACCCCTATGATTTGCTTTGATAATAGTTGTGATAGTAGATGTGATATATGGGAGTATTTTGGGGTTTTGTTGGGTATTTTGGTGGGGAAATTTGGCTTTGAGCTGACATCTGCGCCAATCTTCGTCTCTTTTGTATATGGGACACTGCTACAGCATGGCTTGATGAGTGGTGTGTAGGTCCACATCTGGGATCTGAACCTGTGAACCCAGGGCTGCTGAAGCAGAGCATGTGAACCTAACCACCGTATCACTGGGCTGGCCCCTGCTGCGTGTGAGTTTTGAGGAGGGAATTATTGTGTCCAAGTAAAAACATCAATCACATACAAACAATGTCATTAGTTCATGTTTGACTGAAAATATCTATTGTTATCCCTCCATATTAAAAATATAATTCTCTTCTCTACAGAATCTTAAGCCAAAGTATACATTTATTTTTCTGTAATGTTTTGAAAATATTATCCCATTGTCTTATGACTTTCATTATGGCTTGTTAGAAATTAGTTGTATATCTAACAATTATTCATTATAAGTAGTATATCTTTTCTTTATTTGCTGTTTTTACAATGCTTTTCTTTTACTTTAGAATTCTATATTTTCACGGTGATTTTGTGGATAAGTTATTTCTTTTTTAACTATTCTGGCTGGAATGTTTTTGTGCTTCTTTATCTAGGGATTCGTAATTTTCATCATTTTTAGAAACATACTCAGCCGTTATCTTCAGAAAGGTATTTTGTTCTCATGTCTTCTCTTCTTTATTATTTTAATAAAATAAACAAAAATTTTAAAAAGAAGCAAGCAAAACCTATTATTTACATGTAGGTTAGTTTACTTTATGAATGTTTTTATCCTTACATACTGTGCAAACATTTACTGCTTTGTGGAAGTCTACTATATGTAGAGAATTGGCCATGGAGAAAGGAGATAAAAGTTACCCTTGAAATTTAATGTGATTTTTTATATACTTGCATTTAGGTGTAGCATTTTAATATTTATTGAATTGTTTGGTCTTTTATTTTCAATAGCTTTTTCATTAATTGAAACACAGTTTTAGAATTCCATTTTAAGTTATGTATTGCCTTTTTGGTCTATATCCCTTTTTATTTTTTTAATATAATTGTATTAGAAATTAAAATCTTTATCTTTACATAGTCTATTACAGTGACTATTGTGCTAATTCACATAAAATATAGAAATCTTGTAGCTGTATGAGGCTTCCCCTTCTTCCTTTGTGTTGTAGTTATCATAATGTGTTACAATTATATGCTCTATAAATCCAATAAAACAACGTTATACTTTCCATTTTAAACAGTCATATGTGAAGTAATTGGAGATAATTAGTATTCTTCACATTCTTGCATGGCCTTTTCAATGGATTCCGGGTTATTTCAATCAGTACTTTAATAATACTGTTTCACTTGCTCTAGGCCTTTGTGGTTTCTTATGTGAAATCCACAGTCATTCATATTGTTAGTCTCCTGTGTGCCATGTGTCAGGTTCCTGCCTGCTTTGAAGACTTTCTCCTCATCTTTGGTTTTCAGCAGTTTGACCATGATGCACCCTGACGTGAAATTATCCAAATGCGTCCTGTTTATGGTTAAACGAGCAGCTTAATTTTGTAAATTATAGTATTTCACTAAATTTTAGAAGGTTTTGGTTATTCTTCCGTAAAATACTTTTCTGCCATATTATATCTTTCTAATCAATTCTTCACAAATTGCTTCTATATTAGATCTTTAAATTTTTTCATAGGACCTGGTGGGGATTTTCCGTATTTTTCAATCTATTTTCTCTCACTTCTGATTAAATGTTTCTTATGGAACTATTCTCTTCCCTCTTTATCTCCATTCTGATATTAAGCCTATTTAGTAATTTTTATTTCAAATATCTTTTAGCTCTAAAATTTCCATCTGGTTGTTTTTCTTCTATTTTTTTTCTCTGCTAATACATATTACCTCTTCATTCATTATGGAACTATTTCCCTCACCTCACTGAGCATAGTTACAATAGCTTCTTTAAAATGTGTGATAATTTCAATGTCTCGGTCATCTAGGGCTGGGATTTACTGATAATTTGTCTAACCCTGTGTCTGCACATAATGTCTCTTTTTATTTCCCCTGCCTACTTTTGACATTCCTCTTTTTTACTGGTTTTTCGCAATGCTCTATTAGACCTGACTGGGTCTATGGGGCTTCTTTAATCTGTTGGTTTATAAGTTTCCATCATATTTAGAAATTATTTAGCCATTATTCAAATATTTTCTACCTCTCTTTCTTCTCTTTATGCGATTTTAATTATACACATATACTTCACTTCTTGATATTGTCCCACAGGTCATTGAGACTGTGAAATTTTTTCGAACATTTCCCCCTGGCCTTTATTTTAGAAATTTTTGATAGGTTTGTCTTCCTATTTACTTAACATTTTTCCAGTAACGTCTAAACTGTTAATTCCATTTAGTGGACTTTTAAAAGATTTTAGATATATTTTTCATTTCTATAATTTTCTTTTGGTTCTTTTTATTATATCTCATTTTTCTCTTCCCCATTTGTTTTACAGTTTTTCGTAGTTTAATAGCTTTTTCAATGTCTTTCTCTATTAATTCATCATCTCTATCATTGCTGTGTCTGTTTCTAGTGAACTGTTTTTATGCTGTTTGTGTGTCACATCTTTTGCTGTTGCATCCAGGAATTTTTATTATATCCCGAGAACTGTATACTTTACATTGTTTAGTATATGGATTTTGTTGCTGTTGTTATTTGTGGTTCAGTTTGAACTCTTCAAATTTTGTTTTAAAACTTGATTTATGCATTCCTAGATTTACTCTAAACTAGATAAACTTTGTCTGCATACCAAAGACCATCTCCTCTGTGGCATCTACTGAATGCCCTGGAGGATCTTTGTGGGCTCTCCACTCTGGTTGGTGGAAACTGGAAGGATTCCCCTTCTCTGTGAGCTCTGGGAGGTCTGCCGTCCAGGGCTCCCTGGTCACTCTTTGCCCAACCTCTTGGATATTCACTTTATGCATCTGGCTCTCAATGATTAGCAAAGAATCAAGGTGTTCCCTAGGCAGATTCTGAAACTATTTTCTGAGTAGTTTTCTCCCCTTCAAAACTCTGTTCTGCAATTTCCAGTCTCTTGAGATTCTCTAAGTTCTGTACCTGTCACTTCAACGCAGCAAGATAACTGCCTCTTGCTTTAGATTCTGCTCCTTGATCCATGATCCAGAACGAGTGCCTTTGAAGAAATCCTGAATGATGGAAAGGCTCATCTCATTTGTTGTCCTGTCTCTCGAGGATTTCAGTCATGTACTGCCTGGTGTCCAATAAGTAAATTGTGTTGTTTCATATGATTGGTCAATTTTTCTCATTGCTTAAGATAAATCCAGTGTTGGTTAAACCATAATGCCTGGAAGAGAAGTCCTCAGAACTCAGTTTTACCTGGAAGGGACAAAAGGCTACAATGAGATGTTACACTGAAGAGAGTCAATTAGAGCACATCTGGGCCTAATTTGTATGAAGTAATGGGGAGAGAACCTTAAATCATGCATTACATACATTTAGTATATTAACCTGGTAACCAGGGTCTTCCAGAGTAAATATTCTCATTGATTCACAAAGTGGACTAATATCAACTATATCACTTGATGTTGCGCAAATCAGAATGCTTAGATTTAATAAACATTTGAACATTCAGTAAAACACAATTATCCTAACTGAATTCTTTTCCCCAGCTTAATTGATCCAGCGTTGAACTATTTCATAGCAGCTTTCTCATAAAAGCATTATTTCCAGAGTTGCTTTCATTATTATATCCAGTAGATTTGGTGGGTGTTTTTACAGATTTTCCTTTGCAAAGACATTAACTTTAATAGACCGCCCATTGATGAAGTGGGAAGCAAATAAGTGGCCCTCCCAGTTTCTGGTAAGACCCAGGATTGTGAATTAAACACAAAAGTTAAATAAGACGACTATGTGATTGTCTAATTTTCACATTAATCTTGAGTTATAGCCCATTATTCCCTTCTTAAATTAAGTGTAATTTTATTGGCTAATGGAGAGATAAGGTAAAATATATGCTGGTGGTGTAGGTGCTTGGTTTCTAATTAAGCATTGCAGTTTGTTTAAAATGAAAATGAGTGCATTAAAATTAGTTATGTATCTTTCAAAATGAGTTATTTTGTAATTAAATAACCAAGTGGGATCTCTTTTTCAAGAGTGTTAATCAAGTTGCATGAGTGAAAATGCATCGTCATTGATTTAAGGTCAAGAAAGGAAACACTTGCCACTTTTAACCCTATTCAATGAAACAAAATAAAGCATCGTTTCAGGGTTATTACCAGAAATAAGAAAATAGATCAGGATTCCCATGGTCAAGTTCAACAGATTAATTTTTTAACTATTCTGCCAGATAAATAAGTTAATAATTTAGTTTATTACAATGTGCAGTATCGATTTTATTAAATTTACAATAATCTCTACTAAATATTAATCACTAGATACTATCTAATGGCATAGAATATTTATATTGTATGCATAATTCTACAAGTAAAATAGTGAAATCTATAGGAATTTCTAGGTATTCATTTTTACTTTGATTTGCATTTTAAAATTGGCAAATGATTTAAAATTTGTTTTGTTGATGATCTCATACAGGTAAACAAGGAAAAGCAAAATGATCTAAATAAATATATGAATTTAGAGTCTTAAAACCTTATTCTCTTTTCAAATTACAGAGTAATGAGACGCTCTATATAATTGTAATAAAAGAACACAATAAGCAGGCTTTCTGCTGCTGTTGACATAATTACTTAGTCTTCAATACCTTATACATTCCAGTCCTCCCTCTCTGTTGGCCATCGATTTGACATTAGAATACACGCTCAATTCTCTTCTATCATGAAGAGAAAACAGAACATCAACAAGTAAGCAGGCAGATACACAAGAGAACGATAAAAGATACATTTATTTAACACAATAACATGCCTTTAGGATGCTATTTATCTATATTTCCTTAGCAACAAAATGAATGATTGTAATGTCTACTTGAAGACCATTTTCATTCATTTTGCTGAGCAATCTGTGTGCACCATTCAATCTGGATACACCATTAAGTTCTGGATTTCTTTCTTTATTAATTTGTCCTCTAAATTTACTGGATCTTTTTCTGGAATTTCTATTAATCAGATCCTGGGCTCCCATAGCTGATTCAGTCATTTTATTTACTATTTCCTATTACCTGGTGATCATTTCTAATATCCAAGCCATATTTTCAACACTGTCATTAAATAGTTTTCAGTAAACAAAATTTTGCTTTTGTAGTTCTCATTTTCAAGAGTTCCGTCTTGTTGAAGTGCTTCCTGGTTTGTTTGTTTTCACAGCGTCTGTTCTTGTGATGTGCATGCAGTATCTTCTCTTTTCCCTGATTTTGTAGTTTTCTTTTCAGGTTTTCCTCTGCTCATTGCATTGCCTATGCTTCTTCAGAGCTCCAATTTCTATTTGTTTGGTTTGATCTCTTTCCTTGACTGTGAAGGAAATAAAGCTTGTGAAGATAAAAAAGCCAATTGTTCAATATTTACTTAGCAAATATATGTATATATATTTAAGTCAAGCAATAGGCTAGGCATTGGGGACACAGTAGTGAACAAAACAATGCAGAGACCATACATCCATATAAACAATATTGTAAGGGGTGGGAAATTCTAATAAAAAAAAGAAACAAACGGAGGCAACAGGAGTAAGTAGTTATAAGGCATCCGTGTGCTGGCCCCATGAAGAAGTGGGTGGAGACTCAGCAGGTTCTTTGCAGGACGCAGATATACATTGATTAGAGATTCTTTAAAATTTAATCGGACATATTCCGCAGAGAGGAATACTCTATCACACGCCAAATGAGAATCGGCTTGGTTGCTGGAATTTTGGAGGTCCAGAAGGGAAAAGGGGTCTCACCTTTCCACATCCATACTTTTTATTCAAACCTCCCTCTTGTAATACAGCGCTTCACTCCTATCCCAGCTGTATCTGGTTTCCATTTTTCCAGAATCCCTCAGGCTCAGCCTTTCTGAAGACTCAATCTCTCTTCTTTTGTTACAGTGATATTGGGAAGGTCACTCGTAGTTTAAAGAGCAGAGGTTTCTCTATCTTCATTTCAGCTTCTGCCTGAACAGCTGGTTTTATAGGAACATGACTCCTCAATTTTCTGACCCTTTCAAAGCTTCTGCTACAAATAGGCTTGCTTCTTATTTGTTTCCTCCATGACAGATATTTAAATGTTAACTTTCTTTGCCTTGCTAAATCAGTTCCTACTTGTCCATTGGTACTACCGTTTTCCAAAATTTTATTGAAGTCTCTCCTCTGGTGTTCTCTCCTATGTTCTTTGTTTGTGGGGCTCTTTATTCAATCACTGTCATTTAAGTCAATACCAGGAGCGAGGCGAGGTATGGTGCATGTTTCCTCCATGTTATTTGCTAAGTGATTCTTGTAGAATGCAGATGGGATCGCTTCCCTGCTACGGAAAATCCTCCTTCCTTCCCGATTGCTCTGAAGATAAAGCACACAGTCTTTAACATGGCTTTCAATGTACTTCATGAGTTGAAACTCAAAATAGTTATGCAGTATAATAATTGCAGTACAATAATAACCATTAAGAATATATTATATCATTAATAATTATAACCATTATTAATATTTGTATTATTATATTAGCATTTTTGTATCACTACATGCCAGTTACTATATTATCTCATTTAATCTTCGAAACATCCTATTGTTTATCTTACCTTGGATAAAGACTTGTTTTTAATCCCTCTTTTATCAGTTAAAGAAAAATAGATTTTCAGAAATTATTTCACTTACCCAAGATAATCCAAATGGTTAGTTACTGGATGTAACTAACCAACATAATCAGATTCAATACTGACAAAATTTAAATTTGTTTTCTACATGATTCTATGGCTGCTACTATGGTGTGGTATGGTATGGTATAAATTGGTATACTGTAGCAGACAATATAGTGTAAGATAAGATATCATAAAACAGGAAAGGATAGGATGGGGTCAAAGAGAGTGCACAGTACAGGATGCTCATGGTATAGGGCTCAAGTATCTGGCTTAATCTCTTATCACTGCCTTGCTCCTTAAATCTAAACTCTATTCAACCTGAACTTCTTTCAGTTTCTCCATTCTTCCTAATTTCCCATAATTTTTCTTGCCCAAAGTCATGAATCAGGCAATTCCAGATGCATGAAATACACTCCCCAACACCTCTACCCTTCCAGGAGCTTTTCCTCAATCTAACTTTAATGTTCCAGTTAAGGAAACTTTTCATCTCTATCAAGCACTAAATCACAGTGTATTGCAATCACCTAAGACATGGCCACATTTCCCTTAGTTTTTGTTTAAGTTTCATGAAGTAAGGATCGTGTAATTCCTTTTATTATACCTCATTACTTTGCTCGGCCTAGTGAGTGTCCTATAGTTCTCAATGAGATTATAATAACTGTATTAGTTTCCAATTGCTGCTGGAACAAATTTCTACAAACTTAGTGGCTTAGAGACCAAAATCTGTCTCATTAAGTGAAATCGATGTGTCAGCCACGATATGTGTCTTTATGGAGGCTCCAGGGAAGAATCTGTTTTCTTGCCTTTCTAGCTTCCCTCATTTCTTGGTCTGTGGCCCCCTCCTCTACCTTTAAAGCCAACATTAGAGGAGTGAGTTGATAATGTTCACCTGCCTAAGATCTAGTAGTAAGTAGGAGAGCCACGACTCAAATGCAAGTGGAGAGTCCAAAGTTATATCTCTTTTAATGAATATTGTTTTTTCTGCCCAACATTTCTTGCCCATCTTGTAAAATACTCTTCTATTCCTCTTGCCATATAATTCTACTGTGTGTCATATGGTCTTATATGATTCTTTACCAACAGGCCACAAAGCATTTTCCTGAACCAGTTGTCCTTCAGGGAGCCACTCAAGCCTTCCACCAAATTTCCCTATTTGTTTTTCTTTTAGCCTAATGAACATTGGCTGAGTTTCTGTCTTTTGCAGCCAAAAGCATTGAGTCTGAGTCAGTACTTCAACTCTGCTGCACCACCTTCCGGTGATCATTTAGTATGCTTTCTAGTTTACGAGAGGATTTACATATACATTACTTTACCAACTAATCAGAGAAATACCGGCATTTTGGATGTTTTCTCCACGTTAGAGACAAAGAATTGAAATCTGAAGAAATGATTCCTCCTTTTGTTATATTTGTTACATAGATTAGATAGATTAGATAGATAGATAGATAGATAGATATTGTTGAGAGTCAAGATTCCTCAGCAGATGAGCTGAATGAGGACAGGGAGATGCTATCTCATTCCTCTTTAGTCCTTATAATGTGTATTAGATATCATATTAGTTTTGTAGGGCTGCCATAACAAAGTACTATAAACTGCGTGGCTTAAAACAACCGAAATTCATTCTCCCACAGTTCTGGAGGATAGAAGTCTGAAATCAAGTTGCCATCAGAGTCATGCTCCCTCTGGAACCTGCAGGTGAGAATCCTTCTTTGCTTCCTCTCAGCTCCAGCTGGTTTGTGGCAATCTTTGGAATTCCTTGACCTGCACCTACAGCTCTCCATTCTCTGCCTCTGTCGTCACATGGCCGTCTCCCTTCGTGAGTCTATGTCCTTCCTCTTCTTACAAGGACGCCAATAATATCAAATTAAGGGATTATTCTAGTCAAGCATGACCTCATCTTAATTTAACTAATTACATCTGCAATGACTCTATTTCCAAATAAGGTCACATTATGAGGTTCTGGGGGTTTGGACTTCAACATATCTTTTGGGAAGATGCAATTAAACCCATAACAGATGCTTAAATAATTAATAGTTGGATAAATGATGCAGTAGCATGTAAGGGCCTGTTTAAAATATTTAGTATAACAATACATGCAGACACAAAAAGCTCGCCATCTCCATTTTGTACTACTAAAAGGCAGCTCTAGCTTGTGCTGTCTGCCAGTAAGAGGAGACCTTTAAAAATAAAAGACACACAATGCAGTGACAGTGGGGAGTATCCAATTAAAAGTAAAGAGTTGAGATTTGTTGCTCCCTAGATCTCTTCTGCTTTTTAGATGGTATTTTAGTGATAATGTCCTCATCCTCAGTATGTGAAAGCAATCAGGGAGCCGATGGCAATAGCCAATCCTTGACTTACCTTGCTGCTCCAAAGCCAGTCTGTTGCTGATTTCACCATTCTTTCCATGCTTGCTAATAAGTGAGGAGCAATTATATTATATACAGAGGCAGATTTACTGTGAAGCTAATGAAGATGAAGCTTCAGGCCCTTCCAGTTGCATGGCCCCCTTCCAGGACCTTGTGTCTAATTTAGTTTTAGTAATGTCGTGAGCATTTTTAAAAGATTATTGCCCAGATTGTATAAGCTTGAGGCCTCACAAAACCTGGATCTGCCTTTGAACAAATTCTAGGGAGAGTCAATTAATTATCTGACATTTTGATTGGCAGATTCTTCGTTCTCCAGAAATGGTGAAACTGTTCAACAGAAATGGTAAAATGAGAATAACATATTTTGAGCTGGCATAATCAGAGTATATTGTTCTGTTTGGCACCCCACCAGCAGAACACTAGTCTCTTAACATTTTTGTTTACCAGGAATTACAGACCAGACTCTTGATCATGATCAGCCATGGGAATGTAGAGGTCTCAAAGTGGAGGAGGCTGGGCAGTTGATGGCCCTTACTTTGGTTGATGTTTGGTAAGGATTGTTACTTTCAGTGAACACATAAAGAGGAAATGTGAACCTCTTTATGGAGGAGAGAGAGTGCAGGTTAAACGGAGAAACATGGACCATGAGCAACTTCATCAAAGTCAAAGGGGGAGCTATGTGCTGCCAAAGATTTCTACTCTTGGGGCCACAAATGGATGCATACTGTTAAATGTCGCATAAGATAGCACACACGAGGAAACAGTTGCATAATTAGCCTGGGAATCAAATTAAAGATTTTTTTAAAATTCTATGATATCTGCCTGTGTTTCGTTTTGAATCTCACTACAAGAGGAGCTTGTTCTCTCTGGTTTACTTACATCTTATTAAGTGAGATTTGAAGAACTAAATACCTCAGAAACCAAAATAGTAAATGTTGAACGGCAGAATTTCAAATGTTGTGATGCTTAGGCACAAAAATGTTTTTGATAGAAGATTATGATGAGCACTTCCTAGATCATAAGCCACAGGTGTGATCAGCCCTGCAACAATCGTTGGTTTTAGAGCTTGCTCCATATCATCTAGTCACTCATTACTCTTTATATTTTATCTCCCATTTTTCCAAGTTTCTTTTTCACATTCTCTCCTACCTTGACTAAATGTTGACTCTGATGGCTTATTTCTGCTTTAGTATTTTTTTAAAACACTGTTGATATTCACTCTTACCCATATCAGGTCTTTGTTCCAATCCAGCTTCTTGTTGAGGTTACTCTGGTCATACTCTTTAGTTCAGCTGACTGTGCCTCAACCCCACTCCGGAAAATCCCCTATTCTTCTTTTCCTTTTATCCAAACTTCTAACCCATTGAGGTGCAAAAAGATTAAGTGATTTGTTTACCAACATATGCAAAAGTAAAGCAAAAAATAGAACTAACTTATTTAATTACCTGCCCTATTTTTCTTTCCAACTTTAATGCATTATGTAGAATCTTTTTTTTAGTGTGTTAAATAATCACCATAAATCTTTTATGTTTTTCCAGAGAATAGCCTTTTCATGAAAGATCCAGAATAGAAACTGCTTATTCCAATAGGGACCAATATTCACAGTGTTGCTTAATTCAGCTTCCGCAGAATGCAAAACTATATTTTGCAATGCAATAGGCTCATTAGTTATTACATGAATTAAACTGTCTACCTAGCATCAATATTATTCCTAACTGAAAGTAGAACTTTATCCTCAGTTCTTTTCAGATAGCATCAACTATTCAAATATGTCCCTTAATTTTCACTACACTGAGTTTATTTTTGAATTTCAGAAATACTCATTTGAATTCACTTGATTATTCATCTCCTATGTCCATATTTATATTGAGTAAGAAAGTTTTTTAAAAACAAATTGCTAGTTTGTAGTTGAATACTTCTAAAATATATTTATAACTGTAATAATTTTCTAAACTGTGCTTTTAATTTTGAACTCACAACCTAATAAAATAGATTTATTCAATTTTATATTGCTAGTTGCCACCATCACTAATCATGTGTCTTCTTGTTTTGATTAGGTACCATTTAGTTCTGTTTTAGGAATACCAGCGGCATTACTTTGTCAGATATATATGACTTTATTCTGATACTTCATTTTAAATGTTTGGAAAATTGGAGGCGATAACTACAGGGAAAATCTGCGTTTCTCTCTAAAATTATAACCAGGTTCTGAGTGTCTGAGTTCTACAAACTGCATGGGAAAAGGGATTTTTGCACATTTTCCACTGTTACCCTAGATTCCAGAACAATGCCTGGTACATGGTAGGTGCTCAATAAATTTTCTGAATGATTGAAAATGAAAGACGGCATCAAACAATTAGTGATGGAAATGTTTCCAGAGAGGCTACTTTTAATTCTATCTTCAAAAGATTTAGTCTAATAATCTCCTGTTTACTCTGAAGTTGCAGCATTCTCATACTAGCCATAGATGTTGTACATCTCTATAGATTTTTACAAATCATGAGTCATGAGCAAACCGTTGTCAGAAGGGAATTCTTAATGCTCCAAGGAAAGAGATCAGTGTTCTGCTAAGTAGAATCTACTCCATCAGCATTCCATCCAAACAATGCCAATCCCCAAACATTTTCATTAGCTTCCCTAAGGGATGACACAACTAGTGGGAAATAAAGCCTTGATGTATTCCAGCATACACAAATTAACTAATATTAAAAAAAACACACTTAAAATCTAGAATATCTGTGACACTGAGTTATTTTCTAGGAAACACAGCAGCAAAGTTATTTTCAAGGAAACAAGTGGTAGCCCCAAAGGGCCGCACAGCAGATTAAAACCTAGTGGACTATTTAGAGCTGTAACACTCCCACACGATGGTAGAATCAATTAGTATAGATTCCATTTTAAATGAAAACACTTGTTTTCTAAAAATATGCCTAGGGAAAATTAAAGTCTGCTCATTTGATATGTTTGATTGTTTTTTATATGTTAATATAATTCAGTCCGAGTAGTTCCACGCATTAAACTTGAGGCAAATATCTCCTTACTCTGAGAGTAAAGTATAAGTGAAGGGACAGAGTTTGGACAGGACAGGCTCTTCGAATAAGGTAGAACGCTATTTATGTCATCAGATTACAGAGTGGTGCTTAAAGAGAATAGAGCCTTGAAGAGTCTAGCCAGTGTAACTAAGGACAACGAGGGCAGAATTCACGGTGTCCTCCACTGGAGCCCAAATTAACACATCTGGAACTCCCACTCTACCTCACTCCGCAACCTCCTAACGCACATCACAGACATTTTCTCTTTTTTGCTTTCCATGGGTCCAAAGAATTATTAAAAAGATGGAAATCATCAGCTTCAGAGAGGAATGCTCAAAGTTCCACTTGCACATATCTGAGGTGGCCTCACACTTGCATGAATATTTGCCAATAGTGGGTTTCCTAATAAAATACGCCTACTCAATAAACACCTCTCTGGAATAGTGTCCATCTGGTTCTTGAAGGGACTGCATTAACATATTCAGTGGAACTGGAAAAAAGTTAGAAAAGTAACAAAGAAAACTTGCCATACAAGTCTAGAGATGGGACCCAGTTTCAGTGTCCGGCAGAACATAAGCCTAATTTTGAAAAAGTGACATATATGCTTCCATTTATTCTAAATTTCAGCACACTATATAAATTCTTATTACTTGATACATATACTATATAGCATATTTTTAAAATTAAAAGTAAAATAACTTTGCTCAAGTATTTTCCTAAACTCTTTCTGTCTCAGACCTTTCATAGGACTACTTTTTCTAAGATCACCAAAGAAGAATGTTCATAATACACAAAATCTGACTTTTATACCAAGTTCAAGAACCAGAAATGTTACAGCTGTTATTGGCCTATTTTCTGCTATGAAATAAAAATCTACTCTAGCAAAAAATATATCCTTCTTCAACCTAAAGCTTCTATTACAATATACTGCCTTAACATTAATCACCATTTCACTAGATCTATTTTTCCTCATTTAATCCATCCTGAATTGGTCCATTTCTATCATACCTATGTCTTCATATGCCACTATTTTCATATCTGTACACTTCTCTACAAGATGATTCTTCAGAATATAGTTTCTTCCATTAATTGTCAATATATAATATTATACATACATATATAATCATTTTTATTCCCTAAGTTATAACTCAAATGTTCTGATAAATATACCCCAGATCCTGTTTAAAAAATAATTACAGTTTTATATAAACACTTGCTATATTTCACAAATAGTTCTGCTTAGCACTCAATTATACACACTTTACAACACATATAATCATTTCCTTGACTACCTTTACTACCAGGATGAAAATATTTTCTGGACAAAAACTTAGTATCACTCACATTTGTTTGATTTCCCCTTTTGCCTTGTAGTACCTTCACATATTTTTTTGACAAATATTAGACTTAGGTTTACAGGTATTATGAGATACTCCAAAAGACTTTTTTCTATATCAGAAGATGTTATAAACCAGCTTGAAATCCACAAACTAAATCTCAGGAACTGATCAGGTTACAATGTTGGAACTAGAGAGGTACATGATGTAAATATGTTTAACACTGAGTCAACTGGCCTAACAATCCCAATAATAATTTAAGCACCATTTGGCAAATGAAAGTCTAGTAACAGGACAATGCATAGATTTGGGGAATTTAATATTGATGTCCAAAGATATGGAGACTCTTCTACAGATATTTGTATATAATAGTCAGTATGCCAAACAGGAATTGGATACAGAGGAATGTTCTTGCCCAAAAGATGATGAAACATAAAACAGGGCCCCTAGTAGACAGGATTGGAGTTGAAGCAGCTCTCCAGTTTTCAAACTAAACTACAGAGAACGGTCATCAGTACGAAATGGGGAACAAGTCAGAAAGTCATTTTTATTAATTGGGTCAACAGAGTGGGTAGATGAGGAAGAGTTGCCTTTATATAAAGACAATGTAAACACCCAGGATTTCATTCCTCTGGGGTCAAATCTACACCTAAGAGACTCTCCAAGAGTACAAAATTTCCTGTTATCTAGGTGATTAAATTGATGTTAATTTGCCCAAGATGGCGGGGCGAAGTTGAAAAACTGTTCTTGCCTGTGTCAGGGAAGGCTCAGTGAAGTGAGTGACACTGAACCATACACATCCCTGAGTGCCGGAGGACAATCCTGGGAGGCAGAGCAGAGTTGCTAGCTGGCTATGGGATTAGTATTTCATAATTAAGCAACTGCAGAAATTACATTGCTTTCAAAAACTATTTTTACTACATTGGAGAGTGTTATTATCAGTATTATAATGACAAACAATGAGCATTAGCAGCTATTTTATTAAATTACAATAAAGAGGATTTGCATTGCTAAGAAAACTTCTGTAGAAGTCCTAACTGCATCTCAACTGTACAAATCTAAAATAGTGTCAGCTTCCTAAGAGAATGAATAACTACCTATGAGAGTAACTCCTCGGCACCAACACCACCTTACCCTTCTTCCACACAAACTCAATTCTTCACAGTAAGTGGAAGCTAACATGACCAATATTAGAGCTGCATTCATTTTTATTAGCATCGTGTACCATATGGAACTCCATAGGTAACTTTCAGGGTATAACGAGATGTGTGCAAACAGCGTTAGGCTATGTTAAGTCATCATTGCATAACAGATGACGTTTATCTGGTATTCTCAATTTGGAATTAAAAATCATTTAGTTATTTATTCACCAAATATTTATTATGAGTCTACACCTGAAGAAGAATATTTTTGAGGGTTAGGATAATGATATTAATATGGTACAGTCTTACAAAGTTTCATAACATGAAAAACATGGATTTATAAACAGAAAATATAATAATAGAATAAAGTCTAGGGTAGAGAAGTGAAACAGGAGTTAAATTATTAAATCTATCTACCTGGGATCGCAGAAGACTTCCTGAAAGACATTATGTTTGAGATGAATTTTTAGGAATAAAGTAGAATGACAGCTGGACAAGACTGGAAGAGTGTGCTTTGGGTCAAATTGAGCAGACAGCATGAGCTCTTTAAAGAGCCTGTGAAATAGCATACTGTATTCAATAAACTTGTTGAACCCGGTATTAAAGAGAAGAATGAGATGGCTTTCAAGATATGTATAGCTGAGAATGTGGTGATGGAAATGTTACAGGTTCTTACATGGCATGTTAACAACACACTTTCTGTTAAAAGGCAACTACTCAACTCTGCCCTTGTAGCATGAAAGCAGCCACAGACAATGTGTAAATGAAAGTGGGAGACTGTGTCCCAGTAAACTTACCAAAGCTTACAAAAACTTTAACAAAGCAGGCAGTGGGATAGATTTAATATCTACTGGTATTTATTTCCCTAGGGTAAGGGATGCTAAACACCATTCAATGCCCAGACATTTCTGCACAAAGAATTGTCTCGCTCAAAGTGTCCACTGCCAAACACTGACCTATGCTAGTCAGCACACTCCACTCATTGTCATGGGCCTCTGGCTAGGGATTTGGACCATCAAAGCCAACATGTTACTGAAGATTTACACTGGGGCTTCATGGTGACCAGTGAGTTTTCCCTTCAGTTTGCATTTGGAAGCCTGCAGTTTGTCTCTGCCCTGCCTTATTGCTAGTATATTTTCATAAAAATGAATCAGACACATGGAGAAGGAGAATGGAGTTGATCCTTGAGACAGAGCACAGCTGGATCTTGGTGACATATTTTGAATACTAAAGTGAAGCTCAGCTTACCTCAGACTCTTCTGTTACTTGAGCCAATAAATTTTCCTTTTGTACATGCCAGTTGGGAAGCCATATTCAACTGAAAGAAAATATCTCAAAAGAGCCATGAATAGAGAATACTGGGGAACAGCAAAATCTAAAGAAGAATCAGAATAATAGGATAGAGAGAGCGAAAGAACCATAAATGGACAGTAGCATAGAAGAACCGAGATGGAGTGATTTTACAAAATCCAACAGAGAAAAATTTTTACAAAGAAATGGTCAGCAGTGTCATCCGCTCAAGCACAATGAGACTTGATGAAAAAGTTTTATATACGGCAATAGAGAAACCAATGTCCAAATGTGTCAACTTAATTTCAGGTGTGGAAGCCAGATGGCAGCTTTACTACAACTGCTTCTTGGGCCTATCAAGTTATGTACCTACTTTTATCAAGACATGATGAGATTACTCACTCAGTACCTTATGAAGACATAAAAAAATGAGGAGTTACTGATATTAAATTTCTGATTGAAATGTATACAGTTCACAAAAATACTTACTTTAAATAAATCCACATACACATATGCACATATACATGCTGAAAATAAAATACCACAATTACAATTCACAGTTCTAGCCCTGTGGTGTGTTAATGACAAACTATGCTTATTAAAAATTAATGTAACACTACATAAAGTCAGCTTGGGAAAGCCTTTACCACAGTTGCATATAGAGCCTTCTCTTTTTCCATTGTCAAAGCTGGTATCATTTATTGCTCCTTCAGTGATGTTCCAACTCACTCATGAGGCATGGCAATTAATGTCAAGTTGTCAATTTCTTATATAATCTCAGAGTAAAGAAGGAACAGCTGATGATATATTCTGGAAGATGCAAAAGGAGACAATGCTAGGGAATGGTTGAAGAGAAAATGTTTCCATAGGAGGCTGGAAAAATACTTTGCCCGGATTGAAAGGAGAGTGCATGAGACATCAGGAAAAAAGAAAAGACTTCAAGAAAACAGGATGAAGAAGGGCGTGACTGCAAGTGATAAGAAATATATTTTCTTCCCTAAGGTACTGATCTGTGGGTGAACCATTGGCTTCTGAGAAAGCAAGTCAGGCCAACTAATTGCTGAGACAGCCAATGCCTGGTGTTACGGTCTAGGGATAAGTGAGAAAGCCCCAGGAGATTGTAACATGAGCGTCAGGAAAGTGAGAAGGGCACAGTGGAAGCAAAAATGGCATGATGCTCCAAGACTGAGCAACTGTAAACTAGGTCAAACCCACACAGAGTCAGGAACTTTGTAATAATGGAAGAAATATGCCAAATTCTCATACTAGCTAGGGAGTTAATGATGAATTATGTTAATTAAACTTATTAATATAATCCTGCAGTGTCTTCTAGGGAAATCAATACCTGGGGAAAGTCATGCAAGAATGCACCATTATCACTCGAATTTGACATGATACTCTAACAGCAGAGACACATATTGCTCCACATACAATTGCTCAAAATTTAGACTCTTAGTTTCTTCATCAAAAATAGTTGCCGTCCTATATGTGAACATTGTTGAAAAAAAGGCAATGAGACACTTATTCTCTACTATCCAACCTGAAAAATATTCTTATTGCAACTGCTCATGAATATTCTGAACTGGCTTATTATTTCTACTCTGTGTTACGGTGGAAGCTGTTGTATATACTCCCTAGGCTTTTGCTGACAAAGGATATCTGCTATCAAGTTTATTACTTTAAAAAAAATCAACAGAACGCAAAAGCCCTATAATCTTTGATTATTTCCTGTGTTGTTCTATTCTCACTGGCCTCCCCCACCTATGCCCATGGCTGAAAGGTCTGTGTTATGCAGTTTATTTGTATCAGATCCACAGGCTCTTGTCCTGCCCAACCTTCTCCCCTCCTTACACCCTGAAAATATTTTAGCATTCCTTTCAAGCCCCTTTTCATAACAGAAGCTTTTTGTTTTAAAGTCTGTGGTATAGATTTTTTACAGGACTCTTCATTTGAATTATTCACGTACACAAACACAATATGGATCAAATTTTAATGGATAAAAATCTCCTAAATTAGTACATTAACAAAATAAATAAATAAGCAGTTATAGAAGTTAAAGGGAATTTTTCTTCCTTTTCAATTGCTGGTTAAATGTCCAGAGACTCTAGTACCTGGAATATCTGCTATCCTCTTCTTAGAATTGGCATATAACCTCTTTATCGAAGACTTTACTCTGTAAACTTCTAGGGAAGGTTCATAATGTAGACGTGCCTGAATTACATTGGTGGCACTTGTTGAAGTGGGAACACACAAACCAGAATGATCAGAGTTGGGCTCTGTGTAGGGCTCCCCCATCTCTCTTTAAATCTCGTACAATGGCAAATTGCCATTTCATTGTTCTACAACAAAATAGACTTCTTGCAGAGCAAAACTTGGCACATAGTTGAATCATTTAATGATTCCCGTTACCTGTTTATTACCTCTGGAAGTGAAATTCCTTACTAAGATCTTAATACTGGGTTCCATTCCTTCTATTTTCACAGTCCGTTTCTTTTATGGACTCTCTGGTTTCTGTCAGGTGCTGCTCTTGCAAAGTCATAGGCATGTTATAAGAATATTTTACTTATTTCAGGTTCTCTCGGAGGCAGATACTGAGCCAAGAATTCAAGCGCAAGTGATTATTTAGAAGTGGTCCCAGGAGGAACTAGTAAGTGAATGGACAGCAGGACAGGGAGGCAGGAGCAGCCAAATCTTCCTGACGCTGTGCAGAGTGCTGGCCTGTAAATGATGCTCAGGAGTTTGTTCTGCTTTGAGACAAATGAGCAGGTTGTCTGTACTCCAAATCCAGTAACCATGAGCTACAGGCTTCTGCAGGAGCAGGGAGATGACATAAAATCCTAGGCACTTCTGACCCTCCATTACAGGTTAGGGGGCTCTAGGAAGAGTGGCCCTAAGCTAACAGCTGTTGCCAATTTTCCTCTTTTTGCTCAAGGAAGATTCTCCCTGTGCTACCATCTGTGACAATCTTTCTCTATTTTGTATGTGGGTCACTGCTATCACATGGCCACCAAGGAGTGGTGGAAGTCTGCACCTAGGAACCCAACCAGACTGATGAAGTGGCGTGCACGAAACTTAACTACTAGACCTTGGGGCCAGCCCTACTGATCCAAAATTATTCCCCAAAGAAGGCTGCAGGTGCAAGTACTTAGAAAAACACACAGGGGATTGGTGGGGGATGATGGCACACAAAGCTGTAAAAAGGATCAAAGCTAACCTGGTGAGGCAGGGCTTGTGGAGTGGTGGTATGAGGGGCTCTGGGAAACCTTTCCCCCAGAGAGAATCTATTTAACTGGTCGAAATTAACAAGACAATCATTCAAAGTCTCTGGAGATTGATCAAAGGGCTTGCTTAAAACAAACTGAGAGGCATATTCTCAACAAAATCTACAGAACTCAGTAAGAAGTGTGGGAAGCCGCTGCACTTGCCCCTGATGACTCCAAGCTGAAGGGCGATTTCAGCAGGCTCAGCAGCCCAGGAGTGGCTCCCCTCCACCTCAACAGGCTCCCTGGAGTGTGGTAGAGCTAGTCCAGGTGGATTTGACAGCTAGGGGGAATATTGGCGTTTGTGGCATATCTCACCTGGCTCTGTCCTGAAGAAGATCTACACTGTGCTGAACTGGGGCCTGATAGGGTAGAAAGGGAGCCATTGGATTGTGCCATACCTTTGGCATTTTAGAGGTATGAGTAACCTAGTAATTATAAGGACTATGGAACTGGGTGGTGTTTGTCTCTGAGTTGCAATTTATGCATTATAAGGAATAGATGAGAGTTTCAGGTCAGCTTACTATCACCTTAAAGCAAGCTATGCAAGGCAGAAGGGTCCATGACTGCATTTTAAGAGACTTTCATCACCTACAGCTGGAGAACTGATAGAGCAGAAAGCATGCACAGGACTCAATGGAATGAGTGGCCAAGTTTCATAGAAGTCTGCATTTTCCGGCTCAGCAAATCTTCCACGCCAAAGTCAGGGCGTGATAGAGACGTAATAGTCCTGAGACTTGAAACAGAGATACCTAGATAGAATTCTAAATGTCTTGTTTCCTCTGGACATTCTGAGCTTGTCTAAGAAGTATGCTTGTACAAGGCAGTTGGCACTGTTGATTGACTCAACAGGTTGTCACTTTCTTTAGGTTAGAGTTTATGGTAATAAATTTTACAAAAATTGTCTATCATCAATAGTATGAGTAGGATTCATTGGTCTCTCTATTAGCAATGGGATTAATATGTCCCAGAAAAGCAGAGGCCAGGTGGCAGCATTTAACGGTCAGAGGCAAGGTGGGTGTAATTACCATATACATGGCAAATTTGGAATGGCAGCAGGTTTGGAAAGATCAGGGCCTCATGGGATATATAGTAATGGCTATTGGACTATGATGCTCTTAAGGGCAATATAGATGGACACCCAGCCAGACTATTGCTTAATTTATATAATTAAAGGACACGAAAACAGGAATAACAGAAAACTGAGATCAGCCTGTCCAGTGGGTATGCCGTGCAACATTTTCATGTATATTTTTAGATATAAACTCTGCAGTCTTCATGGAACAATGATGCAATGCTATCACAATAAACACGGCCTACAGACTTATGCACACAACTGTGTATCCCTCCCTAGATGCTTCTATTCTGTTTCTGTTTTGGAGAGGCAAAATAGAAAGGAGGCAGCTAAACCATTGCCCTAGAACTTTTCCTTAAAACGTTATCATCGTATTGTAACAAAAGCAAGGATGCCGTGCGAATAAAGCTCCTTTTTGGTGAGCTCTCAGATCTTGTCTCACTGTACACAATCCCCTCTGGATGCTTAAAATAGTGTAAAAGAGTGGTTTTGAGAATGGGAAAAGTATTTGAGTGTGTTTTAATCTTATCCTGGTTAAACTACAAACAGTGAATTTTATTATAGCAATCAAAAATGCTACATGTTGAATGAATAAAACATTCTATCTTTATTCTCACTCTAAAAACATTACATCCCTCTATAAACAGTAACAAATGATCGGCATCTGTGAGTGGCACAGTGCAGTAACAAAACGCCAGTTATCTATTTTGACAATTGCTCCTTATGTCTTTACAAAATGTTTTGCTCAAAATCTCAATAAGCACTCTTTCAGACATAAAATTCATTTTCTCTCTCTGGTATAACTGGCAGTCAGTTTTGAAAGGAATGGCATGATAGACATCAACATAAAAATTTGAATTGTAAATATAAAGTTTTATCTCTTTTATCTTCTGTTTGTTTATTCTTATCAATGACATGTTCATATCATTTTGTCAACGTCCTAATCTGTTTATAAACATTTCAAATTACAGTCATGTGCCACATAATGATGTTTTGATCTTATTTAGTCATATACGGCAGTGGTCCCCGAAGATTAGTACCATGTAGCCTAGATGTGTAGTAGGCTATACCATCTAGGTTTGTGTAAGTACACTCTAGGATGTTCACACAAGGATGAGATTGCCTAACAATGCCTTTCTCAGAACGTATCCCTTATCATTAAGCGACACACGATTGTATGTCTATTAAAGTGTTGACTAAGTGGTTTTTATATGAAAGTCCTCGGTGAGACATATTTTTAAATATAAAGCCCATTCTCTTGGTGAAAAGGAAGAGGATTGGCAAATATTCCTGAGAAGTCCCGTCATCAGTCATGTCAGTAAAGGTAATTCAACATTCATATACTTCCATACAATTCTTATTCATCTATAAAGAGCAATAATATTCTTCTATAAAACAACATTCAATACTTTATGAGAAATCATACTAAAGATATTTGAAAAATTCAGACTAGATTTTATGGTTATCTTAAGTTAAACTTAAATCAAAGGCAATTATGAAAAAGTTATTTTATAGCATTACTTTTTTCATATGGTGCTTGTATGTGCTATTTTTGGTCCAGCTTTCTTGCTAATTTTCTGTCCAAATTAATTTATTTTTCTAATAAATAACACATAATTCTTAGCTAAAATATAAAATACCTAGTAATGTTACAACTCAATGGAAACAATAACGGAAATTAAGGTCAAAATAATTAACTTTTCACAAATAAAGAGATCTATCTCATTCAAAAAATAATAATTAACTTTATAAATAAGATTGAACAAATTGAAGACCTATGATAATGGAGTGCACAAAACACTGACTTGTGACTTCTATGTGAAATAAGCACTCCTGCTAAGCGTATGTAAAACCTTGGGAAATGTCTAAGGTCTCTGGGCTTTAAATTTCTTACCTTTAAATCTAAAATTCTACAGTCTGGGTCACAATCATGTAAATAAGGGAATTTTCCAAGTCAAACATTTATTACTCAGTTCAAAATGTGTATCCTACCTGAGAAACTTGGAAACATCTGGGGTAAGATTTTTAACAGTCATAGTAACGCTATTAGCAGTAATTAAATATTAGCTGGCCAAAATATAAGCACTTTAAGAATGAATAGAAATAAGAAGGAGATGGTTAGCATTCTCTTCTTTTATCATAACAGCAACCCTGAAAAAGAGAGCAGTAAAGTAACCCAGCCTAATCTCTGTATAAACACACTAATGACAGACCACCTGGCAATGAGTCAATGGTATTCACTTGTGGGAGAGTCCTCATTGATGGGACACTTTTAGCAGAACATACCTGGTCTGTCTTGGCTGTTATAGTAAAGAAACCCGGAAACTATGGATTTATAGCAGATGACTCCCTGAAAAATAACACGTAAGCTATGTAATTATGTAAGTTTTAAATGATTTATGATTTACGATAAAATATTTCTTTTCTGTGTAAGTGGAGTGACTGCACACAATACTTGGAGGCTGCAGATGCAAAAGCCCTGATTACTCGTATAAGAAATCACCAGTGAAGCTTAATTCTAAGTAAGATATCTGATTCTCGTGATCCTGATTTGACAGTCTGGTCTTTTGTGTTATTTCAAGATGCCAACATAAAAGGAGTTTTCTATCTAAAATGCCTCATACATTTTACAAATTATCATTTTTATTGCTGTAAGTTATCAACAAAGACTACCGTTTTGTTTCTTTTAGGCATAAATATAATCTTTGCAAATAAATATGGATATGTTTATCTAGGAAATATTTTTCCTAATTAATAGTTATATTAATAGTAACATTAATAGTTAATAATTTTTCCTAGTTAATTATGTTATTTCTTTCAAAATTAATCTAATGTAAGTTTAAACACAGGGAAACAGAATTTCAGGAAAGCTTATCATTCATACCAAACATTTAAACTACCAAGGATGTATAGGTTTTCACAGTGATTGGGTGACATTGGCCCCACATCATGCAAACTGTAGTGATCTTTTTTTTTCATATCATTTTACGATTCACCATGATTTGGATAATGAGATAGCCACTTAAATATGTTTAGGAAATGATATAGGTAATGCTTCTTGCGTCAAACATTTACATATTAAATTGTTACTAATGATATAATCAACTTAACACTCTGGATATTGAGGTGAGAGGAGAGTCCAAGAGAGTGAAGTGCTCCTGCTGTGTAATTAACAAAAAGAAAAGAGAGATTTTATCAAGTTAACTAAGGCACTATATTTTCAGAAATTAAATGAAAAATGTGTTAAAAATTCCACAAAGAGCACTTTAGGTTAAGTTTTACATATACCAAATAAGATACAAATACTATTTCCAAAACTCAAACAACATAGACATACCAGAATAGGAAAAATTCAAATTTGTATGATACTGAACTAAACACAAAGTTTTATATTTACCTATACTCACATAATCCATCAAAACTAGTTCTCATTTCTTTAATTCTTTCAGAAAAATTAGCTCTTGAAATAGTCATTTTAAGTGTGTTTATTTAAAAAATATATTGTTGTAAATCTCGTCAAAGTTTTTTCTTACTCAGTATCAGCTTCAGTGAATATGTATATAGTCTGGCTTGTATTCTAAATTTGGCAAGTCAATGATCTAATTAATGGCCATCTAGACAAAATATGCCTCACCTTACTAGAATCGTATTCTGGAATCTTGAAAAACAACATATGATATTACCTTGAAAGTTACATGTGTTTTATAGGTCATTATTTTATTCAAATATGTCTTCTAACAATTATAGAAAGGAAATTCCTAAAACATATGTATCATATATTTATATATAAAAATATATAATGTATAAAATATATTAAAATATATAAATATTCTATATAAATTATATATGTGTATATATTATGTATAGATGTGTCTACCTTTATATATAAATATATGCATATTTTATAAATTATATACTCTTTCTTTTCTCTAGAAGGAACAATCTATTGGTGAGTTCAATGATCACTTTACTCCCATTGCCATCACAGTCAAAGGTGTCTTTTGTTAATGATCAAAAAAAATACTCAGAAAGATTTTCTCTTGTTATTTACTATTGTCCTTTCTGTCACTCAACTTTTAAGTTGGTTCAACACACTGAAGTAATCACATAGCAATGATGCCCCAAACAAAGCAAAAACAGCAAGTGACTATTATCAGTAAACTTGGTCAAGTCTTGTCTTGAGTTTCAGCGGTTCTCAAGCTTTTACATATGAGGCTGTTTTTATACTCTGAAAAATTATTGAGGATCCTAAGGGGTTTTTTCTTATGTGGGTTATATTTATCAATACTTACTGAATTAGAAATTAAAGCAATTAAAATACTAATTTGCTATTTAATCTAAAATAATAAACAAATTTGTTAACATAAGTAATATTTTAATGAAAACATAGCCATAGTTTCCAAAAATATATATTGAAGATTGTGTCATTATTTCACAGTTTGGTAAATCCCTTTAATGTCAGCTAGATTTTCACATCTGTTTCTGCATTTGATTTGCTGCAATATCACTTGTCATGTTTCTGGAAAACAATTATAAACTCACAAGGAAGAGAGAGTGAAGAGCCAAACAATATTTTATTATTATTATTTGGAAAATAATTTGACTCTTGCGATACCTTAAAATGATCTCAAGGCCCCCAGTGCTCTCCAGATCCTCCTTCAAGAACTGCTTCTATCCTCCAAATTTTAGCGTGAAATCATGATCACTGGGGAATAGTTACTTCAAAACCTCATCAATTTAAGAGAACCAGGTATGTTCCTTTCATCTCATGTTACCAGAGATGGAGAATAAGCATCTTCATACCTGGTTCAGATATAGTGCCCAGGAGACCACTGGACCCAGACACAGCCCCACGTAAGTGCTCACACAGTTAGCCACACTTCCTTCTGGTACTCAAGAATCTACCAACATTGGGCTATACACAGCAACTCCAAGAAATTAGTAATATTCTCTATGTTGTTCTCTTTGGGTCCAAATCTATGATGTTGAATATTCATACTATTGCTGAGAAAACTAATATTTATTTTTGCATTTTACCTTTGAATTTTTCCACCAAAACTCTAGAATTCACACAAGTACCAACGTCACTTTCTCTGCCTGATTCTGGAATCCAAAAAAGTTCAGTGCCTTGCCAGGGCAGTCTGTGTACCAAGAGAAAGACTTTATGTACCAAGAGGCAGACTGTAATTACTCTCAGATCAGAAGTTTCTGTGAGAGGTAACCTTCCAGGAGCCTGCACTCCCACCAGCTGCTCTCTGAACTTGAAGCCAACGCTGCTGCTGACAGTTACATCCACATCTAAGCTAAATAAAGTATTCCATCTGCTCTTCATCAAGACGAATGTATGGGGGCTGGCTTTACATCTTTCGTACCATGCCTATAATGCAATCGCCAATCAAGACTGCTGCTCTTGAGCTCAGGCTTAGCTTAAGACTGACTGGGTTTAAAATGAGCTCACCACTTCCCATTGGTCTAGTTACTTAAACTCATTGCGTCTGAGTGTCCTCAACTACAAAAGTCATATAATATACATACCTAAAAGCATTGTTAAAAGAACACCCAGCACCGAATAAGAGAGAACAGATGTCATCAGTTAGCTGTGCGTAGACCATCCCTACATAACTCGGCTCACCACGCTAGATCTCAAGGCTTTGACAATTTTATCCGAAAGATGGAGAAGAGAAAAATTGACCACACCTTTCTAAATTTACTTTGCTGGTATTTGAAGGACCTTCTATCCTGGAAAGGCAGATAAATAGCATTCTTCATAACATTCTAAAGAGGCTCATCATTTTCTGTTAAGGGAAGACTCAGAAAAAAGAAGTAATGCTAGACTGAGTAGTAGAATCCAGAATTTGAAACTGTTTTTCACCTCTGTTCAGATCCCACCCAGCTTCATATCATTTAAATAAAAATTTCCCAAGGCTGTCTTCCATTGGGTGGTATGTCAAGATGTGAGAAGTATGCGTATTTCTGTTTGCAAGTATATGTGTGTGTATCTGTGGGTGATGGGCAGGATTCATCATGTCACAAAAAGAACGCAGCCCTGATGACCTTTATCCTTGTGATTGCTTTTTAAGAAAAACTTCCTGAGCAAGTTCAGAATGTTCATATATAAAATGAGAAGTACTGGTGATCATATCCTTCCTTGAAAATTAGAGCCATGATTTTTAGGGAGATTTGAAAAAGAGGATTCAGTATAATATATGCATATGCAAAATATACCAAAAGATCTGTGGAAAAGACAGGGAACACTACCTAGGCAGGATTATCCAGTGACAATTTGTGATTTGCCCTTAGCTCTGCTTTACTAAATAAGCTTTGTTAATGATGGTAAATTTTAGTGACCTGATGTGTAGTTTAAATCACAGATAATGGTTTATAGGTAGTCAGTATCATACTTCATCAGTAATCAGATGCAGGTGGATAGAAGTTTTTATTACATATGGACTTTATAAGTTCCTCTTGAAGCA
This sequence comes from Equus asinus, assembly GCF_041296235.1. NCBI lineage: Eukaryota > Metazoa > Chordata > Mammalia > Perissodactyla > Equidae > Equus > Equus asinus. Next base: position 7,670,464 of record NC_091796.1, read on the forward strand.
AAAGCATGGCATTAAATCTCATAGGTCGCAAATTTACTAAGGAAAGCCTGGAGCTAGAAAGCTCCTGCTTTAGAAATCAGATTAGAGCATAGAACTGTGGAGAGAGATGACAGAGGATACACATGCAGATGTAGTCAGTCATATATTTAATAAGCACCTGTCACATTTCCAGTAACGCTAAACGAGAGACACAGCCTTGTCTTTGCAGAATTTACTCGATTGTCTTGCGCCACAGGGTCAGAGAATTTATCCTGAAGCAGAAGAGTTTCAAGAGAAATATGCCACTTGTGGAGGTCCAGGATAGTCAAGGTAAGCAGAAGGGCACTGTTTCACAAGCTATGTTCATTAGAGAAACAGGTTTTCAAAAAATTCCAAAAATAAAGCTCAAGCTCAGAGATCCTATCCCTGCATCACAGAAACACCTGAAGCTTATTTTCAATCCCCTGAAAACCAAATGTACAAAGTGAGCTTTGGTGACATTATGCAGTAACTCCATGAGCTCAGTCCACTCAAAGAATTAGCCATTGGTATACACAGTGCAAAACTCACTCAAGTTGGGGCTGGCCTGGTGACGCAGTGGTTAAGTGTGCACGTTCTGCTTTGCTGGCCCGGGGTTCACTGGTTCGGATCCCGGGTGCGGACATGGCACTGCTTGGCAAGCCATGCTGTCGTAGGCATCTCACATATAAAGTGGAGGATGGGCACAGATGTTAGCTCAGGGCCAGTCTTCCTCAGTAAAAGGAGGAGGATTGGCAGCAGCTGTTAGCTCAGGGCTAATCTTCCTTAAAATGAAAAAAACTCACCCAACTTGACTATTCCTTGAGAAGTAGAGATGGAAACAGGCTTTACAGACAAATGGCGGCAAATGGCCACAAAAAAGAAAAAAACGATGTGATAGTAAAGGCATCAGTGTTGTAAGAGAGATGGCAAAACGCCAGCCTCCAATGGAGACGCATGAGACTTAACGTGTGGCTTGCAGGAATTAGAGTTTCAGCGATAGCGTTTAGAGCATGAGCATGGATCCACTGAACAGTCAGCCAGTACCAAAGACTCTTAAGCCTGCTGATTTGCATATCCATATACTGCATATGAAATTTGTTAAAAATTAGATGGGTGTTTTCTTAGGGGGAGGGTAAGAGAAGAGGAGCAATAGCATCAGTCTTTTTACATGTTTGATTTGACCTACATAGCCTTGGCTCAGAGAGTTTTTATAAAAAACTAAAGTAGTTGATGATATTTTAAAATCAGAATGTTTGCACAGAAATCTAATCATTGCTTCTCTTGTCACATTTATAATTTTAAAATGAAGCGTTTTTTGATATAATTATAGATTCACATGCATTTGTAAGAAACAATCCAGAGATTTGCTGTATGCTTTACCGAGTTTTCCTCAATAGCATTATCTTGTAAAACTATAGTGCAATATCACAACCAGGATATTACCACTGATATAGTCAAGATATAGAACAGTTCCATCACCATAAAAATCCTTGGTGTTCTTTTATAGCCACATCTACCCCCCTCTCCTCTGCCTCAGCCTCAGCCTGGTCCCAAACCCTTGACAACGAATCTGTTCTCCATTTCCATAATGTTGTCATTTAAAGAATGCCATATAAACAGAATCATAAACTATTGAGATGTTTTTCGCTCAGAATAATTTCCTGGAGATTCATCCCAGTTGTGTGAATCCAATAGTCCATTCCTTTTTATTACTGAGTACCATTCCATGGTATTTATGTACCACAGTTTGTTAAAACATTCTTCTACTAAAAGGCATCTGGGTTGTTTCTAGTTTTTGGCTCTTATGAATGAAGCTGCATGAGCATTTTTGTATAGGGTTTTCTGTGAATATAAATTTTCGTTTCTTTGGGATAAACACCTGAGTGCAATAGTTGGGTTATATGGTAAGTATACATTTAGTTTTACAAGAAATTGTGGAACTGTTTTCCCAAGTGGCTCCATCATTTTGCATTCCTACCAGCAATACATGAGTGATACAGTTTCTCCACATCCTCTCCAGCCTTTGGTGTTGTCACTATTTTTATTTTGGCCATATTGATGGGTATATATTGATACCTCATTGTGGTTTTAATTTGAATTTCCCTAATAGATTATCCCACTTTTTGTATTCTCTTTTATATTTTTTGTTTCTTAATTGACTTGAGATTAATATGTTTTCCCAATTATTAAAAATTAATATTTTTTAGGAGGAATGAAAAGTACACTTAAATGTCCAAATTACTTGGCATTAGTGAGAGTTCCTCTTCAGAGTAATAAATGGACTCTCTGGAGTGAGTGGTATTGCTTGTTAATCCTGATAACAATTTTCTTAAACTTTCATATGTCTTAGACCATTTGAGTTTGCTAAAACAAAGTCCCACCGACTGGGTGGCTTATAGAACAACAGAAATTTATTTCTCCCAGCTCTGGAGGCTAGAGACCTAAGACCAGATTGCCAGCATGGTCAAGTTCTGATGGGAGCCCTCTCCCAGGTTGCACACTGCTGACTTTTCAGTTGTGTCCTCACGTGGCAGAGAACAGAGAGAGGATGCAAATTCTCTCATGACTAATCCCATTCATACATGTTCCACCCTCATGCTCTTATCCAATCGCAACTACCTTCCAAAGGCCTCCTCTCCTAATGTGATCACACTGGGGCATAGAGTTTCAACATATGGATTTTGGGGGGACTTAAACATTTGGTCCATAACAGACACCATGTATATCAAAAGTCTTCTTACATGAGTCTCCCCAAACACAGGGTTGTAATCAACTCAGGCTCTATCTTGAAAGCCCAGACAAAGTTGGCAAGGCAAATTGACCTCATCATCTCACTTTCCTTTGCCACCTCTCAAAAACATGGTCTCAAGTTCCTATAACATTGGTCTCTTTATTGCTCTCAAATTGCGTTGTAGAAACAACACTTTTGTCTTACCCTAGCCACTTTATCTCCACAATCCCAGGTTCTTAACAAGCCTGAAATCCCCCACAGATATAATGATAATTGTAAAGGCAGAATCAAATTATCCTCAAATTGAGTCTTTTAATTTTGTTCAACTACTTCTGTTTAAACTTTTTTAAAATATAAAGACTATGTAGTTTTCAAATATTGCATAATATAGTATCATCCTCATCCTGTAAATTTGGAACCTGGAAACACCCTTTATACTATATGACTTATATTTTTACTAATGGAAATATACTTTTGACTCATTTTCAGTATGTAAATAAGAAAATATAAGGGATCACATCCTAATTTTACTACTGAGATAAAACCAGGCATAAAGAAAAAATAAGCATACAAAAGTAACAAATTACAAAGAGATTAAAGATTAGAAAGTGATTAAAATAACCAGATTATTCTCTGGTGCCAGAAAATCCTGTCTTGAAACCATTTGTGCATGGATATGATTTGTCTGCGTACCGATTTACTTGAAATTTCCATTTTTTACATGGTAACTGATTTTACAATTACAAAGACTAGAAATCGGCTTTGCTAATGTTCATCTTCCTTATTGTTCATGAGCTAAAATTTTAGGTATTTGACTTTTTATGTGATAGGGTTCTATGTTATTCTTTGTGCCTGTCTATAAATCAGTTTGAGAACTTGAGACTTTCAGTTGCCTCAACATATGTAATCTGTGGCAAGTCATCTAGTCATGTGCACCTGCCAGGTGACATATTCTTCTCCAAATTGCTTTTTTTCTCATAGAGCTCCTATATAGGAAGTATGAAAGAAAAACCAAAATGGTGGCTGTGGTTTGAATATACTCTTAGATCAAACACTCCTAGTCACATAACCAAAACTTTCCTGATTTCCCCAAAGTGCTGACTGACTTTCAACAAAACTTAAGCTCTCCTCATGTCAGCATGAATTTACAACTTCCTAACCAATCAGCTACAAACAAGCAAGCTTATGCAATGAAAAGGAATGTTTCTAGTTACCAATCACAATAGAAAACAATGTACTTACTCTGAAGCACAGAGACAGACATGAATAATAGAATGTGAAACGCTTCTTTTCTGTGAGCTTGGACAACTTAATTTGTTTAAAATAGTACAAATCACAAGCTCGTAATCCCTATTTTTAACAATGGCAAACACAGTGTTTGACTTCCATGATCACTGGTGCAGTTATAACTAATCTGAGTATTACAAATGAAGTTCCAAAACACATTCTGATGTTAACCTGTAAGAGATAGATTTCAGTAAGATAATTCGTAAAATGTTCATCACACACACACACACACCATCGCCTTGCCTGCATGTGTGTGCGTTATGTTTTGTTGTTGACCTCCGTGAAGCAAGCTGAACCCACCTCTATGTGGCTGCCCTCCTGAAAATGGTGCAATTTTTCTGTGGTTACTTTGCTGGGGACAGAGAACTAGAAATGAGCCAACTGAAAACTTTTCAGAACATCAGCTTCATCCTTCCAACATTGTCTACATTCTTTCTACTGTGAGAGGGCTGGAACACAGAACATCCACATCCGGTGAGAGGACTATCCAGTATCATAGAAGACAGGGCTTGGCCAGGAGAAACTCATCATCTCTCAGGAGATGGTGCTTTATAAACTGAGCTGTCACTACTGAAAGTTAAACTTCTAACCATGTTTGGTTGAGAACTCCCTGTTCGTGACCAGTTTGTTTATCCCTAAATAAAATATTCATATCCAGTAAATCTCTCTAAATTTTCTCTTGACAGAAGCAGTAGCCATGGTAAACTGATAGTATTTCTCAGAAGAAACTCTGTAATTTTGAGTGGAAGGGATATAATAAATTGTTTCCAAACGCTTTCCTTTACAGATGAGATAAATAAGCACAATTTGGTCCTAGACACAGGTGCTTGGTAATGAGAGTCAGGTGTCCTGACCCTTAATCTAATGCTTTGGGCATCAGACCAGCGCCTGCTGGCAATCAGACAATCGCCTGTAGTGCCCACATGCCTTGAAAAAGGCCTTAGACATGGTAAATAAAAGTTATGTTGACATCTTTATCTAATCATTAGCAAAAAGATGGAGAGAATTTCCATTCCTTCCCCTAACATTATAAAGTAAAACATAAAATACTGCAGAGCAAAGGTTGGGGTGGATGAGAGACAGAAAGAAAGAGAGAGAGAGAGAGAGGCCAATTGCAAAATACTTGGTAAATAAATAAAATTCAAAATGATTAATATAAAATAAAACAGAAATACTTCTGGGTTGCTTACATTAGAGAATAGACCTAAACTTGATGAAGAATTGCAACCTCAGATAATTTAAAAATATATAAATGGAGAACAAAGAAAAATAGAATGAATAAAGCATTAATATTAAGGCAAAAAATTGAAAAATAAGAAAAAAGTCTACATTGTGAAAAAATCAGTAGAGTTTGCTCATATTAGCCACAAGTTCCTGGTTCGGTACAGAAATACTCAATTCACAAGATGAATAATGTAAATTAAATGATTGTATATAAAAACATATTTTAGGTTATATCTAAGACCAAATACACAAAGCTCAAAATTTCATATAGTAAGAAGATGAAGCTCCCAACAGTACATCTAACAGAAAATCTTTCAAAGAAAGAAGATATTTCCATTCTCTGAAATTTTTAACTGCATAGGCTACAATAGAACATAATATACATCTCTTTAGAGAATAGAGTGGACTTATTGTATGAAAACATATTTGCAGATGTAATTTTATTGAATACATGATAAAGATTATAATACATTAATAAAAAGAAATAAATTACCTGTGAGCCTAACTCTATGGTATGTTAGTAGACAATTTACCTCTTTTGTCAATAGGAAAACTCAAGGTTGTAATTGTACTTAACTTTGCTAAGATCCTAGATTAAATGCGGTAGAGCCATATAAGAAATTCCAACCTGGGGCTGGCCCTGTGGCCGAGTGGTTGGGTTCGCGCGCTCCACTTCCGCAGCCCAGAGTTTTGCTGGTTCAGATCCTGGGTGCAGACATGGCACAGCTCATCAGGCCGTGGTGAGGCGGCATCCCACATGCCACAACTAGAAGGACCCACAACTACAAAGATATACAACTATATGCTGGGGGGATTTGGGGAGAAAAAAGCAGAAAAAAAAAAGAAATTCCAACCTACCAAGAGCCAGTCAAACTCAATTATATTTTGTAATGTCATGATTTGTTAGTTGCTGCATTTTATTCTCAGTATTTTCTAAATATATGTTTAATGACAATGCAAAAGCAATTTCCAAAATGTAACTTCTACACTAAAGTTGATCCTATGTTTCACAGGGATATGGATTAATATAAAGCAGAGCACACACAAATACATATGCACACATAAGAACTGTGGATTTAATTTCTCTTTTCAATAAGTAGAAATCATTCTTTATTAACCTTCCTTGTAAAATTTTGTTTTTTAAAGAGCTGAGAATTTTGTCACAATGGATTACAAACAACTATATGAGTAAAAAAGTTGTAAAGTTGTAAGATAGAATGAGGACTAAATTTTGATGCTCAAAACATTCTCACTTGAGATAACGGAGCATATGTGACAACTTGGCCCTCACCAGTTTTCTCCATCTACAGCAAATATATTCCAGAAACAGAAAGTCGTACCCTACATATCTTAGGAAAGTATTTTATTGCTAGTGGCAGTATAGTCAAAAGTTTTGAAACTCTGCTCATTATATGAAGAAAGAACTTAACAAGCATGCATGAAATACGGTACCTCCTCTAACTAGCTCTTCTCTCTGGATTTACTGAGTTTAATGAATCATTTAACAAAAACAGCCTAACTACCCAGGCATGTAAAAGTCAGATTCATTCATCACCAGAAAGCCTTGACCACAGGGATAATGCAGGGATGTCTTACAAATTGCACTGAGAACGCAACCGTTTCCTGCAAGCTGAGTCTCCCACAGTCCAAGTATTGTTGAAGGTTACATAACGAATTTTTTCCTTGTCTTTTAGTTTTTAAACACTTTTCCCTTTGGTCTTAGTTTTAGTTCAGAAAAATAAATCTTGTCATTTGGTGGCAAATCTTCTTAAAATCTAGAGTGTTATATATCACTCTGTGTTAGCTATTGGGAATGTTGGTTTGTCCTCAGCAAGAAGTACCTCAACAAATATATTTGAATGAGTAAGTGAATACATGTGTAGGTGAAAAATGAAGAGGTGTTAAATAAAATGGATATTGGTTTCAGTGAGTCAGGACTCTCTGTTTCTCTGACCACTCAGAGGAGATCTCAGATAATGCCATTTATGCATGGAATTGTTACCAGATTCTTTCTATGGCTAGAGTCCTTTTCCAACAGAAGTTGCTATTATAAGTTGAACTCTTCTGTGTGGAAAGATAGAGAAATCATAGTTTCTCCTTAGGCACTTACAAGCATCATTGTAGTGGGACTGATAAACCTAGGGGGCCTGGTGCATTTACATGAAAAAAGGAGAGGTTAGAGAGATCATGCTTTTCCCCCTACAGATGCTTGTCTTATAAAATGAAAATCAAAGCAAAACAAAACAGAAATAGCCTTTATTTCACTAACACAGGCATCAGAAAAGTTGAGTTGTAATCTTATTTCTGCCAGTTTCTGTCCAGGTAACCCAGGAAAGTGCAGTTAATCTCTTTGGGCTTCAGTTCCTTTGTCTCTAAAATTGGGATATTAATTTTGACATCTGAGGGATTGTTTGAGAATGAAACGAAATTTTATTTCTGAAATCGACTTGAAAACACTTAAATGCTATACAAATCTAAGCTATTAAACTTTTAAAGATATGAGCTGAGTTGAAGCTGACAGCTGAAGGAGGTGGAAGGGGTATTGAATATTTATGTTAAACCTAGAAATTTCTATTGCCAGAAGTGCAAGTCAGAATTATTATAAAGTATGCTCACAAGGAAAGTTCTAAGAGCGTTCAAAATGACATTTCTGCTTGACAGCTACAGTGGAACTTACCCAGCGATTCTTCAGGGAATGGCGTACCCTGGTTTCACCTCTAGAAAGGGACTAATGAATTAAGAAAAAACAAAGACAGAATCACAGTCAATCATTATATCCCTTCTCTTTATTTTCCTGGCTCGAATACCAGGGGTCTGTATCAATCATATAATTGAGTCATTTGTCCTTTTAAACCCATGGATGCTGCACTTAAACACAGACAACAATGTTTCCCAAACTCAGGCTTCTGCCTCTTCATCCACACCTTCCCCACTAACAACTGCCATCTTTCTGTACAAAGACAAGCACTATTAAAAAAAATGAAACTGAAGAAAAATGATTGGGGTTGAGAAGCAGGAATTTGGAGATTAGTGGAAACACAATACATTCAGGACTCAGCATTCAAGAGTAACAAAATGAATGGTGGAGTGGAAAAAATCAAACTCTTGGAGCAGACACACAGGTCATTGATTTATTAAATGTACAACATGCACTGTCTTTTCCTTCCTTCCTTCTTCCCTTCCTTCCTCTTTTCACTCTTCCCTTCATTTTTCTTCCCCATTCCATTCCTTTTTCTTGCTTGCCAAACTCCTGTCTCCCTTCCGTCCCTCATTCTCTGTCCAGCTATCTGTATTTCTGAAAGGAAGAACCTTTCCTTTTTGAATTTTTGATTTCTTTTTCTCTGTATTTTTCACTATTTTTCCTCTTTTCCTTTCCTTTCTTTCATTTTTCTTTTTTGGCTTATACGTGTTATATCATACTTTATAATAAAAATATATTCATTTTATAATAGGAAAAAACACCCACATGCATATATAATATTTAGATTTCAAAGAATTATTAGTAAAATGCAGACTGATATTGTTTCATCTCTCCTGAATGCTCTAGAAATCTATTCGCTCCGTCTACTATAGACTTTCTTCCTTGGAATTGTTCTCTGATATAAAGAAAAGTGACTGAAGAAGCTACAGGAAATTCATCTTCTAACACACCAAATTACTTCTACTGCAAGGAATTACAGAGGACCTCTCTGGTACTATGGCTTATATAGGAGAAACTGCCTTGGAGTGAAGTAAAAATTGAAGGAAATGGCCAAAGTGTTTCCTGATACTATCTCTGATGTTGCCAGTAACACCAAATCAAGTCCATGAAAGTTAGTTGACTGTTTAGCTTTTGTCATGACCAATAAGAAAAGCGAAGCTCTCTGTTTAAGATAATGTGAAGTAGAAATGCTCATAAACATCTGGAGATGAAAGTAAAGTTATTTTTATTACTGAATAAAATAAGGGTCATTCCAGAATGATGCTCTGTTGCGTTAGTATAGCATCAGGTTCTTGAATGTAGGGGAAAAAAAACAATTTAGCAAGATATTACAGATTTGTACTAAGAAAGACTACATTTGCATCTAGAAAGTAAAAAGAAAATTAAATATATGTTTTAAAAATATATTGAATATTTCATCGAAAGGAGAAAGCATTTTATAAATACAAATAACTGACATTATACCACAATGATAGGTAAAATGTAAATGTCTACATAGATGTCTAGATTGTCTACATGAGAAGTACATATATTAGTAAAAAACGTTACATGAAAACATTTTTATTAACAGCTACGTAAACTTCAGATTCAAATTATTATAGTCACACCTCTCTCTACCCATAGCTCATACAATAGTATACTAAACTAAAATATTTACATAAATGTGTAAATACATATGTAAAACAAAAATATAGTCCTATTTTATGACTTTTCTTGGCTGGTACTTTCTTTTAAGTAACAAACTGAATTACAAATAAAAATATCACTACAATGTCATTTTGGAGTAAAAATGCCATGGAATGGAAAGATTTTCAACCATCATGAATTATTCATTTATACCTTACATACCTTAAGCCAAAGAATACTAAGAACATAGAGGGAAAAGGTACCATGCCATGTACGCCAGTAACCGTGACATGTCCATGACTTTACAAAAGTCTTGCTTCTTTTACAAGATACTTTTCCGACTAAAGTTCTTAAATGATAATGATGATTATTTTGACATTGTTTTATTATCCAGTTAATATTCACTTGGGAAAGAAAGATTTAAAAGAATGAAAAAGGAAGACAAAATCTTAGTTTTAGTATCCATGAATAAAAATTTTACCAATATTCTCTCTATATATACATATATTTTCATACATGCATACATATATATGCTATTTTTACACATCCTATATATATGTTTCGTATATATTCACACATACATATTCTATTGTTTTAAATGCGTTCACATATAATTCCAATATTTAATATATGTTCCATTTAAAAACACTATGACTCCTAACAAAGCTTTAAAATACATTATCCTAAAGTAAATGGACATTGTTAGAAAGAAATGTATGTTCTTAGGATTTTACTTAGTATTTTTATTCTATAAAATGATGATCAAGGCGTCAAACCAGATGCAGGGCAAACAATGGTGAACGCCAACATAAATACATTGCTTTGAAATGCTAGTTTGCTCTCAGAGAGCGCATGGTATAGAAGAGTAGAATGCATTTCTCCTTTTGTTTACCTTTTCTGAGCAGTTCCAAAGTTTATCAAAAACAAAAGCACCTCATCTGAATGAGGAACACAATGCATACACCAGAATTGACCCTTTCTCTAACACAGCCTATGTGTTTACCTTGATGTTATTTGAAGGATTGCCATACGTACTGTCACAGAAAAGCATATCTTTTCCAAGGGCTACTGTTCTAACTTGGATCTTTTCATTGGGGGATACTGTATTTTTAAACATTGTTATTAATTATGTATTAAATTTTTCTCAAATGCTGAATTACTTCGTTATATTGCTAAGTATTTTCAAAAAGGATGATATTAAAGAGGCCATGCAAAGAATATTATTTACAGCATTTCGACTTGAGCATATGTGAAGGAAAAAAATGGAACCAGGAAATGGACATGCACATTGCTCCGCCTGTTTAATTTCTTACTTTGCAGACATTTGAAAAAGAATTAATACACAAGATGTGGACTTTGAAGATTTAGAGAACATGCTAAAATGTTTATGACAAAAAGGAAAATGGCCATCATTACATTTTCAAAATCCAGTAGTGCAAGGTTTTGTTAGTGCTGCTGAGTCTAATCTGATCCCCAGGTGACCTTCCAACAGCAGAGCAAAACCCTGCCTGGGTCTTTTTGAGCCATCCTCTCACCTTCCAGCGCTCTATTAGGCACTGCTCTACTGCTGTTCATAGAGTTTTCATGGCCAGTCTTTTTGGAAGTAGGTGGCCGGGTCCTACTTCCTAGTCTGAGTCTGGAAGCTCTGCTGGAACCTGTCCACTAGGGGACTCTGCTGGTGTTTGAAATATGGGTGGCACAGCTTTCAGCAGAACAACCCCAGCCAGGTGGTGTGGTTCCCTGACCTGAAAACAAACCCAGGTGGTGGTAGTGAGAGGAGCAAATCTTTTGTTTTTGTTGTTTAATTTTTATTTTTTGCAGATGTACATCACATTTCAAATTCTGGATACATTACATCATGCTCACCACCCGAACACTAATTATAGTGCATCCCCTCACATGTGACCCTAATCACCCCTTTTGCCCTCCCCCTTCACCACTTCCCCAGTGGTAACCACCAGTCCAATCTCAATGCTATGTGCGGTTTTTTTTTTTTGTCGTTTTTATCTTCTACTTATGAGTGAGATCATATGGCATTTGACTTTCTCCCTCTGACTTATTTCACTCAGCATAATACCCTCAAGGTCCACCCATGTTGTCACAAATGGCTGGATTTCATCATTTCTTATGACTGAGTAGTAGTCCATCTTGTATAAACACCACATCTTCTTTATCCATTCGTCCCTTGATGGGCACCTAGGTTGCTTCCAAGTCTTGGCTATTGTGTATAATGCCGCAATGAACATAGGGGTGCAAGTATCTTTATGCCTGTGTGTTTTCAAGTTCTTTGGATAAATATCCAGCAGTGGAATAGCTGGATCATATGGTAGATCTATCCTTAATTTTCTGAGGATACTCCAAACTGCTTTCCATAGTGGCTGCACTAGTTTGCACTGCCACCAGCAGTGAACAAGGGTTCCCTTCTCTCCACACCCTCTCCAACATTTGTTGTTTCCTGTCTTGTTAATTATAGCCATTCTGCCTGGAGTGAGTGGATACCTGATTGTAGTTTTGATTTGCATTTTCCTGATAGCTAATGATGTTGAGCATCTTTTCATATGCCTGTTGGCCATCTGTATATCTTCTTTGGAGAAATCTCTGTTCAGATCTTTTGCCCATTTTCTAACTGGATTGTTGGTTTTTTTGTTGTTGAGCTGTATGAGTTCTTTGTATATTTTGGATATTAACCCCTTATCTGATATGTGGTTTGCAAATATCTTCTCCCAATTGTTAGGTTGTCTTTTCGTTTTGTTGATGGTTTCCTTTGCTGTGCAGAAGCTTTTTAGTTTGATGTAATCCCATTTGTTCATTTTTCCTTTTGTTTCCCTTGCCCGGTCAGAGATGGGACTTGAAAATATGCTGCTCAGACCAATGTCATAGAGCATACTGCCTATGTTTACTTCTAGAAGTCTCATGGTTTCGGGTCTTACATTCAAGTCTTTAATCCATTTTGAGTTGATTTTTGTGCATGGTGTAAGGGAATGGTCTACTTTCATTCTTTTGCATGTGGCTGTCCAGTTTTCCCAGCACCATTTATTGAAGAGACTCTCCTTTCTCCATCATACGCTCTTGGCTCCCTTGTCGAATATTAGCTGTCCATAAACGTGTGGGTTTACTTCTGGGCTCTCAATTTTGTTCCATTGATCTGTGTGTCTGTTTTTGTGCCAGTACCATGCTGTTTTGGTTACTATGGCTTAGTAGTATAATTTGAAATCTGGGAGTGTGATACCTCCAGCTTTGTTCTTTTTTCTCAGGAATCCTTTGGCTATTCGGGGTCTTTTGTTGTTCCATATAAATTTTAGGATTCTTTGTTCTATTTCTGTAAAAAAATGTTGTTGGAACTTTGATAGGGATTGCGTTGAATCTATAGATTGCTTTAGGAAGTATGGACATTTTAACAATGTTAATTCTTCCAATCCAAGAGCACGGAATATCTTTCCATTTCTTTGTGTCTTCTTTGATTTCTTTCAACAATGTCTTATAGTTTTCAGGGTACAGGTCTTTCACCTCTTTTGCTAAGTTTATTCCTAGGTATTTTATTCTTTTTGTTACAATTGTAAATGGGATTGTATTCTTAATTTCTCTTTCTGCTACTTCGTTGTTAGTGTATAGAAACGCAACAGATTTTTGAACATTGATTTTGTATCCTGCAACTTGACTGTATTCTTTTATTATTTCTAAAAGTTTTTTAGTGGACTCTTTATGGTTTTCTACATATAAAACCATGTCGTCTGAAAAGAGTGACAGTTTCACTTCTTTTCCAATGTGGATCCCTTTTATTTCTTTTTCTTGCCTGATTGCTCTGGCTAGGACTTCCAATACTATGTTAAATAAGAGTGGTGACAGTGGGCATCCTTGTCTGGTTCCTCTTCTTAGAGGGATAGCTTTCAGTTTTTCTCCATTGAGAATGATATTCGCTGTGGGTTTGTCATATATGGCTTTTACTATATAGAGGTATTTTCCTTCTCTACCCATTTTATTTAGAGTTTTTATCATAAATGGATGCTGTATCTCGTCAAATGCTTTCTCTGCATCTATTGAGATGATCACGTGATTTTTATTCTTCATTTTGTTAATGTGGTGTATCACATTGATAGAGCTGCAGATGTTGAACCATCCCTGCATCCCCGGAATGAAACCCACTTGATCATGATGTATGATCTTTTTAATATATTGTTGTATTCGATTTGCTAGTATTTTGTTGAGGATTTTTGCATTGATGTTCTTCAGTGATATTGGCCTGTAATTTTCTTTTTTTGTGTTGTCCTTGTCTGGTTTTGGTATCAGGATAATGTTTGCTTCATAGAAGGAGTTAGGAAGCCTCCTCTCCTCTTCAATTTTTTGGAAGAGTTTGAGAAGGAGAGGTATTAAGTCTTCTTTGAATGTTTGGTAGAATTCACCAGGGAAGCCATCTGGTCCTGGACTTTTATTTTTTGGGAGGTTTTTAATTGCTGTTTCAATCTCCTTACTGGTGATCGGTTTATTCAAATTTTCTACATCTTCTTGGTCCAGTTTTGGAAGGTTGTATGTTTCTAGGAATTTATCCATTTCGTCTAGATTATCCAATTTGTTGGCGTATAGCTTTTCATAGTATTCTCTTATTATCTTTTGTATTTCTGAGGTGTCCGTTGTAATCTCTCCTCTTTCGTTTCTGATTTTATTTATTTGAGCCTTCTCTCTTTCTTTCTTGGTGAGTCTAGCTAAGGGTTTGTCAATTTTGTTTATCTTTTCGAAGAACCAGCTCTTGGTTTCATTAATTTTTTCTTTTGTTTTTTAGTCTCTATTTCATTTACTTCTGCTCTGAGTTTTATTATTTCCTTCCTTCTGCTGATTTTGGTCTTTGTTTGTCGTTCTTTTTCCAGTACCTTTAGGTGCACTTTTAGATTGTCTATTTGGGATTTTCTTCTTTGTTGAGGTAGGCCTGAATTGCTATAAACTTCCCTCGTGGACCTGCTTTTGCTGTATCCCACAGATTTTGGCATGTCGTGTTTTCATTTTCATTTGTCTCCAGGAATTTTTTGATTTCTTCTTTGATTTCTTCATTGACCCAATCATTGTTCAATAGCATTTTGTTCAATCTCCACATTTTTGTGGCTTTTCTGGGTTTCTTTCTGTAGTTGATTTCCAGTTTCATACCTTTGTGGTCAGAAAAGATGTATGGTATTATTTTGATCTTCTTAAATTTATTGAGACTTGTTTTGTGGCCTACTATGTGATTAATCCTGGAGAATGTTCCATGGGCATTTGAAGAGAATGTGTATTCTGTGGTTTTTGGATGGAATGTTCTGTATATATCTACTAAGTCCATCTGGTCTAATGTGTCCTTTAAGGCCAGTGTTTCCTTATTGATCTTCTGTTTGGATGATCTATCCATTGTTGTAAGTGGAGTGTTAAAGTCCCCTACCATTATTGTGTTACTGTCTATTTCTCCTCTTATGTCTGTTAATAATTGCTTTATATATTTAGGTGCTTCTATGTTAGTTGCGTAGATATTTACAAGTGTTATATTTTCTTGTTGGATTGTTCCCTTTATCATTATGTAGGGCCCGTCTTTGTCTCTTATTACAGTTTTTGATTTAAAGTCTATTTTGTCTGATATAAGTATTGCTACCCCCGCTTTCTTTTCTTCGCCCTTTGCATGGAATATCTTTTTCCATCCTTTCACTTTCAGTTTACGAGTGTCTGTAGGTCTGAAGTATGCAGCATATACATGGATTTTGTTTTTTTACCCAGTTGGCCACCCTATGGCATTTGATTGGAGCATTTAATTCATTGACATTTAAAGTAGCCATTGATAAATATGTATTTATTGCCATTTTGTCACTTTTTCCTTTGTTTGGGTGTTTTAGTAGTTCTTCTCAGTTCCTTTCTTTTTCTCTTGCTCTCTTCTCTTGTGGTTTGATGGCTATCTTTAGTAATATGTTTGATTTTTTTTGTCTTACTTTTTTTCCTGCTTGTTATAGGTTTCTGGTTTGTGGTTACCATGAGGATCCTATTTAATATACTATGCATATAACAGTCTATATTGAGTAGATAGACTCTTTAGCTTGAACTCTTTCTAAAAGCTCTGCTTTTTCACTACTCTCCTCCCACATTATATGTTTTTCACATCATATATAGTCTTTTGTTTAGTGTGTGTCTATCCATTACCCTCTTATCATTGAAATAGGTAATTTTAGTACATTTGTCTTTTAACCTTCATATTATCTTCACAGGTAGTTGATCTGCTGCCTTTACTATACTTTTACCTTACAAGTGATTTTATTGCCTGTTTTTTCTTGTTGTTTTGGGGTTTTTTGATAATTTTTTTTCTTTTATCTCTATTTGTGGTCATTACTTTCCCACTTAAATAAGTCCCTTCAGCATTTCTTGTAGAACTGGTTTCTTGGTGATAAACTCCTTTAATTTTTGCTTGTCTGGGAAGGTCTTTATCTCTCCTTCCATTCTGAATGACAGTCTTGATGGATAGAGTATTCTTGGTTGTAGGGTTCAACTTCAAATATGTTGTGCCATTCTCTTATCGCCTGTAGGGTCTTGGCTGAGAAGTCCGCTGATAGCTTGATGGGCTTCCCTTTATATGTCACTTGTGGCCTTTCTCTTGCTGCTTTTAGGATTCTCTCTTTGTCTTTAATTTTAAACATTTTGATTATAATATGTCTTGGTGTGGGCCTCTTTGGGCTTCTTTTGTTTGGAGCTCTCTGTGCTTCCTCAACTTGGATGTCTGTTTCCTTCCTCAGGTGAGGAAAATTTTCCTCTATTATTTCGACAAATAAATTTTCTTCCCCTTTGTCTCTCTCTTCTCCTTCTGGGACCCCTATAATCCGAATGTTACCACGCTTAATATTGTCCCAGAGTTCCCTTACACTGTTCTCATTCTGTCTAATTCTTTTTTCTCTTTTCTGTTCTGCTTGGGTGATTTCCTCTAGTCTTCCGTCTAGCTCGCTGATCCGTTCTTCTGCTTCCTCTACTCTGCTATTGAGTCCCTCTAGTGAATTTCTCATTTCAAGTATTGTATTCTTCATTTCTGATTGATTCTTTTTTATATCTTCCAATTCTTTGCTGATGTGCTCACTGTGTTCATCCATTCTTCTCTGCATATCTGTGAGCATCCTCATTATATTTTGTTTGAATTCTTTGTCAAGGAGGTCGCTAGTTTCTGTTTCACTTAGTTCTTTTTCTGGTGTTTTGTCCTGTTCCCTTGCTTGGAAAGTATTCCTTTGCCTCCTTATTATGCCTCTTTCTCTGTGCTATTTTCTTTGTACTAGGTGAGTCGGCTATGTCTCCTGATCTTGGAGAAGTGGCCTTATGAGGCCCAACAGCGTACTTCCCTCTCGTCACCAGACCATAAGAACCAGGAGCGACCCCTTTGTGGGCTACTTGTGTTCTTCTGCTGTGGCAGGGTTGCTCCCACTGCAGGTACCCAGGGAGTCTGATCTTTCCTTCCCTGGCCAGCTGTTTGTAAATCTGGTTTGGAGGGGCCTCAGCACTGTTGGCTACAAAGTCTATTAGCACACTCTTATTGCAATTGTCCTCCTAATTGGGTTGGTACCCAGTGTAACTGGTTGCTAGGCTCAGGGGTGTACAATTGTGATAGACCTGAGGCCAACAAGGCTGTTGTCAGTTCTCTTAGGAGTGCAGCTGAGTGGGGCTAGCCCTTGGCATGGAGGCACTCAGTTGTTTCAGGCTTTGGAAGGTGGGGCTGATCCTTTTTATGGCTATTTGTGAAGCACAAGTCTTCTGCCACTGAGAAGCCTCACCCCCCACTGGACCACATACACTGTCAACACAGTCCTGGTCCGTGCACACTTCTCAACCCCCTGGAGCGTACCCCACCGCCACACTGCAGAGGCCTCCACCTCTGCCCCAATGCCCCCCACAGTTCAGCTGGTCCTCACACAAGCCCTGCCCCACAGAGGCAGACACCCTTGCATGCCTGTAGAGGATCAAGGCACTCAGTCAATGCAGGCTGAAAAGTAGCCTGAGGGCTTGCTGTTAGGTGGCGCCAGTCCCTAGGGTGGGTTGCCGGCCCTGGCTGAACTGGATTAAATCTGTGCTCTAGTGGGTGTGGCAGACCCCTGGGCTAACAGCCCAAGGGATGCACCTCAATGGCCCCCACTGGTGTCTGTATCAGCACCCTAGACCAGCTCAGAACAACGGCCCCCACCAATATATCAGTCTCAGGAGAGAATCCTCCTCTCACCAAGATGCCCCCAGAGCCCACCAGGTGAGTCTTGTTTCACCAAAGGACAGTCAGCCCTCTCTCTGGTGATTTTAGGTTGCTGCAATGAGTGGGTTTGTGCGTGGGCCCTTTAAGACCCGGATCTTTTCCGCTTTTGGCCGATAGCTTTTCTGGGGTGTCCTTGCTGCAGTTAATAGCCAGCAAAGCCACACAGTAAGACCCCCATCTCAGTTGGGCTGAGTCCAAAGGATGGTTATAGCAGTATTGCCCCCGCTCCGGACCTCACTCCTCCAGTGAGGGCTCGTACCTTAGGTTGGCTCCTGCCTGGCCAGCTGAGAAGCTCCGCTGCTCCCAAAGGTGGCTTTTTTCCTCTGCGGCCGGAGTTACTGCCTCTTCTGCTTTCGTCAGGACCATCCCTTGTCGTGGGGGTTCTTTTTACCCAGTTTTCAGTTTTCAATCCAGGGTGATTCTTCCCAAAATTGCTGTAACCTGGTTGTGTTCATGGGAGGAGGTGAGGTCAATGTCTGCTCACAGCGCCATCTTGAGGAGAACCCTGAGAGGGGCAAATCTTAACCGCTAGACCACTAAGGCAAGTAGAGCTATAGAACATTTAAATTTTATATTCATATTATGACTTGCATTGGACTTCTTCCTTTCTTAATTGATTTTCTCATTTTTTTATAGAGAGATGGTAATAGTCGCAGTTATTCCTAATACTTTCAGAATAACCACATTCACAAATATATCAGAATCTTATATTTAGGTTTATATGTTATTGCTATTGTTGTTTGTCAGCCCATCTTTGGCCAATTCATCATTTATGACCTGCCACCAATTCTTCAAGATTTATGTCTTGTTTTCCCAGTTGTTGTGTATTATTTTCAAATGGCCCCCTACCTTAGTTTACCTTTGGAAATATTGAGATCCTCTAGAGTTGGTTGCAAAATAAATATTGCAAGATCCAACTGTTCAAAGAGTGGTTTATCATCATTTGCTAAAATACTTATCTCTGGAACTCATTTTTCTAAGCATTTGGAAACATTATAAATAGGAATTAGAAAAATGTATATAATTCTTTCTAAAAAGTGAATAATGTTGTAGCACAAAATTCTGAAAGGAATAGCATAATATACATCAGAAATTCTGTTAGATTAGACTCTCTCTAATACATATAATGTATATATTAATATGTAATATATAACATCTAATATACATATTTATAACATATCTATTATATAACATATATAATAGAGAGAAAGACAGAGAGATATCTCAGATATATATCTGTCCTTGTCTCTGCCTCTGTCTTAAAGGCTCATTCTAAGCATTTAACAATGATTTTCCTGGACCTTCAGGTAAAAGCTTCCCTCCTCCAAATTTGACTTTTATGGGCAAAAATTGAGTATTTCTATCCTTCTATTTACCTTAACAGGGCCTTCATTTTGTTTTTATCTTTCCTCATATATATGTAATTGGACTACTTTTTAAACATAAATGATAATTCATGGAAAATTTTATTCTCATACAGTTCTTGGATAGCTGTTTATTTTTTTAATTCTGTTTTGCAAAATCTGGTGTCTTGTTTTGTTGCACAGAACTTAGTTTGTTTCAATAATTGAATCACCTGGATGCCAAAATGGTGTCGTATTTGACATTACTTTGAAAAAGCAATTTAAAGTCATGTGGCAAAAATTATCTTATTAAATCTTTATGACAACTGTACAAGATAGGTGTGAAAACGTGTTCACAGGTAACACAGCTATCAGGAAGTAACGGGGAATTGATGTAGCAGTCTGACCTCACATGTTATGCTCCATAACTGTACTGGAGTTGGATCCTATATAACCTTTGAGCCATGGAAAGGCATTGAACTCTATTTCCTACTCAGGGTGACCTCAGTAAAGTATAGAAATGACTGGGTCATTCATCCTACAGGTGTGGAGCACTGCCAGGTGCTCTTCCAGGCACATTTATGTTTTTGTTATATTTTTTCCCAATAAACTATAAATCTAGAGAAGGAGATAAACATATAAATAGATAACCATAGTATGACATCACAAGTGATATCTAGAGATTGGAGCATTAGCGAAGGAGCAATCAAGACTTGTGAGTGAAAAAACTCACTTTAAAACTAGTACAGGTCTGGGGCCGGCCCGGTGGCCCAGCAGTTAAGTTCACATGTTCTGCTTCGGTGGCCCAGGGTTCGCCAGCTCGGATCCGGGGTGCGGACATGGCACCACTTGTCAAACCATGCTGTGGTAGGCGTCCCACATATAAAGTAGAGGAAGATGGGCACGGATGTTAGTTCAGGGCCTGTCTTCCTCAGTGAAAAGAGGAGGATTGGCAGCAGTTAGCTCAGGGCTAATCTTCCTCAAAAAAAAAAAAAAAAAAAAACTAGTACAGGTCCTCTAAAGCTTAAATACAGCTCAGCTCTGTCTGAATACCCTGCCATGAACTGCATCTCAAATATTACTTTGTTTTGAAAATTTTACAGAAAACAATTGTATGTGCAAAAAATAAGTTTTGAAAATCTAAGGTATAGAGAAAGAGAAAGACATATAGAGAAGGAAATCTTAATATCAGACATGGGAAATAAATTGAATCCTGTCTAATTTAATTTTAAATTGTCTTTTGAGAGTGGATGGACCCTATGTAAGGCACTATAGTGTTGAGAGCATGAAAATACGAATTGAATGTATTACCTAAAATAATGTAAGTATATTTCATATACCATTTAACGTATAGATAGATAGATGGAAATATAGAGGTAGATATGAATTAACAATTCTAGTGTATTTTAATGAGAAACATTTTTTGAAATATCATATAAGAAAAAGGATAAAAACAAGTATTTAAAAATGATATAATATACACTGCATCAAAGTTTGTGTAAACATAATTGTCAAAGATGTCACCACTTTTTTTTTTTTTTGAGGAAGACTAGCCCTGAGCTAACTGCTGCCAATTCTCCTCTTTTTGCCAAGGAAGACTGGCTCTGAGCTAACATCTGTGCCCATCTTCCTCTACTTTATATGTGGGATGACTACCACAGCATGGTTTGCCAATCGGTGCCATGTCCGCACCCCGGATCCGAGCTGGCGAACCCCGGGCCACTGAAGCAGAACATGTGAACTTAACTGCTGAGCCACCAGGCTGGCCCCTCACCACTTTTAAGCTTAGAAAATTGTCATCCTATATGATATGGCTATTATGGAGGACATGAATTATACTGCCTTTATCAAAACCAAAGTTCTAGAAAAAAACATTTCTAATATTTCATATGTACATATATGTATATAAATACACATTCATATATGTGTTTTATTTCCTTCTAGTAAGTGATATTAAGACAAGACAGAAAATAATAGGGATTTAAAGATTTATTCATTGCTCTTAAAGAACTTTCAATTTTGTATAATTTAAAACTAAATTTTTGTATCCATGAGATTAAAAAAGCACTAATGACTAGAGGAACTCAATAATCTTTCTCATCTCCTGACAATGCTTAGAAAAGATAATATAGGTTGAGTTAAGAAGGTGCCCACTTAGAGTGATTTAATTCTAAACTTATAAAATGTGACTACTGATGTCCCAAATTTTCAATATGGCCTAAAATTATATATAATTCTCATGTATGTTGGAACTAAATATGTGAATATACCAAATGCACTTCTATTAATTTACATATAAACTTCAGAAATGAATTTGTATTTATATTGTTTAACTGGAGACATTTCTATAATGCTTCAATCTCTATGTTGGGGAGTCGGTGGAAATTCACAATATAGAGATATCTGAGCTGTTCCAAGTACATCTAATCTGAAATTTGTAGAAATAGTTATTTTAGTATTAAACCAAAGGCCATCAAGCTTATTATATTCTCTGGATGAATATAAGAAATATAGTACATTTCTAAAGCAAAATTCAATTCATAACAGGGTAATAAAGTTAATTACATATATATCTAATATTTAGGAATATTAAATAACTAAAGATTTAATTAACCCTCAAATGATAATTAAAAGAATAAAGTTCCAGTTTAAGATGCCAAATTGATCACATGTGAATATCTCTTATTACCTCCAAGATACCACGGAAATTATTAGTTATTTTTTATTATAAACTCATAATACTACAGAGAAGTCAGAGACCATCACATTATAAGATAGTTTAACACACATTTGGAATTTGAAAAGCAAAAGGAGGAGGATGGCTGATGAAACTAGCTCGAGGAGGATATCCCCGAGAATCCACAGGTAGGACGGCTGCTCTGAGAGGCTGAAGAATCAGAAAACACTGAGTACCAAGTGTGTATATTCAGGGGAGAAATCAAAAATCTGTCTAAGAAATAGTATACCCCCCTTCTTCACAAAAGACTTAGCAACTGGACATCTGCCACCCTGAGCAAGAACTGGAAAATTTTTCTTTCAAGAAATAATTCTTAGGGAGAAATAGGCAAACCTTTTCTATATAACTGAAGTCCAGCAAAAGGCATTTCTCCAAATCTTCACCCAAAAAGAAAGCCCCATACATCAATAAGCCTGACCTGTATACACTTAACCCACAGTCAACCTTACATTGCCTTGTTCTTAATTATGAATGGGCAATGAAGGATCTTGAGCCATTTGAGCAAAGCTCGTAACATGAAAGAAATATATCCCCCTTCCTCCCCAAAAAAGGAGATTAAAAACTCAAAGGAAACACTAATGATTCAAAGAAAAAAAGTTTAATAAAAAACTAAAGCAAACAAACAAAAATCTCTAATTAGTCTCTCAGAGGGACTTAACATATTATATCATGAGAAAAGAGGCTGTGGAAAGAAGAAGCTCTTGGATATTAAAAATATAATTGCGATAATAAATTAAGAAGAAAGAGTTCTTGGAAACTGAAAATATGATTTCTAAATAAATAATTAAATTTAAGAGTTAGATAAATGAAATTGCAACATTATCTCAGAAATGTGAATATAAAGGGATGGGGGAAAATGAAACCAATAATTCCAAGAGGAAAAACAATTGTGCATGAAGGGAAAGATAACTATAAGTTAATATGTGGATGTACAATAAATAATATGCACCAATATGTAATAAAGTGCACCCTCTTTAGCGAGTGTCAACTTTTAAAACCAAATACAAAGTACAAAATATAAAAAAGAAGATTTATGACATTGACATATCAACATTAAAAGAAATAAACTTAAGAAAGAATACATGATAATATTAAGGCAAGAACCACCTAGGGAGAAGATAAATATATGTATATATAGAGAGAGATGAATTAGTATCTAACTATATAAAAAATAAGTAAGATAATGACAGCTCATTAGGAAAAAATGTACAAAGGATTTGAACAAGTAAATCATGGATGAGAAATCCCCAAGATCAATAACACACGGAAATTTCTCAACTGCACTAATAATCAGAAAATTTTAAGTTGAAAAAAAAGCGATAGTGTTTTTCATTAAACAGATTGGTAAAGAATAGAAAGCTCTGGTGAGACGAAATATAGTTCGGAACATTACTAGTGGAATGTTAATGGTCACTTAGAGTGATAGTTGGCAGTACTTAAAAAAACTCAGTGCAAAAACAGACAAAAAATGGGAGAAAATTTTGAGGATGCTCTCCTTTTCACTAAATCAACAAGAGTCATAAAGACTTAAGAAATTTATCAGTGCTTTGCTTGGCAAAATAAGTCATTTAAGCAGTTAGCTCTTGTTATATGAAGATTTTCCAAAGGAGAGTATATTTATTTTCCTGTATATTGGCCTTTTCTAGTCAGCTCCCTGAACCATCTAAAGTTTCAGTTAATATCTGCTACCCTTCCAGCTGAAGTTTCAATCACCGAAACTTCGCTAGGAATCTCTTGTCCATCAGTATGAAACTTTTTTCCACGCCCTGTATTGGCTTATAGGCCATTGTCATAGAAAATTTTGTTACTAAATAGTAAATATCCTGCTAGAGAATATTCCATAATGTAAGCTTTTTAACCTTCACAATTTGAGATTAAATTTATTTTCACAGAAGAATGGCCGTTGCATTGAAAAAAAAACACTTTTTGAAAAACTTCTTATAACTGTAACTTGAAGAAATAAGGACAGCTTTGTGGAAGGAAATTTCCATTTATTTTGAAAGCAACATAAATAGAAGAAAAACTCTATGGATGTGGCTAAATGCAAAGTTTTAAGACAAAAGCCTCCCTGGGTTAAACAAATATCTGCCCCTTCTTTATCAAATATGAAAGTTTATACTAGAATAATATCATGTATTTATTTGGCCAAAAGGCAAGTGCTAACTGCTGCAGAATGAAAAATTAACATATTATATTGGTTTGTCCTCCAAACTGCACTGAATTTCCTCCTGCTCCTCTTTTGGTATCAAGGATCTGGACTGAGTACCTCTGTTAGAGGGGTGTTCAGGTACCTAAAATACCCCAATTCATGGAGATCGCTTGAAGAGTTCAGTGCCAGGTGCCAGGGTAGGGACACTTGTAAAACATTTCAAGCGAATAAGTTAATCAGTTAGTCTAGTTGCCTCTGAATGATTTTGTGGCAGGTTTTTTGTATCATCCAGAATGTTTGACAGGGAGGAAGTCTATCTTCTGAGAGTTGCAAAATATAACTTTCACCACAAAGCAAACTTAGGAAACAGGAAATGTAAGAAAAAACAGAGAATACTCATGTGCTTATGAGATGACCTGCTCCTCCAAAATGGAAGACCCAAGGAAAGGAAGGTCAAGGCATCAGCAGGTTACCCAGGGTAGCTGGAGGAAGAGATTACGTGAAAGTGCATTTCATCTTCCTGTCCACTGCCACAGCATACACCCCTGCTGGCTTTAGAAAAGGCTTGGAAAAATGTGGTAATATTTAAAAAAGACAAACTTCAACAAGAAAAAGTATGAGTGGAAATTCAGCTCGAACAGTGTAGTATTTATGTAACCATGCCATGCTAATGAATATAAGTTGGAAAATGTAATAACGCGCTCATTTTCTGAACCTAATACTATAGTTACATGAATATAATTAAAGATAACTTTCTCGTGTCAATGAAGCCACATGAAGACTGACAATGCTTAGAAAACTTGACAAAGCAGGTGCTCAGAACACATAAGTCACAGAAATGATTCACTGTGCACTTTTCTAAAAAGGCTCTAAATTCCTGATAGTTGCAAATGGCCTTTGCAGTTTGCTCAATTGTACTATAAGTGGCTATTTAGTCATCTTGCAACATGATTTAGGCAAAAATGAGATTTTGTGGCACCCTGAATACTTATTCAGGATTATACTCTCGCACACATTACTTAAATCCTCTGAACATCAGTTTTTTCCTCTGTAAAATGGTGAATAAAAATACCCACATATTTTTTGTTTTTGTACGTTTCTTCAATGTGAATTAGCATTTATATTTAAGTGCCTGGAGTATATCATATTCTCAATCATTATTATTATACTAGGTGACTGTTTGTTAGTGACGTAATTTCAGGAGTTTATCTACTGTTGTTGCACGCTAGACGTTCAATTATTAATTCAGAAAACAATTAATAAAAGCAGGAATTTGGGGGGCTATTTGAAGAACAACATGCTAGATCACAATGCGTAAAAGCTAAAATCAGTAACTGATGACATTAGAGAAGTATCCAAGAGACAAATTTGAAGTAAAGGTCAGGTACAGAATTTAATGAGACAGCAAACCACTAGGGAATTTCCAACAAAGAAATGACAGGTACTAACCTGCATTTTAACAGGACTTCTTTGGGTACCCTATGGAAATTCAATTCTGAGGTTGGCCAGTTAGGAAGCTCTTGAAATAATCCAAATAAGAAATGATGGAGAAGCGGATTTGAAGACAAAGGCGGATATGCTGAGTACCAGTCAGATCAGATTATAAATGAATTTGAAAGTAGAGATGACAAACGTTTCTCATGTATTGGATTTAGGAGTCAAGAGGACCAAGAAAATTAAATATCACGTTAAGATCACTGTCGTGTACAATTGAAATATGGGATTCCCATTAGCTGAGGTGGGGAAATGTAGGGACCATATTTTCAAGTGGGAAATCAAGAGTTCACTTAGGGATATGTTTCTGTGAAAGATGATTATAGATGGATTAAAAGAAAAAACTTTACTAATCCTTGCAAGATATTTTCCTCAACCATATCTCCCGCTGCTTTTGCTAAATCGAAATTCACCAACAATGGCTGCTAAGTGATGTCCCCTAGTCTTGCTGCCCCTGTTTCCTATCCCATAACTAATAAATCCAATTTTCCATACCTTCCAAGAACTCAGAGAACTGTTCTCAGAATAAAACTGAACTTTGACTGCTCTTTCTCACTTTACGCTATAAGACCTGTAAGCCACTTGCCCCTACACCTTGAGCTATTTTAGGATTGCAATGTGTTTGTTAAAAGCTTGAGCTAATGGCTTTTGGCTGTTCTTTCTCCTTCCTGAGTGATTTGGATCAGGACCAAACTCCCCATTCCCCTGACTTTGATGCTTCTGTGTGGACAGAGCCTGGAAACAACACTGCTGTTTCTCCTCTTAGAGATATGCATGGCTAGACAACCAGGCAAGCTCTGATTCTGTTTGGAAATCTCAACGTTTGTGTTAGAATGCCTTGCATGCCTTTATTATTATTATTATCATTAACAATGGTGACTTTTATGTGTGAGATAAAGATGCATCATTGCTTGTAATTGGGGAGGGGTGACTCTTGATTGTTTATTTTCACCACTAGAATGGTTGTAGACAACAAAGCCAATGGCTCTCTTACAATCTAGTATTTGTATTGGTGATAACAACACCAAACATTGAATACTGGATGAATCTCACTGTATTAGTCTTCTAGGGCTGCCATAACAAAATTCCACAGACTGAATGGCTTAAACAACAGTAATGTATTTCTCACAGTTCTGGAGGCTAGAAAATCCAAGATCAAGATGCCAGCAGGCTAGGTTTTATTCCAAAGCCTCTTCTCTTGGCATATAGGTGGCCACTATCTCACTCTGTGCTCATGTGACTTCTTTTTTGTGCATGTGTGGGAAGAGAGCTAGGAAGCTCTCTGGTGTGTCTTCTTATAAGGACACTAACTCTATGGGATCCAGACCCCACCCTTAGGACCTTATTTAACCTTAATTATTTCCTTTGTGGCCCCATGTCCAAATAAAGTTACATTGGGATTAGAGCTTCAACATAAGAATTTTGAGAGGACACAAACATTTAGTCTGCAACGCTCCTCAAGGACGATTTAGAATTACAATGATCATTTTAAAGAATTTTTGACATGAAAAAAGATTGTTCATTCAGAGCATACAAGGGAAAATTCCTCGTGAGATTTTCTTGCCTTTCTAAAAGAGAGGGTTTACGTAAAAGAGAGATCACCTTATTCCAACCAGCTGCAATAAATCTCAGTTGTGTGTATGTGTGTGTATGAGTGCATGGTTGTGTGATTGTGTGTGCATTTGTGTGTGTCTGAAGATTGGTTTCCTGCATGTAATCATTCTCTCCTCCTCACAAAGGGAACATAATTAGGTTTTCCAATGATCATTTATTATTTGAAATCAACTACTTCTCCTGTTACTTATCATTTCTCTCCATCTCTTACTCTTTTCCCCTCTCTTGAGAAATTTTGGAGACTTGCTAATAAAAGTTTTGTTTTCTGTCATTATGTTTGTACTCTAAGAATATCTGGTTCAGATAAACAATCAGAGTTTCAAAAAAGAAGTAAAAAATAATCAACTGCATTTCTTTTGCTTAAAAAAATATGAGCTGTGTAAAAACAAAGCAAAAAGGAACCATAAACCAAACTGCAACTGAGAAATGCAATCAAGTTACAATTTCACTCACAACTTATAAGTTCCCAGGTTCAAATAAAAAGGGAAGAACTTATAAAGATGAATTTTAAAGTCTTTAAAATTTAGTTTATGAATTCATAGGTTTATAAGTCATATTAGAAAATTGCGCAGGTTTATGTAATATTCCTGAAAAAATACATGACTCCTTGGACTAACAAGAATGAGAAAATAATAAAGACTTAGAGAATACTTTCTATCTTCTTCCACATTTTATCATATAAAGTTAATGTCAACACAGAATTCTAGTTTACATAATAACAGGGTTAAACTTCTCATGCTTTAAACTTTCCAAATGCCCTACATTGGTTATAAGACTCAAATATGTTGCCAATGGTTTCACAAATGTTTTAGATTTTAAATATTGCAAAATTCACAAGTCCCCAAAACTATCCTCACTTCTGATACCAATTTCAAGTTTGAGGGTCCCCAAGATCATTCTCAGGCTTGGTAATTCACTAGAAGGACTCACAGAAGTCATTATTTTCAGGGTTATGTATTATTACAGCAAAAGGATACAGATTAAAATTAACCACAGGAAGACGCCCATAGGGAATGGTCTAGGAGTCACCAGGCACAAGTTTCCAGTTGTTCATTCCCGCTGAAATCACGTGGACAGTGCCAACTTCTCCCAGAAATAACATGTGATAAAACATGGAGTATTCTCCACCAAGGAAGCTGACTCAAGCCTTACTGTCCAGAGGTTTTGTTGGGTTTTGGTTATATAAATTTCCATGAATGACTGCCCACATGGCTAACGGCCTCCAGCCCCTCCAGAGGTGAAGCTGATATCATGTGGCCCAAAGCCCCCACCATAAATCACCTTGTTAGCATTGACTATCGGCCTTGAGCCAGAGCCCCAGGTAATCAAAGACACTTTTGTCAGACAGAACACTGCAAGGGCTTAGAGGTTACTTGTCAGGAGCCACTGATGAAAACCAGACCTCTCTTTGGATAATATTAATCCTTCACCACACAAATGCATAAAACTATCTTTAACTAAATGCAATTTATATAAAAGTTGTTTTCCTAAAGGGCTTAATATCATGAATCATCATAATACTTAAAAAAAGGACTTAATATATTCAGTGAAATTATATTTCCTGATCCTTAATTAAATTTAACACCTTACGTTAATATTGACTTAATTAAAAAATCTTTGCTGGAGGCTGGCCCTGTGGCCTGGTGGTTGAATTTGGTGTGCTCTCCTTTGGTGTCCTGGGTTTGGGGATTTGGATCCCAGGTGTGGACCCACACCATGTGTCAGCCATGCTGTGGTGGCAACCCACATAAAAAGCAGGGGAAGATTGGCACAGATGTTAGCTCAGGGCGAATCCCCCCAAGCAAAAAGAGGTAGATTGAGAACAGATGTTAGCTCAGGATGAATCTTCCTCAGCAAAAAATAACTAAATAAATAATTAATTTTAAAAAATTTAAAACTCTTTAGACATGTGGACAATATCAAAATAGAAAAAAATATATATAAATTTTGATCCCTAATGTTATCCTTACATATATTCATACTGTAAAACATATATAACATAAATATATGTTACAGTTTAATAGGATAGGAAATTTTATGTAAAATATTCACTGATATATTTAATATGCTCATGAAGCTAATTGTATTTTAAGGTTAATTTAAAAGTTTGATTTTATGAACTATTTACATAATCATACATATGTATATCTTTATACGCATACATATAGTGGTATATTGAGATTATAAACATATGAATAATGAAAACAAATATAAAAGTGGAATAAAATTATTAAAATGGGCCAAAATGTTGATTCAATGATAATCGTTCATTATATACATGAAAAGAAAAGCTTATACCTCTTTTATTTCAAAATATTGCTGGTTAATATTCAAAAAATCAAGTAAAATTTTTACTATGAAAAGACCAAATTATTGTTGCCTCAGATGGCAAAAAATGTTCCTGTTTTTTGAAAAGCTATGTTCTGAATAATCACTTACATATCACTTTGGTTTTCCAATAATTATTTCTTACCTTAAAAAATATTATTTACACTGATATATATTTATGCTCATATCTGTAACCCTCTATCAATCCTTGATTTTACCTTTTCCAAATTCAGAAAAACAAAACTGTAAATTTATCATTTATGTCTAAAATTATCTTTAGATTTCCACCAGATTACATAATGATTTGTTCCTTTACCTTAAAAATGGAAGGATAATCAAAATAGTTTGCTGGCATTCTCTAATTTTTAATTAGCTCATAACTATTGTGAGAACTCTGTATGCCCAACTTAACTCACAATGGGAAAAAGTGACCTGACAAATCAGAAGTTCAGTTTTCATATAAATAAAATTTTATTTCCTATAAATAAAATTTGCATAAATAACTTCAGTGATTGCATACCTCTGAAGTTAAAGAAGAATACTCATGTTCAAGCTGAAGCCTGGTAAATAATTCTACCTATTAATATTTGTTTCTCTATTTTAATGCACATCTCAATCAAGGGCAATCAGTGGCAATTACAGAGTGCTTCATGATAAAAATCAAAAGGCCATGGAGATTCATCAGTGGCCTCACTGCTCACAGGTGTTTTTATTCTGAGTAATCATGAACAACAATCTTATAAATCAACTGTGTGTGACATCCCTTAAGAAAGGACTCCGCTCTTCCATTTTGCTAATGTTGGCTAAAGTAGTTCATTGGCCAGAATGTTCAGAGAAAAATTGGCTGCAAGCTTAAATCAACATCAGCAATTCTACCTAAAATTGTTGAGAATGTTTCTGGCACATATTATACCTGCCAAACTACTAACGCCAGCAAAACTGTAAAGACAGGTATAAAGCCCTCCATGTACATTTGAATATTTGTGGATGAGTTTTATACAGTGGTTACATTCAAATGGAAATAAATATCCTCTCACTCCTGTGCGTCTATTTTCTGGATGGCTAGTAGCTTTTTCTTGTTGAAAAACAATTGCCTTATCACCAGCTTAATCTGGGGTTTCTTAGACTATGTATTTCCAACTTTGGACACACCAACTTACTTATCCAGTTACAGAGGTGCCCATCTTTTGGAGACTGTAATCAAAGAATTATGGAATACACTGCTCAGCATCTAGAAACTCAGTTGTCCTTATCATCCTCACCCCAAAATTAAAGTTTGCAAAGTTAGCTGAATAATTATTGTAGAGATTTTATGCAGTATACGCAAGTCTATAATCAACAGCTGTAGATAGCTTCCTCCTAGATAACTGTTTGGCTGCAAATGACACCAATAGAAGAGTGCTCTTGGATCTCATCGAAAGAGACTTTATCAGGCACTCTTAATCATGATTACTGCAATCATGAAAACTCCAAGGAATTGAACTTCAAGTCATGTCTCAGTTTAAAGTCATCATACATCCATTTCCTGTACTTCCATACTAATGGGAGATATAAAACAGAATCTCTCAGGATTCTTTAGAAGCAGACAAATCATAAAAGGGACAGTTTTCCAAAGAACCTTGAAGCAACATGTGGAAATCTTCCATCCAAGATTCCTGGTCTAAGACTCTGGCTTCTGCACCCACCCTCTTTGTCTCATTCTCTGTTCTATTTCTAGCTCTCTTATTCCCTTCTTTAGGATGAAATTCCAGATTATTAATTAGTAAGGATTAAAGCTTTCACAATTTTTCCCTTTAATTTTAATGCTTTCATTTCTAAGGGCTATTTTGAAAATACCTCACTGATAGATATAGATAGAATGAGACAAAATAGAAAGAAATCTTGACACTCTGGCTCTTCTACCACTTTCTGGGTCATCTGAATCAGGGAATCCAGATGGAGGATGGAATGTGTTTTTATGATTAGAACCAGGTAAAATAGTGGGACCAATGGCATCCTTTCACAGTCAATTAATGATTCTACTTCTTGTGTTCCAAGGCTTCATGGTCCTACATTGTATCCTACTCAGAGCCTTAAATGCTCCTTCATAGCCACCCCTAGACAGATGATTACAATGGCCAAAGAAATCCAAAAGTCATCTGAGGAGCTGGTGAATGCACTCAAGACTCAACGATATCCAAAACTGAGGGATGGGACCAATGGAAATCTCAGATAGAGGTAACAATCTGGACTTCGACAACTGCCCTAAGCATGTTATCCCTTAAGCCAATGCTTGGCCTAAAGGAAGACCCAAAGGACTTAAAACACTGCACTGACCTTTGCAAGATCTTAGCTTCAGCTGTTCCATTTCACCTCTTTTGCTGAATCCAAATTGACCAACCAACAGCTGCTTAACTAGGGCCCAGATCCTGCTGTCTCTGCATCTTATCCCATGAATATCACAACCTCTGTTTCTTCATAGTTACCAAGAATTTGAACAGTGAGTGATTCTTGAAACAAAACTAAGCCATGACTAATGTTCCCCAATCCTATTTTATGAAACATTTAATCTGCTTGCTCCACAAGAAGCATTCATCCTGAACTCTTCTCATGTTGCAATGCTTTAATAAAGGCTTGAGGTAATGATCTTGATTGGTCTTTCTTCTTCCACATTTAATTTAACTGTCTATTAAAAATTCTAATAGAGGAAATACATGAGGTTCTAAGAATTTTCTCCACTGCCCCAGAGCTGGAAGAATTACACTGAACATAATTTTAAGTCCTGCAACTAAGTGTTCGGTGAAGACCCAGACAAAAGATTTGTCAGGCCTAGGGACGAGAGAGGCCATGCTGATGTGATAATTCTGGTACATGATCCGGTGCACTAGCTGATTCCCTGTTCAGAACTCCAAACCTCATTCCTGGTTAGCCAGGAGTATTGGCTCTGACCTCTTACACCTCTGCCATCTCCTGGGGAATTGATTTTGGTCAAAGGGAGCATTCTCACCAAAACTATAATGTCTCCCTGGCATTATCCTACATCTGGCAAGGTGATGACAAATTACAAAGGCCTACACTTAGACCTGAATCTTCTAATGCTTTGTGCCTTGTATTCTTGGCCTTCGTTACTGATTGTGGTTATTTTCTGCATAATTCATAAAAATATCTGAAGACTGTAAGAAGATTTTGGTGAGGGATTCAATTCCAAACAGCTTTTCTAGGTACTGATGATCTTTTGGGAAATTTAGACACAGCTTCTTGCTTAATGCCACATCTCTGACATCCTCCCCATTCAAATCAATACATATTTATGGAAAATAATAAATATTGAGCTGCAATGGATTTTAAGCAACTAGCACTTTAGAAAGGCGTTGAAACAATGCAAAACTTGTAAAAGAATATCAGTGCACTTTATTGGCCTTATAACTTCCCAGTTTCTGTGATTGTGAGATATCACAAAGCCTTAATAATCAATATAAATCCATACTGATAATATGAACGGCAATGTTGACTGCAGACAGCCTCCCTAATGATGCGATAGTAGAGGCATGTGGGACATTTTAGACAGCTAGGCCACCAGAGCTTGTCTCAATTTTTAATGTTTACAGAAAAAAAACAAATTTAACTGAAACCATATTTTGAATTCAGTATGATGAATGACTCAATATCTTTTCTCAAATCAAATCAGGCAAATTTACAACATCTGTCATGTGTTTATGTTTTGCAGATCATACTGTGAAAATAAAGAGGCATTGTAAAGTGACAGTATCGAATGAGATGGGCCAACAATAAAACTAGCGACTCAGAGAAATAAAAGATGCATAAGTTTCAACAGACAAAAAAATTAACCCAGAAAAAAAAGAAAAATGATGTCTTTATGATGACAACTTGCTCTTAGTGTTTGAATAAGTGAGGGGAAAAATTCAAGTTTACGAATACAAGGCATCTTGATGTGGAACCAGAATAATTAACATGAGTTACAAAGAACAAATATATCAGAAAAAATGGAATACATGTTACCTTTTAAGGAGACAAGAGAACTAACACAGTAAGAGTGGCTGAGGGCAGGATTTATATCTTCTATTGGTCTTAAGCAATAGAACTAGAGGCATAAAAAGAAAAATTAAGGATTGAGTCATGAGTGTGCCAGTCACATTAATGTCAATGTGTAGCCTATTTATTCAACATTATTTCTGTAAGAGCAACAAAAATTCTAAAAAATGACACTCAGGGGAAAGGATCACATCAGTGTTTGCTTTAAGTCTGGAGGCCACGTGGATGACCAAGTCCCCGTAATAAAAGTTCATTCTTTCTTCTTAAAATTTCAACAAACTCAATACATTGGAGTAATACGAAGGACAGAAATAAAATGCACGTAGTTTGGCTTATTCACCACTTGTCCAAATGCTGTTTACAGTGTGAGACTGTATACAATCATCTTTCATTACATCACGTTTGATGTGAGTGTGGAATGCCAAATACCTTGATGTGTGAGATGGCAATTTAAAATCGTATCAGTTTTTCTGCTCATCTTATCAATGTGTTAACAGAATCTTTCAGAAGGAAGACAGTTTCAATTTTCAAGAAGTTCAATTTAACAAAATTTCTTCTTTAGATTGTGGTTTTGATGACTTCTTTAAGAAATCTCCCCGTGCCTGGGTTTCTGGCTTCTCTCTTCCTTCTTTTTTTTCTCTGTGTGTGTGTATGGAAGTTTCTACACGAGCTAATATCTGTTGTCAATCTCCCTCCTTTTTTTTTCATTGAGGAAGATTTATCTCGAGCTAGCATCTGTGTCAATCTTCCTCTATTTTGGAGGCGGGATGCCTCCACAGCATGGCTGATGAGTAGATATGTCCGCGCCTAGGATCCGAACCTGCAAACCCAGGTCACCGAAGCAGAATGGAATTTTTTTTCTTTTTTTTTTAGGAATGGAACTTTTTAATCACTTGGCCATGAAGCTGGCCCCTCTCTTTTCTTCTTTTAAAGACATCAGTCATATTGGATTATTTTATCTTTTAAAAATGTTTAATATCTTGTACATTTTGATCCTCCTCCTTTTAAAAAATTTCCTAAATATTCCAATATATTTATTTTCAAATGTAATTCTGTTTAACAAGGCTTTCTCAAAAAGAACTGTTTTATTTTTATCTGATTAAATTCATAAACTCCTTTGGAAATAAGTATTATCTTCAATATTGAATGAGCCAATTCAATTGATTCATAACTAGCTGCCAATTACAGAAAGCCAATTCAAATCGAAAAATAAATATGATTTACTGTCTTGTAAAAATAAGTCTGAAAGTAGAGCTTCAGATTAAGTGAGGTATGATTATTTGGCTCAAATTATGCCACAACAGGTTATTTTCTTTCTGTACCTCAACTCTGCTTTCCACAGAATTGTCTTCATTCTCAGGCTGGTGTTGTCACAAAAAAATAGTTGTAGTAGTTCCCTGGAGTATGGATTGGAGGAAATACCATTCCAACCACGTGTAAAAACTGGTTGGAGATGGATTTCCAAAAGAAATGAAGGGTACAGTTATCAGGGAGTAAAATCATTCTTGTATCAAATACTATCTCACAGATATTTCATGATATCAAATCAATGGGTAATATCTTATGTTAACAATGTAACAAATAGTGATATAGATATAGTTTTAATAATTGTGGAGTTAATCACTAGGAGAAGTAAAAAGCCAAAATGACAATAACTTGTGGTGTCTGGTGAATAAGGCAAAGCATGCATAGAGCTGATGCCAGGGGATGGTTGCTTTCCACCAGAAAGTCTTCTTGACTTTTATTTACTTTTATCAATTGCGTTTATTGTTTTTAAACCTAACTCAGCAATACCCTATCATGGTCCCACCCCAGACATATTGAATACCAGTAGTGGTTGTGGTGATTGAAAATCTAATCTGTACTTTTACTACAGCACCCCATAGTCCTGCAAACCCAGGATAGCACTAATCTAGAGGCCAGTATTTCTCAGCCACTGACCTAAAGCACAAGTGAATGGTGGGGGTTTGACAAACATTTGTTGAATTGTTAAGAACAATTGCTCAAAAGTGGAGGAGAAAAATATAGTATCCACCTACAGCATCAAAACAAAAAATAAAGCAGAAAGGACCAATAATATAACTCTTATAGTGAGATGCTTACTACATTTTTATATCAGGTAAATCAAGCTACTGATTTGCAATCCCTCTTCACCCTCCCCCCAAAAATAGCAGGAAAATTTGGTTTCAATCAGAAGAACTTTGTGAGAACAAGTAGATTAAAATGCAATGAGGAAATCAGAAGGAAAGTGAATAGCACAAATATGTTCCCACAAAATTGCAAGGGAGTTGAGACAGGAGGCAAATTTGTTCAAATATTTGAATATCGCTTTTGATTCAACAGCATGTCATTTATTTCCATAGCACAGGAATACACAGACTAGATTATTTTAATCATTAAAAGACTGCATAATATTTTATATCTAAATTAAAATGTAAATTCTAATGTCAAATAATGCCCAAAGAGCTAATCATCTGACAAGAAAGAACCATCTCCTTTTCTCAGTTAATTGAGTTAAATTCTTATATTTCATGATGGCAAATCAATATATGCTATCTTAAGTTAGTATTTAACATATAGTGCTATAAACATATTAATATTTATAGAATTTATCATCAGAAGAGGTTAAAAAAGAAATGACAAAAGTTGTGGCCTCAGGTGAATTGACAAGGTGTGGAAAGGGCACTACGATTCTTGACAAATAGTAGATATTTACTAAATATTTTCTATATTAAAGGAGTGAATGTAGTAAAATGAAACAATACATCAAATATTGATAACACCATCCTACTTTAACCTTACTTGTTGGAAGTATAAATTAAGATCCTCCATTTATAAAACATTTATCTCATTATTGCTAAGAGTTTCAGGCAGAAATGTGTATATCTTTTTCATAAAGTTAAATTAAATTTCTGTTTCTAAATTGAATTTTTGACTCCCACAGTGAGAAAGATTCAATGCGGGAGTAAGTTACTAGAGGAGGTGATGGAATCCCCGCGCCTAGAATGGTAAGCCCTGTCACAGACCCTTTTAGGTTTAGGTGAGGCCTGTACCAAGGCGGGGAGATGGTCTCTAGGGCTCTCTAGCCTCCAGTGTTGTACACATTTCCGGGTTGAGAACATTACCAGAAGCAAGTTAACTTTCCTACATCACTCAGCCCTCGTTTATTACTGCAAGTGTGTCAAGTGAGTGTGACAAACTTTCATTTTAATTAGGAAAAGATTATACATTGTCACAAGAATAAAAGGGAAAGTGTCCTTACCATTTTTACTTAAATCTCCCTCAAATCTTCCCCTTCCACACAGAAAGAAGTCCCCAAAATATGTGTGTGTATATGTATATATATATAAAATATTACTGGTTCTGTTACTGTGGAGAACCCTAACTAATACAGATGGTGTTTTAAATATAGCAATATAAAATCATTTTCATAAAAGTTTTCAAAAGATTAGGAGAGATGATCCCAATGATTTTGCAAACTTCTTGATCTAAACATCTGGGCTTTATGATCTTTTTTAAAAATCCACATCAGTTGTTATACTGCTAAAAACAATGGGATCTTTTATAGATTTAGTAAATATTTGAATTTTGTATAAAGTTTAATATTTTAACAAAAGGTAAGTAGTATTTTCTGGAAGAAACCATCACATATCCACCATTTTCAAATGGTTAATGTAACCATTTTAATAATGATAAACTAGTCTAAGTCAATTATTAACTGAAACTTGAACCATTAAATTTATTGTTTTTTGATACGGTGTTTTTGTGACAAATATGCGTTTCTTATTCCACTATAGTGGAATAGAGTATTCCACTGTATTGTGATGCATACTAGAATGAAATATATTTTGGTTATTCAGGCAACATATTTCGTGTGATCCTCTCTACATGTTCTTGAGGAAGTTACTCCTTCTCAATTTTAGTTTAGAAATTGGTAAAATGAAGACACTAGTATCAACTAAGCAACAAAATGTGTTGATAATTACTAAAATATATATTTAATTTTAGGATTGACATTAATATCATATGTAAAGCATCTTTCATGTTAACTGGCAATAGTATGTACACTGAAAATAGAAATAAATATTATTTCTATTCCATACCATTTAGTACTGACATTTGAAAATTTTAGACTGGCCCATAATACACCCTAGAAATGCTTAACCTATTTTTACACCTCTTCAAAACTGCTAAACGTAATTTGAATTGGTTCAGTCAAATCTAACACTGGAGAAAACACAGTCTTAGCAGAATCTGTTGGAGACATACCCTATAACTGGGCCATTTTCATTCAGAAATGCACCCTGTTTGTACTACATAACAGCGTCAATTTTTAGAAAGCACCAAATTAATTCTGGAATTTGCAAGTGTACATGATTTGTAAAATTAGTCTTTCCACTTAATATGAAACAAACGAACTCTGTGAATAGATTTTTCCCCTTCTTTTAGTTACCTGGAAGTGTTATATTGAGCTCATTCAATATGTAGTAATCTTTAACGTACAGTTTCAGATGAAAAGTGCATAATGAGTCAACGACTTAATTATATTCAAGCTCTGCCAATAACTTACGTCAGTGTAAAGAAGTTACTTAATTTCCCTTGCCTGAGCTCCTTCATGTATAACAGGAGAGATTTTGATGGTTCATCAAAATAACAATCCCAATTAAAAAATCTATGACTCTGTAGGGTAGGACTTCTAGTTAGGATAGAACTTATAAGTAAAATTTCAAGACACCTACTAACAACTCTATTTTCCATTAAAAGATGATGCTAGTTAGGTGAGTAGTAGAAAAGTAGAGAATTAAAGAGGTAGATAGAGATTCAAAAAACAAACAAATAGGATGGGTGGAGGGAGTAATAGGTTAGAGAGAGAGACAGAGAGATTAAGAGAGACCACAATATGTTAAGAAGATCACATTTTGGAATAGGTAGTCTTAGTTTTCAATTCTTACTTTCAATGAGACACAGATTTATTATTTTATCTCCCTGAGTCTCAATTTTCTGTCCTACGAAAAGAAGATAATATCTCCCATGAGGTTAGCCTAAAAATTAAAGAAAATACACCTAAAGCAACTAGCATGACTCGTGACAGCATATTTTTGTTACTTTTAAATAAATCAAAATTTCTCTATTTTTCAACTATTTCTTCCATTTTATCTTTTGCATCAAAGTAAAAATTCAGAATGAATTATAATTTAAGGCAAACATTTAAAGGCTGATTAATGTGTCATGCAATATATTCTTGAGCAGCCAATTAAATGCTACATGAAATAAGGCAGCAAATGTTGAGCTCTTAGAGCAGAGTTCTCCTGTGGACAGCAGCCACAGCTGCTACGCTGCAGTGAAAACTCCAGTTCCAGTGCAATTAGATTACATAAATTATCTATGCAAGTGGTACAGAGTTTACAAAATGCATGTTTTAATGAAGCACGTCAGGCATATGCACTATCATAATGACGATTGGTGGGATTATTCATATTTAAACACCATGTTTTTGAGTTTTTTAACAGGAAAACACTTGTCTGTAGCTTCATGTAGTAATGTTTTTTCTAGGTTTCTACTTGCTAAGAATTTCATGAGCTCTTTTAGGAGCTGTAAAATGTAAGTCTCATTTCATTTATTTTAGTGTTTTTCACTTTGTGATTGTGTACCACCTGCATCAGAATCATTCAGAAGTCTTGTTAAAAATGCCATATCCTGAGCCCCATCCAACACTGAGTCAGATTCTCAGGGAAGTGTGCTCCAAAAACCTGGAATTTTAAACAAATTCCCAATGTGAATTTCGTTCGTAATCATTTTAAGAAGCACTCACTTTATAGAGTTAATACCATAGGGAGGGAAGAACACTAGACCAACTTTTGGAAGACCCAAATTATCCTTGCATTTCTGCACGATGCTGTAAATACTGGCAGGCCCTTTTTGAGTAGAGTGAGCACATTACGCCATGCCAACAGGACTCTTTACATATGAATAATCAAGCTACTTCAAAAGCCATAAACAAAATATTCCAGGTAAAACGAAAAAAAAACTGCTTTTTTTTTTTTTTTCATGCTTCTAGCCATCAACCTGCTATAAGCCAGATATTCTCCTAGGTGTTTTGAGATATAGTAACAAAGACATGGGGCCTACTCTCTTGGAGTAAAAATTGTACTGATAACTTTTAGGCATTCCAGACTCAGCTGATAAGGTTGACTCGCTGACTATAGATGTCCACACTCTACACTCTCCTGCTTTCTTATCAATAGATATCGAGGTCATCAATACTATATATATACTATATTTATATATCATATATGTATACAGAGAAAGATAGAGAGAAGATGGTAGCTTGTGCTGCGACTAGGGGAACCCATACGAATGTGATCTACCATTAAAAAGATGCGCAACAAAGCCCTGGGTAGGCTTAGGGGGAGCCCTTTAAAAGTAAGCATGCTCTGCTGACTGCGTTTCTGCCGTTGTCATTCTTCCTGCCTAGAACACAACTGAGATGCTGGAACTGGAGCACCACAGTGTGACACTTGGAGACCTGCTAACCATGGCTGTGCAGAAAGACAAAAGGATGGTGACTGACCACCTTTAGACTTGGGAATTTATGGGAAATTATTATAGGCTGAACTGTCAAATTTCAAATTTAGAAAATGACCAAAAACATTATAAACCATATACTAGCCCACTACAGTTATACAAGTACACAAAAGAAATCCAGAAATTTGATGTCAATGACACTTGTGATCTTTAAAATAGAGAGGCATTCCTTGGGTTTCTGTATGTTTTATGAGAAATGTGTAAAGAAGATGATTTTCAGACACATAAAGTGGTTTGAGGTTTGAGATATTTTATGGGCCACATGTTTCACCTCATTCTGATTCAGAATTCACAATTCAGACTAAAATATATCTTTGAAAATAAAATACTCTGCCTAACTTAGTATTAAAATAGATGAAAAACTTTTTCAGATTTATACTATGTCAACTACAAAGTTTATATTTATTGAGTTGTTTCCCTTAATGACTGAAAATAATAATTGCATATCGATAGGCTTTAGTGATTGTCAATCAAGTAGATTATTCCCTGTAGTTTGACACCATTATTTTATTAGAGAATTTATCTATGAGACTAGCAGCAGGCCCATCTCAAAATTTAAGATTCCATGGTAGCAGAGTTATTTTATGCCGCAGTCTGGAAAAGGAAATGGGATCCTTGGGCTGAGTGCTGTCTAGGAGCAGCAGAAGATATGCAATCTAATCCCACTTGTGGGAGTGCTAAGTGTGATAACTAGAATTAAAGTTACACTATTCAGGGGCCGGCTCCATGGCCGAGTGGTTAAGTTCGCACGCTCCTCTGTGGCGGCCTAAGGTCTGGATCCTTGGCGTGGACATGGCACCGCTCGTCAGGCCACATTGAGGCGGCGTCCTACATCCCACAACTAGAAAGACATGCAACTAAGATATACAACTGTGTACAGGGGGGCGTTTGGGAAGATAAAGCAGAAAAAAAAAAAAAAAAAGATTGGAAACAGTTGTTAGCCCAGGTGCCAATCCTTAAAGAAAAAAAGGAAGATTGGCAACAGTTGTTAGCCCAGGTGCCAATCTTTAAAAAAAAAGTTACACTATTCAGCATTTATAAAATCTAAATTACCATCATTCATATTCATTTTTCAATAAAACCCCCAGCATATTCTAAATAAATATTCAATACATAAATATGTTACTTCCTTGATATGCTGTAATTGGTCATATATTCTTTATGTCCAGAGTACTTAATGCATCAAAAAAAGGTGATCATTCAACAAATTGGAACAACTGGTAACTCTGCATTAGTTATTCTTCCAAATCTCTACATATTACTTAAAATACTTCTAAATAAGTATACTTCCAAATATGTTAGTCAAGGTAGGATAGGCTATAGTGCTATAATAAATGACCAAACCCTCAAATCTCTGTGGTTTAACAAAAAACAGCAAAATTCATTTCTCACTCACACAATGTCTCCTGTAGATTGGGTGACTTTTCCAGATGAAAGCTCAGTGATCCATATGGATTTAATCATTATAGTTACATAACCTCAACAGGATGCTTCCCCGTTCACCGTGACAAGGGGAGAGAAAAGCTGGAGAAGACCTTTACTGTTCCATCTGAAGGTAACACATGTCACTTCCTTCACAATCTATCAGCCAGAACCAATCCAGTGACCCTGCCTAACTTCAAAGGATCGAGAGAACACAATTTTCTGCCCTGAGAAAAGACAGGAAAATGATTACTAGTAATTTCTATCCTCCCAATAAAAGATTGTTTTCTACCTTGTTTCTAAATGTGCCAATATAGTTGATGTAACAGGGCAAGACTCACTTGGTGAAACATAAAGAAGTACTGATGTTGAACTTGGTCTAGGAGCCAGAGCATCTCATTTCTTGGCTTAGTTCTTTCCCTAGCTAATGTTGAGCAAATACTTCACTTTGATGAGCCTCCCGTTTCCAACTGTAAAATGAGAGGTTTAAGGTTGAAAATTCCTACCATTCTTTCCAGTGCTGAAATTCTTTGGGGATAGCAAGCAGGAGTTTGGCTGACCATCTTGTCATATTGAATATGTATGAAAGTGTAGTGAGGACCTATTTGTTGTTGGCAACAATCTGACAGGCAGTTTCACATACTTTACGTCCCTGGAAGATAACACATTTTGGTATTCAGCATGGTTGAAATGTATTACAATATTTATTGCCTTGGAGAAATTTATTCTGTTCAAGACTTGGGATGTTATTTCTGGCGATCTAACCCCTCCTCTTTGCTTTAAGCTAGATGAAGACTAGCATTGATATTTTGGGAGATATTGTGTGGTGTTTTGCTGTTAGAACATTCTATAGCATTCTGGGCCTGGAATCTATCAGTATAACTGAGAATGGAAGCTGGGGTCTATATTACCTATATTATTGGCCTCTTGGATAGTGGAACAGTTTTATGGAGAAAATGGAGAGTATCTTTTGAAAGAAACTATTAAAGGAGGAACTTAGAGGTCATTTGTCAAAGAAATAAAACATAATAAATGAGGCGGGGTCGGTGAGCCGAGGAGTCGAAAGAAAGATTTCTTAGACTCTCAAGATCTGGCAGTAGTGCTCTTTTATTTAGAGAATAGTGTGGAATAGCATGGGGACAGGACCCATGGGCAGTCAGAGCTTCTACTGCCGCCGCTTCTGCTGCCCCCGCTTCTGCTGCCCCTGCTGGCATGGGGACAGGACCCACGGGCAGTCAGAGCTCCTGCTGCTGCCCCGAGTTGAGGGTTAGGGCTAAATTTAAGGCATGGGTATGTGAGTCATCTCTTTACAAGACAAAGGAAAAAAAAGTTAAAATGGTACCAGGGCCGGTAGGGTCCGGCCATTGGGCGGTCCCACAACTTTTAGATAAGAATCAAACCGGATTGAGTAAATGGCAGAAGTCACCGCTCAAATATTATCTTCAGCTAAAGACAAAGGAGGATGTTGGGGGGGGGGGGTGGGTAGCCAGTTACATGAGGTTGCCAGACAGTAAACAACTTAAGTTCTTGCCTTCCCCATTAAGAGTTTCCAGAGATAAGGCCATCCCCCCTTCCTCCTGGCGCAGAGAGGGAGGCATGGAGATTTCCGTCACAAATGCAATTGTCTCTGATCAAAGGGCAAGCAAATTCCACTCCTTGGAGCCTGGTTCTTATCTGTCGTTTTAAAAGTAACCAGCCTAAAAATCCTCGTCATAAACCGTTTTAAAATTAAGCAGCCTAAAAATCCTCATCAATAAACATAGAAACTAAATTTTTATGCTGTGAAAGTCTACATAGGGTACCAGGCACTGTGGTGGCTCATGCCATTGTCACTGATCTGCTAGCTCACCTTGTTGGAATGGGCAGCACCCAGATCCATAGCTCCAATACTCACTTTATCTCACCACTCAAATTCTGAGTGTTGGCTGGGTGTGTTGCAGTTACCTGCAGAAAGACCCCATATCTCTATCAAATGGAAGTAAAATATGCCAGATCCAACTCTAGCAAGTGCTAAAGGCACAAGTAAGTTGCATGAGTAAATGGCTGAAATCCCATGCTTCTGACTCCTGATAAAATCTGTAAGTTAAAACTATATGAACAGTTTACAGAAGAAGAAAAACATATGAGCCCATTTTACAGAAGATTCTGCATGAAGTGCTGACAGTACCTGGAAGTGGAGTGCAGGAGCGCTACAACCCCTCTCCAGGCAGCGCTCAAAACAAGGGTAAATAAAACATTTCCCAATGCACACAGCTTTGAGCAGTGCATCTGGTTCCTTACTTTGCCTGGAGGAAGGTATAGCCAGAGTAACAATCTAGATATATTCTTGTGCAATGGCTAATAATTTGGTAGTGGATGGAAAGGGAATTCAAGAATCATTATTAGAAAATTGGTGACAAGAAAGCCCACAGAAGAGGGATGGGAATAGAACTCTCTGAATTGAAAGAGAATGTGAATACATATGTGCCCCATGCAAATATTCACGAAAGAGAAATCTTAGCAGAGAAGCACAATAATAATCAGGTGGACCAGATGATCCATTCTTTTCATACTTTTTTTTTCCTAGCCACTCCCATCTTTGCCCAATGTGGCCATGGGAAAAGTGGCAATTGCAATAGGTATAGAAGTTATGCATGGACTCAGCAACATGGACTTCCACTAACTCAGCTGATGAGGATTATTTTAGGCTGGTTACTTTTAACACTGCAAATGAGAAGGGGGCTGGTTACCTTTAATAAAAGAAACTCCGAGGAGCAGGGTTTGCTTGCCCTTTGTTGGGAAACATTTACATTTGTAAGGGAAACCTCCATCTGTAAAGATGCCTCCTCTCTGTGCCAGGAAGAAGGGAGACGAGCTTCTCTCTAGAAACTCTTAATCAATGCCAAAGGCAAGAACTTAAGTTGTTTACTGTCTGGCAACCTCATGTAACTGGCTACCCGCCCCCCCCCCCAACATCCTCCTTTGTCTTTAGCTGAAGATAATATTTAAGCGGTGGCTTCTGCCATTTACTTAATCCGGTTTGATTCTTACCTAAAAGTTATAGGACCACCCAATAACCAGACCCCGCCTGCACTGATACCATTTTAACAACTTTTTTTACATATTCTTTCCTTTGTCTTGTAAAGAGATAACTCACATACCTATGCCTTAAATTCAGCCCTACCCTCAACCCATGTTTGCAGCAGCTCTTTACTGCCCATAGGTCCTGTCCCCATGCTATTCCACACTATTCTCTAAATAAAAGAGCACTACTGCCAGACCTTGAGAGTCCAAGAAATCTTTCTTTCAACTCCTTAGCTCACCGGCCCCACCTCATCAGCCAGTCTAGTTACTGTCACTGTTGAGAGCCTAACTTGCCAACAAGAGAGATCAACACTGAGCCCCAATATGCAACATTTCCTTGGAGGTCTGCCAGCTCATGGTAGCAAGTTGATTATATTGAAACATTTTGATCATGAAAGGGACAGATCTTTGC
Source organism: Equus asinus (assembly GCF_041296235.1). NCBI lineage: Eukaryota > Metazoa > Chordata > Mammalia > Perissodactyla > Equidae > Equus > Equus asinus. The sequence goes on from NC_091796.1 coordinate 7,715,439, forward strand.
TCTCACTAGCATAGACACTTTCCCTGGATGTGGATTTGGCATCTCTGTCAACTATGTTTCTGCCAAAACCAACATCCATGGAATTAGAGAATGTTTCTACCATGGTATTCCACACAGCATTGCTTCTGACAAAGGAACTAACTTTACAGAAAATGAAGTTAAATAATGGGCTTTTCCTCATCTAATTCATTGGTCTTATCATGTTTCCAATCAAGTCACCCCAAAGCAGTTGACATGTAATGGACTTCTAAAGATTTGCTTATCATGCCAGCTAGAGGCAACACTTCGTGAGGCAGGAATAATGTCCTCTAAGATGCGGCATATGCTCTAAATCAGCAAGAAATATATGATGCTATTTCTTTCATAGCCAAGATTCATGGATCTAGGAATCAATGGGGTAGAAACAGCAAGTATTCCTTTCCTCTATCACTTCTAGTGGTCTGTTAGCAAAAATTTTGATCAGGGATCTGTTGGCCAAGCAGTCTTTGTTTCCAAAGGAGGAATACTTTCACCAGGAAACACAGCAATAGCTCAATTAAACTGGAAGTCTGGACTGACACCTGAGATCCTCATATCAATGAGTCAGCAGGCAAAGGAAAGAGTACTCCATTTTCTGGAGTTATTGATCCTGATCTTCAAAGGGAAATTTGGTTGCAACTAAACAATGAGGAGTATATCTAAAAGGCAAGAAACATCTTCAGGTAACTCTTAATATACTCATGTCCTATAACAAAAGTCAATGTAAAACTATAAAATCCCAATATAGGTAAGACTGAGAATGACCCAGATTCCTCAGCTATGAAGGTTTGGGTTACCCCACCAGATAAAGAACCACAAATCGTTGAGGTGCTTGCTTAGGGCAAAGGTAAATTGAATGGGTTGTGTAAAAAGATAGTTATAAATACAAGTTAGGACTACATACATAATGAGATGTAGAAATGAGGACTATAATAGTTATGAATACTTCATCCTTACTTTGATAGAAATATTTTCGTAGATTGACCAATTATTGATCAATAGATTAACCAATTATTTTCTTCCTCTATCCTATTCCCTACTTTGAAATTCTAAATTTTCTAATAATATTTAAACTTATATCTCAACATTTAAGATACAAGATATCAGAATGGGAGTGTGAGTCAGCTGGTAGAGGAATGATCATAACCCAAGATGGATAAAAGAATCATTTAATCTCTTTTAATCAGCTTCATTTAATCAGTTTCTTCTGCAGGCCACCCACACCATCTAGGTTAGAGACGGAAAGAAAAAATGTAGGTTCCAATTTGTCCTTATAGGTTCCAATTCATCATTATAAGCTCTAATTTACATTTTTTCAGCCCCACTGCATGTGCTCACTGCCAACTTGGCTTACCTACATCAACTTCAGGCCCTACATCAGATGCAAAGTCAACAGCTTTGCATAGATGTGAAAGTCAGCCCACAATTGCATAAGGTCTAATCCTTATAATAAACAGCTTATTTTATATCATTCATAGAATAATACACCCCTGATCAAACCCTAAGAGAGTTTATAATTAATGTTTATTTTATCCTGCCAAATATTAAGGAGCTAAAAATAGTACATGAATTTCCTTTCTAAGTCAAAGTAATTCTAGTTGCAAGGTCCCACTTTAGTGAAAAATGCAGTCTCAATCATGTATGAGTATTAAATACACTCTAAATTTTGGGAAGGAAAACAATGCAGCCCAGAAATTGGAGGAACAACTTCTAGTCTTAAGCACATCATGATCTCTGTACTAGACACCCATGTCCTGCCCAGTGTGGTCCAGCTAAATGTAGGCTCTCATGGGTTTCCTCAGGCATGGCTCCTGGAGCTGTGGCTGCTAAGACCAAGGATTCTTAACAGTTCAAGCTTTATTCTTGCAAACCAGATAATAATGGGACTATCACTCTCAGAGAAAAAAGTCATCTTTTTTTTTTTAAAGCAAATTTTCATTTTGGGCTAATTATACCCATATGCTACCTTAGTGTGGAGGTTAACTAGCCCCTTTTCTCCCTCTAACAAAAATATATCATTATTTCTAAGACAAAATCCGCCTAATACTGCCTTGGGAAGGAAGAATGTTCCAGCCTCAAAACCATAGTTGATAATTTGACAATAGAGGTCTACAAAACCACCTCTCATTATTTAGGATTATTCTACAACATGGAATGAGTCTAACTCTCCATATATTATTCTGAACAAATTGGTAAGTAGTTGAGTAGATAGATATATGGTTTCTACTCTCAGAAATCTTATAGTTTCCCCCCACTTCCCTCTAACTCTTTTATTGGGAAGAGATAAAATTCCATTCTTAGTTCTTTCTTTAAATTGGTATCACTTGCTTCCAACTCTGCTTGAGTGGTGTTAGAAGAAATGTTCACCTGTTTTCCTAGAAAAATTGCAGAAGTCGTAAGACATACATATATCCACAAATATAAGGTACTTAGAGCATAATCTATCTGTTTTGAGATAGTGGGGAAGAATACAGTAAAAAATGTATAATGGAATAAATTTCATCATATACTCAGAATACTTTATCTTAAAAAAAAACTAGCTATTGGAAGAAATTTCAGAGGGATAACCTCAGTGCAATGGGTACTGCTTCAATTGAAGTTTTACTTTATAAGAAGCAGGAAGAAATATAAGATTCTAAGTTTCCTTCGTGTATTCAAACATATCTATTTGGTATATTCTAAATCCTACAGAGATATTTACTCTTAGATTGCTGCAATTAATATATATCATTAGATAACAGCTATACATAAAAATACACACTTAAATTGCTTCAAGTAAGACTAAAAAAGCAAGTCATTTGAAAATTTCAAGGAAGATACTATATTCTATACAGCCATCCATACTGGTAACAAAATAGGCAAAAAAAAATAAAGAATTTATAGAGCACACTTAGAAATTTTGATTAAGATACTTCTAAATATAAACATATTTCAATCTCTGTTTATGAATCTAAATTTAAATTTCAACTCTTCTTAGTTGAATAGCTTTTCAAACTATTGGATTCAGAAAACTAATATTTAAAATATATTTTTTAAACCACCACACCTGTTCTTCTTATTTAATAAATATGCAGCTATTCACATTACTGTGAACTTTTCATTATGTATTCACTACTCTGTCATTAACAAGACAAATTTAAACAAACAGCAAACAATAAAAATTGCCACAATCTGCTTCTCACATTTCCTTGGTTCTATAAACATCTCTCTGACATCAGACAACATTCTCTCCTTCCTTGCATCTACCAAGCACACCTTATGCCTGGCATCGTACCTGTAATGCTAGTTGAAACAAGATTAACACAAGAGTAGTTATGGGAGCAATCTTTCTTTTCCACCATAATTGGGTTTCATAGGAATAACAAAGCACAGTAAATTACATATGCCCAATGAAATATATTATCCATATGTGTGGAGGGTGTAGGAAAATCCCAAAATAAGTTAAAACAAAAAAGAAGTAAAAGTGCGTGATTTTGTCCTGCTGTTATCACAGGCATAAAGTACGTTCTTTTGGGGGTTGACTACCTACAGGCAGCCCCAGATGACTGCCTCGGAGAAGAAATGAAGCAAAAATATGTGAGAAAGAGAGATCAGAGCTGGTTCTCTCCTTTAACCCCTATCTGCCTTTATACATCAGATGTGGGATGGAAGAATATAAAGAGGAATTTCTTCTGGCAGAACTAATTATTTTCAGACGCTTCAGAGACAGCGAATAAAAACAATAACAATGACAGCAAAATGTTCAAAGTAAGGAATGATTTTGTTATTATCTCTCATAATCAATGCACATAACTGACTTAAAAGCATCACTTATTTTTATCAAAAGAACTAAAGAAACCAATTAAGTTTATTTCAGTTAATCACTGGCTTTTTCATAGACACCATATTTTGCATATTTTTAAAAGTGCAGTTTTTTTAAACTCTCTTTAAAAGCAACAGAACTCAGAATAGCTACCTCTCTAAATCTCAGAAATAATTCCAGCATTCAAGGTTGCTTAAAAGCAGGAATCATATTGGTATGTCTAAGCTGGTAGGCATTCCACGCCCTTAGGAGACCCAATATCTAAAATTTAAATTTAAATGCCTTAATGTTAATATTGGTTACACTCAAAGACAAGCTCTGAAGACAGGATCTGTTGATATCTTATGATTGCACCTTTGGTTATTACTAGTTGGACTTTGGTGTGGGAATAATGAAACAGCCCTTTTCATCATTCACAAAACTGGTCAATTTAGTCAAACAATTAGTTTAATTCAAAGGCAGGAAAAATAATGAACCTCTTTTGGGGAAAAAAATGCACTTTCATTTATTTTGATTTATTCTGCTTATTATTCCAGAGATTTCAGACAGAATACAAAAGTATGTAAGTTATGATGGATAGTGTAAGTTAAAAGTGTGATTAATGTAAAAAACAAACAAGGTCAGCATGCAGAGTTAGGACTATAACCATAAATCCTTACTATATATAATAATCTACACACCTAACAAAGGCATGCAACCATTTGATGTCTAAGTTACTTGGAGGCCAACAGCACAGTCCATAAGACAGACGTAAATGGAGAATTTGCAACTAGATTCAGCTGAACTTTCTCCAGGAGGATAAAGGGAGAGGAACAGAGCCTAGGGGCAATGTAGTGTGTTCTCAAGGTTTGACAGTGGAGGGTTTCAAGCATAATCATGTGATAAGAGAGGTGGTAGAAGGAGACAAAGTGGCTGATATGTTTACTCTTTCATTCCACATAGGACAAGAGGAAATATTATATCCAAATAAGGAATGAGTTTTATGAAAATTAAATTTTGATAGTGTAATTCATTCCTACAAGGGGACGGATACCTCCCTTAGTACAGTTTCTCTAAATAATAAACTCAAAAAATAAAGTCATTAGTCCCATCAATATCACCTAGGAGTGCAGAATTGGATCCACTTAGATTTGGGGACCTTTCATTTCCCAAAGTTCTAACTTGCTTCTCTCTAGAAAGAGATGATACAAAGGTCATAATCAGAAAATAAGTAGGCCCTCTCTATCCTTACATATCTCCCTGCAGTGCATTCCTGAATTGTTTGGTTAATACCTCACAGTTTAAAAACACTCCCACAAGGGGGATAATGATGGCGACCTTCAGTCAACTTCTTAGTTACCGTGATTCAAAAAGGAAGCTAGCTGTAGCCACCCTAAAAGAGCAAAAAAAGTATGACTGAACTTGTCTGAAAGAGGAGGTGAAGAATCCTGTTACTAAGTAGAGGGTAAAGAGGATAATTTAAAATCATTGGTTGAAATACAGCCACAATGTCTCTTTTCCTCCCTCACCTGCCACACTTCTTGGAAAATTCAATTTTACACAATACAATTTCTTCCACAGAGTGAGGTCTAATAATTTTCTGGAGAAGTCATCCCTGTCAGTAACCTCTATGAGATCTTCTCTCAAGCTCACAGAATGCCTGATTTACCAAAATCCATGGGCTTTGTTTTAGAAATCAAGTATTCTGAGAAACACCCTAAATCATAAGTCAGGCAAGGGCTAATGAGTGAAATGTTGAGTAGCCCTCTCCTCGAAAGCACTAGTAGAGTTTTAAGAGGAGTGTGGTGTGCTCCCTCTATTCTCCCATCTTCCCCTTTACATATGCCTGCAGTCGTCCAGGTGCCATGCATCAGTGGGCAGCTTGTGACTCCTTTGCTGTGCTTCCACTCTCCCGAACACCAGCTGGTTTCTGAGTCAGTGTACTGTAAACATGGTGGTCCTTTCATACAGCACATTAGATGTAGACTTCAGGTATTCAGCTGGTTCCCCTTCAGAGGCCTTACTGTTTTGTCCCCCATATCCTTAATCAGTGTCACTAATACTGACACCTTGCTCAGACTAGAGCTATCTTGGAGTGACCATCCGACTCTTACCTACATCTATTTTTCCAGAGTCCAGTCTATAAATGGCTGCCTCCCCTGCCTAGGAGTAACCGAAGAGAACACTATTTTCCTTTCCTACTCACCATAATCTCTCAATGTTTCAGTGCTCTTTTCCCTTGCACTGCTGGCTTCCACGTGGGTCTATAGATATTGGCAGTCAGCAAATAATGATGCTAGACTTTGCTTCTTGCAGACAACACAAGCTTCAGAGGAAATGAGGATTACTATCCCCCACCCCGCCATCGAGAGGGTAGAAGAAATGGATAAGGCAGTTTTATTAGGCAAATGCTTTCCAAGCTCTATCTCCCTGTGGACTTCTCTTCCTAATAGGTCCCTTTTTATTCCTTCCATGTAGCAAAGCCTAACTAACCACGTGGGCTTCATTGGAACCAGATGCCCACCATGATCTCTCTCTCCAGGAAATACTAGACAGCAGAAAATCAGAAGGCTAGAAAACAACAAAATCACCTAAAATGTTCTGGATTTTTTTTGAAGCTTTATTTTCCTTAAAAACCATCTCCTTCTGAAACCAGCAGGATATACTGCTTCTTTGTAGGGGTGAAGTGAAAGGACCACACATCAGTGTGACTTCTTCCCTTCTTTCAGATCTGTCCCTGCTGGGGAATGAGAACTGGAAGGCGCTGAAAGAATGAGCCCTTTAGTGCGGTACCAACCACTGTACCTGGGCTGACACCTCCATAATTTCCACAGAAACACAATCTCCAGAAATGTCCTCAGATCACAACAAACCCATCTAGCATCCATGTTTCTATCTTTTATTAGAAAGCAAGTGATCTTTCACCTATAAAAACGTCATCACAAAGAGGCCTGCAAAGTACCATCATGCAGATATAGAGAAGCTGTCAATATATGAGGCTATTTTTGCCATCACAGTGAGAAATAAGAGGTTCTGAAATATAATTATGGTATTGGCAATATAAATAGGCTAACAAGGTAGAATTAATAGGGCTTAATGACCAATTGGATGTGGGTTGAGAGGAAGTTATTAAAATGATTCTGAGATTCCTAGATTTTTGAGTATGGATATGGGAAATACAGATGAAGACTAAAAAGATTGCAGGGAGTGCAAGTTTGAGGAGGTAGGAAAATGATGAGTTTATTTGTAGATATGCTGAGTTTGAGGTCCCTGTGAGATATGCGGAGGGATGCATGTTGGGCAGTTTTAAATATGATTGTGAAGTTCTCCTGATAGGTTTGACGTAGAGTTCATGATGCATAGTAACTAGTTTAGCTAGAATCATCATTGGGAAGAGCATGCCCAGTTGAGAGAGGATAGAGTGGGAAGAGCCTTCTGTAGCAAAACCAACATTTCAGGCAAGAGGAGAAAGGAACTATTAAATTGGCTTTGCTTCATATGAATTAATAATTAATATTTTGTATAAATATTTAATAGATTTCTAACCACATTGCTTGAATTATTTTAAAAAGGAAGTAAAATAAATGTGAGAATTCACACTTTTCAAAAATGACAACATAAGGTAGTAAAATGCCAGGCTACAATATGATGAAACAGACCGCGATCATTAAGCACCATGGAGAAGGAAAAAGACAAGCAGAATGAGGACTAATCATTACTGGCTAACTTGCAAAAATAAGGCTGTACACCACCCCCACATGGAATTTATGAATAATTTGCAAATTAAAAAAGAAACCAATGAGAATGAGTGTTGTGATATTTCTAGGACAATTCAGAGAAATGTTTCAAATTATTTTATATTAGTTGATGTCTCACTGGTTTTTAATGCATACCATAAAGAAAAGAGTGGCAAGATTATATTCAGTATCTTTGTTTATGTCTCTTGATGATACTGGCAGAGAATCTTTGATTAAAAACAGTAATCAAGATACCACTAAGCACAGATGTTTTACATCATTGTGGGCTTAACTTAACAGAGCCACAGCTATTATTTTACTGGTAAAACTGTACATACAAACTCTTTCAAAGATGCATATGGAAATAATGCAGCGAGCATTTTAACATACTAGGAGGAATCATAAATAATTAAATGTGAACTATACTTATTTAAAAAGATAAACATAACATATTTTAGAAAAAATGCTTATTTTTAACTTTTATAAGCTCAGAGTATGCGAATATCTTTCGTCTGAATTGCATTTCAGGAAATAGTTCATAAAGTCAAGGATCTCAACTTAACTTTTCATATAGCTTCTTTAGGTCCACGTTTATTTCCGTGACAAGTAAAGGACTAAAGAACTATACATCTAGTGCTTTATAACTTGCTTCAAACACATCCTAGGAACTATTATCATGTACTATAACCCAGAAATATTCTTTAAGTTTCCAGGCCTGGTGAAACTTTGCATTATTTTAGTTTGTTATTTACTTTCACCAGTTGTCTATCAGGAATCTGGAAATGGTTAAATCAGATGTTATTAGCTTTTTACGACCATAATCATGAATTCTTCACAAAGCACTTAAAAATACAAAAACATGATGCTTTAAGAACTTCCTTCGAAAATAGTAAATAACCTACTTTTAGAACCTTACGCTTTTACAAAAAAGACTAATAAATTCTTTGTTTTTTTTTTTAAGTTCCTAAAATACAATTGCACTGAAAAATGTCATTCATTTGTTCTGGCAAAAAGAAATTCCATATGAGATATCACAATTTTTACATGCCCAAAATTCTTTCTAAAAGCAAGTAAGATCCTATGAAATGGACAAAAAGCAGGGAAAATGAAGACTTTAATTCCAGTAATAAAATTGATGTTTCGTGAAGAAACAACGTCACATTAAATTTGTGTTCATTAATTATTTTAGACCTTAAACTACAGGAGCAGAACGTGTATTTCATATTCTTGATGCTTCTTTTCATGTGGAAGAATCTTCCACTAGAGTAACAATTCCGGGCTCTCACTCACTCCATTGGATATAAGAAGTGACCTTTTTGGAAGATGAGTTTGAGTGAAGCGATTGAGCACGTTCACTCAGTCCTTGTTGCTCTGTTTCTTTTTAAGGAGCTAGCTTTCTGTATGAGGCGCCCAATTGGCATCAGGGCTAAGGAATATAGTTCTCAGCAATGTCACTGACTGAGTGGCTAAATTTTTTGTTATTGTACACCAAAGACAATATCTCCAAAAACTTGGTCAATAATCAAGTTGACATTTTGACAATTCTTTATTAAGTATGTGCTTATTTATGGACAAAACAGTAAATCGTATATTTAATAATGAATAAATATTTTTCTCTACCTCTCATAGGTGTTTTTAGAATGATCATATTGATGACAAACCTTCTTAATTGTAGTTAAAAAAGGAAACTATTAAAGGGAAATATCATTATTAATATGGACATTTTTCCCTGACCTATAGGAAAACCTATAGCACATAAACTCTGCAGAGGAGCACGGATTCATGTAATTAAAATAATAATTAAAAAGTATTATTACTTTAATAAAATACAGAGATACTAAAATAAAGTCATATAATAATTAGATTGTGTTCCTTTCTCCCTGTATCAGGGGTTTAGAAATGGAGCATGCATCTTTAGAATCTTTTTTTTTGAACAGGAAGCTATAAGACAAATTCTAAAGATTAACATTGGTTAAACAAATAGTTATCATTTTAAATGAAAAACATAGCAATAATGATGCTCTGCATTTTGTTACCTTTTATCTCTTTAAATGTTTTAAACTTTTATTAAAAATAGATATGACAACATAAGCTGAAAATTAAAATGAATATTTCATAGCCTAGTAAGTTTGAGTAATAGGTTAATTAGAATTTATTTTTAAGTATATTACCTGAAACTAGGAAAAACCTAAATTTGGGACACTAACTATAGCTAGCTAGATAGCTAGAGAGTGATAGATAGACTTAGCTGTAGGATAATTTGAAACCCTATACACATCTGGTATTTATGACTATATTCATGAATTTCAGATAAAAGATTAGCACTTTACACAATGAGATTTAATGATCAGCACAGAACTATGTTGGCTATTTCAGAGCAAATTAGAGAATGATTTAGTTTATTTTCATTTTTGTAAGGGATTTCTAGAAAAATCAATTGATATGTTTCTAACTTTAATGATGAATTCACCATGCAATAAGTTTGCCATGTAAATGCAGCAGATATATCTATAAATTGTATTGGCGCTACTAACAACAATGAATAAAGCATTGCCAAGTGTCATTCGTCACACTAAGCTCTACATTTTCAAATTTTCACCACCTTCAAAGATGGAGTTAATTCAGCATCCTGCTCCTATGCCTCTTTTGTTAATCTCCTTCAGCATTGTTGCATTTTAATTTATCCAAGCTGGGATAAATGCAGAGGATTTGACAAAACCCTTTATGAAGCAGTCACTTGAGTCAGGCTATATTCCCTTCTTTCCAGCATGCAGTATTGTGCTACCAGGTCTTTGAAGCAATCCCATCTTCTTTTTTACCCCATTTTTACTTGCTACCTGACCCGTTTTACTCAGCAGTCATTCCATATGCTATTGGATTTTCTCCTTTTGGTTGAATGACTCAGAGATTTTGTTCATCATTAAAATTTATATATGGCAGCCGCAAAAGCAAGTAGGTTACAGTTTCCTCTATGGCCTTTTATCCTCCAAATATTTGGAAAGTTAAATGAAGTAGCCACACTCCTTGTATTAAGACATCTATGTGTTTGGAATCAAAGGCATATCATTTGGCATAGCTGATTTATGATCATCCTACGGTCTACGTTGCTTCATTTTGGTGTGACTATTCTATTTTCTGAAGGTCACAGCTGTGCCATTCCCAGTGTATTCACACTCCGCTCCCTGCCCCTACCCACACCTTTATCTATTCCAAAGGGGCAGTTCATGAAAACTGCAACCACCTGAGGTTTAACAGGTAATCTCCCCACATACTCTTTTCATTCAGCTGTGACTGCTCTCAAATTATTATCCCCTTGATCACTCAACAGAAGAATCAGAGAGCAAAGTTTCATTGTGATATTTTATCAGCAATATGACTCATATCTTTAATTTTATATTCTCCAGTTTCCTTAGTCACTTGTCTGCTACAACTATTTCATCCCTTAGCAGCATCACAAGTGACCATTACACTTTTTGAATGTTATATAATATTTATTTGTTGAAAGACAACTAGTAGCAATAATGTTACCAGCTCTTAGTTAATATCAGCCCTGATATTGGTTCACTTATAGTGAACCCAGCATATACGGGGTTAAAAACAAAAGCACACATTCCCAGATCCCTTCTTCTTTAGTTAACGTTTGTTTCTTTAACCTCTGACTTACTGAGCTTTACAACAAAATAGAAGTTACAAATTGTTAAAGCCCAGATAGCCTCAAGATGGGCTCCCACTAAAGTTGTGGCTGACCACAGAAACTTGAAGTCCAGAGAATATCAAGAAAATGAAGTTTCCCAGGCCCAACTCCTCAGCTTCCTGATGTCACAGTCTACCTTCCACCATAGACATAAACGGCCAAGGGCACTCACCTGAGAAATCCTTTGTCCCCTCCACTGGAAGCAGCCCCAGACACAGGGCAATGGGAAAATGCTGACCAAGAAGGCCACAGACCCCCTCCTCTGCTGAAAACCCCACATAAAAACCCTGACCCGTTTCTTAATGGGGAGCCAGTAATGTTTCAGGCACACGCCCTTGCTTTGCTCTCTTTACCCAGCAAAGAAAAAAAAGCCTTTCCTTGCCCACTCAAAACTCTGTTCCCGTTATTTGGACTAGCATTGGGTTCAGAAGTCGAAAATTTGGTAACAATAAGTTACTGCTGAATTGAATTTCTTTTTCTACTCAACCAGAAAATAACCGGTTTTCAACATTCTACATTATGCTTATAGCTAGAAGAGAGCAACGTTGGAATTCTCAACAATATTTCAACCTAATTCTTTTAGAAGCACACTGGCTAGAGGGTATAGGGGATAGAAAGCTTCTCTTATTAAATATCACTAGGGAAAATTAATTAATATGTGGTTATATTTTTATAACATTTTGCTTTCACTAAAACTTACTTGAAATCCTCCAGGTTTAAAACTTTTTAAAATTTCCTAGGTGTTAATTATTTTAATACCTTTTATTTCAAAGTTCTCTAAAAATCATTGAGATAGATGAATTACGTTTACACAAATATCTACTGAAGTAAAGAACAGTATTTAGAAGATTTTTAAAATTATCTGTGAAAGACAATTCCTTTTCAAATACCTTCCTAAAATCTATTTTTCTGCAGATGATTAAGGACAAATGGACAATATAAGGGCGGTATAATGAAGTTGAATTATAGCTTTAGACTTCATTGCTTTTGTGCAGCACAGGTTTGAGTAGGACTGAAATGATTTGACTTAAAGAAATATATGTTGTATTACAAATGATAAAATATCTTCAAGTAAGAAAGCTATTGATTGGTTTTATATTCCTCACACTAAATGTATCAATGAGAATTGATGTCAGCATCACAGCAGAGTGAGTTATTCCTTTGTCTCTCCCCTCTAATTTACAACCAATAGGAAATCTATTGACCAACAAAGAACTTTTTGCATAGCACACCTGTGAGATCTATACATCTGAAGGTAAGTGGACTGGACCTCCTGGAGGCTGTGTAACTAGGCGACCAAAGGCAGCAGCTCCTGAGACTGAAGGTTCCAGGATCTGCAGCCATGCCTAAGACTAGAGGCCCCAGGAACTGAGGTAACATCTGTGAACACAGGCCCCAGGAATCCAAGTAGTCCATGCTCCAGGAGGTGCCATAAATCACTGCAGACCAGTGATGGGAGACTCTTGGAACCACAAGATACCTGTGAACCACCCCTTTTACCCTTCCCTAGCAGTGGTGCCCCAAACAACAGCCCTTCTATCAGGAGGGGCTGCATCCAAGGTGTAGATACCCCTTGGCAGCAGTGGTGGTGCCAATGACCTGAGGTTTCAAAAGCACACCAGTGCTGGAGACCAGAGGCCTCAAGAGCAGCAACAGTTCCTGTAGCTCAGACCCCATCCCTCCCCAAGCAGTGGCAGGTGGGGACTGCAACCTGAGGCTTCAGGAAAGGCAGTGGTGCCCATGAACCAGCCCCCTTCCCTCTCCTGGCAGCAGCACCTTCAACACTGGCCTTCAAGCAGTGGGAGCTGCATTCAAGACCCCAATCTGCTGATAGCAGTGGTGCCTGTGATCTGAAATTCCAGGAAGTGGGTGAGCATGTGAGACCAGAGGCTGTAGAAGTCACAGTACAACTCAAAGCTCAGCCTCTAACCCTCCCTGACCAGTGGAAGGTGGTACCTGCCTGCTACTTAAGTTTTCAAGAGCCACAGCAAGGCCTGAAACCCAGCCTCAAGTGGTGACACCCTCAACACAGGTCTTACCAGCACCAAGGGCTGCATACAGTGGCAGTGGCAGTGACGCCTGTAAAACCAATGCCCCCCAGCAGTGGAGTTGCCTGAATCCCAAGATAACCTGGGAGCAGCAGCACAGGTAGCATACGATGGCAGCAATGCCCCAACCCATGGAGAGCCTGTGGAGAGCCAGGAGGGGAACATGCAACCTAGGTGACCCCAGAAGCAGGAGAGATGCTCACACCCCGGTGACCCCAGTGGCAAAACGTGTGACTGCAGCAACATGGTAAGCAGCAAGGAGCCAACAATCTCAATGGCACAAGCAACACAAGGAGGGCACTGATGACACCTCTGGCAGAGGTAGTGGAGGACAGAAAGCACAGGCTCTCAGTTACAATCAGAAGCAGCTCAAAATCAAAGTAAACTAAGCTGTGCCAAAATAAGAAAGGTGTTTGATACTATAAATGTACTGGAAGAGGAACAACTCATCAAGCATTATGAAGAGCTACAGTAACTTGGTAGCATGGTAGCACAAAGTGAAAATGAAGACTCTCCAGAAATCAAACAATGTCACAGACAATTACAGTCTGACAGTGAATTCAAAACAGCTGTCATGAAGGAACTCAATTCAATGAGTGCAGGAATAAAATTAATGAACAGAAGGAGTACTTCACCAAAGAGATTGGAAATCTAAAAACAGAAAAAAATTATGAAGATGAAAAAACAATAAATAAGATGAAGAATAAAGTAGAAAGCACTAGAAAAAGAGCAGACCATATTGAAGAGAGAATCAGAGAGCTCAAAAATAGTAATCTATAAATGATTCAGGTGGGAGAGAACCAAGATTTTTAAAAAATGGAGAAATTCGAGGAGAAATATCCAATTCAATGAGGAAAAGCAACATAAGGATAATGGGTATCCCAGAAGGAGAAGAGAGGGAAAAAGACCAGAGAGTTTATTTCAAGAAATAATAGCTGAAAACTTCCAAACATGAAGAAAGAACTTAGTATAGGAGTATATGAAGCTAACAGAACACCTAACTATCTCAATGCAAAAAGACCATTTCCAAGGCACATTATATTAAAAATATCAAAAGTTAATGACAAAGAAAAAATATTAAAGAGAGAAGAAAATAACTTACAAAGGAACCCCCATCAGGATATCAGCAGATTTCTCAGCAGAAACTCTCCATACTATGAGACAGTGGAATGGTATACTCAAAATATTGAAAGATAAAAACTGTCAGTAAAGTTATCCTTCAGATATGAAAGAGAAATAAAGACTTTCCCAGACAAACAAAAGCTGAAGGAGCTCATTGCCACTACACCTGCCTTAAAAGAAATGTTGACAGGAACCCTCCTACCTGAAACCAAAAGGCAAAGGTATACAAAGCTTTGAGCAAGGTGATACAAAGACAGACAGAATCATACAATTGCATCTCTATATCAGAATAGGATAGTAAACACTTAATTATAATATAAAGGCTAAAGGGAAAGAAAGTATCAAAAATAACTACTATCATTTCAATACAGTAAAAAATTCATAACATAAAAAAGGATAATTTGTGACAACAAAAACATAGAAGGGGAAAAGGAAAAGGATGAAAGCTGCATAAGCAAATGGAGATGAGATGCTATCAGTAGAAAAAGGACTATCTCACCTATGAGATCTTTTATAGAAACCTCATGGTAACCTCAAAACAAAAACTCAGAGCAGAGTCACAAAACAAAAAAGATAAAACTGAGAAACATAACACAGAAAAGCATCAAATTGAAATGGTAGACAAAAACATAGGGAAAAAGAAACAACAGAAATACAGCACAACCAGAAAACAAAAGAAAAAAAGGCAATATTAAGTCCTCATATATCACCATAAATGTAAATGGACTGAATCAAAAGATAAGGAGTGGCTGGATGGAGTAAAAACCAGGACCCAGCAATACGCTGGCTCCAGGAGACCCATCTCAGCTCTAAAGACAAACACAGTCTCAGAGTGAAGGGATGGAAAATGATGCTCCAAACAAATGGCAACCAAAAAAAAGCAGGTGTAGCCATACTTATATAATACAAAATAGATTTTTGGCCAAAATATAACAAGGACAAAGATGGAAATTATATAATGATAAAGGGACATTCCACCAAGAAGATATAACACACACACACACATATATATATATGCAGCTAACATAGAAGCAGAAAAGTATATAAAGAAACTATTAACATGCTTAAAGGGACAAATTGACAGCAACACAATAATAGTAGAGGACTATAATACCCCACTAACATGAATGGATAGAGCAACCAGACAGAGAATCAACAAGGAAACATTGGCCTTAAATGAAATATTAGAACAGATGGACTTAATAGATAGATAGATAGATATAGATATAGATATATGTAACATTACATCCAAAAGCAGCAGAATACACATTCTTCTCAAGTGCAAACGTAACATTCTCAAAGACAGACTGTATCTTGAGGAAAAAATCAAGTATCAATAAATTTAAGAAAACAAATCATTTAAAGCATCTTTTCCAGTCACAATGGTAGGAAACCAGAAATCAACTAGAAGGAGAAAGCTGGAAAAGTCACAAATATTTGGAAACTAAATAACACATTAGTGAACAACGATTAGATCAATGAAGAAATCAAAGGAAAAATTGAAAAATACTGAAGCTAGTGGAAAGAAAAACAAAACATATGAAAACCTATGAGAGGCAGCAAAAGTGCTACTAAGAGGGAAGTATGTAGCAATACAGACGTACCTCAGAAAACAAGAAAAATCTCAAAAAAACAGTCTAACACTACACCTAAAAGAATTAGAAGAAAAAGTACAAACTAAGCCCAAAGTCAATAGAAGGAAGGAAATCATACAATTCAGAGCAGAAATAAATGAAATAGACACTAAAAAGACAATAGAAAAGATCAATGAAACTAAGAGATGTTTCTTTGTAAACAAACAAAATGGACAAACTATTAGCTAGACTCACCAAAAAAAAGAGAGACAAGGCTGAAATAAATAAAATCAGAAGTGAAAGAGGAGAAATTACAATGGATACCACAGAAATACAAAGGATTATAAAAGAATACTATAAAAAGCTATATGCCAACAAATTGAGTAACCTAGAAGAAATGAAGGAATTCTTAGACTCATACAACTTCCTAAAATTAAATTAAGAAGAAACAGAAAATCTAAATAGACCAATGGCAAACAAAGAGATTCAACCAGTAATCAAAAACCTCCCAAAAAACAAAAGTCCAGGACCAGACGACCTCTCTGGTGAATTCTACCAAACATTCAAAGAAGATTTATAACTATACCTCTCAAACTCTACCACAAGATTGAAGAGGACAGGTAACTTCCCAACTCATTTTGCAAGCCCAACACTACCCTGATACCAAAACCACACGAGGACCATACAAAGAAAGGAAAATTACAGACCAATAGCATTGATGAACATAGATGCAATGCTCCTCAACAAAATATTAGTAAATTGAATACAATAATAGATTAAAAGGATCATACACCACAATCAAGTGGGATTTATTCCAGGGACATAAAGATGATTCAACATCTGCAAATCAATCAATGTGATACACCATATTCACAAAATGAAGAATAAAAATCATATGATCATCTCAATAGACGCAGAAAAAGCATTTGACTAGATTCAATATCCACATCTGATATAACTTTCAATACAATGAGTACAGAAGGAAAGTATCTCAACATAATAAAGTCCATATATGACAAACCCATAGCCAACATCATACTCAATAGTGAAAAACTGAAAGCTACTCCTCTAAGAACAGAAATAAGACAAGGATGATCACTCTCACCACTCTTATTCAACACGGTATTGGAAGTTCTAGCCAGAGCAATCAGGCAAGAAAAAGAAATGAAAGGGATCCAAATTGGAAAGGAAGAAATAAAACTGTCACTATTTGTGGATGACAAAAATTATATTTATAGAAAACCCTAAAGAATCAACCAAAAAACTATTAGAAATAATCAACAAATACAGTAAAGTTTCAGGGTACAAAGTCAACATACACAAATCAGTCACATTTCTATACACTAGCAATGAACTAGCAGAAAGAGAAATCAAGAAGATGATCCCATTTACAATTGCAACAAAAAGAATAAAACACCTAGGAGTAAATTTAACCAAGGAGGTGAAAGACCTATACACTGAAAACTATAAGACATTGTTGAAAGAAATTGAAGACATAAAGAAATGGAAAGATAGTCCATGCTCGTGGATTGGAAGAATTAACATAGTTAAAATGTCCATATTACCTAAAGCAATCTACACATTTAATGAAATCTCAATGAGAATCCCAATGACATTCTTCACAGAAATAGAACAAAGAATCCTAAAATTTATATGGAACAACAAAAGACCCCAAATGGCCAAAACAATGCTGAGAAAAAAGAACAAAACTGGAGATATCACAGTTCCTAATTTCAAAATACACTACAAAGCTATAGTAACCAAAACAGCATGGTACTGGCACAAAAACAGATACACAGATCAATGGAACAGAATTGAGAACCCAGAAAAATACCCACACTTTTATGGACAGCTAATTTTCAACAAAGGATCCAAAAGCATATAGTAGAGAAAGGAAAGTCTCTTCAATAATTGGCGTTAGGAAAATTGGACAGCCACATTCAGAAGAATGAAAGTAGACCACTGTCTTATACCATAACCCAAAATTAACTCAAAATAGATTAAAGACTTGAATGTAAGACCTAAAACCTTAAAACTTCTGGAAACAAACAGAGGCAGTATGCTCTTTAACATTGGTCTCAACAGTATATTTTGAATACCGTGTTAGCTCAGGCAAAGAAAAAAAAAGAAAAAAGAAACAAATGGGACTACATCAAACTAAACAGCTTCTGCACAGAAAAAAGAAAAACAAGAAAAAACAAAAAGACAACCTACAAATTGGGGGATGATATTTGACAATCATATATCTAATAAGGTGTTAATATCCAAAATATATAAAGAACTCATACAACTCAACAACAAAATAACAAACAACCCAATTAAAAAATGGGCAGATTGTCTGAACAGGCAGTTTTCCAAAGAAGGTATACAGATGGCCTCACTAATTATTAGGGAAATGCAAATCAAAACTACAATGAGATACTACCTCACTCTTGCCAGAATGGCTGTAATTACCAGACAAGAAATAACAAGTGTTGGAGAGGATGTGGAGAAAGGTACACCCTCATACACTGCTCGTGGGAATGCAAACTGGTATAGCCACTGTGGAAGACAGTATGAAGATTTCTCAAAAGACAAAAAACAGAAATATCATATGATCCAGCTATTCCACCACTGGGTATTTATCCAGAGAATATGAAATTAACAATTCAGAAAGATTTACACACCACTATGTTCATTGCAGGATTATTCACAATAGCCAAGACATGGAAGCAACCCAAATGCCCATCAATGGATGAATGGATAAAGGAGATGAGGTATATATAAACAATGGGATACTACTCAGCCATAAAAAACTTGTCCCATTTGCAACAACATGGATGGACATTTAGAGTATTATGCTAAGCAAAATAAGCCAGACAGAGAAAGATAAATACTGTATGATTTCACTCACATGTGGAAGATAAACAAACAAATACATAGGTAAGGAGAATAGGTTAGTGGTTACCAGAAGAGAAGGGGGAGGGACAGGACAAAAGGGGTGAAGAGGCACAGGTGTCTGGTGACAGATGGCAACTAGACTTTTGGTGGTGAATGTGATGCAGTCTATACAGAAGTTGAAATATAATGATGTACAGCTGAAGTTTATATAATGTTATAAACCAATGTGACTTTACAAAAAGAAGGAAAAAAATAAATAGAAGTATCAAAGTTTAAGGAATGATAAAATGTAATTATTATTTCATAACTTTTGTCATATTCCAAAACTAAAAAATATTAAAACATAATTCAGAGTATACTGAAGTAATTCAAAGCAAAACAATAGTAACATATTGAAATCTTAAATAAACTGTTTTTGTTATTATTTCACACGTGGTTAAAATGAATAAAGGCACTGATAAGGACAAACCAGTGAGCAAAGATTTTAACAAAAATCAAAGGACAGTTCTAGTTTCAGCATTGAGATAGTACTGAGGAAGAGGTGATGAGACAGCATCTGAAGATCAGACATAATTTCGTGGCTTCGAACTCTGTCACTCTCTACAACATAAAGGCAGTTTGTTTTTGTTTTTATTTTGAAGTAAATCTCAATAAAGCTATTTTTTTCTCATGCATGTTTTTGTTTTGTTTTGCTAGGAAAGATATGCCCTGAGCTAACATCTGTGGCCAATCTTCCTCCTTTTCTTTTTTCCCTCTCCAAAGCCCCAGTCCATAGTTGTACATTCTCGTTGTAAGTCTTTCTAGTTCTTCTGTATGAGCTGCTGCCACAGCATGGCTACTGACAGAGAGGAGTGGTGTGGTTCTGCACCTGGGAACTGAACCCTGGATGCCAAAGTGGAGCATTTTAACTGCTAGGCCATCAGGGCTGGCTTTTTCTTTGTTTTTTTTAAACGAAATTCTTTGAAACAGAGGGTGAATACAGACTGGTGTTCCAGACTCTGCTCAGACAAGATTATCAATTCAGATCATAAAGACACATTAGAGCGAGAGTAAGAGAGAAGTGGCTTAGGAAATCTAAAGGGAAATTACCTTATTTTCAATACTGAGTCCATATTTTAACAATGGAATATGTGAGATGTACAAAAAGACAGAAGACGGGAAGAAGAGGGATGGAAAAGAAAAGAAAGAAAACAATGTAATTTTGTTTGTGTGTGAGGAAGATTGTTCCTGAGCTAACATCTGTGCCAGTCTTCCTCTATTTTAGGTATGGGACGCCATCACAGCATGGCTTGATGAGTGGTGTGTAGGTCCATGCCTGGGATCCAAACCCACGAACTCCAGGCTGCCGAAGCAGAGCATGCAAACTTACCACTGTGCCACCAGGCTGGCCCCCAAAATGCATTTTTATTGAGCACATTTATTTATGAGGCAAATGATTTGCTGGATGCTTTTTGTATGCCACCTTATACTGTTTCAAACGCCTCTGCCTCTGGGAAGGCTGTCTGTGCCCAAACAAGACCTTCATCCATGTTTCCGCCTCTTCTTGGCACATGGCCTCTTATCCTTGAAGACAGATTGTTTCTCGTTTATTCCTTAACATCATCTAAGCACTCATTGTTATGGGCTGAATTGTGTCCCCTAAAAATCATATATTGGAGTCCCTTATTACCTCAGACTGTGTTCTTATTTGGAAATACAGTCTTCTCAGAGGTAATAAAGTTAAAATGAGGTTGTTGTGATGGGTCCTAAACCCAATGTGACTGCTATCCTCATAAAAGGGAGAAATTTAGACAAGAGCACACACACAGAGAGAACATGATGCAAACATGAACCGCAGACTGAGGTGATAATTCTGCAAGCCAAGGGATGCCAAACCTCCCCAGAAACCACCAGGGGCTAGTAGAAAGCTGCAACAGACTCCCCTCCCAGTTCCTGGAAGGAACAAACTCTGCTGACACCTCGACCTGGGGCTTCTATCTGCCACAACTGTGAGACCATAAATTTCTGTGGTTGAAGCCACTTAGTTACAGCAGCCCTAGGAAACTAATGCTCTCACCAAATACCTGTATAAGTTAGTTGAGAAAAAGCAGTCTTCACAATAAGTGTATTAGACTCACATTATTGACCCCATTGTTCAGAGAGAATAAAGTTGATCTTCAGTGATTTTAAGAAATGTGTATGTGGTCAAGAAATCCAGAAGTCTTAGAGCAGTGATGTCATCTAAGATTTATATAATTCTGGAGATGATGCCTTTACCAACACACAGCTCTTCTTCAAACACCAATGTCAAACAATCAGAATAATGATGACAATGGAAGTGAAGACTTGTATTAAGCAAAATATTTCAGAAAAGATGGAGTTTTAGATGCTATCAGAGCATGTTGGGAGCTAGATATAACACTTGGACTGTTTTCTTAAAGAGAACTCCATTAGGTTATATATAGGAATCACAGTGACATGAAAGGCCAAAAATTACAGGAGATAATGTGACAGGTAACATGAATAAATCTGAATTAATTTCATTGTGGGACATTATTTGCCTCATATAAAGATCAACAGTTGACTCATAGTATAATTCTAATAAAAAATATTCAATTTAAAAATGTGCTCTGAAAGATAATTGAGAAAGATCTAAAATTATTTAAATATATAATTTTCAATTGAAATATCAAACAAAATTAGTTTACAAAAATTAAATACTGACATACATGTAAGACCCTAGACATTTAAGGGAAAATAGTTAAAGCAACAAATATGTTAATGTATTAGAAAATTTATTCCAATGCCTTTTGCCTTAACATATTGTTGATTAAACACGCGATCATTTTTCTACAAAGTTAAAACACTTTTTATATCATCATCCTGTTCTGATTTTAAACTATATAGGGGTTTGTCTCTCATTCTTCAATAGAGATAGCTCTCATTTCTGAAATGATATAAATGAAAATGCTTCAGAAACTATACAATCCTTTGAAAATATTACGTATTATTTGTAAAATCAAATCTTATTCTCTTCCCATAATATTTCTACAGCAAGTCACTCATCGACCTAATAACCCATGCACAAAATCTCAGAATTTTTGTTTATTCCGTACATTCAGTTAGTTAGAAATCCCCACTTATTCTTCCTTCACACTTTCTACATTATATATCATCAACCACTTTTTTTTAAACCCTAAAGGAAGAACTTCCTTTGCCTTGTATGAGACTGTTATATTCTTTTTAAATATATTATGTGCGCCCCACGTTCCTTCTCGCACTCACCTGTTCTTTCCTTTCTACCTGATTAAACTTCCTAAACAAAGTTTTGTCCGTCTTCTTCTGCTCAACAGTTTTCAGTGATTCTCATAGTTCTTCAGGAGAAAATTTAAAAACCTTTGCATTTTAAGATTCACCACAATTTACACAAATCACGACTATAGTCTTAGTTCCCAATAATGAGCAATTTCAAAAAATCCAATTCATCTAATCACTATCCCAAAAATAAACATTACATTTCTAACCTCTGTGATTTTGTGCCCATCATCACCTAGAATATACTTGGAAATTTCTATCATTTCATTTCTAATAATGCAAAATATGGGAGCAGAATAAATATTAGCTGAAAAAAGAAAACATTAGACTGTAAACCTAAAATAGGGATTAGCTCATAGTTGTAGCTTTATAAATATTTGTTAAGTGAATGAAGAAATCTGTAAAAAATATATATACATGATACATCCATAATTGCTAGTTGATTCTGAAAATCACATTACTAGAGAACTAATGATATTGATAAAACTTACAATAATGGCATTCTATAATTAAACTGTAGACTTAAATAGGAAAAATAACAGAAATTATATATTATGTAGTTTTGTTTTGAACTAACCTATATTAGAACAAAACTTGTTGAAATATTAAAAGTGGTTCCATCTAGAAGGTGAAAATATGGGTAATATCAATTTTATTTATTTTAAAATTAATTTTAAGTAAAATAAATCACTATTATAACCTACAGAAAAATATTATTTAAAAAATATGTCCTCCATTTAGATCTAGTGAAATTCTACTCTATGTACTAATCTTTTCCAAAGTACTCTGTCCAGAAATAATTTTTTCCTCAAATTCTTTTTTACCAAAGGATACAATTATAAGGACATTTAGATAGCATTTCACATAGAAATATATAATATATGTATAAAAAAAGTATATTTTTTAGAGTGAATTCTTTTGGAAGAAATGTCTAATACTTTTTGAATGGCCCATCAAATGCAACTCAGTGGTTCTCTTTCTTCCTTAATAAATATCTGTTGATGCTAATAATTAAATCATGTTTTATTTTATACTTTAAAAATGCATTCAGAATTTTGGGGCCAGCCCAGTGACATAGTGGTTACGTTTGTGAACTCTGCTTCGGTGGCCTGGGGTTTGCGGTTTGGATCCTGGGTGCAGATGTACACACTGTTCATCAAGTCATTCTGTGGCAGCATCTCACAGAAAATACAGAGGAAGAATAGCATAGACGTTAGCTCAGTGACAATCTTCCTCAACCAAAAAGAGGAAGATTGGCAACAGACGTTAGCTCAGGGCCAAACTCCCTCACCAAAAAAAAAAAAAAAAAAAAGTATTCAAAATTTTAAAATAAATTAATTTGTTTATTAAATATAATAGAATAATTTTAGTATGGGCTCTGGAATTAAAGATCAATGCTAATCATATTTAAAATGTAGATATTGATATAATGCAGTGTGTTGTGTTTTTCAGAATGTTGGGTTCACCATGCAGTTCTATGATTCTATTAGAAGAGATTCTCTGGTAAAATAAACGAAATAAATCTGAATTCTCTATCCTCTTCTTTATTTTTTGTTTAATTCTGGATTCCCTGAACTTCCCGGATAATAGAATCTCTTTTGTGAGTAGCACCTGTAATTATCCTATAAAAATAGTGGTCCGAGGTCCTTCCTAATTAGAAAAACTCCAGTGAGTCTGTACCTTATCTGAACTAGAAGAAAAAGGAAATAGTGACATAATTAATATATGATTGCAAATATTGAAAACTGAAAGATTCGCATCATATATTGATATATGTATTGTCTATCTAATACCTAAAAACGTAAACGTACTAAACTCTGTGCCAAAGTATGCTGTGCACTATGCATATAGAAGAGCATTTTTAATATATAGTCTCTGTTCAAAATATCAGTTTCCGTAGTCGCAAAATAATGAATAGTAGAAAAATCCCACTTAGAAACACTGATTAGAATTTATGTTTTGACTAACTCACATAGTATATGAAATTCCACGGAAATATCTGTCTAAATATATTTTTTAAGACCTCAAAAATACAGAGTTGGGAATTTACATTGAAGTTTGACTTGTGCTGTATGTATACTTTAAATATTAGATCTATTTCAGGAGCGAGCTGATCAGAATTTCCAGTTATACTCATTCATTCACTTTTAATAATCTGAAAAGTAATATATCTGGGTTTTTGAGGATAATGCCATCAGACAATTTATTGTGGTATTGAAATTAAGTTATGGAAAGAAAGATTATGCAATGATAGCATAAGCATAAACAAATACACAATCATTTACAATTGTATTATTTAGCAATGGCTATGCAGGCATAAGGTTGATTTTTAAATATTAGCAATTAATGGTAATAATTTTGTCTGTTTTGTGCATTGAACTTTTCAAATTCACTTTCTGTGCTCTGCTATGTTTAGAAATGAAGACAAAATAAATAAGAGGGTTATCTTTGGACTATCAGAAGAAAACAATTTGTGGAACATTTTCAAAGAAATAGAAATTTCTGAAAATTGTCTCCACTCTTGATTGCGCATTTTGATAGTCATTTCAATATCATGGTGATTATCAGAACATAGAACTATTATATATTTCTTTGACATGTTCAGCTCTGAAAAATACTATTTCTAGCAAATTATACTGTAGAATATGACAATCTACAGAATAGACACAAACACTAAACTAGTAATTCGAGTTGCCAAATTTCCTGTAGCGTGTTGATTTAAAAAAGGAAATATATACATATAATATGAGATGCACATACTGTTATACACACAGACAATGGAAGATGTAGGATTGAACTCAGAGCGATAATTCATGGGAAAGGAAGTTCCCAATAATTTTCAGGAGCAATCATAAAGAAAGGAGCAAAATAATTTGCTTCAGCTCTTAAAAAATAGCACATATAATAATCTCAACACAAGAAATTAAATAGCTTGTATTTTATCACTAGAACTTTGTGGAGAGTATGTACAAATGGCATATTACAATAAAAGGTAAATTTCATTTAAAAATCAAATAGAAAGATGAAGTTGATTCACAAGTTGAAAAGATATAAACCAATATAGAAATATGTGAAACAGAGTATAAATAAATGAGGGAAATGAAAATATATAATTATTAGACAATATCTCATAGGTCCTCTCAGGGATGCTATTACTAGGAGCAATTCTATCTGTCTTCTCTGGTCGTGTTTGGCCCATGCTTCTGGTTCCCGATATTAACATTTTGTCTCTTGGCAATAGGCATAGGGCTCTGTGCTTCAAACTAAATGCTCAGCAATAGTAACTGCTCTGAACCTTGGCTTCATCCAGTGATGAGGCTTTAAAATGGGACTGTTCATAATCACATCAGGTAGGGAATACAGAACAGGAGAGGTTTGCGAGAAGGCTGAGACTTCATGTTCCCCTCATCTTGGAATTTTTCTCCATTGACATTATCTTCTCTTTTGTTTTGTACTTCCTCTTTTTCTTTTTTTTTTTTTTCTGCTAAACTCAGCTTCAGCATGGGATAGAGAATTTGGCTCTTGTAATTTCACAAGATGCACAATAATCTGAATCTCATGGCTCATAGATTACTGGTCTAGGGAGATTTATCCTCTCTTAAGAAAACTGTACAAAGCCATGCACTGAATAGTGACATTTCAGTCAACAATGGACCACATATAAGGTGGTGGTCCCATAAAATTAGCACCATATAGCTTAGATGTGTAATAGGCTATACTACCTAGGTTTGTGTTAGTACACTCGATGATGTTCGCACAGTGCTGAAATTGCCTAACGATACATTTCTCAGAACATATCCCCGTCGTTAAGTGATGCATGACTGTATGCAATCACTTTGCTCTCTCAAAGAGTCAAACTTAAACTGAAGTGTTTTTGCTTCCTTGCACAGTGGAAGGAATGACTCAAGATTTAGTTAACATACTACAACATCATCTTATTTTTCTATCTCTGCTCCTAAAGCTCTCGCCTCTAGTTCACTCTTGATCTGAGTTCCAAAACACAGCAGGAGAGGGCTTAATTAGCTGCTTTCGTTCCCATAACAAGGATTGACGGCATCCTTGCTGGGAATGAAGGAGCTTTACTCTTACCTCAGGGAAGTCAATATTTTGTGGCCTTTCATTTGCAATATACTATAGTCTGGTACCAGTTTCTATGTCAATATTTCAACTAATAGACACCCAGTTCAAAGAAACCTAAGTAAAACTTTAAATTTACTGACATACATGTCTGGGGAGTCCAGGGATTCTTATGTCTTCAGAGATTATTCAATTACGTAATTAGTACTTTCTTACATTCTTTTACACATCTCCCTGTGGGATGGGGCAAGAACGACCACATTCGGCCTGACATTTCCACAGTGAATAATTGAGCTTAACTCTTCCTTTCATTGCCCAAATATCAACCCCAGTTAAGAGTTCTGATTGACTCTACTTGAATAACATGCCTATTACTTGAGCCATTCATTTAGCCAAAGGAATTAAATACTATGTTCAAACAAGACCAGGTCACTTGTCCACATTTGTGAAATATTGGGGAGAAGTGAGTGATTAATTAACCATTACGATGGTTAATTGTACACATCAACTTTACTACGGCCATGGTACTCAGATATTTGGCCAAACTGTCTGAATGTTGCTGTAGAGGTATTTTTGATGAGATTATTATTTATACAAGTAGACTTTGAGTAAAGCATATTACCCTCTATAATGTAGGTGGGCCTCACCCAATCAGTTGAAGACCTTGAAAGAAAAATGATGGAGGTCCCTGAAGAAGAGGGAATTCTGCCAGCAGATCACCTTCGGACTCAAGCTGCAACATTAACTTTTCCCTAGGTCTGTGGCCTGCCCACCTTGCTGATTTTGGACTTGCCAACCTCCACAATCATGTGAGCCAATTCCTTAAAATCTTTCTTTCTCTCTCTCTATGTATATACGTAGATAGATAGATATACATAGATATCTCTATATTGCAGAATTTACATATTTATTATATTATTATTACATATTATTCCTATTAGTTCTGTTTCTCTGAAGAACCCTAATATAGGCAATATGATTGGTAGGCCCCCAGATATACATGTCTATGGCGGTGAGGACAGTCTGTATTTGAAAAGATGCTGAGGAGAATAAAACAATAGATGTCCTCTG
Organism: Equus asinus; assembly: GCF_041296235.1. Taxonomy (NCBI): domain Eukaryota; kingdom Metazoa; phylum Chordata; class Mammalia; order Perissodactyla; family Equidae; genus Equus; species Equus asinus. Next base: position 7,742,735 of record NC_091796.1, read on the forward strand.
CAATATCCCAAGTACTGACCTAAACACGGCAGGTGATAAGAAAAAGGGGGGAAATAACATGTTCCCTCAAAAATTTTACAATTTTAGATAATACAAAATAACCATGAAAGTACTAAATACAAATTAGATTAAAATCGAAGTTTATTTTTAAACAAACGGCATATAAAATAGTGATAAAAATGCAGTAAAATAAACTAGACGAGAAATATGAGGAAATTTCAATGGATTCAAAAGAAAGAGAAGTAACAAATATTTTCATGCATGAAAGGATATTTCAGTTGAATCTTGAAGAAAAGGTAGAATTTTAATAGGCAGATGTGAGAGACAAAATTTGTTTCAGATACAAGTCATAACACAAGGATGGGAATGGGGAAAATATCACATGAAACATTCAGGAAAATGTTTAGTGAAAATATGCTTTAATTTCCAAGAAAAAAACATGTGTTGAGTTTGACCTTTAACAAAATAAGCAAATACACATATTATTTCAAGAAGTTATTATATATATATGTGTATACTAAAAATTATGAATAAAGTGCTGATTTTTAAATATATCTAGATACATACAGATGCAAAAATATAGGTATGTGTATCTGTGAGTTAATGTACATACATGTATTTCTTAGCTCTGTCTGCTGAGAGGATCAGAAGCAATGATACCCTAGTAACCATAGCGTACTTACCACCTAGATGTTGGTCTGTAACATTGTTCACGTTCAAAGACACAGGGATCTTTGGAGCAGTGATCAACTCCAGTGCTAGAGCATGGAAAATACAACATGAGCCTGTAACATCATTTCGTGGTGCTAGGAAGTAAGGCAACACTAAAAAAGTGTGGGCCAGGCTTGGTAAAAGAACACAGGAGCCAAACTGAAGGAGTTTCTAACGGCCAGAGTTAGAACAATTTGAGAAACAAGGTAGATAACTAATATCCATTCTGATATAAACAAATCTTTGGATAGATAAATAAGAGACAGCTCTTCTTAATTGGAAGGTGAATTCCAACTAAAAGAAGTGGGAAATAGAGAATCATCATCAGGTAAAAATACCACAATATTGTGACTGCTCCAGACAAGGTACATCCATTATGCCAAAGTTAGTGGGTAAAAGTTTGTAGAAAAATAAGATGTTCATAGTCTCAAAGAATCTCCTCCAAGAAACTCATCAATTATACAGGGATATATGGTATTTTTATGGTGAAGAAACCCAGTAGACACCCAGTTAAGTAAATCACAATTAATGAGACATATGCACGTCATTAATCCCCTGATATGATGCATTGAGGAACAACAGCGTTTCTGTGATATTCTTGCAAAATTTGCATAAACTTAACTCTGATCCTGAGAAGACACTAGACAAAGCTAAAGTAAGGGACAGTCTACAAAATGAATGGCATTCAATGTCAGGGTCATGGAAGACAGAGAAACGGTCATAGGCTGGAGAAGGCTAAGGAGAAATGACAACTATATGCAATATGGCATCTTCAGTGGACTCCTAGGACATCGAGAGAATAATTGAAAAACATCACTGAAATTAGAATGAAGTCTACACTACAGTAAATGAAAATGTACCAATGTTAAAGTCCTTTTCTTGATCATTGTACTGTGGTTCTATAAAATAATATCATTGGGGAGTAAGATGTGGACATAAGGCAGCTTTCCATATTGTTTCTGCAACTTTTCCCTAAGTCTAAAATTAGTTTGAAATAAAAAGTTTTTAAAAAGTATATGTGTATACACACATGTGCATTCATGTAAATCGTTTGCTTTTTACTGTCCTATAGTCTCTAGACATGGTTTGAAAGTTCCTAAAGAGGGAATGTCCTTGTTGCCTCCATTCCCTGAATTATAAGTCCTACCCATGACAACCTCATATTATGCCTAATTACACAAAATTACAGTATCATTTCAGTAGTCTAAGAATTAAAAATATATATCACCTAGTACAGTGAGACAAAGATCTTACTGACACAAATAGTGAAAGCTTTTCCATTTTATTCAAAAGCACAATCAGTAATAAAGTCATTGCTGAAGAAAGCTTCCTATGCACATGTTTTCTTCATTGTCATCGACACATGCCTAAACAACTTAAAATATTTAAATGTATGGAGATTTTATCTAGAAAAGCTTCCCAGGAAGGATGCATATTGGCTACAAATAAGATATTTTCAAAACTAATTTATGTTGCATTGTGTTATGCAAACACGTTGATACAAGCACACTTGAGTGGACGCTGATAAGAGGCTAAACAGAAACAAAAGCAACAGTTAGGAAAAGAGAATAAGTCTTTTTAATCTCATTTGATGAAAATTTTGGATACTCCTATCTAGAAAATTGCCCCTACACACAAATATGTAACATTTAGAGGAGTTCACATCATTGGGTTTAGAGTAAGTGATGCAAGTTTAGTGATGAAATCAGCAGTACTGAAAATGCAGAGGACTTTGGGATTTCTAGACTTAACTTATGCCTACATGAGCGTTTTGCATGACCATTTTTATTAAATTACAAATCAATCAAGGTAAATGAAATCAGGAGTCAAATTATATATTTAATTAAACTGATCAATTATTTGACTATATTAAAAGTTTGATCAAGTCAAATGAATTATTAATGCACTAATAAACTTTTTCAAAAACACATTTTAATATTTGTTAAGTACGATATAAATAAATCTTCCCACAATTGCATTCACAGTCCCCGAAACTCAGTTCTTCTAAGTGTCATTAGATTTCCATGATTATGATTTCCATAATTAAAGCCATAACTTAGCATTAAGGGTAAAATGACACTCTGTATGTGATTTTCTTTAAACCACTTTATGAAAAGAAAGATGTGGGTAGGAAGAAACATTGATAATGGTTGAATCTTGGTGATGGGATAGTTAGAAGGTCCTTTAACTCTTTGCCCCCTCCCTTTCTCACTAGTCTTATCTCTTGCTAGTGTAGGGGAGGAAGACATTTCCTCTTCCCAAATGGGGGTTCGTCTGGCCGGAGAACAAATTAAATTCACATGAGACAGAATAGCAAGAGAAAATTAAACAAACCTTTATGAGGAACCATGGCCCGGGGCCTTTCTTCCCCAAGGAAGAAAGGGAACCAAAGAAGTGGGGTGCACATAGTGGTTATATACCCCCAAACGGGGTGTTTCACATGTGATTGAAATGTCCCTCCCACAATAGTCACAAGATTGCCCTGTCGGCACAGTGCTTGATGGACACAGCAGGTAGTGGTCTGCTATCTCGGTGGGCATAGCAGGAGGCAAGTCTATTGTCTGGAGCTGGGTGGTCACAGGTGAGCGCAGCAATCAGTTCCTTCCCTAAGGAAAGATGCTTAATCCTTAAAGAAATGCCAGCGTTGGGAGGGGGAGGGAGGTCAGTTACAGGAGGTTACCAGACAAGCACAATAAAATGCAGATTTAAGTCCTTGCCTTTGGTATTGATTAAAAGTTTCTAGAGAGAAGGTCATCTCCTTTCTTCTTCCTGGTACAGAGAGGGAGCCACCTTTTACAGATAAAGATTTACCTTACAAATGTAAAGGCGTCCTAACAAAGGGCAAGTTCCATTCCTCAGAGCCTCCTTCCCTGTCCCAGTTTATCAAAAGCAATCAGCCTCAAATAATCCTGATGCTAAAGAGACATACCTTGGGGTGGCCAATTTCAGGTCCCCACACTAGTCTTTGTCTTACTCTAGCATTACTAAACAGCTTGAGGTTTCCCGGCAATAGATTATTTTTCATGCCTCTTTGCATATGCTGGTCCCTCTTTTAGGAATTTTTTTTTTTGTAATACTACTCAATTCAATTCCCTCCAAACTGTTCTTCCCTGGCTGGCCACTTTGATACCTTTCGACTCAGCTCAGGTATATATTCCTCTCTGTCAATAGAACAAATCTTTCCCACAAGATTCACTCTTTTATATGCAAAATATCTGTCAGAATGTTTACCCACAAGGACCTGGCAATGTGCATCTTTGTGCTAGCTCTGGCTATGAACAGTCAAATACAGAATCTTGTTCTCATGCCCATCTGTAGTTAGATTGGACATCTCTCTTTCAGGTTGTGGATTTGTAGTAGGCTGGAACAGCTCTGTTCCATCTATTTCATTCTGTGGCCCTGGCTAGAGGAGCAAGGGCTACCTAGATAGCATGCTCCTTGTGGCAGAGATCAGAAGCTTCCAAAGGCATGAGTGGGAATGCAGACGCCTGTAAATTCATGAAAGTGGCACAACGCTATTTCTACACACATTTCATTGAACTATGGCAGTCAAGTGGCCAAGCTAAAAATCAATGGATAAGAGAAACATATCCTGTCAATGGACGTGGGTGGTGGGGCAGGGGAGTCAACTGCTTACAGCTGATCTTACTGCTTACAGATTATCTATCACAATCAATGGCTGGGATAGTCTTTGGTGCATTGTAGGTGTTTAATACATTTTAATGTGCCTAATTGCTCTTAATAAAACATTTCAATGGTTTACCATTTTTAAAATCCTATCAAGTAAATAGATTAAAAGCAGAGTCAAATATACCTCAGTCATTAACATAGAGTTTTACCACCTTGCCTGCAAGTTCTCTGCTTATTTATCTGCCTCCTTCACTCCACCATGATGTCTTGTCTCATTAGTATCCTTACCCCTTGGTAGTGGGCTTGACATCTGGGAAGTGAACACTAAATGTTCATTGAATAAAGAATAAAGGAACATCAGTTAGAGAGTAAAAGAGGCCAGAAAGAGATCAAAGCAAAGCTAAGGCAAAACAAAGCAAGCTGCTCATGTGCCAAGAGCATCTCTCCTTGTTGAGCTCATAATTGGTGCTTCAGCATTTACTAGAATTTGTTCTTCCCTTTGAAGTGATAGCCAAAAACTTTTGATTTAACCAGTTGCTATCATGAGTATAATTCATCGTAAGGTAAGCACCTAAATTTGCTTTAGCTTGCTAATTTTTAAGTCATATAGGATGTATGATGCAAATGCAAATTGAGCAAGATTAATTTAGGTTTGAAGTCCCTAGAACCACAGAATAATGAATAATGAAATATTTACAGCTCAATGAGTTTAGACTTAATCTAATCTCGCTAGCTGAATTAGGATGCAAAAAAGCAAATTAAAAGTAATACTAATAACAGAGACTCAATAATATAATTGGCCATAATCATGTACCTATGAAGGTGCAGAGTCAGAAACGGACCTTAGCTGTCCTGTTTTGGTTTCAGCATTCTTTGCATTTCCCTCCTCTTCCCCCGTATTTCCAATTAGTTTTACTATAAAAATATTATAAATATTAATATATTCATATCATACAAAAATACTAATCTCTTTGATATGCATTTCTCAATTAGGGCATTACATTTGTGAAGAGATTTATGCATAATTATGGACAGACCTTGAAAACGTTATATAAAGCAAAAGAAGAACCGAAAAAGGGAAAACTAATATGTGATTGCATTTATATAAAGGTAGAAGGCAGGGATTCCAGGAGTGGTGACTTCTGCTGAAGGGGGGAAATGATTGCGGGAGGATGGAGGTGGACAGGGGTTGGGGGGCCGTGGGAGATACTGTTCATTTACTACTTCTTCCACTAGGCAGTTTTCACACAGACCTATCCTCTGTATAGACTGTTGTTTTACATCCCTGCTACCAGTTTTCCTCACTGAACATGCTCAAGTGTATTTTCAGGTTCTATGATGCTGGTGTTCTCTAAATCTTTTGGCATTGCTCTCCAGTTTGTTTTTCCTGGAAGTCCTAGTTCCCTAATTCACAGTGCAATCTGATCTCAGGGTCTTTTCTCTTGATGTCAGTGCCTCTGTTGCAGATTTCTGGGGAGATATCTTTTACTGTGCCATCCTTTACAAAGATGATGTTGCCAAGGATGACATCCTCCATTCTCTTCTGTTCTTATGCACTTTTCCTGGACACTTCCACGAGGCACAATGCTCCAGTGACAAATGCCTTACCATAATGCCTTTTTTTGTACTACAAAGGGAATAAAGGCATTATAGAAAATCAAATAATCATAAAAAGAAAATGCATCTCCCTCCCTTCTCCCGCTATGCGTACACACGTACAGAAACGCAGAGATCAAAGAAAGAAGCAAAAGGAAGGCACAGAAGAAGGAAAGAAACCCTACAGACATATTCATCCATACACACACACACACAAAATAGAACAGTCAGTTGGGATTTCTTCTTACAAAATATTAAATTTTGTTTTTGGAACATAAAACATATAATTTATCAAACTTGTTTTCATGTTATAAATACATATGACTTGAACATATTTCTAGAACTAAAAAATAATACAATATATTTATTCCACTCTTGATGTTCAGATTCTTTTATCTTTAGTTCAAATAATGTTAGGTAGATGTCCTTATTGCTACATATTTGTATAAGAATAAATCCAGGAAAATGAAATTGCTAAATTGAAGAGAATGGACATTAACAAATGGCTCTCCCAAAATGTGACTACCTTCCTGGCTTAGATGCATGAAAGTGCTGATGATGCCCACTTGTGCGAGGGGAGACAGCGTTGGGCATCTTATGTATTATATGAAGGGCATTATTTTTAGAAAAATATTTTCTCATTGTCACTTTATTTTATTTACTTGATTGGCAATTAGGCACAAAAAGTGTCATTATTTTCATTTTCAATAGGTATGTTGTATTAGTTTCTTATTGCTGCTCTGACAAATTATTACATATTTAATGGCTTAAAATACCACAAGTGTATTATCTCACAGTTCTGGTAATCAAAATACCAAAATAGTTCTCATGGGGCTGAAATCAAGGCGTCAGCAGGGCTTAGCTTCTTCTGGGCACCCTAAAGTAACATCAATTTCCTTACTTTCTCCAGCTTCTAGAGTTTTCCCACATTCTTAGCCGATTGCCCCTTCCACCATTTTCAAAGCCCGCAGCATTATATCTTCAGATCTCTCTCTGAATCAGACCTTCTCTTCTGCTTTCCTTTTTAAAGAATTATTGTGATTAGACTGAGCCCAGATAATCCAGGATAATTCCTTATTTGAAGGACAGGTGGTTAGCAGCCTTACTTCCATCTACAACCATAACTCCCCCCTGCACCTAATTTAATATCTTCATTGGCTTGGGAATTAGGACCTGCGCATCTTTAGGGGCCATTATTCAGCCTATCACCAATTTTAATATCTAATTCTTAGATATGTATACAAATAGATAGAAGAAAGACAGATGATAGGATAGAATAGATAGATACATTTAGAAAGAGGGAGACTTGAACCTTTCCACGATTTTTTGCCTGAAGAGAGAAGTGCTATCCCCTATAAAGTTTCTTGTTTTACTTTCAAGAAATAATGCCCTCAAAACTTGTTTTGCTTTCAAGACATGCCTAAGAGCAAAGCATTCTCATATTGTCTTTTGTTGGTTTCTGGAGAATGTTACCCTCCAGGACAATCCACAATTCTAGGCTTCAGAATGGGAAAGGGCTGTACTTTTCTGTTATAAAGTAGGACAAATTGAGTTGATTGAGAAAGGAGGTGAAAGAAAATTAGGAGGCCTCAGGCATATTCTTGGCAGATTTTAGGGAGCAGTGCACGTGGAAGTGGAGGCTCTACAATTAATTTGTAGATTAAAGACTTCCTGTATTGCCATTTTGAAGACTGTCGTTCTAAGAAATTGTATGGCTCCTATAAACCCTTCCGTCTAAGCTTAAAGGTGAAAAAACACACAAAAAACTTAGATTTACTATAATTTTTCCTTAATGAATTAGGGCTTTACTTGCCTCTGATTAGTAGAGAGAGAGTTAGAACAAGGAGAGTCGAATTTATCTTGATGAGAAAATTTGTTTGTGTGTAGCAGCTAAATGCTAAGTAGGCAGTATTTCCTTCCTTACTTGGAACTGGCAGTGCTCTCAGTAACCACTAACCATTAAATAGTACTTATGCTATGCTGAGAATGATTCTAAGCAGTTTTCATAGATTAATTCATTTGATCACCCTCCCCTAAAAAACATGAAATGGAAACTATTGTCATCCTCATTCTAAAAAGGAAAAACACGGAGGCACAAAGTTAATAGTCTCACCTAAGTAATAAAATAAGCAATTCGTGGAATTGAATTTGAACCCAGACCATCTGGCTCCAGTGCCCCAAATAAGGTTTTACAGAGGATGTTTTATTTCATTCCATATGCAGCATTGGGCTGGGCCACTCCTCCATCTGAATTACTGCACTATGTCTTGAAGGTATTAATAACTTCTGAGCCTGTACTGTATAAAACGTGTGGCGCTGAGTTCTAGGAATTCCAAAATGAATAAAGCATCCTTAATATTTAATTTTCATTGGTCATTTGAACAAGAATTAATGTTCTAATTGGCTATAATATTTTTATAAATTAAAACCTGAACTATATTATCTAAAATTCCAAGAACATTGAAAGCACACAGCCCATATAGTTAATATACTTTACAATGCTATGCTTCTTCATTTATTTCCCAAACACTTACTGAGAATATATCGTGTGCCAAAAACTGCTAGACTCTGGGGATATTCAAAGGTATTTAAGACCTTCTCTACCAAACCAGCAGGAGAAGAGATACCTCAAAGAGATTTTGGAGTGTAGCTTATGTCTAGTGGGGTGAAATCCACAGTATTCTTGAGAAAATAGTTTTGGCAAAGGCACTGCCATCTTGGACTGAAAGGGACACAGAGGCAAATAAGAGGAGGCTTTTGGAATCCTGAAGTTCCACTGTCAGGAAGCAGGCTGACAAAACTGCTCAGCTGCAAATATGTGTTACCTCTCATGAAAAGGAAAAGATGATTCAGAGATTGGACCCAAGATCCCAGAGTGTTCTTAGGACCTGATTCTCTGGGGAGGAGAGCAACCTAGATGTTACACAGGGTGTCAGAGATTAGCACTTGGCAGAAAGGCATGAAATGCTTTTGAAGTCTCCACAGAAATACTAATAGCACATATGGGAGGAGATCAGGAGATTGAATTTACTTTGTAATCAGCTGGGACCAGAGCCAGGATGTATCAGTAAAGTATTTCCTGCAACCACTTTGTAACAAACCCCCACAATATTCAAGGGCATAGAACCAAATAACTGCTTATTCTAGCTCTTGAATCTGTAGGTGGGCTGGGGATTGGCTGAGCTAGGCTGGGCCATGCTGGGCAGTTCTGCTTCAAGTCGAACATCCAGCTAAACTTGGTCTCTAACTGCAAGTGCACTCAGTTCTACTCCTGTGTTTATTGTAGTGCCCAGCGTACTTGAGAGGAAATCTTTTCCTTGCACGGCAGAATCACAAAAGAGCTAGCCACAACATGCAAGTAAATTTTAAATCTCTGCTTGCATTATGTCTACTAACATCCTATTGGCTAAAGCAAGTCTCATGGCCAAACCCAACCTCAACAGAGCAGGATATGACACCCCTCCTGTGTGGGTCAGGCAAGGGTGAAAACCAGCTGAATGTATTTTAATCTACCCAACAGGGTAATTTGAGTTAGAGCATTTCTAGTTATCTTGATGGACTAAAATTTTCACACATGCATAGCATGGAGTGGGCATGGAAAAAAAAAATGCTCCAATGAATAAAACTTATTTAACCAAAAGGCTGAGAGCTAGCCATTGCCCTTCCATCTCCAAACTTAGAATATTAAGTGATTCAATACATTTAGAAACAAAAAATCCTAAAAATTAATAAGAATAGCCTACATACACTTATAAAACACGCAGATCACTGAACTATGAAGGATAGCCCTAAGGAATATCCATTTAAAATTAAGGCAGTAAAATGTAGGGTACTCAGTCCAGCTCGATTTTACCAGAGATAGAGGACAAATATGTAATATGTGTGGATGATGTGCAAGTATGAATCTATGTCTGTAATGATCTAACAAACATAAATATAATATCTGCATACATATATAATTACATTTGCAAGTAGATAAAATAGTTGCTATGATAAGTGCATTACTTGGGGACACTTTTGGAAAAACTTAGTTGAATCTGTGAAAAGGGAGATAGTAAAATGGGAAATGGAGACTAGGGTGCTTGGACAAAATATTCTTGATAGCTTAATTTACAGTAACTCTTATTGAAAACATGATTTTAGCATTTGGATACTTTTGATAACAATCAAAAAATTTTTATTTGCTGAAAATAAGAGAACTTTTCAATAAGACGATTTCATTGTAAAGCAGCTTATATTCGTAAAAAAAAAAAAAGGTGTCATATTTGTATTGTTTCCTACAATCCTTTGATGAAAACATTACAAATGTTGTCAAACTACTTACATTTTCCAGGATGTAACATGCTTTACGTCCAGAGAATGTTTAATTAATTTACTGATTAATTTTTTAATGCAGTTGCTATTTAGCAGCTGTCTTGACAAAACTGCCTTCCTCATTACGGAAATTGTACTTGTGAGAAGAAGTCAACCATGGCAAATGGACTTATTGAATTATCCAGCTCACCAATTATACGGTATAAAATTATTCATCCTCATATAATTTGATCAGGAAAAATCATTTATGTTTAGCAACTCTGTAAAATTAGATATTATGCTGCAGGATAGCTGCAATTTTAAAAGTGTCTGTAGTTAGAAAACTTTTAAAATGCATTTGAACATTGAATTATGGTCTATTTTCTCATACCACTTTGTTATAAAAAAGGTTAGTATCTAAGTAATTGCTCCACTGAGCCCACTTCTCTCACCATTTAAAAAGCATCACCTAGTTGTTTAAATGCAAAATGCCCATCAGTTATTATTATTGACTGTGCAATTTAGTGAAGATCTCATTCTTATTACATTTCAATGTTTATAAATTAATGAATTCAGAATCAATTCATTTCCTAATAAAACCAACATAATTTAATTGGAAATTCCTCTGTATTATCATGATTATAGGTATATATTAGAAGCACTGTAGCAAAGCATTTATAAAGGTTGAACTGAACACTTAACATTTCTTATTCAGAGTGCTATGCTCAGCATTAATATTACTTTCCAATTTATTTATAGGTCTTTGTATCTTATCGTATTTAAAGACCACGCTTGATGTATTTTAAGATTACTTTTCTGTTACAGCTAACCAAGTGGATCTAAATAGGCTTATCAATAAAATGAATACTCCAATGAACTAAAATTAAGCATTTTAGCCATCATTTGAAGCTATACAGATTAAATTTTTCTATTTGGTCAGTTTTTCTAGACATCTTCCAAGTACCATATTACTCAGCTAAAAGTCAAGAAGAATAGGTATCTATCTATGTTTTTCTATGAATCAATATATTTATACATCTGCCTATAACATATCTACATATCATTTTAATATATTGATATATATCCATATACCGTTAACAATCTGGAGAAAAATTAATGACAAAATATCAAAGAAAAAAGTTCCTCATTGACATAATGACCAACTGATTAAGGCATCACAAAGGGAATATACATTTAGCATGATGTGTTTAAATTTTAATTCTTTTCTTGGTTAAGGTGGGAGTCATATGAATGGTACTTTGTTTTCCAAGAAGCTTTGCCAATGTAATTGGCTGAAAATGGACAGATGGGAGAAGAGTCATTTAATATATGTGATTGTCTCAAAATATACAAAAATATTCTCAAGAAAATGTTTTGCTATTTAGCAAGCCACTCATCCTAAGAATTCTCTAACAATTTTTGTAAAAGATCACGCCTCTCCAAACAACTGGTGATTCCTATATTGTTTTAGCATTCTCATGAATACTGGAGGAAAAGCTTATACTCTGAAAATGATTTGCAGTTTGGCTGTAAAATAGTTTGTTAAATCCTAGGTCTAACCAAAAGAATCAATAATTTTCATGATATTATTGTGTAATAATTCTCTTATTATCTTCTTTATAAATACATATTACATCTTTATCAGTTTTCCATTAATGTGAGGTGGCTATTGTTGCTTTCATTTTACAGAGAAGAAAATGAGGCCTGGAAAGGAAAAGGGACTTGGTCAAGGTCACCTGGCTAGGATGCGGCAAGGGTCAGAGCTGAACTTTGCTCCTAAAAAGCACCAACTGTTTTCTTTCTATTCCAAATGCTGCTTCTACTGAGGAGCCTATCCTGACCATGCTGAGGGGTACTCCCTTACCTTCACTAAGTCTGTCCTCTGATGTGTGCTCACTTACAAAGAAAAGTGGCAAAAACATGATCTTAATACATACTGTTAATAAAAGATATGCCTAAATCATAAGGAATCAGAAATTCTGACATGAAAGTATGGGAAAAACATGAAACCAAAAAAGCAGTTGGTTTAGCTTTGCCAAAATCAGATAACGTAGGAATAAAGGGAAATCATTCTTAAGGACAAAGAATCACTATCCCACAAAATCATTTAGCTCACAAAGAATATACGACAACTATAAACTAACACAGCATAGTCTGAAGAAAAACTGGAAGAGTGACAAAACTCTTCAATGTTAAAGGACAAAAACTTCACCTTTCTGAAAAAATGATATATTAAAAAGAGTAAATGGTCCTCTAGTTAATATTTATAGAACATTGTACCTAAGAGCTAGAAAATACACACATTTTAAACAAAGAGAAAAAAGTAAAAGAAAACTATAATAATCTAAGTAGCGGTAAGGAAAGGTCTATAAAAACATGAAAAATTCAGGACAACGTGGAACATATTTTCTGATCAATTTTCGGTTACAAGAACATTTCTGATTTGGAGAAGGATGGAGTAGCTTATATCTGACTAGTTTCTTCACCAAAAACAACTGGAAAACATGGGAAAAATCTATTGTAGGTATCAGACAGGGGGTGGACAGCCCAGAAGATCCAAGATTCTGGAGAGCAGAGAACCATGGAGAGGTGAGCTGATGCTCTATGCTTACCTTTTCCCTGGAATATATTTATCAAGTGTGGGCAAAGTACAAGATTCCAAGAATCTCAACTTTGTTTAGGGAAGAACCAGCGCTGGGTGACACGACACCAGCAGTCCTTTTGACTATTTCTTGGAGCAGGAGAGACAAGACTGAAGTCATGAGAGGATAAAATTCCTTTGAGTTAGGCATAATAGACAACTGGCTCTGAAATACCACTAGCTCTCCCTCAAGACATTTGTCATAGTCTGAAGCTACAAAGAGCAGGATACAGAAATGCTATGCAGAAATTCTCAGGGATGCAGAGAAATGCTCAAGAAAGAAAAGCACACCAGTAACTAAGTTTAAAGTCCAAAATAGGGTTACACTGTGAGGCAGCAAAACAGAGGTAAGAAAAAAAAGCTTAACTAGCTTCAAATTTGCTTAGTCTCTCATGGGTTTAGGTAATCGGCCCCATATTATCAGCAAGCAGAGAAATGGGTAAATTTTCTCTGGTCAAAGATAAAGTCATCAGGACCTGGTAAAGCTGTGTGTGTGTTTTTATTTAATTCAAGCTGACATGTACTCAATCAAAAATTATTAGGCTTGGGTAGAGACAACACCATATGATCAAAATCAAAAGGAAAGGAGCTGGCCCAGTGGCGTAGAGGTTAAGTTCACGCATTCCGCTTTGGCAGCCTGGGTTAGTGGGTTAGGATCCCGGGCACGGACCTACACACTACTTGTCAAGCCATGCTGTGGCTGCACCCCACATACAAAGTGGAGGAAGATTGGCAAAGATGTTAGCTCAGCAACAACCTTCCTCACCAAAAAAAAAACATAAGAAACACATGGACAATTCACGAAGATGTTAGATATGAACTTTAAAATAACTGTGATTTACATATTCAAGAAAAGAGATTAAAATATGGAAAAGTATATAACACACATACTATATTATTCTATTTATATCAAATTCAAAAGCAGACAGAAGTCAGGATAGTGACTATGCTTACACGACAGGGAATGACTTTGAGGGGACAGGAGGATGTTTTCTGAGACCAGGATCTGATCATGATTTCGTTCTTGATCTGAGCACCAGATACATAGATAGGTTCACTTTAAGTAAATAATAAGCTACAGCCTTATGATCTGAGCAATTTTCCACATTACACTTCAATAAAATGTTTACTTAAATAAAAGTAACTAATCAATATGATGAACAAAGATTTAAAGATATGCTTGGAAATTAAGACACACATAAGCCCTTGGATACACACAAACACATTTCTAAATATCTGTTTAATTCTCTCTTCCATGAAAGAAGAAATATTAATGGAATTATAAAATAATTTGGAACTGGAAAATATTAAAAAAAAAACTATCAAAACTTCAGATGAAATTAAAGTGGTATTTTTAGGGAATCTTTGAGTCTTAACTATTCGTAGAACAATTTATTCAAAAAAATGCTGAATATTAATGCCTAAATATTTAACATGAAGTTTTATAAAATTAAGAGAAAAACATGGAGGGGAAAAATTGGTAAAGATAAGCCTGGACAGAAATTACAAAAGAAGATAAAGTAGCGAGTATTAAAAATCCTGTTTCTTTGGTTATTTAGGAAAAAAATAATAAAATTGGCAAACCTCAGACAAGACTTTTAAAGAAGTAAAGAAGAAACAAAGAGATGTGGAGGACAACCACAGTTTTAGCAGACATAAGAAAAATATTAGAGAAAATTAAAATTTCTTTGGGTCAATGCATTTGAAAAGTTAGACAATCAGGATAATTTCCTAGAAAAAAATATGTCAAATATATGCCTATACACAATCAAGTATAAATAAAGAACCTGAATAGTTCTATAATTACAATTGAATTATATAGCCTTCGTAAGAGAGAGAGAGAAGAGACAGAGAGAGAGGGACCTAGATGGTTTTGCAAGAATAGGTTACCCCAAATCTTTCAAAAACTGCACCAGGGATTAGAAAAATGGAATTCTTCTTACTCTTTTTTTTTAATTTTTTATTTATTTTGTTTTGAGGAAGATTAGCCCTGAGCTAACTACTGCCTATCCTCCTCTTTTTGCTGAGGAAGACTGGCCCTGAGCTAACATCCATGCCCTCTTCCTCTACTTTATATGTGGGATGCCTACCACAGCATGGCTTTTGCCAAGCAGTGCCATGTCTGCACCCGGGATCCGAACCGGTGAACCCCGGTCTGCGGAGAAGCAGAACATGCGAACTTCACTGCTGCGCCACTGAGCCAGCCCCTCTTCTTACTCTTATATAATGCAAATATAACCATGACATCAAAATGAGAAAAATATATTGATAGGAAAAAATAAATAAGTTAAGGATTGATTTCACTGATGAACTTACATATAGAATACTCTAAAGAAATAATTAGCAACAATTTATAAAAATATTATATTATGAACTCATGGCTCATTTTAAGAATATAATTTTAATACCAGAAAATCTATTGATATCATTCACCAAAATAAGAGATTAAAGAAAACAACTATATGATATGCCAATAGGTCTCTAACATGTATTGAAAAAAATGTAATACTCACTTGTGATAAAAATAAAATCTCCGGGCCCACTCCCAGGGCCTCGTGGTTAAGTTTACCTGCTCCCCTTCCGTGGCCCGGGGTTTCAGCAGTTCAGATCCTGGGCACGGACATGGCAATGCTTGTCTGGCCATGCTGAGGCGTGTCCCACACAGCACAACCAGAAGGACCTACAACTAGAATATACAACTATGTACTGCAGGGCTTTAGGGGAAAGAAAAAAAAAGAAAACAAAAATAACTTAGAAAAGTAGGAAGTTAAAATAATTGCATTATCCTTAATGTGATCAAGATCATATATAAATGAATTTAACAAAACTTTCAAAAATTCTACGTGGAAAAAAGCTTAAGATATTATTAAAAGATATTAACCAAGGTCTAAATAAATTAATAGTTTCACCAGTTGTTGGATGTGAAGACTCAAGATCAAAAAGAAGTCCAGTTTTCACTCTTTATTCCATTAGTTCAATAAAAATCCAATAAATATTCCAGTAGACTTTTTGTAAGAACTTGACAAGAAGATTATAACATGTATATGAGAGAGCAAGGCTTCAGGAAAAGTCAAGACTATTTCAAAGAACAAGGTCTGTGGTATTCTGTCAAACAAGTAGAGAGTCTTATTAGCAAGCTGTTTATTGGCTAGTGCTCCTAGTTAAACAAAACATAATTTACATTAGCTTAAGGAGAAAGATATGTATCTATGGATATTGGTAAGCTCCCAGAATCACTGGTGTCTTGAGAAAAAGAGGCTCAGGGCTAAGTGTCCAGGAACCACTTCCTAAGTACAGAGTCGGTCTGATAAGGGATGACTGCTGTCATTGTCCCTTAGGATGAGAGAGTTTGCCATTCTGACCCAAAAGCAAGCCACCAAGCTGTTCTAATGAGGCACAGTCACTGAGGTCACTGACGCGGACACCAGATGACTCTGCCTCATCTGTCACCCTCCCCAGGAATCGTGTCTGAATTGAATTCTCCCTAGATGTGTGACTGGAGACACCTAGACAGCACATGTACATTCTAGCTGCAAGGGAGACGAGGAACTGAAGGGTTTCATTTCTATCATAATCTGGGAAGATGGGTTTCAGAATAGAAGGAACAATCAAATGTGGAGAAGGGATTGCATGACCTGGGTACCCATGAAAGTAAGATGTGGGCTACTGCTGTGTAATTAAGGAGGAGCATGAGGGCTCTGGAGAGAAAAAGAGTACCATGGAAAAGAAGAGAGTCACAGCCCATTATGGGAACGCAAAATGCTTAATCATTTAGAGAAATATCAGTGTAAGGATGGATTTCATTAGCAAAACACACCCACAAAAAGATATAAAGTCCTATCTTCCACTTGACAAAAAAGACTATAAACATAAAGAAAAGGCAAGTCTCGGATTTCAAAAAGATATTTATAGCGTATTTGACTGGCTAAGAATTCATCCAGAACACTTTTTGAGCAAAAAGTCCAAAACACTTTTTTTTACGATGTCCAAACATCTATAAAAGAAGATGTCCTCCCAAAATAATTTTAAAAAGAAAAGAAAAAAAAAAAACAAACAACTAATAGGCAATCCCAAAGAGGAAACGTTGATGTTCATTAGCAATATGAATATGTGTTCTACCTCATAGTAATCAGGGAAAACATCTTGTAACAAGATTACATTTCCCACCCTCTTCATTAGCAAACATTTAAAGACCTGATAATGACTAGTACTGACAGGATGTAAGGAAATGCACTCATTCCAACCCTACTGCTGGAAGAGCTGATTGCTCTAGTCACTCTAAACAGGCATTTGGTTACATCCAGTAAGTTTGGAGGTGAATATGCCCTAAGACCCAATTTTCCATGTATATGGAGATATATACAAAAACTATACATATATGCTTAAGTATTTGCTGCAACATAGTTTATAATGAGAAAACATTGATAATCGGTAAAATGACCATAGACCAGATAATGAGTAAATTTTATATGCAATGTTATACAAGTGAAATAAATCAAGCAAAGCTGGTATTGTCTATGTGAGTAAATATCAAGACCACAGTGTTGAGTAAAATAAAAGTTAGGTCCTGAATGATTTAATGCCATTTGTATAAAGTTTTTAAACATACAAAACAATATTAGATGGTTATAAATGCATCTACATTTTACGACAGTTTAAAAGCACACACAGGAACGAAATATAACAAATACAGGATAGTGTTGAGTTATAAGGATACATTTAGGAGTGGATTGAGATGAAGAAGTGTAGAAAAAGGGCTTCATTTGTAATTGTAATGTTTCATTCCTTAAACTGGGTGAAATTAAATTAGTGTTGGTTACTAGTATTGTCCATACATATTTGTACTTGCAAAATAATACATATAAAATTAAAAAAATGAATAGTGCTACATCACTGAACGATTATAGTGTGATGATGTGTAAGTATATGATTTTTTGGAAAGATTTTACCAAACAACTTTTACATGTCTTGGCTTAAATAGAAAGAGATAATATATACAACACCCTGGAGGATACAGAAGAGGCAGCTCACCAGCCAAAGCTCAGGCTGCCCCAGTTGCTTCTAACGGCTTAGGGATCAGCTTCTCACCACAAGTTGCAACCCATCCCCCTTCCTCAGCTGGAAAGCTCTGATCTAGGAAACTGGCTGCCAGAACAGTTTCTACTACAGTCGAGTTACCACATCCAGAGACTGGATGATCGCATTGTAGACTCAGATATCTGATGGCTAATTGACACAAGGGTCAGGGTGATCTTGTGGACATGGATGCAGTGACCAAATTCACAAAGACTATGAGAGGAAAATAAAAATACCAATTAGCTTATTAATTTGTGGATAGAGAACTATTAAACAGATTATAAAAGTATGCCCTCTGATCCGTCTTCTAAGTAGCATGAACTCAGGGCATGATGAGTTATTTGAGAAACATCATGGTTAAAAACATTTACTTTGATCGCCTGACAGTCACAGTGAGACAATGACTTTGTCTCTGTGAGAAACTATTTTCTTTGCTTCCAATACCAAGAAGATTCTGTTCAGATTGAATGAACCTATCCCAGAGTGAGAACCGGGAGGTTGACTCTGTCTATATCTCCAAGCTCTTTGAGGACACAGTATTTTGCTTTTAAACAAGGAAGAGATTTCAGGAACCTCAAAGTTGTCATTTCTCCTCACAAAAGTAACAAGATTTGCCTCAGTTTTAATCTAAGAAGACAATTGTTTTGTTGATCATTTCATAATATCAACTCTTCTGCTCTATGTCTTTTTTAAAATATCGGGTTTAATACATTAATAGGGTTTAGACATAAAGCAAATAAGTAAAAAAGATTTGAGTTTTCTTTAATCCAGGATAGCAATTGCCGATTTTTTCTATACTGAACAGAGCAAGAGTTTTCTTCATTTGATATTCCTAGACATGAATATTATACCAAATATTGCAATTAAATTATTTGTTACACACTCTTATTCTAAAGGAGATCCATTTCTCAAGATTAATATTCAATTTTATTTCTTGAGTCATTAAGAAATTTAAATGAGACCTAGACGCTCATCAAATGGCATCATACTTACACAGCCACAAGTACGTTTCATGCAATATTCAGCAGTTTCTAACAAAGAGCAATTACTACAATTCTTATTCAGACACTTGTTATTTCTATCTTCTACTAGAGGAATTCATGGAATATTATTATGCATTTTGTAAACTCTAAATTAAAATAATTAACTTCTAGTGGGTGATAATGAACTGAAAAATAAATACTTTGCAAGACTCAGGTATCATAACAACGTGACATTATTTATTTGGAACTCATTTAATTTCACTGTGTAAACGACATTTCCTTTCCAATATCATTCAGTGAATAGATGTCTAGCTCCTGTGGCATTTGACATTTGACCAACATTGAATATCAAGAGCTTTTTCTCAAGTGCAAGTAATTCAACAAAAATAAATTATCTGGAGGACTACGAGTACTACAGAACTCAAGGTTGGGATATCAAGGTATTGGTAATGGGGTAGATTTTTTAATAATAACTCTTCGCAGAGGATTGTGATAGAATCAGTTTTAGTCCCACTCTCATAGGCTAAATTAGACTTTCACTAGCTTCAAAAATGGGCTTAGTGATCAATGTTCCTCCTCAATATTTCCATCGTCAGAACTGGAAGTGGAGTATTAATTAAAACAACCAAGGTCTACTTGTAAACAGACCTGTGATGGTCAGTATATGGCTATGTTCCTTGGGGTTCCTGTTCTGGAAGCTAAGGTCTCAAGGCCTGACCTTTCCTTAGGAGTCAAGAGAGAATGTAAGAGGCACAATTTTGAGATCCTGGATCTTCTGAGTTACAACATCAAACTCAGGAATGGGATACAGACTTAGAGAAGATACTCCAGTCAGGATTAAGGAAGGTACTTTTGACTGGTATACCCTCCATCTGGTGACTCACAGAAATCAAAACAGTGATGCATAATCACAGTGTCAGATCCGATCATGGAGAATGAAATCTGACATCTGAGAAATGCTCAACAAATTTTCATGGATAGACATTAAGAAAATATAATTTTACATAAATTCACTTTATTTTCATTGTATATTTAAATTATATGTTAAATTCAGGAAAATTATCCTCACTTCAGAAAACACTGGAATGAAAGAGGATACACCATGCTATTATGATGATATGAAAAGCAATATTTTACAGTAGACTTATCACACTGTACCAATTCAAAGAAAAGAGCATTTCGTTTTTATTTACCCTTTAGTACAAGTGACACTTGATTGTATACTAAATAGGAAATTAATGAGATAATCATGAGGAAATAACTATTATTATATTGCAGAAGAAACTTCAGAAAAATTCATATTATAGATTTATACATACCTATATAAAGCAATATTTTCCAAGAAATTGGATTATACTAAAGGCTTTTATGACTTTTAAAATGTTTATCAAAAAATGTTGAATATTTTCATATATTATATATATAATTGTAGTAGTTTTATAGTGCTCCAATATGGGACACGAATTAATTTATTTATTCAATATTCTACTGTCAAATTTAGGTTGTTTTCCATTTAAAATATTAAATATAATACTTGAATGACATATGGATCTAGAAAATAATCAAATAAAGTTAAATTATTATGCTACATATTGTTAAGGAATTGATGCCTAATACCACCTTGAAACACTAATCAGTGTAAGCGTCATTAAACGTGATATGACCATACATTTTGTATTTCATGAAATAGAAATTTCGCAGCACTACCTATGAAGTATTCTAAAAGTTGAATCACAAATCTAATCAAGCCTCTATAGCTTTTCAAATTTGCAGGAAATTCAAGAGATAAAGGAAAGATTTAAGTTCATCATAAAGAAGCTACTGGCCAAACTCAGAGTGAAAGACATTCTATAGGATAAATAACCGTATTCTTCAAAAAAATCATTGGCATTAAAAAAAAGAAGAGGAAATGATGTTATACGAATGCTCTTAAGAAAGAAACTTAAACAGTATAATGACCAAATATAGCGTGAGGAGAGGGGCCACTTTGAAAATTAGGATAAATTTGAGTATGAACTGGCTATTAAATATTTAAAGACATGAGAAATTTTAGAATTTTGTCGGGTGTTATAGTGGTACGGTGTTTATTTTATTTTTTAAAGAACTTACAGCTTAGAGACACACACTGAAATGTCTATTGGTTCAATGATGTGCGTCCTGGGACTTGTTTCAAAATACTACAGAATAACAAAGATAGATATGCATATATAAAAATTTTTTAAATATTGATATTTAATGCAGCTGTGTGAGGTGGTAAGAGTTCATTATAGCATTCTAATGTTGCACATTCGAAAATTTTTATAATCAAAGGTAAAAAATTTTATGACTATGACTATTTTTTGCTTATGGTTTTTAATATTAGTGAGTTATTTACTCTTAATAAATTCCTAGAAACTGGTCTTCTGGATCAAAAGGAAAGTACTTCTTAAGGTCATTACACTTTATACGGCAATTATCAGTTATAGGAAGAAATGCTTATAACCCTTGTTAAATGGTTATTATCAGTCTTTACCTAAATTTTAGATAAAATATAGTATATCACTACTCTTTTAGTTTATATTTCTTTACTTAATAATGAGATTCACTTATCAAAAATATCTACTTAGTGGCTTTTCAAATTTCTTCTAAATCAACTGCATGTTGAATTTCCTATCTCTTTTTTATTCTTTAAGAATCTATCTATTTTGATTTGCAAAAGTACTTTACTTATTAAGGATATTAACATTCTGTCTGCCCTAAAAATTACAAAAATCTATTTTAACATGAGCATTTAAACTTTGTCTATACATTCTTCTGTGAAGAGATTAGAAATATTTAGGTAGTAATATTTACCTCTCTTCTCCATGTTAGTACCTGCTAGTAGGATCACAAGTTGAAAGTGAGAAAGAAGAAAGCCCACCCGATATCCACGACCTTGTCTGTTACTATCAGCTAGGCCTTGGAATTTTGTGTTGGAAATGAGCAATTTCACGGAACTTCAGTATCAGACAACGCCAGTTAGTGACCAAGATGGATCAAAATAAATACAAGACCACTCCACAACAATACTTAACACAGAAAAGAGGTAAGCTTTGTTCAAGTCACAAATATGATCAAGCATCCCCAACCTGGTTAATATGAACGTTTGCTGCTTCTTTACCAATTGTGGCTTTCACCATAGTTTAGTTTACTCCTCGTAGATAAGATTTATTAAGATACATAATCATAGAATTACCCTTGCTTCCAGACAGCATCCAATCTAGAGCAAAACCACACTTCTTTAACTCTCCCCTAAAATCAGCAAATAAGACTGAATCTTCAAGAAGTCCTTTCCAACACCCTATTACTAAGACACCACATGGACTCCAAGATATGAGTTCTCCCATGTTGAAAAACACAATAAACCTAACTTGTTCAACTACAGATATGTTTCTAGTGGTCTGTAAGTAGGAAATTAGCAAAGTAATAATCTGCTGCAATGTTATACGGTTTATCACATTTTCTCCTAATATGTACTTCCTTCATGTAATTTTTTAATAATTAAAATGTTAATACATATGAAATTCTTTTGAGTCTGTTAAAAGATAATTTTTCCTAGTTGATTAACCAATTTTAATGTATTGAATTATGCACTCATTATCTTTCATTTTCCATTTTTACCATGTCATGTCAAAAACTGTATTTTAAATATTTTTCCCAATAAAGTATCAGAAAAACAATATACACTTTTGTGTGTAAATCTACAACTTTGAAATTTAGCTTGGTTTAATATTAAATATTAGGAATAAATGAAGAAAGAATATATTCTGAAGCATTTTTTAAAAATTGAGATTTTTTTTTGAGATGCATTAATGTTTAGAATTTTTAAAAAGTCAAGATTTTTGTTTGCATTCTCCTGACAGTTTCATGTTCTTTCATGCCTCCACGTTTTTACCTGCTTTTTCATTCTTCTACCCAGAATACGCTTCCTCCTCTGTTTTTCAAGTTACCACATTCAGCCCTCAATTTAAGCAACACCACCAACTGAAAGCTGGCTTGGGCCTTCCTTCTCTGTGCACCTACAACATTAATCACATCCTAAAGGATTTTACTTACCCATCTTGAGGTAAGGACCCATCTTTAATTTCTCCCACTTGTCTTTTTTTTTCCATCATCTGTCTCCAACTAATCAATAAGCTTATCAGAATGTCTCATTCATGCTGGTTTACCCAATGCCAGGCAAGCAAAAGGGATGCAATGAATGTTTATTGAGACTATGACTGTGTTTCCTATAACTGTGAGTCAGTTTTAGGGCTCTCAGGAATGATGCCAGGTAAGGAAGATATGATTCCTGCCAAGCCTCTCTTCACTGTTGATATGTCGTCAGTTTATAACTTTCACTGTAGAGAAAGACCCATTCCCATTTGAAGGTCTAATGAAGAGAACAAAAAAATCTAGTATTCGATAATATAAAGGGGAGGGTTTAATGTCACCAAATTGTAATTGAAAGAGTGATGATTTATGATTCTGTACCAGCCAACCAGAGACACCTTTCTGAACATGGACATCACCCTTTTTATATGGTATATCACGACCAGCTTATGGAGGCAGGTGCTTTCCAGAAATGGGAAAAGAGCCCAGTGACCAAGGAGCTGTGCAGAGGGCAGGCTGGCGAAGGAAGGGAGCCTGGACTTGTTAAGAAAGCCTCTCTTTCTCCTCTCAGATGGAAAATGAGCAAGTCTGAGGCCTGAGGCTGGAGCCTAAGGGATCTACGCTTGTGTTTCACTGATCTTCATAAATATTTGCTGAATTTGTCAAGTAAATGACCTTTAAGCTCTGACCAGGATGTCTGTCCTATAACCCTCCTCTTAGGAAGATTTTTCTCCAAGAATAATTCTTATTTCATCTCCTGAATTGCCTCGGGACACCTGCCAGCAGCTTTTAGTCTGTTAGTTTAGCCAAGCACGCTTATTTGGCCTTTAGTGAGATATTTTATTTTTCCACTGGAGTTAGTATTTTATAGCTTTATCGTATCACATCCATATTATTTCTTTTTAATTATATTTTCATATACGTGAGGGAGTATTTCACTGGTCGTCCAAATATGAACAAATAAGCATCGATAATTTTTTGGTGTGGTTGGCTCTGAAAATACCAATGTACCTTTCCCAAATTGATCTCACGTTTCACCACAGGGGCTTTTCTTGACATAAATGTCTATATTCTAAGGAAGTTTCATAAACAAACACCTTTTAAGGCTGTAGTTTCTAGAAACACTTCCATATATTGGTAAATGACACTATCATCCATCCTCTTGCTTGAACTAAAATATCTGTAATCTTCCTCAGTTTGTTCCCTCAAGCATCCCATCCCAACCCAATTCCACTATCAAAACATAAAGACACAACCTCCAGAAAAATGTCACAGAAATCTTCTCATCTCTGCATCCACAGGCACCACCTTATTCCAAGCCATTTGGACAACAGACATACCCTCGTAACCCATCTACCTGTTGCTACCCATGTACATGGACCACACATTTTCAAAACAACTCCCAAAGTGACCTTCTAAAAGTGTGAGTCAGGTCAAGCCCCATGTTTTCATTAGAACATTTCAATACCATCCCATCAAACTTTAATAAAATCTAAAGTTGTCACTTTACCTACATAATGCCCTCCATGATTTTTCCCAGCTCCACCTCTCCAGCTTCATTACTAGCCTTCTTCTTGTGCTATGTACCCTAGTAAAGATGCACTGGCTTTTTTTTTCTTAATATATAATAACTTGTAAATTTGGTCCTGCCTTAAGATTTTAGGATCCATCATCTCTTCAGCTCAAAGTACACCTGCCTTATCAAGGTCTTGGCTCCAGAGTCACCTCCTTACCAGGACTTCCCTGACAATCCAATCTCAATTCTCTCATCAACCAGTCTCTCATTCCCCTCCAGTTGGTCTTTTTTTTCATATACCCAATCATTCCTTTTCAACTGCTTATTTGCACTTGCTGTCATCTGAATTTTTCTTGTTTACTTCTTTACTGTCCATTTCTCCCTATTAAAGTGGAGACTTTATCTGAGTTTGGACCTTATCTGGGTTGACAACCCATCTATTCCAAGCATCCAGAAAAATACTTCGTTATGATATTTGTTATTACTCATTAGAGTTTCAAATAAGACAGATTTAAATAATGCAAAAGAATTTCCAGACAAATGAAGTTTTTATCATCTAGTGAAAAATTCAATTCTTGAATATAGAATTCTAAACAAAAATTTTCCAAATATCCCATAACATGGATTGAGAAATGTGGTTCTAGGGTATCATACTTAGAAAGTACATTTCTCCAATGTTAATTTTCTAAGTGTATAGACTATAGAGCTGTTTGGAGAAATGATACAGGGTCTACATTATGAAAATTTATCTTATACAAGCCTATGACCAGAATAAATTGATTAATTTGCATTATAAAAGAGCAATACCAGAACTATATCAGAGTTCAGTTTTTGTCATAAAAGCCAAGGAGAAGGTGATAGTTTCCTAGGGTTGCTGAAACATCTTACCACAAGCTGGGTGTTGAAAACAACAGAAATGTACTCCCTCACAGTTCTAGATACAAGAGGTCTCAAGTTAAGGTGCTGGCAGGGCTGCCTCCCTCCAGAGGCTGTAAGGGAGCCTCTTCCAGCTTCTGGTGGTTGTTGGCAACCCTGGTGTTCCCATGCTTATAAATGCATCATTCCAAGTTCTTCCTCCATCGCCACGAGGTCTTCTTCCTGTTTGTTTGTATCTCTGGGTCTCCACAAGGTCTTCTTATAAGGATACCAGTCGTTGGATTACCACCCAGCTTAATGCAGGATGACCTCATTTTAACTTAATTAAATCTCCAAAAGGTCCAAAAGGTCCAAAGACTCTGTTTCCAAAACATGTCACATTCTCAGGTACCAGGATTAGGACTTGGTCATCTCTTTCTGAGGGAAAAATTCTACCCACTACAGAGAGTTCAGCTAGAGTTGGCATCAGTGGCAGCACGGTATTGAGAAGAATATAATGGGAGCTGAGTAGTCACAAAATATTAAACCCAATACACAGTTAATTTCTCTAAATTCCTCTTATTAAGAATCTGTCAAGAAATCATTCTCATTATTTGAATTCTATAATGTATTTTTACTTCTGCAGAAATATTATTTAATAATATGTCTGCACACAAGGAGAGAATTTGTCATATGAACTTTAAGTACTACAGTCCCATCATTGTTTTAATTAAATTAATAGCTCGTTTTTAATTTCCTCTGTAATATAGAGATAGACAAGGATTAGCACAAACGTGAACTCAAGTACACTACTTTAAAAGACTTTTATTTTTCATCCTAAATAAACTCATTGATACATTGGCTTTATATATCTGTGTGTTTGGCATGGCTAATAAGACCATACTCCAGGATCAAAATCTGCTCTAGATGGGCTAGACTCTTAACGTGATAAATTTACTGATGGGATGAATTTTATCCCATTTCACCGCTTGAGAGACAACCTCTAAAGCTTTCCATAGAAGAAGACACACCCCTATGTCTCTACGATACTCTCGGATCTGAATTATGATTGTTCCAGTTATCTAGATGGAAAAATTGAAGTTCAAAGATTCATATCCATTTTTATACCCCTGGGAATATCCCACCTGTTTTGGAATAAAATCAAATGTTCTTATAAAGGACCTAGGCTACTAGTGTTTCTTCCATAAAAATGTAATGTGATGTCTTTTTTAAAACAACAATGAGATTTGTAAAAACATCTTTGTATTAGAAGTTGAAAACAGCAACAGTAAAATGCTTATTAAAATAACAAGCAACTTGTAAAGGAGTTTCTTAGATTCTATTTCATTGCTTAATTTTACTTTCTTAACACCATTTAAAAGCCTTGCTAGTAAAAAAGCAAAGATCTCCTGAAATAGCATTTACTATGCTGTGAATACAAAGATACAACTGCTATGGGAAAGAGAAATGTGGATATTCATGCTGAAGGCAGAGATTCATGTCTATAAATTAAACTTTGCTTTAGAAAATCATCTGTCCTACCATGAATTGAAAATATATTTCACTTTTTTTATGCTTTATGTTCTTGAGGAAGTGTGTGTGTTTGAAGAGGGCAGGGACAGAAATCCAGAATGCGGCAGTAAAGATAAGCAGGGACAGTCTCCATCTCATGAAAGTATAATTCACGAAGCAGGGTTAACACTCAGAAGAAAATCTAAACAAATGCCTTTTAACATATAATTTTATTTAAATGAGATCATATGTACTTTTTTCGGAATAAAAAATATATTTATTTTATTTTACGCACCTGCTACCTTTCTTTTCTCTTCCCTCCATCATCATTACCCCAGATAACCAATGTCAACCATGTGTATAGTGTCCCATGACTTTCTTCCAGCTTATGCAACTGTGTGTTCAGACATATACACACACAGATACACTTTTTGTCATGTCATAAAGTTAAAATCCTACTATGTTCACAGTTGTGAATCCTGCTTTTCTCAATTAATAGTACATAACAGAAATCCTTCCAAAACAACAATTACAGTTTTAATTTATTCATTTTATTTTCGTCATAACATTCTCTTGAATATATACTCCATAATTTGTGTACCCAGCTAGCTTTAGGGACCCCTTAATTTAGTTTTAAGTTTTTCATTGGGCTACAATAAAATATTTACACTTGTATCTTTCTCTAATGGTGTTCCTGTGTATATGGGACAGATTCTTAGAAGTGGAATTGCTGATTAAGATTTTTTTTTATTTAAAGAGATACTCCCATATTGCATTTAAATAAAGCTGTAATAATTAATCTTTAACCTAACAATGTAAAAAGAATTTTGTAAATACTCCAATTAATCAGTGTTACCCCTCATTATTTTTAATATCTAATTTTACATAAGTTTATAATTATAGCTACTAAGGTTTATATCTTTCATATATTTTTTCGTAGTTGGACTTAAACTTTAGTGACTTTCCTGTTCATGTAATTTACCCAATTTCTTATTGATTCATTTGTGTTTTTCTCATTAATTTGTGAGAGTATTTTTAAGATTATTATTATTATTATTTAGGCTTTATTTGTCATATGCATTACACATACATTTTTCCAATTGCTTGCTTTCTTATTTTAGTTGAGTATGACTTTGCCTGTCATTTTTTCTGTAGTTTTTATTTAGATTGTATTATTGAGTCCCATGTGTGTGGCTACATAAGATTGAAAGGACGTATATTCCGAGGTAACTCTCTTTGGAGATCATAGGTATGTAGGCAGAGTACAGGTTCCTTTGTAGAGCTCGGACTTCATATGGCCAGTTGTTCTGGCAGACGCTAGGACAGAATGGAATGATAATGAAAGAGTGTTTCTCAATTTGTCTTGCCCTTGCTCCTGATCTCACCTACCAGGATCTGAGATCTCATCTTACACCCTTAGCAATTCCCTGTCTCTTGTGTTTTTATGTTTTTATTCTCTCTCTCTCTCTCTCTTCCTATCCCTCTCTTGCTTCCTCCTTACTCTTTCAGTCAAGATTTAAAGATGTTTCAGCCTCCCTTAAATTAAAATTTAAAAACAACCTACCGGGACCAGCCTGGTGGTGGAGCGGTTAAGTTTGCACATTCTGCTTCTCAGCGGCCCGGGGTTTGCCAGTTCGGATCCCGGGTGCAGGCATAGCACCACTTGGCAAAAGCCATGCTGTGGTAGGCGTCCCACATATAAAGTAGAGGAAGATGGGCATGGATGTTAGCTCAGGGCCAGTCTTCCTCAGCAAAAAGAGGAGGACTGGCAGTAGTTAGCTCAGGGGTAATCTTCCTGAAAAAAAAAAATAAATAAATAAAAATAAATAATAAATAAATAAAAACAACCTACCAATACATTGCCATTTAATGTTAATCCCCTAATCTCCACTGACATAATTCTCATTAACATTTCCCAAAACTTCCTTTTGGTAAATCCATAAAGAGTTATAAGCCTTTAATTAATTTACCTGCAGCATTGCCTTTGCACTCTTAATATTCTCTGGTCAGTCTTTTTAGTATCCTTTACAAACACAATTTCATCTATCAATAACTTAAGTGTTGGTGTTATTCCCACTAATTCCTCTCACTCTTACTCTCACAAGAATGGGGATATTATGGAACAAAACAGAAATTCCCTATGTTCATGGAACTTACACTCTAGTGAGGTGGTAAGCATAATAAATCAGAATATTATATAATAAGTTAAAAATAGTGAGTTCAATATAAAAATAGAGCAGAATAAGAGGTATTGAGCACATTAAGAGAAGAGACATAATGAACATGGTAACATTTCCCAAAACTTGAAGGAGGAGCAGGGATGAGCTATATGTCAACTTGGGGAAAAGGCATTCAAGAAAAGGATACAAATGATGCAAAAGCCATGAGTGTGCCTTGAGGGAAATTTTTTTGAGGAAATTAAGGAATATTAGTAAGATTAATGAAGTCGATGGTGCTGGAAGAGAAGATGGACAGGAAGATATGACAATAGGAAGATAGAACAATTTCAACAGTAAGAGACGACACCAAGCCAGATCATGCAGGCTCATTCAATTAATTTCAAATGTTATATGAGATAATGAGATAACGAAAATTGAGATAATGAAAAGCCACTGCAAAGTGTCAAGCAGAAAGTGGCATGATTGACATTTTGTTGAAGGGTTGCTCTGGTTGCTATGCTGAAACAGTTTGGAATGGAGAGTGAGTGACAAGATTCAGAGCAGGGATAAGAGTTAAGAAGCTGTTGCAACAGTCTTGGGGAGGGGTAATGATGGTTCTGACCAGAGTGACAACAGAGGGTGTTAATCAGTAGTGGTAAGGGTTGTGACATTTTGAATGAAGACCCAAAAGGATGCCTGGACAGACTGGAATACAGGGTGTGGAAGAACTCGAAGAAATCAGAAATGAATCCTTTTGGGGATTTCTTTCCTCCAGAATTATTGGTCCCTTAGGTTGTTGCTACCTCACTTATCCCACAAAGTCTTCATAGATTTTCTTTTTCTTTTAGTTGTTTGTTGGGGAGTTGGTCTTAAAAAACGCCCTGCCATTACTGTAAGCACATTAGAGCCTTCCTCTCTGCAAGTCCTCTACAGATGGTCTAACATCTCAGTTTAGATTCACAGGTACTTGGAATCTGGGTCTCAGCTAAATATGTAACAGGGAAAATATCAATTTAATATTACACATCTGCTTAGTCCTGGGAGTCTTTGTTATTGTGTGTGTGTATGCATGTATGTGTCTGACATGTGTGTATGTATGTCTGACACATACATACATGCACATACACTCATGTGTATACATACATGTACAATCATACACACGTGTGTACACACACAGTTTAATGGCTAGTAAAATGCAAGTTTCTTAGAAAATTCCATTGCATTAATTTTTTTGGTTGTTTAAAACAAATTCTGTACGATGTACCTACTATTCTCTTTCTGGAAACACTGATGAGCTAAATGAAATAATAGATCAGTTTTTCTATATAAACCCAGAGAATTTTAAGTACTCCTGCAATTGGAGCAAGAATAAAAATGTAAAATAATTTTTACCCCAGAATTTATAATAATAATTGAAAATATATTTAGTCAAAACAAGAATGTTTTCTAAGAGAATACAGATTAATTTTTACATCTTCAAGTTTTAATAGAACGAGATAAGACCAGTTTAAATTAGACCATTCAACAGTTTCTTAGGTGGAAGACTCACTTCTCTGTTTTGGTAATGAGACATATAATGAGGTAGAGAAAGACTCACAAAACTCAGAGCTTTGAAGCATATGCAGCTGCATATTAATGATTGCATCTGTTATGTTCTGCCTAGAGTTCCCTATCTGTAGAAAGTTGCATAACCACTGTCAAGAGATTTAAAAGGCTTCCATTAATTTGCAATGGCAGCAATTAGCAGAGATGATGCTAAGCCTTGCTAGATTTCAAGCTGTCAGTGTCTGGTCATTTACATGTGGGTTTTTTGTAAATTTGCACTATCATTTGGTTAAATGCATTTATATATATGAAAAATGCTTTTATTGTTAAAAACTTTCTACATACCTAATAATATTTATAAATGGCATTGGAAGTCCCAGAATTGAACCCATGTGGTATATAATAATGTGGTAAAACAGGAAGGAAATGCTAAATCACACATTAGAAATACTTCAGAGATAGAAAATATATTAGAGATCAAAACTCACTGAAGTCATAGAAATAGTAAGCCATCTTGTTAACAGAAATCATGCAGTGAAGTAATGGTGTGAAGAGAAAGCACAGGATCAGTTATCAGGAGATCAAGCCTAGAACTGTTGCTCTATCAGGAAATGTGTTGCAATGAGCAAATCCAGTTTCATAAGGTCATCAGATTTTCATTTGACACATTTTAAAGTTGAATAAGAAAATACTTTCACATAAAAGTGACATCAGCAAGATGACACATTAGGAAACCCTGGACTCTAGTTACCCCACAAAACACTACACTTCAGTAAAAATTAACAGACAAATTCCCTGTGTGAGAAATCCAGAAACTATTTGAAAAGCTTCTTCATCCTTGGAGAACACAAAACCAGACTCATTGAAGCTGATAGGGAGATTTGGGACATTCTCTCACTAGAGTTCCTGCCACCTGTGCCGTGCCATCAATTCAGGAACATTCTGTAGCTCTCAGCTTCACTCAGGGAAGGGAAGGGCTTGATCTGTGTGTCCAGTACCCCAACATCTGACAAAGAATGAGCATATTTCTCACCAGTCCTGGAGATCTGACATGTCTGGCACAGCCTAGCCACGCAGGAGAGAACAGAAACAGTGGCTCAGTCTGGTAGATGCCAGAGATCCTTCCCCATGCTCAGTATGCAGCAACTGGATGAAAAATCCAAGCTCTCACCTTCCCCCTGGGGAGGTAAAGAGTTGATCCATGTACCCATTGCCACAAATTCTCCAGGGATACCCAAAGACCTGGTATCTGACTTGCCAGTCTTGGAGTTCTGATGAGTCCAGTACAGTCTAAGCACTTGAGGGAGAACAGAGATGGCAGTTTGGACTGGTAGACATCATAGATCCTCACCCTTGGCTCCGTTCAAAGTGTACAAAGACCATAGTTTCTTCCTTCTCCCTAACAAGATAAAGAGTGTGTAGAGGCCCCCACAGTCTCTGACTAGATTGATTTATAAATATCTTCTCCTGTCCAGGGCCAGTCTGTGAAGACTGAGAGAGGTGCCTGCTCTGTCTAATGTGCAGACACAAACACATTGACTTCACAGAATAATCAGGTAAAGACCTTCCAAACAAAGGAATAAGATGAATCTCAAGAAACTGACCCTAATGAAATGGAGTTATTTCATTTACCTGACAGAGAATTCAAAATAACTATCATGAAGATGCTCATTGAAGTTAAGAGAAAAATGCATGAACGATGTGGTAATTCAACACAGATAGAAAATATAAAAAAGTACCAAACAGAAATCACAAACCAAAATTTACAATAACTGAACTGATATATTCACTAGAGTGGTTCAACATTTGACTAGATCAAGCAGAAGAAAAGAGTAGTGAACTCGAAGATAGGTCATTGACAATAATTCAGTCAGAGGAGCTAAAAGGAAAAAAGAATGAAAAAGACTGAAGAAAGATTAAGAGACTTATGGGATACCATCAAAAGGAATAACGTGTACATTATAGGAGTCTCAGAAGGAAAAGAAAGAGAGAGAGCAACAGAAAGCTTATTCAAAGAAATAATGGCAGAACACTTCCCAAATCTGGCAGAGGTAATGGACTTCCAGATCTCTGACGCCTAAAAAATGCTAAATAAGATGAATCTAAAGAAATCCACACTGAGACACATTATAATCAAATTATCAAAAGACAAAGAGAATTTTTAAAACAGCAAGAGAAAAGCAACTTGTCACATACAGGGGAGGCCCCATTAGGCCATCAGTGGATATTTCAAAAGAAATCATACAGGCCAAAAGGGAGTGAAATAATATATTCAAAGGGCTGAAAAAGGCCCCTGCCAACTTAGAATATTATACCCATTAAAAGCATCCTTCAAGAATGAAAGAGAGAAAGATTTTGACAAACAAAAGCTGAGTGAGTTCATCACCACTAGAACTGCCTTACAAGAATTGCTAATAGAAGTTCTTTAAGTTGAAAATAAAGGATGCTAAACAGCAACATGATAGCAGAAAAAAGTATAAAAGTTGTTGACAAAGGTAAATATATAGATAAATAAAGAATATTGTATTACTGTAATGGTGGTGGGTAAACCACTTCTAATTCTAGTATAAAATTTAAAAGACAAAAGTATTAAAAATAACTACAACCAAAACATATGCTATGAGACAAACAAGATGAATAGATGTAAACTGTGAGAACAACATAAAGGAGGAGGAGGAGAAGTTGAAGTCTAGAGATTTTTGTATGCAGTTGCACTTGTTGTTATCAGCAGACTATAGAAAAAATAGACTTGTAATTATAAGATAATTTATTGATCCCCAAGGTAACCACAAATAATACTTTTAGATGGTACACAAAAGAGAAAGGAGCCACAACATATTATATAAAAAGTCAACAAAATACAAAGGATGACAGCAAGAAATGAAAAGAGAAAAGAGGTAAAAGAGTAACAGAAAAAAACTAGCAAAATGGCAATTGTAAGTCCTCCTCTGCTGATAATTAATTTAAATGTACATAGATTAAACTCCCGAGTCAAAAAACACAGAGTGGCTGAATGGATAACAAAACAAAACCCAAGAATATGCTGTCTACAAGAAGCTGACTCCAGATTGAAGGAAACATATACGCTGAAATGAAGGGATGGAAAATATATTTCATATAATGGTAACCAAAAGAGAGTAGAGATAGCTATACTTAAACAAAACAGACTTTAAGTCAAAAACTCACAAGAGACAAAGATGGACATTATAAATTGATAAAAGGGTCAATTGAACAGGAAGATGTAACAACTATAAATATGTATGCACTAAGCTTCAGAATACCTAAATCTATAAAGCAAGCATTGATAGAACTAAAAGAAGAAATAGACAGCAATACATAATAGTAGGAGACTTCAATAGCTCATTTTCAATAATGGCTAGAACATCCAGATAGAAAATCAATATGGAAACAGCAGACTTTAAACAATATAGATCAAATGAACCTAACATATTTACAGAAAATTCTACCTAAAACAGCAGAATGCACATTCTTTTCAAGCACACACAGATCATTCTCCAAGACAGATCACATCTTAGGTTACAAAACAAGTCTTAAAAACTTAAGATTGAAATCATACCAAGTATCTCTTCTGACCACAATAGAATGAAACTAGAAACCAATATCAAAAGGAAAACTGGAAAATGCACAAAGATGTGGAAATTAAACAACTCACTCCTGAACAAATATTGGGTCGAACAAGAAATCAAAAAGGAAATTAGAAAATCACTCAAGACAGTGAAGAAAACAACATACAAAATTTATGGGATGCAGCAAATGCCGTAGTAAGACAGAAGTTCATAGTGATAAATACCCATATTTTTTAAAAAAGAAAGATATCAAACTACCAAAATCCATACCTTAAAGAACTAAAAAAAGAACAAACTAAGCCCAAAGTTTAGCAGAAGAAATGTAATAAGGATTAGAACAGAAATAAACAAAGTAGAGAATAGGAAAAAAATCAACAAAACTGAGTAGCTTTTTGAAAAGATAAACAAAATTGACAAAACTTTAGGTAGACTAAGAAAAACGAAGCGAGAAGTTTCCAATAATAAAATCAGAAATGAATGAAAAAACATTACAACTGATGCCACAGAAATAAAGAGGATCTTCAGGCAACAATTATATGCCAATAAACTATATAACCCAGAAGAAATGGATAAATACCTAGAAACATACAACTTACCAAGACCAAATCATGAAGAAATAGGAAGTCTGAGCAGATGTATAACTAGTATGTAGACCGAATCAGTAATCAAAAACCTGCTAACAAAGAAAAGCTCAGGACAAGACGACTTCACTGGTGAATTCTACCAAACTATTAAAGAAGAATTAATACCAATCCTTCTCAAGCTCTTCCACAAAATGAAAGAGGAGGGAACACTTCCAAAATATATGTTACATTCAAAACTTTAAAAAACCAAGCAATCCAATTAAGAAATGGACAAAAGTCTCAAATAGGCGTCACCAAAGAAGACATACAAATGGTCAACAGGTATATGAAAAAATGCTTAATAGCACTAATCATCAAGGAAATGGAAATCAAAACCACAAGAACATATCAATTCAAACCTGTTAGGATGGCTACTATAAAAATCAAAAAGACAACTATTGGTAAGCATGTGGTGAAACTGGAAGCTTTGCACACTTAGTGGGAATGCAAAATGATACAGCCAGTAAGGAAAACAGTATGGAAGTTCCTGAAAAATTAAAAATAGTATCACCTGGGGCTGGCCCCGTGGCCGAGTGGTTAAGTTCCTGTGCTCCGCTGCAGGCGGCCCAGTGTTTCGTTGGTTCGAATCCTGGGCGCTGACATGGCACTGCTCATCAGACCACGCTGAGGCAGCGTCCCACATGCCACAACTAGAAGGACCCACAATGAAGAACATACAACTATGTACTGGGGGGCTTTGGGGAGAAAAAGGAAAAAAGTGAAATCTTAAAAAAAAAAATAGTACTACCTAATAATTCAGCAATGCCACTTCTCGGTATTTATCCAAAAGAATTGAACTCAGAATCTCAAAGAGATATTAGGACTCCTATACTCATAGCAATATTATTCATGATACCCAAGATGTGGAAACATACCTAACGTCCTTTAACAAGTGAATGGATAAAGACAGTGTTGTATATACACACAATGGAATACTATTCATTCTTGAAAAAGACGGAAATTCTGCAATATGTGACCCTATGGATGAACCTTGAGGACATTATGCTAAGTGAAATGAGCCAGTCACAGAAAGACAAATTCTGCATGATTGCACTTATATGAAGAATCTAAAATAGACAATTCGTAGAATTAAAGAGTGGAATGGTGATTGCCAGGAGCCAAGGGGAGGGGGCAGTAAGGAGTTACTAATCAATAGGCATAAATTTCTGTTCAGAGAAATGAACAAGCTCTAGAGATCTATGTATGACACTGTACCTATCGTCAACAATAATGTATTATAAACAAATTTTTTAAGAGGGTAGATCTCATGTCGTGTTCTTATGACAATAAAATGAAATTCTAAAAAATGAAAATACTTTCATTATACCATCCCTCTTTTTTCTCAATAAGATGAAATAGTTCACCCAATAACAAAAAAGACTTAGTGAATATCTCCTAGCTTCTTACAGCCCATGAATGATCTCTAAGGACTCTTTCAGTATCCTAAAATTGATAACAGTATCAAAATGCTTATACAAATTATCATGAAAATCTAAACACATTTTTTCCTACCAGCCACTCTGGAATATTGAGAAAAGATATTCAGAGTAGGAGTGATCAGAACAGCAGAAGAAACAGCTGCTGCAAATTACTGAAACACTAATGCAGAAGGAGTAAAACAAACAGAGATTTTTATTTCTCATATAAGGAGAAGCCTGGAGTTAGGTGGTTCCTGATGTTGGTTTAGTCGCTCAAGAGTACCAGCATCTAAATCAGAGTCCAGGTCTTCATAACTCTCCCACCATAGCACCATTCAAGAAGAAATACATAAAACGAGAGGTTGCTTGAATCAGAAAAGCAAAGGCTTTCCCAGTAAACTCCAGAACTGTGTCACAGGCATTCATAGTTATAATGAAGCTATTACTTTTTAAATTTTCAATTATCTCTAATAGGATCTGGCAAAGGAGAAAGAGTTAAAAGCTGGTCAAACGAGCTGCTTGTATCTGCCACAATGACGGATCTATGTATGGCTGGTAGAGGAGAAAATTAATTTATCTGATACATAGTAAAATGTTCCAGTTCTGAAACTACTGTTTAGTCTGCCTGAGGTCTGCCATATGTCTAGTATTTCTGTCTCCCAAATTCCTACCTGTCTCTTTATAATAAACCCATATTATTTGAGATAACTCAATAAAGCTCTTACATCAGACCATAAAATCTTATTCATCAATGAAGAGGCTGAAGCTCCACGGTTAACCATTTTGTCCAAAATGAAAACACAAGTGGAATCAAAATTTAAATTGAGATTTCATTGATTCTAATAACAAGTTTGTTTCTCCACTCAGTTCTCCAGATTGCATTCGTCATCCATCATCTCACAATGGAATGTAAATTCCATGAGGATAGAGATTTCATCTGCCTTGTTTGCCCCTGAATTTACAGTGCCTGGAACAGTGTGTGACAAGTGTTTGGTGGTCAACGAATAAATAATTGTTGAATGAATGAATAGTAAGCCTCAATAAATGTTAGCTTATTTTTATCATTCTCACTTACTCAGAGTAAATACTAGCGGTTGCTCTGCATA
This sequence comes from Equus asinus, assembly GCF_041296235.1. NCBI lineage: Eukaryota > Metazoa > Chordata > Mammalia > Perissodactyla > Equidae > Equus > Equus asinus. The sequence goes on from NC_091796.1 coordinate 7,780,096, forward strand.
TCCCTCCGTTTATATCTGGAGGTTGTATTTCTTGTCATCTCAGATCTATACAACAGTGCCCTGCCCACTCAAAATTGTGAAGTAAGTGTCTCTTGGCAGTGAAATCCTTTCACAAACCATGTGAGCTTTTCTCCATAGGAGAGGACAAATAGCCCTCAGAGTTTTTCTGAGACAATCACATCTGAAACAAGTCTGTACATTAGAAGCATTCACATACTGACATCTGCAGAAAGAAAGTGACAAACACAAGCAGAGGGGGAAGGCTAAAAACACACAGTTCTAGAAGCACAACATTCTGGGGTCTTTTGCGGGCAGGACAACCAACCTCCTCAGCTCTACAACCTCTAAGGCCTTCTCTGCAGTATAAGGATTAATGCTTATAATGATATGCTTGAGTTAAGACTAATTTCAAAATTCTGCTCAATGAGTCTCCTTGAAAAACTTTGGGAAGTTGTTATCCAACTAAAAATAAAGTTTTTATCAAGCATAATTAGAGTAAAATACTTTTTCAAATAATGTCTCAGTTGTGAATGTCCACTTGTGTATATCAAATTATTACTGTTTTACATTGTTGATCAATTCTTGGTGTACATACAAAAGTTTAATTTCATGATGCTGCACTATACAGAGCTCCAGGTTGCATTGGTCATGAAGCTAATTGTTACAACGTAAATTTTGTTGACACCTTAACAGAAAATTGATGATGCATAAAAGCATTTGTTCAGTTGGTTTCACATATGGAAAATCTTAATTGTAGAGCTCTTGGACATAGAAATATGTCTTCACGGCAATAGTAATAAAGAGTTGATTTTATCTAATAGACTGCATATAGCATCTGTTATTCAGTATTCAAAGGAGTGCTTCCAGCATGCACAGATGGAAAAATGTAGCCTTTTTAAAAGTTGCATCATTTTAATGAAGTGTATTTAATATAGCATGGCACTTTTCAGAAATTATGAAAAGATTCATCCTAGAAGAGCATTTGGTCAACTTTATAAATGCTCCATTCAGTTACTCTACATTTTTAAAGAATGTGAAAATTACTAATTTCAGTAAATTATAGTTTACTCTTAAAATTAGCAGGGAAGCTATCTACATTCCCATAGTACCGTATTCCCCTAAGTATCCCATTGCCCACTTTCATTTTAAGGATCCACATTTAGGAGACACATATCTTCATACAGGAGATCTATCTGAGTTTTATGTAGAGGGTTGACTAAAAACAATAGATTCTTGATGTTTATCCATGAGATACCACTGCTGACAGGAGATTACTATTTTGGATTAACATTTTTATTCTTCACGAACATAGTCATTCCTTCCATCTTGTCTACCCATCTATGCGTTTTTAAATGGGTATTAACTAGCCTGAAAGCATACGACTGTCCGTTATGTTTACTGCCCCCATTTATTTTAGATTCACAGGTTAAATTTCTTACTTTCCAGTAAATTACTATTTTGCTACTTATGCCACCTTGATAAAGACTTTTCTGTGCAATATTTCCTTTGTAATAAAGATATATATCTACAGTGAAAGAGAAAATTAAATCTATGCTATTCATGGGAAAGTTTATGGGTTGCAATACCACCAACGTTTAAGAGCATTTTATTAATTTCCTACTTATTTACCCATTACTACTATCTAAGGTGTACTACTAGTCACCAAAGTCTCAATGACAGATATGACATTAACAATTTCACAAAATTACATTATTTTAAATAAAAATTAAAACAGTGAGAAAAGATCATTATACAAGTTTCAGTTATAAGGAGAGGTGAAAAATACACACTTTACCTAAGTATATGAAAATTAAAAAGACATTTATATCACCCGTGCTTCACCTATTATAGTCTGAAAAATATTAATTGCATGTCCTGTCATGAGCTAAGCTACAATATCAGAAATATCTGTTCTATAGAATATAGTTTAAAGAAGAATAAGGTCACAATAAATAACTCAAACATCATAAATTTAAGAGAGAATGGCAAAGAAAAATAAGTTGTATTCATTCACAGGTTGATTATTTGCTAGATAGGCTTCCCATGTCATTGTCTTACTTTTCCATTTTTATTAAATGAAGTATATATTTTCCATATTCCTTTTACCTAAGGGTTGATAAGGAAATCTTATTAAGTAACTATAAACTGGTATATTTTCTAACTTAATTAGTCAATCTGATTCATGTTATTGTTAAGTTTTGTCTTGTTTGCCACTGTATTAAATACTCGATTAAACTAAAATTGTGATATGAAGTGATCAATAGTTTTTCATATTTGAAATATTCCCTTCTTTTTCAGACAATATAAAGCAAATGACTTCTTTATCAATTAATTCAATAAATATTTATTTAGAGCCTTTCTGTGATAAGCCATTTGCTGCCTTTGATGATCCAGTAGGAAATAAACATCACCCCATCTCTAAAATACCTTGCAATACAGTGGGGGAGAAAGGCCCAAGAATATCATTTACGTGTGATAGGATGCATATAAGTATGCACAAGTATTACGGTTACATTCCTTTTCTCTTGCTACTGTGATATAGCTTATCACCTAGATAAGGACCAAAGAAACTTGCCAATTCATACAATTTACTAGGTCATTGAGCCTCTGCTATGTGCCAAGCACATGTAAGAATATAAAAATGCATGCTGACTTAACACTGAACTCATGAAGTTTACAATCTAGCATGGAAATAACTTGACCTCCATTGCAAAGAAGATCTGCTTAATGATGTATTGACTTGGCTTAATATCATAATAATTCCTATGTTGAAAATTTAAAAAATATATCACTTAGGTCACCCATACGTTTCAAAAGTATATATAATAACACTATACAATCTGTTGTGCTTATTCTTTATAAATTATTATTGGGCCAAATTGTTTTGTTCTAGAAACAACATCCCTCCATGGCAGAACTGCTCTTCCCTTGTCTCCTTTGCCCCTGTATAAAGGCTGCTTTTTAAGAGTATGGTTAGCTCTGATGACTGGTGACCAGCACTAAACCCATTAGAACATTCCACTCAAAATTTTCCGTACTTTTCTTTAACCTTTCCTTGTTTCTTCCTCTAATCAGAAAAATACTCATATTTGGGGTTACATCTGTGTATGATCAAGTGAGGTGACAACATAATTAGTCAAAATAAATGAAGGGATCAATGGGCTACATGTCACCACTGCAAGAATACAAACACTTGAATCATGAAGAGCTGTACTAAAATTCTAGTTCTCTCATTTATTAATGATTGAAAATTTATTTAATTTACTGAGTCTAAATGTACGCATTTATACAATAGATATGACACCACCAACATCATAGAGTTATGGATGAAATTCAACTAATACTACAGGAAAAGTATCTAGTACAATGCCTTACACATGGTCAATTAGTGACATAATTTCCTTAGCTACCAGATTATATGTTAGCAGATGACCACACTTACTGACTCTTAAGAAAATGGTGGATATCTTTGGTGAGTTGGTAACTGGAAGATAATTTCCAAGTGAACTTAACAGTATATCATCAAAACAGTTCCTTATATAATATTTGTTCTGATTTTTATCTACTTGTAAGCCTTAAATGTAAAAGATAGATTATTAGATGACGCAACGTGTGTAAAACTCCACAACTGACTTGTCACATAGTAAAAGGCCAGTAATATGATTTGTCATTAAAAATAAGATATTAGAAGGTGAAGCTTTAAGTGAGTTTATGGTTTACATTTTACAGTATTTAGATTTAACTGAAAAAATGCAAGTAATCATATACGTATTTTCCCACAAAGCCTGCAAGATTAGAAAACAAATGTGTCATCAGTATGATTTATGCCCCAATAGACTTTTCCTAAAAATCTTAATTAAGCTTCCTCTAGGGCTAGCAGTCTTAAAAGAAAATATTGTAGCTTTCCCTTGCTGCCTCCACTAGAAATAGTTCTCAAGTTAACTAACACTTTTTCTTTGTAGCACCATATAGGAAGACAGAAGGGCCAAAATCTTGAGATGTGTCAAATTGCTTTTGGAAATAATGACTTGTTGCCATGGTAACCTAGAACCTAACGAATCTATCACAAGATACAAGATCTCAGTACAGGTGTGGGATGAAAAGCACTGGAGATTTTAAAATAGTGACTCAGTTGCCTGAATCATATTCTCTTTTTCCTCAAGTATTAGATAATAGAGCATCATCTAGCAAATGAACTCAAGTCAGGTGTGATTATTATATTTTTCTCCAAAACTGTGGAGAACTACTATGTACAGAGCTGATTTTAAAATAGGATGTTTGTAATACCTTCCAGGCAATCTTTAAACACATGTCCTTTTTTATTGTATTTTTCCTGTCCCTGACAGATAGCAGTACTTTATTGTTTATATACAGATAAAGTGCGGCCACTTTAGAGTGATGGCACCATTTTTAATTTTTCTTAGATTGAATTGTGAACATTAATAAAGAGAAACAACAGAGAGGCAAGTGGACAGAGTAGTACATTCTTACATTTAGACATTGGCACTGATGTCCTACTAACTGGGAGAAATGATTGACTACTGTCATGCCTGTGGTGTGATATGCTATACTCTCAAGACGAATCATGGTATTGGCAGTTCATGCTCAAGAAAGCTGCACAGGATGGAAAAATGATATGTCACAACTGAAGCACACTGACAGTGAAGATTTCACAGCTGCTGCCTGCCCAGGACCTGACTCTGATGTGATATTTCTTCTACTCTTTAAATTGAATTTTATTGAAATCATTTGAAAAGCATCATGCCATGTTAGGAAATTATTTAACAATCCAAAATCATTTCTGATATTAAAGTCTAAACAGGTTGTTCAAGTTTCTTTAATGACAAAGTATGAAGCTGAGAAGAAAATTAAATAAATATGAAATCTTTGAAGAATAAATAACAGCCCCTCTGTTCTTAAAAAGCCTGCTAAATGTCTATGTTGTGTAACTACCAGTGAATAAACTCTGACCCCATAGCTCCCAGGAGATAGTTGTCAGGATATACCAACCACCACCCACTTTGACATAATTAGTGTGGAGAGCTGAAGCAGAGCTTCATGGGTCAGAACGGAGCCATGTGGTCAAGCGCGCACAGCCTCTGACTTTCTCTTGTCTCAAGTAGTTTGAGCTGCAGCATCCCATTGTGCTAGAGAAATGTGGAAGCAAGAAAAATTTAATTTCCTTTGCCCAGATATACCATTCTATGTTGGAATATGTAAGCATTAAAAAAGTTCAAACTAAAAGATTGCAAAATTAAAACCACTAAATCCAGTAACCACACTTACATGGAGTCTAGTGAGAAATACTATCGTATTCTTTGGAATGGTGGTGTTGGAACTGAGGAGTTAGAACTCTTTTTCTATTCATCCCAACTTTGGTTAAAAGAAAAGAAAAATCAACTCAAATGCTAGAGATACAAAGACAAACATAAAACACTACTTGACCTGAAGGAACTTATCATCAGGAAAAGGACCTATGTACAGATATTTTAGAAGCCATGTAGCATCATTGTGGGAGAGAGTTGGATCTGGTGCCTTGATAACTCCAGAGCAGCTTATGTTACCCCCAGAGCTTTGCAAAGTATTCCTGGACGAGAAGGATCAGAAGAAAATTGTAGAGCGATTTGGAGCCAGGGGATTATTAGGAATGAAATTTCTACTTTCAAAAGTGTTGAGGTGTTTTAGGCAAGAAAAGTAGCACCAGCAGAAGCTCAGAGGTGTTGGGCATGTGGCATGAAGAGATTTACGTTTCAGAAGAAAACAATGTTTAATATTTTAAGACCGTAGGATGGAAGAGTTTAAAATATACCCAAGTGAGAGAGCGAACAAAACGTTCTTTAACTAGAGTAATAATAATATGGATTGTGGGTCAAAAAATAAGTATTTACAGGTAGGTTATGAATACTTACATAAGGAATAGCAGATACACCAAATAATCTAGGAATATTTCAGGTTGGGAATCTGGAAAGACCACTAACTGAGATATGGAAGATTTATTTTTTTTGAGAAAGATTAGCCCTGAGCTAACTGCTGCCAATCCTCCTCTTTTTGCTGAGGAAGACTGGCCCTGAGCTAACCTCCATGTCCATCTTCCTCTACTTTGTGTGTGGGATGCCTAGCACAGAATGGCTTCTGCAAAGCAGTGCCATGTCTGCACCCAGGATTCGAACTGGCGAACCCCAGGCTGCCGAAGCGGAACGTGCGCACTTAACTGCTGTGGCACCAGGCAGGCCAGATATGGAAGATTTTAAGAAGAGATATGGAGGACACAATGAGTTCCATTTTAAAATATAGTGGACCTGTGGTATCTTTGAGATATGCAAAGGAGATGAAGAATAGACAACCTGAATTTCAGAAGAAAAGACAAAATAGATAGAGATTTGAAGACACAAGGATCTGTGATAATCAAACCCATGTGCAGAATGGCATGATGCCTTAGATTTGACATAAAAAATAAGATCTAAGCTCCAGTTTCAGCTGGAATATACAGAGCACTGTAAATATGCTCCTTCTTCTCAACAAGAAGAAAAGCTGGAAAAACAAAATTGACCAATTTTTTTGATCCCATGATAGAACTCATGATGCAGAGAAGCAGTTATTCCATAATATGGAGATACACAAGGACCTTCAGCATGATTATAGCCTGAGCATACATAAACTGAAATATATTACAGCCATGGCAGACAAGCTGGAAGAGAGAGATTGGAATATACCATCATAAAGTCGTTTCACTGCATGTGAATTGGTATACAATTGTATGAAGAGGTTCTCAGATTAACTAAAAATATATGTTGCAACCTCATAAGAATCATTTTAAAAGTTTCAAAAAAAAGTATAGAGACTAAATCAATTGAAGAGATTACATGGAATCATACAATAAAACTCACTTAAGAGAGGGCAGAAGAAGAGGAAAACTGATGCAATGAATAGAAAATAGCTAGCAAGATGGTAGATTTTAAACTGACTTTATCAATAATCTTCTTTTTTCTTTATTTCGTGAGGAAGATTAGCCCTGAGCTAACATCTGTGCCAATATTCCTCTACTTTGTATGTGGGATGCCTCTGCAGCACGGCTGATGAGTGGAGTAGGTCTGCACCTGGGACCCAAACCCATGAACCCGGGCTGTCAAAGTGGAGTGCACAGACCTTGCACCACTTGGCCACAGGGTGGCCGCTCAATAATCATTTTTAATGTAAATGTTCTAAACAAACCTGTTAAAAGAGATAGTGTGACTAGATACAAATGCAAGACCTATCTATGGTCTGTGTACAAGAGACCCACATTAAATAGATAAAGATTTAGGTAGAAGTAAATGGATGAAGAAAAATTAAGCATTCAAAACTAACCAAAGTAAACTGGACTGGCCATATTAATTTCAGTCAAGGTAGATTTCAAAGCAAGGAAAATTATCAGAGATAAGGATGTACATTAGCTAATAAAAATGGTCAATTCTGGGCTAGTCCCAGTGGCCTACTGGTTAAGTTTGGTGCGGTAGGCTTCATCAGCCTGGGTTCAGATCCTGGGCACAGACCTACACCACTCTTCTGTTAGCAGTCATGCTGTGGTGGCAGCCCACATAAAAATGCAAAGGAGGAAGATTGGCAATGGATGTTAGCTCAGGGAAAATCATCCTCAACAACAAGAAAAGTAAATTCTGCAAGAAACATAACAATCTCACATGAGTAAACACTTTAAAACAGAGCTTCAAAATATGAGACAAAAAGTTGATGGATTGAAGTGGAGAAAGACACATCCACAATTTTATTTGGAGACTTCAACAACCCTCTCTCAACAACTGATAGAATAAGTAGGGAGAAAATTAGTAAGGATACTGAATGATGTGAATAGCACTATCAACTACCTTGACATAAGTGACCTAACAGAGAACTCCATGTAGACAAAGCAGAATGAAGGACATAATAAAAATTAAAGCAAAAATCAACAAATTGAAAATAAGAAAACAATAGGGAATTCCAGACCCAAATAGTTTGACTTGGGAATTCTACCAAACATTTAAAGAAGTAACGCAAATTCTACACAACCTCTGCTAAAATACACAAGAAGAAGGAATCCTTTCAAACTCATTTTATGAGACTAGTATTACCCCAGCACAAAAAGCCATTCAAAGACTTCAAAAGAAAGTATAACTCCAGATCAATATCTCATAAACGTGTATGCAAAAGTCCTTAACAAAATATTATGAAATACAATCCAGCAATATAAAAAAAGGATAATACATCACAAGAAAATGGAGTTTATCCTATGAATATAAGGATGTTTCAATGTTCAAAAATAAATCGATGTAATTCAACATATTAACAGACTAAATATGTGAAAGTTTATGATCATATCAATAGATGCAAGAAATGCATGGACAAAATTCAATACCCATTCCCTATAAAACTCAACCAACTAGGAACTGAAGGGAAACTCCTTAACCTAACAAAGAGTACCTGTCAAACACTTACAGCTCTCATAATCAACTGTGAAAGATTAATGCTTTCCTCCTAAAATCTGGAACAAAGCAAAGTTTGTCACCACTCCCATTCAGCATCTTACTGGAAGTCCTAACACATGCAACAAAGCAGGAGAATAATATAAGATAAAATACAGGAAAAAATAAAGCTTTCTATTTGCCAGTGACATTTATGTTTATATAGAAAATCCCAAAGAACCTACAAAAAAAGTTTCTTATAGTGGGAGAGGGAAGTTACAGATAGTCAAGAAGAAAAAGCTGGAATGAATCCCATGGAACTGCCTTAGAGTCAAAGACATTAGCATAAACTGAAATTTAGCTTAACATAGAGATGGATAAACGGGGAAACAATTATAGATATCTGTGTGTATATGGGTTAGTAGTCAGATGCACATTACCTAGCTCTCTTCTTCAAGGGGCTCAGGAAGCAATGACATCTTATGAGTAACAAGTGAACCCAGGGCCCATGTTTGCTAATACCATTCTCCAATAAAAGAAATAAAGGCTTCTTGAAGAAATGGCTAGTTCTAGGGCTGGGACAGGGCATATTCAAGATGAGCCTGAAGTACCTTGTAGTATCAGAAAATAATGAAGCACCTAAACAATAAAAAGGGATATTTCAAAGGAGTGTCGGAGCCAAACTAAAGGAACCTCCATTGTATATCACAGGTCACTTGTCTCATTATTGTGTACTTCAATAAAATATTTTATTTAAAAAAAATCCAAGTTCCAGCAATGATTGACACTTACATAACAACATTTAATTTGGGAATGTTAGTCACGTGCACCTCTGGGTGATGTGTTTGGGCGGAGGAAGTGAGGTCACAGGTGACACTCAATTCATCCTGTACATTCTTTTAAGTGATAGGATTAATGATTGCATTTGCAAGGGAACATTTTGAAAGAGAAAAATAATTTGGCATTATTGAAGCAATTGCAATGTGAAACTAAGGCTTTCCTATTCCAGAACATGCTTTTTGATATCTTATCATCAAACAAAATTCAGCCTAAAGAAGGAAAATTTTTACAGATTCTCACTTTGGCAGCAAACACTATTGAAGGAAAGGTTGACTTGTGTGTGTGGAAAGTGCCCGCTGCCTAACTTAAAGGACTTACGTATTTGGGGAATAAAAAGGGAAAAAGGACATTTTGGTTTTCAGGTCCACACAGAGCCCTTGAAGACGGACATTGTATTTGTCCCTCTCCAGCAGCAGCAATGAGCCTGGAAACTATTAGACAGACAATAAGCACTTAGGGAATAAATACGTCAATTTCTATTTATCCTGCTTTCTCATTTAGACGATTAAAACCAGGTCTATGACACTAGTGACATTTGAAAAATATTCTCCCTAGGGTAGTAGCAGTCTTATCAGATGCAGAGGAAGGTGCTTAACTTTATGAGAAAATCGTGGTGACCACAAAATGTACCTAACTGAATTCTATCAAATGCGATTTCTTAAGCTTTAATCTCAACATTAACATCTAGATCAAGTCACAGACTTTCTACCCTTGCACAGTTCTCCACCACTTCCTTAACGACGTTCAAATAGATTTCCCATTCCTTTCATTAATCAATAAAACTCCTCATATTGGACAAGCATTGTTGCATCATTTTGTACTAACTGTTTCACTAAGCAAGCCAACACAGTAATGCCCCCATTTGTGGCCAAGGAATGTGAAATAGAGAAATTAAAATATATATCAGAGATTTAAGTTAAATAAGTTGCAAGGAAAAACTTAATTTTGGCCTTTTGATTGATATTTTGCTGATCCCCAGCACATTGCATCTGGGTGCGAGTGGGGATAACAGCTTTGTAAATGGGGATATTTTTAAAATTGCGTAAAATTCATTAGAATGGGCCTATAAACACGCACATACTATATCCTGTATATAAGAATGCCATGATCATAACATTTGTTCCTCCCATGCATACACTCCCTGGAGCCTCCAAGCACACATCACATTTGAGGGAGCTGGCCAAAACGGTGACTTTCAGAGTCAACATGGACCATCTTAATATTCTCATTAACACATGAGCCGTCCGGCACAGTGCAATTTTCCTAAAAAGTAGGGCTGCTGTTTCCTGTTTTCTGTTTATTTTAGCTAGAGCACATTAGTTTTGTTTTCTTTGACAGTGATATAGTTATATTTAAAAATAAAACATTAAGTCAGGTTTTTTATGAAAAGGGAAAAACAATGCTAAGCGAGGTGAAAAATATTTTCATTAATGCTTCCTCTGAAAACAGAAGGCCTGGAATTTTATACTTTTGGTTTATTATTCTCACTTTCAAAAGGATGATTTTATTTGACTGAAAGAAAATTCTTGGCGATAGTGTCTATTTCTTTTTTTTATATTCATGTTTTGCTATTTATTTTCCATACCCTTATTCTTTTTCTCTCTGCCTATTATCCATCATACACTCTTCACCCACATCTTATACTTTTCTTGATTATATTTTTCCTGCTAGATCTTCATATTGAGTTCTGTGACTTGCGGTCATTTAAAAAGAAACCCTGGCAATATTTTTAATTAGGTAAGTCTGCTCTTTGCCTAGGAGAAGAGCAGGGAGTATTCACGGGTATATTAATTTACCTGTTTGAGGATCCCTGGTCAGAGCACTTCCAACCCACCTTGGTGTGAATTTTAAAAAGGCACCCATTTCTTGAGAGACAATTTTTTCCCTCTCGGAAAATAGTTGCAATCTGGAGGCTCTGTTATAACAAGATATTTTGTTGCCATTTGCCAGAATAGATGATGAATGTATAAATCTATGGATGTGAAAAGCCCTCCCAGGGTTGCATATTTTAGGCAGGTTCTTCAATTCTGTCTTCCGGTTTGCTACTTTCAATTCCATTTTCTAAGCTACTGTAATTCAATCACTGGTTTTTCAATTATATTGGTGTCTATTTTTTTCAAATCTATAAATTTAAGTAAATTCTAACACCCATTTTGAGTTTTGAGTACTTTTGAGTTTTGTCATTATTTCTGTTTCTTTTTTAAAACAATTTTGAGCCTTGTTGTCTCTCATTTATTTTTTTTACTTTACAGATGCTTATATCTCAAGCATGATGTGCTAGACATTATTGGGAATATTTTATGAATATTACCTCATTGTTCTATGATAAACCTTACCTGGCCGCTCAGCTCGCTGACTGGTGGGTGACATAACCCCAACTCAGGTACATCCGATATAAAGTAAAGGCAGCTGGACCGCCCATTCCACGATGGCCAGATCTCTTGCAGCAAGCCACCTCCATGCATACGTAGGTCCAGTGCTTTCCTAAGCAGCAGCACTCAGAGACTTAGGTTTACCAATGCTGGGCAGAGATGGTTCATGAGATTTTGGCTTTAAAAACTCACCCTGTTCCTCTTCTCTCAAAACTTGTCTTGGAGAGGCGCTAGGGTCCTGCTTGAGAGTAAAACTTTTCAGCCTTCAGTCTTTGGTTTCTTGCTGTTTTCTGTTTAACAAATATCAAACTTCTTCCCTATTGTCGCCTATTCTTGGGATGATAATTATCTTGTTTCTCATACATGCTTTGTTTTATTTTATTAATTTCCTTGTTTGAATGCAATTTTCTGTATCGTGAGATTTTCTTTATGAAGGTTTTGTTTTCTTTTTTTGCCCATGGGAATTCTGTGTCCAGCTTGTGGAAATCTCTCCATATTCTAGTTTTGCATTTCATCTGAAGGGAAACTGGGGAATTCATAAACTCAGAATCAGTGTTGGTCTTAATTACGCAGTGTTGGTGGATTCGTGCCTCCCAGAGCTGAAGTTTAAATTTAGATCTATATCTCCGGGTGGGATGATGTTTGGTTTCCAATTCTCTTTGAGTGGCATGGCATGCGGGCAAGCTTCTGCCATTTCTGAGGTCAATGGGAAGAGTTTTCCCAATCCCAGGGTCAAAGGTGGGCTAGCACTGGAGGTTAGCATATTTCTGGTTTTCTGGTGGGGGAGAGGAGGAGCAGACAGGAGCATGCTTCTTCCTTAGATAGGCCTAAGACCTGCCTCCTTTCCCATACCCTTCCGTGGACAGCAGGACCAAGCCCCATTGCTAAGGCACTCATGTGTCCAGTCCTCCCACAGACCACTGCAGGTGAGCCCCTGCATGCTTCTGGTCTTTTGGGACCTGGGGATTTCTGCTATCGATTTTCAGTTCATATATATTTTTAAATATTTTTTGTTGTATTTTCTCCATTGTTTCTTTACATTCTTGAGACCTAAGAGTCCTTCAAGACCTCAACTATCATAATTCATACAGCATGGTGCCTACTTTAAATACCTAATTCTTAGATCCAGTTTTATTCTGCATTGTTAGCAATCTACTATTTTTAGCCACACACTTTATAGCAACAAGAAAGAAAGCATTTCCTAGTCAAGGAACTATAAGATGATAAAGTTGTTACATTTTAGCATTCACTCTGGAACTCACTATTGAGAGGGGTTGTTCCTTTCCACAAAATGTGTTGAATGACACCAACTAGTGATTTTAATTTCTAAACTTCAAAAGATTTGACAGTTTATCCTCGGTAGTTTTCAGTTTATAGACACCTTGTACTTAATCTTAAAAAAATTTCCATAAGATTGTAGGATTTTATTTCAAATTTTCTTTTATTATTACAATAACTGTTTTAAAATTGTTCTCCAAACAGCCCCAGAATTTAGTAACGGTCCCTCAGAAAAGTGGAAATTTGCACGTTTATATTCAGACCCTCCTTCACTTTCAGCAGAACCGCTCTCCTTTTCTTTGAACACAAAAAGCTAAAAGATTGAAAACAACTACATAACGCCAATGGTATAATAATGTGAGTTACAGTTTCTCATCTTCAAAAAGAAGATGACTGAAGAAGAATATGCTTTGTGGAAGTAGTCTGAGGAGAATCATTCAATAGAAAATGCTGCATATTGAAATAAGTTTATCAGGAGCATCACAATAGATAATATATACTGCGAACTCTTGCGTGTCTAGGAATCCTAACTGATTTACATTTATTAACTTGGTGGAATTCCAAAACAATCTAATAGGTGGGTCATATGGTCCATATTTTACAATGAGAAAAATGAGGCACAAAAAAGTAACTAAATTACCCAAGGGTATTTATCTAGCAAAAGATCTACTTACAGTTTGAAGGATCAGATTCTAGATTAGCACTCTAAATTTTATTTATTTTTCTTTGGAATTGCCGTTTGATTGCTTTTTATTCAAACCCAGCACTAACCTCTAATGTATAATGGTGAATATTCCAAGAACGTATCCAATAAGAGACGGACACTGTTGGCTGAACTTAGACTTAAGAAATCAGATGTTTTAAGTTCTCACCCAAACTAGACATTCGGTCTTTCAAAATATTTAAGAATTCTAAAATCAAAATCCTTTAATCTAGCTCAGAAAACAAGTGTTTTTTGATACAACATTCGCTCTCCATTTATTTTAGGGGTTGCCAAAGATATCATTGAAGTAAACTCCAGGGTTAATTATGTTGAGTACTTTTGACTTTAAAAATTTTTATGTTACTATTTGCTAATATTGAAGTAGATACTTAAAGGGTTTTGAGGGTTTCAAGAAAAACATAATTTTCTTCCTTTTCTGTACCAATATTCTAAGATTTTACTGTGAAACAATTCACTATCAAGAAAAGAGACAAACAGATATAAGTTTCTCCTCTGGTTCTACTACTTTATAGTTACGTAAAATTAACCATTCTGAAACTTATAATTTGCATATGGATATAACTTTTTTTTGGTACAATGCTGTTTTAAGGATTAAATGAGATAATACAGGTCAAGAATATATGATGGAGGGACTTTTTCTTCTCATCTCCACTTTCTTGTCTTTTCCAGAGTGACCATTGCCCCCTAATTTATATAATACTAATGTGTTTTGGGAAACAAATCATGGCATCAATTTCAACATAATTCGTTAATTCCTTCTCTAAATATCACATAGATTCATAATTAAATCATCATAATATATCACAGCTGAAGATTAGGTTAGTTAAGTGAAGACATCAATTCAAAACTGATGTCAAGTTCAGCAAAATAATAAGAAAGCATTTATTTTATGGGTAAATACATTTCTAGTAGAGAAAAGTAAATGCTAGTGATAGATAATAATTACATAAATTGATTTTTTTTAATTTAACTTTTTTTTAAAGATTGGCAGCTGAGCTAACAACTGTTGCCAATCTTCTTTTTTTTTTTTCTGCTTTATCTTCCCCAAACCCCCCCCCCGTACATAGTTGTATATCCTAGCTGCAGGTCCTTCCAGTTGTGGGATGTGGGACGCCGCCTCAACACGGCCTGACAAGCGGTGCCATGTCCGCATCCAGGATCCGAACCCTGGGCCGCCGCAGAGGAGCGCGCAAACTTAACCACTCGGCAACGGAGCCCGCCCCTGATTTTTTTCTACATGTAAATAGGAAATCTCAGGTATGTATAAAAATGCTGAAACAGAATTTTATCATTTTATCATATACATTTTACCATACACATATAAAAATTACATTTTTCAGAGCCAGCCTGGTGGTGTAGTGGTTAACTTCATGCTCTCCACTTCGGTGGCCTGAGGTTAGCTAGTTTGGATCCTGGGAAGGGACCTATGTGCTACTCAATAAGCCATAGTGCAGCGGCATCCCACATACAAAATAGAGGAAGATTGCCACAGATGTTAGGTCAGCAACAATCTTCCTCGAGCAAAAAGAGAAAGATTGGCAATAGGTATTCGCTCAGGGCCAATCTTCATCACCAAAATATATATATATATATATATATATATTTGTCAAAATAACAAAAACTAAAAAATTTATTTTGACAAATATATTTTAAATGTTGCAATACTATCAATAATGTTGTTTTGTAGTCTCAAGCCATACATTTCCCTGTGGAAGAACACACAGTATAATGAATTTCTTTTGGTATTATAATAATGCCAATAATCCTCCTCAGATAGCCTCTAAATTGAATACACTGTCTCTCAAATATGGTGTAGGACATTTTCCCATAAATATAAACTTCCCATCAAATATTTCACAGTATTTCCTCAAGATTTCAAGTGCTAACATTTTAAAATATGTAACATATCCTAAAAGACCTTACCTGAATCATTTGATTTGATTTCTTAGAAACATTTGATTAACGTCACAAAGCGATTCAGTTAGCCTTATGCTCGTTTTCCGAGATCTAGTTGTTCTGAGCAGCATGGTGTGCAGTGACAAATTGTTAAGCTGTTCAATTTTATAATTTATTTTAATATCTTATTTCCCTCTTTATATCCACTAGTGTTGTTACGGCTGTTCTTTGAAATCATTAAAAATAAATGATTTTGTTTTTTTGTTATTGTTTTTGTTTTTAAGAGATAGAAATTTAATGGCAGAAGAAAGAATAAATCAAACAGTTATACACTGATTACTTTACTATCTGTTATGACCTTCCATGGATGGCCATTATGTGGAAAAGAGGCTTAACTGATAAGTTTTAAGGAAAAAATAAAACAACACTGGCAAGAAATTCTTTAGTAGGAAAAGTACTATAAGGGTCAATTAGAGTGATGCTTCAAATCCAAATATTGCAGACTTCCACTTCCAGCTTTGATGGAGTAGCTTGTAGCTGACCAATATTCTTGCCAAGCACAACAGGAAAATACAATGAAAATTGGAAAGAGGAACTCGAATTGGCCAGTGAACATATGAAAACTTCCTCAATCTCATTAGTTACTGGGAAAAATTAAACCCACATCAATATGTCATTACATATCATCAGAAAGGTTAAAATTAAAAAGAACAAAAATATCAAGTGTGGCTGAAGATGTGGAGCAATTTGGACTCTCATGTAATGACATTTTTACAGCCCCAAAATGGTGAAATATCACAAATTTCATATGTTTTCACCTAACTCAATCATTTTTTGAAAACCTGCTAAGCAATACCTGCTTAATATTAACACACACTATGACTCAGCTGTTCTACTCCTACATATAAAACCACCAGATATTTGTGGATGTGATATATATGGGAAGGGGAGAGACTAGTAATTATCATCCAAAGCTGGAAACACTCAAATATGCTAGGTATTTGTGATATGTTCATGCAATGCAATACTGTAAATCAATAAATCAATGAGAATAAAAGAATGATTGGTACATACAATAGCATAGATAGATCTCACAAACATAATACTAAGGGAAAAAGAGCCAGACTCAAAGAATACATACTGTGTGCTTCCATTTACATAAAATGCAGAAGCAGAAAAACAGAATTGATAGTGATGCAAGTAGGTATACTAGCCACATGACTGACAGTGGGCTCAGGGGCACTTTCAGTGATGCTGGCAATGTTGTAATTCCTGATCTGGATGCTAGTTACTACTGGTGCATTTACTGTATGTGCATTTCAACTAAAATATATTTTAACAAAAAATAAAAATGAATTTTATGAATTTGGCAATAGTTTAGTGCTTTGCCCAGCTGTATTACCATTGTGGTCTTCCTAGACTAATGTTTTTGACACATAGTAGAATTGGATGCACCCACAGCTAAAAGGCTACTTGCTTAGTTTGTATCTCTGATTCTGACTTCTGAAACTGTTACAGTGATGCCTGGATCAGAGAATCCTAAACTGCAAAGCGAAGCAGTAAGAGGCTTGTTGAAATTTTCTTTCCGTATGTTGCCTTTTCTCTTTTGTTTCATGATTTTATATTTGTTCTTATTTTTCTCTAGTGATTTGAAATATATAGGTACAAAGACCCCTGAGGGTTAATTTTAAGGCCTTAAACAATGTAGTTGAACATAAATTACTCTAATTAGGAACAGCAAGAATGAAACATTATTTGCTATTTCCCACCCGTACAGGATAAATAACTCAGCTCCATTTTCTTCATGTCATCCTCTAGTACTCCTGTTTCACAAATGCTATTTTGATAATAAAAGCTAAAATTTTTTATGCATACTGCAAAGATCAGATCATTTAACTGTGTCTTTCCACACTTATTTCATCATTTTTATGGTGTTATATTTCCTTTAAAATATTTAAATTTCATTTTTCTGATTGCATTTTCTAAAAATTGTATTTCACTTCACAAATCTTAACCTCTTTGATTTGCACCATCTCTCAATTTAGTGTAACCCTTTTTTTCCTATTGTGTTTAAAGTAACAGTTTTCATTAAATATCCATGGGTTGTTTACATTCTGAATCCTATGACTGAGGATTTTTTTATATTCTGTTGCCCAGGAATATCAACTTAGAGTATATGTTGTGTCTTAGATCAAATATTTCTATCTCAATCTTTCTAATAGCAGTGTTTCTTTTAGTTAAATCCAAGTCCTGTCACATTTTTGCAGGAAATATGATTTTTAAGAAAAGTCTGGGTATTAGGACTTGTTTTACATTGCTGAATTACAAACAATTGAATGTGAAGAAAAAATATATGGATGTTAATTGTGTTTCTAAAGTTCAAATAAGCATAAAGTGATGAGGAAATTATTGTGTGCAGAGCGAGGTGGATAAAAAACACACCAGTCACAATGTAGAAAAAAGTGTTCCATGAAAATCTGACTAAAATAAAGAAAAATCGATTGACTTATGAATGTAGTTTTAAAACATTAAAGATCTTTTTAAAATAAAACCAGAAGTTTGACATTCATCTATTCAATTTGGGTATCATTTTGCAACATATTGGAGATGAAATATCAACATAAAATCTGAAAAACAAAGACTTTGAGCAATAACACATTTACTAAAAGTATAGCTCAGGGATATTTCATACGACACAAATTAAAAAGCATCAGTAATTAAGATGCTATATTTTTAACTAATTATGACAATGTAGAATAATTTTTAATGTTATATGAAGCAGGTTCAAAACAATATTTACCATCATGATCTCCATCCACTTATACATATAAATCTTGTTAATATGTAGATAGGGTAAGGTAATATTTTGAGAAGAAGCAAAACCAAAAGATATATGTGATCTCCCATAATACATGAATACAAGGACACAATTTCACCCATGAATGGTCAATGCAAATCATAAAATAATTTATTCCAAAAATATTTATATATTTCTATATGCCAGAATCTTTGTTCCTTTATGAAAATAAAAAGACGAACATGACACAGAAATGTCCTTCAAAGGACTTAATCTAAAGATACATATAAAAAGTAAACTCTTCTAACAATACAGTGGGATAAATGTCATAATAAAAACAATAATAGTGATTATATAGGTTTTTTTTGTGGTTGTGATAATATAGGTCTCTTTTTTTAAGATGAGAAAATAGAATCACAAAGCACAATTGCCTAACATCAACCATCCTGCAGTGCTGGTGGCAGGATTGAAACTGAGACAGTCTAATCTGGAGATTAAGGTCCTACCTACCACAGAAGTGTCTCTTGAAAGGCTACAATGCTGTGGGCTCACAAAGACCTTTTAACTCATCTCATAGCCTCAGGTACTTCCTAGCAAATATAGTCTCGAAACTAACCAAGGAAAATAGAGCAATTGCAAAAAATAAAGATCTCCTCTATTTCTTTTAATATGGGAAAATTTTAAGCCTGGTTTTTTACTCAAAGAAATGGATCACATGACTAGAAATTAGAGATATGGAGACACAACAGTTGAAAATAATAGCAGAGAAATGGCATCAAATATAATTGAAACTAAGAATAGAACAATACAAATAAGAAAATTATCCTAGAGCTGATTTAATTTTTAAAAGATGTGGGATATTTAGAAAGATTCTATTTTTGTTCTAGTCATTACATTTGTACTCACACCATTTTTAATGTCCTTAATGCTCGTTCTCTCATTTAATCGTTTAATGCCTGGTGTGTCAACCTTTTTTAAAATGGTGTCCTTTAACTCCCAATGATTGACTAAATAACAAGGAGCTGCTCTGGGTTCCTATTCTCCCTCTTACATTTTTTAGTTGAGTTGTTACTACTTTGCCACAAATATAGCACTTGCATCTCAGTCTTCTACCTTTGACACCACTTCTGTTTTAGTTGTGATATTTATTTACTAAAATGGCCATTATCTGTCCTTTTGCTGGCATGTTTCCATTCATTGCTTGGTTGCATGAAGCTCATCTTGAGCAAGATTCCTCCAAAAGTGCTTATGGGTAGACAGTTCGCTAAATTCTTGCATTTTAAGCTTTTTTCCTTCATTCTGGCAGTATAGCAATGTCTAGACATTTAGTGGTTTTTTTTTTTTTATTCTTTGAAAGTGGAGGAAGGGCTTGCGTGTGCTCTTCGTTACTCAACTGTCAAAGGATGCTTCTGTTTTTCCTTTGTGCTTCTCCTTTTCCTTTGTGCTTCTCCCCCAGAAATGATTCATTTCCATGCTTGCCACTTCACAGGACGTCCTTTCAACTCCCTTCCCTGTAGAACATGTTCTCATCTACCCGGGCACTTATTTTAGTATCTTCAGACTCAGGGTGCACTTGCTCTTTCTGATGGTGGTTTTAGATAAACCTTAGGTCCATTCCTAGCTCCTTCTCTCTTCCCGACAGATTTCTCTTGGTGGGGTGGGGTGGAAGCATGAGAGAATGCTTGCTGGAATTTGGTGGGTTTATTATTACTTTTTTGTATAGAGTTGTCTAGAAGTTCGGGCATTTTCTGCCTTCAAATTATGTTGATGTTGGAATTCTTGTATGGTTTTATTTTATTTTTACCTATTGTTCTTCTATATTGTTTCTAGAGGAAATATGGAAAGATGTGAACTAGACATTCCGCTTTATTGTCAGCTACCAGGAACCTTCGTCTATTTTCTTCAACACAGAGATCACAGTTATTTTAAAATTCCTGTCTGCTAATTTTCACATCTACATCTCCCGTAGGTTTATATCTGTCATCTGTTATTTTCTCTTAGCTTTTGGCCACATGATTCTCTCATTTCATATTCCAAGGAATTTTTTATTTAATGTAGGTGCTATAGAGTGAATGTTTGTGTCCCCCCAAAATTCACATGTTGAAACCTAATCCCTAAAGTGATGGATTTATGAAGCGGGGCCTCTGGGAGGGGATTAGGTCATGATGGTAGAGCCCTCACGAATGGTCTTAGTGTCCTTATAAAAGAGACTCCAGAGAGCTTCTCCTCACTTCCACCATGTCAGGACACAGTGAAAAGATGGCACCTATGAACCGGGAAGCCGGCCCTAACCAGACACCCAATCTGCCAGCCCTTGATATTGGACTTCCAGCCTCTAGAACTGGGAGAAACTTTGTTGTTCATAAGCCACTCAGTCTATGGCCTTTTTATTATAGCAGCCTCAGCTAAGACAGACAGGAAAATAATATACGCATACATATATATTTAATAAAAGATGATACCTTCCTCTTTTATGCAGAGACAGCAGAGAGTTGAACACCTTAGTCCTCTCACAGACTAGGGTGGGCTGAGGTCGGTGTGCAGTGTTAAGAACAGTGTACCTTTGTCTCACCCCTGTTCTAAGAAAATGACTCTAGAATTCTCAATGGAAATCTAACGGTCCTTTGTCTCTTCACCACTGGGGGCTGCAGGAAATGCACTCAGATTTACAGATCTCTCCAGCCTCTGCTCTAAGCTTCTTTACCATTTAATAAAGCTCTGAGGTAGAAACTGGCTATATGTGTGATGTTGCTCAAGCCTCCAGTTTTTCAATGATCACTCCAAAGCTCTGTGGCTTCTTCTGCCTCAGCAGAGGCCCTCAGCCAAGGAACTGCCTGGACCTCAGCCTCTCCCTGAGCCCAGAGAAAGACACACCCTCAGGGAAGATGCTGTTGCACTTTGTCACTGTCAAGGCACCAAGATGTTAGTCAAAGGGTACAGACATTCAGCTATGCAGGATGAGTATGTTCTGGAGCTGTAACATACAGTATAGTGACTATAGTTAATAACACTGCCTTGTATACTTGAAGCTCACAAAGACAGTAAATCTTAAATGTTCTCACCACACACACAAAAAAAGTAATTATGTTAGGTGATGCAAATATTAATTAGCTTGATTGTGGTCATCATTTCACAATGTATACACACATCAAAACATCAAGTTGAACACCTTAAATACACACAATTTTGATTTGCCAATTATACCCCAATAAAGCTGAAAAAAAGGATTTTGATTCTTCACAGTGTTCTCAAACCCTCCCCATAGTAGGTCTTTTATTCCTAAATACCACATTACTGCAGGAGATTTTAATCTGTTTCATAGAAGTTTGGTTGAATTCTTTAGCCTTCCATGGGAAGCTTCTGAATTTAGTAAGTGTATTGAGCCTGTAACTAGCCTTGTGTTTGAAAATCCTCACATCTCTGATTTTGGCCAAAAGCTCTAATGATTCCTGTCCTAAAATAGAAGACCTCAGCTTTGTTCAAACCTAGATTCTGAGGCTCTAGCCCGTGCCAGGTCAGCAAATGATCCTATCATAGCCAACAGCTCTCTGAAGCCTTTAAATTTATGCTTTTAAATTTTTCTCCCTTCTCAAAATTTTCTGCATAGAAATGCAGTCTTGTCACAAAGTAGTTCATTCTGCTTGAAAGCAAATAAACCATTTATATTTTTTATGTCACCATTTGAAGTTACCAGTTTCAACTATTAAAACAACAAACTGGAAAACATCTGGGCATAAATCTAGCAAAAAGTTATGCAAGATATCTAAACAGAAAGCTATAAAGCTTTACTAAACAACTTTAAGAAAGAGTAAACAAAGGGAGCAGTTATCACCTGTTCTTGGACAGGAAAATTCAATACCACAAAGACATCAATTCTCACAAATTTTATAAATATATTAAGTGAAATTTTAATGAAAACCATGAAAGGAATTCTTGTGGAAGTTAACAAGTCAATATCAAGCTTAGAACTGAAAAACAAAAGAACAGCAACAGCAGCAGCAGAAGGAAGAGAGGGAAGAGGAGAGAAGTTAAGAAACCTATAATTATAACAATTAAAAGAGAGAGCTGCTGGTTGGTACAAACACTTGCAAACCAACCAAGGGAAAAGAACTGAGAAGCCAGAGGGGATTCACACTTACATATGCTTCTTTGACAGATGGTAAATGGCCACGGAAGATCAGTGAGGAAGGCAGGACCTATTTTGTAAATGAAACAGTAAAATGTGTATCACTACTTCAGTCCACATGTGAAAGTCACCTTCAGGTGACTTAACTTGATTTTTAACCCAGTAACATTCAGAATAGAAACATGGACAATGAATCATCTAAAAGTAAATCCTCTCAGCAAAGAAAACCATCAACAACTGAAAAGGCAATTTATGGAATGGGAGAAAATATTTACAAACTGCATATCTGATAAGGGGTTAATATCCAAAATATACATGAAACTCACAAAACTCAATAGCAAAACCCCCAAAATAATCCAATTAAAAAATGGACAAAAGACATGAATAGACATTTTTTCCTAAGAAGGCATGAAAGGCCAACAGGTATATGGAAAGATGCTCAATACTGCTAATCATTGAGGAAATGCCAATCAAAACCACAATGAGATATCACCTCACACCTGTTAGGATGTGTCATTGAAAAGACAAGATATAACAAACGATGGCTATGTTGGTTATGAGGATGTGGAGAAAAGGGAACCTTGTTTCCCACTATTGGTGGGAATATAAATTGGTGCAACCATTATGGAAAACAGTATGGTGGTTCCTCAAAAGATTAAAAATTGAACTAGCATATAATTCAGCAATACCACTCCTGGGTATATATCCAAAGGAAATGAAACTATTATCTTCAAAAGATATCTGTACTCTCGTGTTTATTGGAGCATTATTTGCAACATCCAAGATATGGAAGTAACCTAAAATTATTGTTGAACTGCAAAAGATTCCAAATAACCGTAGCAATCTTGAGCAAAAAGAATAAAGTTGGAGGCATGACACTACCTGGTTTCAAAATATACTACAAAGTTATAGTATTCCAAACAACACGATACTGGCAGAAAAACAGACATACAGACCAATGGGACAGAATAGGGAACCCTGAAATAAATCCACATATTTACAGTCAATTGATCTTTGACAACTGTGCCAAGAACATTCAATGGAGTAAGGACAGTCTCTTCAATAAATGGTGTTGGGAAAACTGGATAACCACATGTTAAAGAATGAAATTTGAGACTTATCTCACAGCATATACAAAAATAAACTCAAAATGGATTAAGGACTTCATGTAAGACTTGAAATTTTAAGACTATGAGAAGAAAACATAAGGAAAAAGTTTCTTGACATTAGTCTGGGTAATGATTTTCTGGATATGACCCCAAAGGCGCAGGCAATAAAAACGGAAATAGACAAATGGGATTGCATGAACTAAAAAGCTTCTGAACAGCAAAGGAAACAATAAATGGAGTGAAGAGACAATGAAGACACGACCTACGTTATGGGAGAACATATTTGCAAACTATACGTCTGATAAGGGGTTAATATGCAAAATATATAAGGAACTCAAACAATCCAACAGCAAGAAAACAAATAACTCGATTCAAAAATGGGCAAAGGACATGAATAGATATTTATCAAAATAAGACATACAAATGGTCTATAATAAAATATTCACCATCACTGATCATCAGAGAAATGCAATTCAAAACCACAATGATATAACATGTCTTACCTTTTATTTTATTTACTTTTTACTCATTTTTTGAGGAAAATTAGCCCTGAGCTAACATCTATGCCCATCTTCCTCTACTTTATATGTGGGACACCTGCCACAGCATGGTTTGACAAGCAGTGCATAGGCCCACACTCAGGATCCGAACTGGTGAACAACAGGCTGCCAAAATGGAATGTGCGAAGTTGATTGCTGCGCCACTGGGCTGGCCCCCCTCATGTCTTTTAGACTGGTTGTTATTAGAAAGATGAGAGGTAAGGGTATGGCAAGGGTGTGGAGAAAAGGGAGGCCTTGTACACTGTTGGATGGGATGAAAAGTGGCAGAGCCATTACGGAGAAAAGTATGGAGGTTCCGTAGAAAATTTAAAAATAGAACATATAATTCGGTAATTCCTTTTCTGAATACATATCCAAAGGGAATGAAATAAGGATCTTAAGGCGATATCACTATATCCATGTTCATTCCAGCATTATTCACAATAGCCAAGATATGCAAAAAGCTTAAGTGTCCATTGACAGATGAATGAATAAAGAAAATGTGATAAACACACATACATACACACACACACACACACACACATATATATATATATAATGGACTTTTATTCAGCCATAAGACAATCAGAAATTCTATCCACAATAACTTGCATGAACCTGGAGGACATTATGCTAAGTGAAATAAGCCAGACACAGAAAGACAAATACTGCATGATTTCACTTATACACAGAATCAAAAAAAGTCACACTCATAGAAGCAGAGTAGAATGGTGGCTGCCAGGAGATTGAGGGTGGGAGAAATGGGGAGATGTCAGTAAAAGGGTAGAAAATCTCAGTTACAAAGGATGAATAAATTCTGGAGATCTAATATAGAGCATGGTGACTAAAGTTAATAATATTATTTTGTATACTTGAAATTTACTAGGTGAGTAGATTATAAATGTTCTTATCACCCACACACAAATAACTATGTGAGATGAGGGATACATTAATTAGCTTAATTGTGGTAATCATCTCACAGTGTATATCAAAATATCATGTTGTATCCTGTAAATTGCTACTCTGCCTGCCGCATTGAGAATGGACTAAGGGCAGATGGGTGAAAGCATAGAAACCAGGTAGAAGGTCACTGCAGTAACCAAAACAAGAGGTGATGGAGGCTTATAGCAGAATGGTGAGGAAAGCTGTGAAAAATGGTCAGATGCTGGATTTATCTTGAAATTAGCAAAACTGACTGTTGATGAGATACGAAATAAAATGGAGAGTCAAGGAAGAAACCAAGGTTTTTTAGCTTGAAAACCTAAAATAAACAAAAAACAAAAAAGATTGCATTGCCTACTGAGATAGGGAAGCTCTGGAAGAGTGAATTTGGTTGAGGAGATATCCAGATTTCACTTTTGGACGTATTTTATATGAGCTACCTTCTAACCATCCCAGGAAAGATGCCAAGTATAGATTGAGTCTGTAGCTCAAGGGAGAGGTTTGCTCCAGAGGTATCAATTTGGAAATCATTAACATACAGATAATGTTTAAAGGCAAGAAGCTGAATGAGATTCCCAGTGGAGTGTTAACAAGCAAGGGAGTTGAGAAAACATCACTAAAATGTATTTAGTAGGGAGCGTCAGTGCATTAGGGAGAAAATCAGAGCTTAGTTTTCTCAAAACCAAATGCAGAAAGCATTTCAAAGGAGGATGGGTTGATCAACTGAGCCAAACGCTGCTAGTAGGTCAAGTGAAATGAGCACTGAGAACTAAAAACTTGAATTTAATCAACAATGTCTTTGGCAAGAAGAGTTTTAGTGGAGGAGAGATGGAGGAAAAGCCCAAACTAAAGAGAATTCAAGAGAGAACGGGGGCAGTCATAGGAGACAGAAAATATAGACTTCAACTTCAAGGAATTCTGCCATTAAGCAAGGCAAAAAAAGTAAATAAATAAAGTGGGAGAGGGGATAATCAGAGAAAAATGTTCAGGGAGAGAATACTTTTCATGTTGGAAGAAAATTACAGTATATTTGTATGTTGCATTTTGGGATAAACTAGAAAAAAATTATAATGCATGAGAATGAGGGGAGAATTGCTAGACTGACGTTCTTAAATGGATTCAAAGGCATGGACTCTAGGGCACAGGTGTGGGAAGAAGCCCTATAAAGAAGCAAGGAAGTTACATCTCTGGTCACTCCAGGTTTCTCAGAGAAATGATGTCATCATCTGAATATGAAGATGGAAAGGTGTGAAGAGAATGGAATGTATGACACATGAGAGAAGGTAGACTAGAGAAATCAGATTTGAAAGAGCACAAAGGGGCAAATTGCTAGCATGACTGAGTTTGATTTTACCAGAAATGTACACAGAAAATAAAACAGATCTCTAAGCTCACGTTTCACCAGAGAGAAGTCTGGCTAAGGATTGAAATTTCCTGCTACCAGAATGATTGTGTACGTGTGTGCGGTACTTATGAGTATGTACGTGTGATTTTACATATATTGAATTATAACATCCCATTATAAACTGCATTCCTCACTCCATATGCCATGAGATCATCTGTTCAGCTCATAGAAATCTAGCTCATATTTTTAAAAAGCCAGCCTTTCTTTGAAAGCTATCATACCACTTACATACATCTCCACTATGTGCAAATGTAGTATTTATTTACTGGGCATTCTTTTTGTAGAATTTCACTATGATATTAAATTCCTGAATGAGCATTTCTGTAATATATTCTTCTCTATCTGTGCTATTCCATAATTAGATAAACTTCAAGAAGTGAAATTGCTCATTAAATACTTGTATATATAAATATAGATACAGGTTGCTGGGACATCTATACATAACATAACAATAACACAACATGATCTTGCCATTGATACCAGTGTCCCAGATTCCCTAACCATGAGGTTTCTCTTATGCTATCTCCAAACAAGGCTGAAGGATGGTGTTAGGTGTCTCTTTCTCCACACAACCGTACCTTCAGCTAAGGAATCCGAACCATCTCATTAGCGCACCACAATTTTCATCACGTTAACTATCTTTTTAGATATGATGTAGCTTCCTGGGGTTTCTTGGGAGCGACTCTCTTAATCTGACTTATGACCATCCTTTCAATTAGGAATTCAAAGCAACTTTTACTAGCGTTATGCATAATTTGATCTTGATAACTAAAAATAAGTTGAGGATGATTATTAAAAGTAAAAATACTTTTAAGTAAGCCATAAAAATATAGATTTATGTTTCTACTTTGATACTTGATTGTTAAAATGACAAACCTCATTAAACTTGCATAATGAGTATTGATCAACCATTTTCAATATACTGTTCTCCAATATCATGCAGAGCATTAATTTTTGTTTAATTGGGATGTCAACACACTGTCACAAATTTTAAAAAATAATCAGCTATTCAACAATGATTACAGATCATATTAATCTGCCTATATGGATTTCAGCAGCAATACAGCGTTAATATACCTGAGATAAAGAATCAAATGTTTCAAAATTACTTATGGGTAACAGTCACAGTTCAAACTATTCTTTGAGCTAGAAATGAGGTTTATAAAAATAACAGTCTGTGGAATGGGATATGTGTTGCTGCTGATAAGCAACTAAAAGAATGAAAAATAATATTAGAACTCTAGAGTCTCTATTTTGACCATTCAATATGTCCCACGTATGTGTTCTTTTTGGTGCAGGAATTGGAAATGTAATGAAACGAAGAACATCACAGATGAAATCACAAATAACACATTTAGGTTTGTGCTTTTGGAGTCTTACTGAAATAAACAAATTTCACTGAAATGAGAAAAGTTAATCTGTCTAGCCACACACTAAAGAGTCCATCCAGGCTTTCTATTGAGGAACCAGTCTGAAAGTGTCTGTTGATGGGATGGATATTACAGCTAAAGAAACAAAGATTCTATTTAAATATATAGAAAGATGGATAAGCATGCAATAGTCTTTTCAGTCACATCTCCATGCATACATTCACAAAGAACCATATTAATATGAGTGTATTTTGGCCCTTCTGTCAGAATGGTGTGCAGAAAGAAAACCCTGAAATTACTCTGATATCCTCTGAATCTTGTATGTGAGACACACTTAATTAGTCCCAAAGGAGTAAAAGTCTCTCATGGCAGATTGAGACCCAAGACTGAACCATCCATATGAGGCAATTTGAAAGGGAGCCATGCAAAGCTCCTTCCCAAAAGGATTAATCTCCTCACCTGCCACCTATAACTCTCAAATGTGATTCTCTACATCTGAAAGCCCTTCCACACTGAAGATGGAGATTAGCCTTCTCACACAAAACTCAGATTTATGTTGGAAAAATAGCACCTTATTTATTCTACAAATTCTGTTTATTACATAACATTCTGACTGTAGATTTGGGGGGAAAATGGTGTAAAATTTTTTCTTCCTCAAGTAATTCAAAGTTTTCTTCTATGTTACATATTCTATGTCCCATGAAATAGCAATTTTATTTCAGTTTGAAAAGGTAAATATAGTTTTAAAAAACACAGTCTGTACATTTTTTGCAGAGGCGTGGACTACCAATTCTAAAACTACATCCCTGTGTATTCTGAGATTAAGCAAATAAGTAAAAATATTGTGATATTGGGAGCAAGGTTCCTCAATGTCAGAAAAGAGAGTTACAAATATAGATATGGGGAATTCTACAATGAACTTTATTGTGTTCAAATGGAATTATAGATATTAGTATGAGTGCATAGTTTTCAATATCTATATAGTAATAGAAACAGTATTGTGATCATATATGTTTATAAGCATATAAATACATAGTTAAATGTATGTTTCTGTGTATGACTAGACATATGTATTTGTGAGATTTGTCAGCTTTTTAGAAGGCCTAGAAACAATTACACCCAAATGAAAATGATTCACCCAAGAGCCCAGATCTTGGTTTCTAAATTCCATTCTCCACCAAAAGAACCTTGGAGAAATGACCAATTTTGGCTAGGATAGGAAAATACACGGCGATTTTAGAACATATTATGCCAAACAGTAAAGAAGTACTCGGAGATTGATGGACACATGTCCAAAGGGTGCAGGAACCAGACTGAATGTGTTACCAGTGGCTACGGATGACACATCATTAAAAGAATGAGAGTAAAGGATTGTAACTCATTGATTAAAATAAGGACCTGTGATTCCACATGTAATTAATGAATTAATTAATAAAAATGGCTTAAGGGATTTCAGTTGCAGTAGAGAGAATGGAAGCCTTTTCCTTACAGTACAAAACCAACTGGTAAATATAGAAGGAATAATATAATTTATGATCACAATTTGATGATTATCCTAATAATAATTAAAGCAAGAAGAATCAATGGACGGTAAAAATTGAAGAGTGAATTTTGAGGAGTAAAAGGATAATTTCAATTACCCCGCAATTTACCTGCTATTTAAGAAAAAATATTAACTTTTCAATGGTCAAACTAGACATATACCAACTTAGCCAAAGTTGACATTGCCAGTAATGGAACAAATTGACCTCATCCCTCATGAAATACACTGAAAAGAACAAAATATCCCTTACTGCATAATCTTGCCAAAAGTGCAATAAATTGAAAGGTTTTCTACAAATAGATGGTCATTATTTGTGCTATTTAAAATGACTGAAGCTATGTGTCTGATTAAAGATTACAAAAGGAACATGAAAACTGAATGTAAGGGATGATCTGGAATTTGGCTATGAAAGACGCTATTGAGACAACTAGCAAAATCTGTATAAGGTCTGTCGATTAGCTAACGGTATCCTATCCATGGTATTTTCCTCATTTTATAAGTATACAATGGTTATGTCAGAGAACATCCTTGTTCCTAGGAACACTAAAGTATGATGTAAGGGCAACAATTCTGCAACAGAATCTTTAATGTCTCGTCCAAAATAAGAAAATAGTATATTAATGTAGACCTGGAGAGGGGGCAGTAAAGGTGAGTGTTACCATTTGGAGAATCAGATGGAAGAGAAGGTAGGAATTCTTTGTACTTTTCTTACAACTTTTCTCTAAGCCTGAAATACCGTGTCCAAAGTAAAATTTAAATGAAAGTAATGCCACTTACTGGATGGAATGTCTTGGAGATTTCAAATGAACATTATAATATTGAAGGATTTGCAAATAATTTTTAACATTTTGTTTGGCTATTATTTCTAAAACATCTAATGAGTAGCTATATGTGCCCACTCAATTGTTGCCAGAAATCTCTGCATTGTAGATTCATCAGAATTTGCACAACTGTAAAAATAAGTGATCATTTATTTTCATTTCAAAATGCATCTATACATATCCTTTTGGAATATCATAGAAAAGAGTGTGGCGATCAAGATGAGGTTTCTTGTTTCTGGCCAAGGTGCTCGCCTAAAAGCAGCAAACCCTGCCTAGAAGTGCTGTATGTTAATACTCAGCGCTGGATGTTAACACCCAATAAGTGTGAAGATGTAGGGTAACAGGCACACTCTAACTACTGGAGTGAGCATGTAAATTAGTGCAACATATCTGCAGGGAAATGTCCCAATATTATTGTTAGGACAATAGCAAACTAAGGAATTTATCCTAAGAAAACAAATTGTTAACTGCACAAAAATGTATAAAAGGATAGTAGACACCATACGATTTATACGCAAAACTATTGAGAACAATTTAATTGTCCATCATTGTAGGACCGGTCTGAGAGTAGAACATGTAAACGATAGAACAGGCTGTGTAGCAGACAAGTCAAGAGTCTGAGTACTGAAGTCAGGCAGCCTAAATCCGTGTCTCGGCTCTTCTACTTACCAGCTGGGTAACATTGGTCAGATCACTTACTCCCCTTTAAGCCTCAGTTCACGCATCATAGGATTATTGAGATTGTTAAAGAGACAAAGTATGAATTTCATAGGGCTTTTGTGGGATTCAGGTACATAAAATATCCAGCACAGTGCCTGGCACATATTAGATGCAAAATAAAATTTAGCCATTGTTTTGTTTTATTGTTAATTTATACTCACACAATGGAATTCTCTGCAATTATTACATTCCATTGTGTCTACCTACATACTACCTATGTATATTAATTTCATATAATATGTAAATACAACATTGTTAAAGTGAAAAAATTGGTTTCAGATAGCACTGAAGTATGATTCTTTTTCTGTGTGTGCATATCTCCATAGAACTCTCTTCCGGGCGACAATCTAAATATTAACGCATAATATTCTTGTTTTTCTTTAAATCTTGTTTTCTTTTAAGTGAACATGTAGTAATTTTATAATCTGGAAAAAAAGGAGAGTCATTTACATTAAGAAACTGCCGTCCTCAATGCTTAATTCCTCCCTTTCATCTTAATCTCATTTCTGATTTCCATTGCCCAGAGGAACAGGAAGGCACACACACTGCATTCCTACAACTGCTCCGAGGGAAGACAGCACTTGACAAGAGCACCCTGCAATCACCCAGCTCGTAGGCCTCTCTCATTCTGGCCAAGTGAGTGATTTGTTTTATACAGGCATTAAATTTTAAATTAATCCTTAAAAATCTCCAGTTGACTATTTGAACTTTTCATGAGAGGGTTTGAGTGTATTGATAACACCTGCACTTAAGGATTTTTTTAAATTAAATATGTGCTGTGTTTGTACATAGTAGGTGGGAAACCATGTGGTCTCAAAGAAATTAGGTATGATAACTTAAATCAAAAAAGTAATGCAGTTTTTAACACAAGTTGTGTTTTTATGGAAAGACAAATATTAAATAAGCAGAAAACCATGTATTATACTTTATAAGATGCCATTGATGGTAAGGTGCACTATTATTTTATGTCCTCCAAAAGAATGAAAGCAAAAGTGGTTTTGTCACATTTATTGTAACAAGAATCCTAACTTCAGAGATGTTAAATATGAAAAGAAATAAAAAATAAAGCCCACTCAGTTTTAGAAGAATAAATCACCATATTTTCATAGAGGCTGTGTTTCTTAGCATGGAATTAGGGAAGTTACTGCATCAAATCCTATGAGACGCATTAAAATGAGGTTCTTCCTGTTTTAATTATTGGCTATCAACACAATGTGCATGAAATTGAATCAGTGTATATAATGAAAAGGGTTAAACCTCTAACCGGATGAATATTCCAGTGAGCCCCATCCACAATTAAAACATGAAGGGCGAATAAAAAGTTGAAGCACAATGTGGTGGGTTTTTTCCTGGTTACAGGCTAATAAAACAATATTCTCTGCACAAATATTTTTTCTTCCCCATCCAATACAAACCAGTGCTTAATGGAGAGTCAATAACCTTATTACGAAAATTGGTCTAAATCAATAGTGTACAGACAGTGGGTAACGATGCTAGGTAGCCTTTTCAAATGCATTTACTGACAGCATCCCATCCCTCTGGTCAGGAGTTATTGGGAACACATCTTGAAAAGCACACTGTGATACAAAGAATGCATGCAGATACCTAGTGCTCGAGACTAAATTTAATCACCTCCTGCTTGAGACCATTTGGCAGCTTTGACAAAGTTCTCTTCTAACCAGCTCTCTGAAGCCGAGCTATTAAAGCACTAATTAAAGACAGTGCATGGAAGACACGAACACTAGGAGTCTGGGGTAATTGGCTACAAAAAAGACAAGGCTGGAACACGTCACTTTGTCTGCTTCTCCTGATTAGACTCTAATTCGAATACCAATATTTCACTGCACGCCAAGGTGCTCTGGGAGAGATGTCTGCCTCTCTCTCGGTTGAATGGATGGCTCTTGTGTGAAAAGGGAAAAATAGCAATTTTCTTTTATATTTAATCCTCTGAAACCCTCAGGATCAACAAGGAAGTCCACAAAACCTTTCCTGTGCATCTTGATACAATTTATTAAAGATGAGGAAAATAAAGAAAAAATAACATCTAATGAAACAAATAAGTAATTCTGTGCAACGGCAGTTGCCCAGCAAGCCCATCATGGAGCAACAGTAATTACATTTGAAGAGCTTATGTGCTGCCTGATAAAACGGTTCAAAACGTAATGTGTCTAGTTCTCATCTACTTCGAGCTTTCTTCATAAATGAGACACACTAGAAGGGGTTCAGAGTGGGAGAGGAGAAGAAATTGGGGGAGGAATGTACTCACAAAAGTTCTAAAGTATCTCCCGTGCTCCAGACACTTCCCTGAGCACCGAACACGTGCTTTTACTTAACCCAGTCAAAACCCAGTGAATGGGAATTCCTTCTTTCTTGATTGATGAAGAATTTGAGATAAATTAGGTTATGAATCTACCTAGGATATCCTGTGAAATAATCAGTGAATTTCAATTTAAAAGGTAAGGAAACTGAGGAATGGAAAGGAAGTATTTTTGCTAAGGATACCCAGCAGTCAATTCTGGATTCAAGATTTGAGCCCAGACTCTCTTACTGCAGTGTACATATAAACTACTAAACATGACCATTAGTCGTCACAAGGGCAAAAGTCCTTTTCAATTATGTGATCACTAAATTCGTGCTATAATATCTATAAAATTTAAGTAGATATGATACTATTAAACAATGCCAATTCAATTCTTCATAATACCTATTCTGTTTCCCATGATAATGTATTTCAGTCACTACAGAAACAGCCCAAAGACCATGTTCCACAGATGTTGAAATAGTGACATCATCTTCATATATGACATATTGGCTCAACAAAGTCAGTTCCATAATCTTTTAAAGACAAGCCAGTTCATGTGTCAGACTTTGGAGAAAACCCGAATGTAAGTAAATATTCAAGGCTGAAAAGTAACTCTGAATTTGGCCTCTTCACCAGAATTCATTGTCTTTGAGATAATTTTAAAACTTGAGCTTGGAATGAAAGATGTGTTCTTCAAAGTCCCCATTTAAGCCAGCACTCACACTTCAGAAAAGAGAGGAGGCTATTCTGCAAAGACAGAGGAACAATCATTAAAGATTCTAGAGTAAAGTCTAGATGAAGGGGTGAGAAGTCATTGGGTCTGGACTCATTGCAGGAAAAGGGCCATAAGAACAGGCAGCTGCGGCAGCTGAAGAGGAAATTCGAGAAAAGAGAAAAGATACGACTTTTACCCACCATGCCTCGCCCACCCTCCTCCACTCTCTTTTGTCTCTCTATCTCCTCTTTGACATATTCAATAAAGTCTATGTTTGTCTTTGTATCAGTGAACCATTTTTGAAGCCTGAAAGAGTTGTCAAGAAAACGCATGTGAACAAGGTCTATCCAGAGGAAGAAAGTGCCATGATAATGTAAGACTCTGGTATTTCATGGAAGCCAGAGGAAGTAGACAGACAGCTTTTAGTCTCTTGGGAACATTCGATCAGCAGATAGAGTCAGAGCTTCACCTGGCAAGGGCTCAGAACCAACACCTGGATTATATAATCAGAAGTCAAGAGATCTGAAAAAACTTTCAACATAGAAACCAAAAAGAGGAAAGCAGGGACCAGCTTGCTGGCATAGCAGTTCAGTTCGAGGGCTCTGCTGTGGCAGCTGGGGTTCACTGGTTCAGATCCCGGGTGTGGACCTACCCACTGCTTATCAAGCAATGACAGGCATCCCACATATAAAGTAGAGGATGATGGGCATGGATCTTAGCTCAGGGCCAATCTTCCTCAGTAAAAAGAGGAGGATTGGCGGCAGATGTTAGCTCAGGGCTAATCTTCCTCAAAAAAGAAAAAAAAAGAGGCAAGCAATGAGCACAGTCTTACAGGAACTCTGCCACTACCATCTCACATTCAGCATAACCCAGGTCCTTTTTGCTTATTTGCACGTTTGTTTTTAAAGTAATGGCTGCATCTGTGCTTTTTCACTCCCTTTTCAAAGTGAGAGCTTCCCCTCTTGGTCAAGGTTAATTGTCCATTTTTCTTCCTCTGACCTAGACTTTACACAGTGCTACAAATCTTAGTGCAAGCAAACCTCAGGCAGATATTCATGAAAAGCACTCAATCTGAGTCACATACCCTCTTCTGGAGTCCTACTGAACCCTGTGGATACCTTATTCATACCACTTATGCACTGGACTAAACTTGCTGCAACTGTGGCTACATGGAGTCAGTTTGCAGGAAAGTGGGAGGTACTCTATGCAAGGTAAAGAGAATAGTTTCCCTGGTAGTCCTTCCCTTGAAATGTGCTGCCTGGGACACAGAATTCAGTGTTACTGGGGCAGTGAGGAAGAGAGCAGATAGGAGGTGAGATATATTTGACATCTCTACCCACCCCAGCATATTGTAAAATCCTTGTAGGCAAAAGAATACTTTTCAGCACTTAGTACAGTTCCTGGCTGGTGGTATGCTCTTGATATGTGTGTTTCTTATGTTGAAAATGTATTAACCAATGAGAGAAAAAATGAAAAAGCATCCAATTTTATTAAGAAACAAAGGATTTGACATAGTTTTGAATTTGTTAAATAGATAACATAATGAATA
This sequence comes from Equus asinus, assembly GCF_041296235.1. Lineage (NCBI taxonomy): Eukaryota > Metazoa > Chordata > Mammalia > Perissodactyla > Equidae > Equus > Equus asinus. The sequence continues at coordinate 7,815,579 of NC_091796.1, forward strand.
GAGCAGAAAGTTAATAATTAAAGTAGAACGATACATTCAAAAAGAGCAAATTGTGGCTGCTGTGGGAGCCACTGTTGCCAACAAGACACCAATGAGGTTGAGGAAGCAAACGCTCGCTGTGTGGAGTTAGTTTAGGCCCTGAAGTCTTTCCGCTGAAAAACAGTAGCAGGGAAGCAGAATCATACAGTGAGGAAGGGGCATATAGAAAGTGAGATATGCAACTGAAACATGTGAGGATGTTAGGTACACGAGACAATCCAGATGGTACTGGACACGAGTGTGCAAAACAATGTGTCCATGAAAGAGCACTAAACAAGTTGCGTCTGATGAGAAGAGGGCATGGCAGATGTATTCTGATGCTCTGGACCAGGGCTCTCCATTCCTCGGGTCACACTGGTTTCAAGGCTGATACTACACTTAGTTTCTTAAGTTTATTATTTGCATCACACATGGTATCACATACATCATTACATAATTTTTCAGGTTCTTAATCCTTCATACTTATTTTGACCGTTGTGCTTTTCAAGTACTTATATATATTACTGAGAACAAAACCCTGAATGAGAAAGGAAACCTAGACAGGTAGGGGAAATGAGTTCCAGCGTGCTAAAGACCCCCAGGATCACAAAGCAATATATTGGCTAGAACCACCAACGAGAATTTAAATGTCCTTTTCCAGCACATTTCAACAATATTGGAGTGTTTCTTCAAGGCAGGATATAGACAAATGGAGCAGAGAAACAGAATTGAACATTGACACCCTTCTCTGGACACCGGAATATGGTATTGCTTAACCAAATGCTATTATAGGTGACTAACGCATTAAAATGTAACATAAATATTTTACTAAAATAATAAAAGTACATAAATTTTAAAGAGACATTAAGAAGCATATTTGAAATTGATTTTACAGTTAAGACTCATTTCAGAAGAGACTATGCAAAAGTAAAATAAAATAAGCTAACTAAAAAGAGAGGCGAGGATAATAACTCTAATATCAACCACTTCAGCATTGACTTGAATTCTCTCTTGGATAACAACAATATCCTTGAAGTGTATCTTTTTCTTTTCTGAAACATAAGTATATTAGTTTATTTATGCTGCATAACAAATTACCACAAATTTATCAGCTTAAAATAACAGCCACTCATTATTTCACGGTCTCTGTGGGTTGGGAATCCAGGCAACATCTATCACTTATCTGGTTCCTCTCATCAAGGACTCACAAAGTGACAATCAAGGTGTTGATTGGGCTAAATTCTCATCTGGAGGCTCAGCTGGGGAGGGGTCCACTTCCACGCTTACTCAAGTTATTGACAGAATTCATTTCCTTTCAGCTACAGAGCTAAGGGCTGTGGATTCTTGCTGCCAGCTGGAGGGTGTTCTTAGCAACCATAGGCATCTTGCAGTTCCTACAGGCCACCCACCATTCCTTGACACATGGACACATATTTCCTCAAAACAATAAGGAAATTCCTTCTTGAAGTCTTTCAACTCAAGAAGACTCAGTTCTTTTTTTAAGGTTTTCAGCTGATTAAGTCAGGTTCACCCAGGATAATCTCCTTCTTAATCTATTGAATCTATTAATTTGAGATCTTAATTACATCCATAAATCCCTTCACCTTTGCCATAGAAGTGGCATTTCATTACTTTTGCCTTATTTCATTGTCTAGAAGCAAGTTATTGGCCCCACTCACACTCAAGGGAAAGGGATTATACAAGGCATGGACAGTAGGGGTTAAGAACTATAGGGATCCATCCTGGGGTGTGTCCAACTTGACCAGGGGGAGAGAATCCAAGGGGGAAGTAGGTGTGATTCAACTCAACTGTGTTTTCTAAGATACTTTGGAACACTTCTCTATTAGAAATAACAGGGTCTTTAAACTAGCTGCTATTAAGATGCTCTTTTACTATTCTGTTGCTATTGCTTTTTATATGTCTGTGCAGAATCTTCAGCAGCTCAGCTGCACTATTATATTCCTGGTCCCAGGAGGTTGCTCCAGCTTGCTTAGTTTTGAACTCCTTAAAGTTGTAAACATGCAAATATGAAAACCACTACATATTTTTTATAAGGTACAAATACTATTTTTGAGATTGAGTTAAGTTTATGTGAGGAACTATATGTATGAGGCCACAGGGTCATCTTTATTAGCTTGAGAAAATCAGTCTGAATAGAAGCAATAATTAATGTTTGTGTAAGAAAAGAAAAGCTCATGGAAGTGTTATTCCAAAGAAAATTTCTTTGTGTGTGCATGTGTGTCTGTTTATCTTGAAACTGTAATCTGAAATATTAGAAATCATCATAAATTTTGTCTATATCTTCGTAATTGTTAAAGCTGAAAACCGCACTAGCAGTGGAAAGTAAAGAAAAACATGGCTGCAAGAAAAATAAAGATAAAATGTCTTACATGGTGCTCCTGCATATCTAGCACTCTTATTCTCAAATAATTCCCAAGATAAAATACAGGTCACTTCCTTTCTAAATGTCAAATGAAAATATTTAAAAAATCCTAATAAATGTATAGTAGGAACTACAAATAAAGGACATATAATCTAATTATGGCAATGAAGTATATTTTTTATACATTTTCAGATTTAAGTACAACCATCATGCTTCTTGTATTTATTAGTAAACATTCAAAAAAGAATTTATGTTTTCATCATTTTCTCAGTACTGAGAAATGTAGTCTTATATGGCTTGGTTATTACTTCAATTGAGGGGTAAATTAGAGGGAAACAATGACTACAGCTTGATATTTGCCAGGGTTGGGAGACGAGTTGTGGTCCTGTATGTTCTGAAAAAAATCATAGTTAGTCCCCTCTCTTCCCCATTCAAGAAAAGTAACTACTAAGAACAACAACTAGGAATATATGAGGTTGTTGCCCTGAGACAAAGTACCAACATTGACAACAATTCTCTGAACTTTGGGGACTAGGAAACCAGTTTTGACTTTCGTTTCATTTTAATAACACTTTTTAAAGTGTTCTCAGCTCTCTTTGAGTTCACACTCCGTTTCTTCCTCTCTGCCTGGACATGAAGCATCAAGCCCAGAAGCTATGACTGGTTGCTCCTGGGTGGAAGCAGGACATAAGGAGGGAGGAGAAAGGTGGGAATCACAGTGAAAGTGACAAGGAGGAGACTAAATCCTCCAGGGCACCTTCCAGGGCACCCCCACTCTGAGCCCGTCCCTGCTTTTACTCTGTCTACACTGTAGCTGGTGCCTAGAACTTACTAACTTCTGGATCTGCAGCAAGAATAAATGACATTTAAAATTTTTGTGTGTATCCTAAGGCTGTAAGTGTTAAAGCATGTTTTTTGAGTGAATTATCATTATAGTCTTACTAGTTTAAAATCCATCATACCATAAATATATATGTTTTGATACATAATTATTAAATATAATAATTATAGTTTTATTGAGCATGCTTCTGATAATGACATGGATGGAGAGGTTTTTAATTACTTTATATACCTATAGATGAATATTATTTTTGCTAGGCTTAGGGTTCTGCATCAATTCCATTCCTATATAATTTTTTATTTTATAGAAGTAAAAGCTAAGAAAGCTTTTTTACCTAAATAAGTTTATGGGAAGGGAAAGAGTGTTCTTGCTTTTATAATGCTCTGTTCTCTAAAACATATTCCTATTGTTATATTAACACTGTTGTAGCAATTGTTCTCATAATTATCAGCTGGAAGCTTGATTAGTTCTTCTTCAATTTAGTTGAAAGCAAACCAGAAATTATCTATGTTATGAAAAGTTTTGTTATCAGATTATTGTCAGGTCGTTGAAGTCATTGACTTTTTGTCAGTTTGATTTGTGTTTCTTCTTGGCATTTCTGAGATTTTGAATCTTGGAGCTTTGGGATCGTTTTAAGTTAAAATCCAGAATGCTTGTGAGGTCTGTCTTTTGTATTAGGCAGGGAAAAGATGATGTGAAAGAAGACACGGGAGAGAAGGATGGGAATCTGGGATGAAGCTCACCTCAGTTCTGTTCTCAGGTTGACCCATTTGTAAAAGAAGGGAAACGAAAGTTGAGAATCTGAAAAGCACTAACCTAGTTTGAAGACCACTGTCGTAGAGAAGCCTACTTCTGAGCATTTTCACTAGGGAATTCCAGTTGAGCAAACATTTGTTGCAGATAAACATGCACATGCTGTTTCCAACTGACAGATTCAGACTTATCAACCTACAGTGTGCAACCTACCACGTAGTAGACACTGTGTGCTGCACATATGTTACCTCATTTCATCTGGACCTACCTGTGCAAAATAGGTATAAGTATCTTTGTTTTACAAATGAAGTCACCAAGGTTCAGAAAAATTAACAATTTACTTATAATAATGGTCTAGTAGGAAGTAGAGATTAGACTTCAGGCCTACTATATATTTGGAGTTCGGTCCAATCCATCATGATGTTGTTCATAAAATTAAGGCTTGGAACAGAGCAGAATGTGTTCAAATGTTCAAAAGAAGAAAATGGAAGGTGTTTCAAAATATTTAAATCATATACAACTCTGTCTTTCCTCTTAGTGGAAATGGCCTTCTCTATCCTCGTGGACATGCCAGCATTTTCTGCTGGCCCAAAGAAAGAACTAAAGGTCATTCTTTTTTACAGAAACTAGTCCAAATGACAAGGGTTGTAACAATACATTTGGACATCAAAGTACAGTGTCATGAGTCAGAAGAGCCAGAAACAAAGAGAACTTTCGTCTTGTTTCAACCATATTAATACAGTCTAAATAACAAGTGGACAAAATTTTAGCAAAGTGTGGTTATTTGGAGCAAAGGCAGGGTCATCCCTTGATTATTTCTACTGAGCCATCAGGTTCACAGTTCACCCTTAAATCGAAGATTTTCCCATATTAAGTTGATGCAGGCAGGACATTAATACACATCCTCAGTTGAGGATACCCATATGCATTTGTAGATTTTAGTTGAAGTACTTTTTTATTACAACTCTTCCTTTGAATAACTTTCACCCTGCATTTAACATAAGACTAGCAATATTTATGTATCATTTCTTGATAAAATTGTTAGGTCACTTTTATCCATTCTGTGAGTATGGGTTTGGAGATATCTCAGCATATTAAGAGTCCTTCTCATCTTTCCTACTCCAGCCTTCAGAGAACTGCTGATTTTATGGCCTCTTCTCTTCATGTCGCAGCCCTTGAACTTCACAGTATTTGATATTCTACCATTAAACACTTTTTTCTCTCACTGCTTAAAATAAAATAAGTTTGTTCCAGCAAACCGAATACTATTACTTAACACCATTTACAAAGCCAACATTTGGCTTGCTTTTTCTACTATTTAACCTTTCTCTAGATCATGATAAGAAAGGACCAACTACTTCTAAGTCTTATGTTTTCTACTCAGAACGTCAAAATCACAAGAGATGGTGTTTCAGTCTAATCTGTTCCATCCTGCCTCACCTCTTTTGGTATCACCTGTTGTTCAGAACAAATCTGTAGAAATGGAGAACGGTTGGTATTCTTCAGGATCACAGACAGAGAAACTCTAAAGGACCATATAGGAGCATGTTTTGGATGGATGGCATATTGTTTAATATCTTTACTCCTTGATATAAAGAGAGCACCAAAAAACATATTTGGTGAATGGAGTTCCTTCTAAATAGCCTTTAGTGAGGAGTCATCAAAAAGTGTGGTTTGTCTTTTATTCTGGAGACAACACTGGGATTTCCTTTACCTATAATGGACCAAGTACCCTCCTGGATTTCACGAGTCTTGTGTTCTTATTTAGGAGACTTGAGAAACTTCAGAACAAGAATGTAGGACACTTGTTTTGTATCATCTCAGAGAAATATTGAGAAATAAGCATAGGCTGTTCTCCTCTATTATGATATATACTGTACTCACTAAAGTATTCTTTAAACATCAGGCATGTAAATCACCATCTACTAAACGGAATTTGGCCCAATAAAGACATTTTTTCATTATTAATAGAAGCTGAATTTTATGCCAGATTCACGATATTAACTGCAGCAATGTCTTGTTCTCTATCAATGATAAGTTTTGGTACAGTGAGTTTAAGACACCAATGAACTTTTACAAGCTTCTCATACTCCTGATATTCTTCATGAATACTCCCCAGAAGAGGGAAAGGAGGCATATAAAAGTGTGGTGTCAACGAAGCTAAAGATTTTAGAAAAAAACATACTAAAAATGAAAATTATATGATTTGTTAATATATTAAGAGTAAGAAATTGGGAGTATTTGAGATTCTTGTTAAATATGCGTCAAAATTTGAAAGATGTAAATGTTCCTTAAGGTGCCTATGGTTCATCACCTAAAAGCTTTTATTGTTGAAACGCTAATGAAACTCTGAATGAAAATAGAAATAAAAATTCTGGGTGAACTAATCCACCCAAAATGCCCTTTACTTTTCCCAGAAAACTCCTGGAAGGGCTTTCTATTCAAGTGAATGTCAAAGTCATTGTTGGGTAGTACATCTAAGAAGTTCATTGCTCTGTCGATTTTGCTGAGCAAAATCACCTTTGAATACCTATCATTTCTATTCAAAGTATTGGATTTGATTTTCTTTTTCAGTGCCATTCCAAACAAGCAAATTCAATATGGTCACATTTTTTCCTCTCTAAAACCATAGGTTATAACAGTTAAATTGATGGATCATATTTTTAAGTATCAGAAAATGAGAAAATATTTTTAAAGGCAGGACTTCTTAATATTTATTTCTAAATTTTCATATGTTTATTATGTACTGAATAGCAATGAATACATACAAATAATTGCATATAGTCATTATTTGAATTTGCATTTAAAGTGATTTCATGTACTAAGACTACAAGGCTACGCAATCAAATGATAGCAATTTATATTGAAAATAACAAAAGAATTTATATTCACAATCTTTTCTGTGTGATTATGTAAATGACTTTTAGGTTTTAATTAAAAACTTCCTTTGTAGAGATCTATGACAGTTCTATAATTTAGTTCACTATGGTATTTTGAGGAGAGGAGAAAAATTATTACTAATTAATTTCAGAGCTATTTCCATTGGTGCTTTTATTTACAACCCCTTTAGCTCAGAACTCAGAAATTATTTTTTTTCTAAGGTAGAGTAGAATTGGACAGAGAAATAAACAACCAGTTTTATTTTTCTTAATAAGACTTACCTTTCACAATTGAATAGAACTGTAATAGTTTAGGGAAACAAAAGTGTGATCCTGACTTACTAGATGTCTAAATCCTCATTTTTATAGCATTCACCTAGTCTTTGGAATTTAGTCAACACCATGGCAGACTCCCCAGCAAAACCTGTAAATCACAAATTATAGGTCTCAGTAAATCTTTAACACTATCCTTTTTGGTATAAATCATTTGCAAATCATCAAAACATCACTTAATGATGTCCAAATTTATGTGAGTTTAGATTGATTCCAGTCAAACAGCATCACTTGACATCTGATAATTAAAATAGAAGGTAGAGATAAATCAAAAGTACATAACCCCCTAATGATACAAGGTGCTTATTTTTAGAGCAGATTACTGGATTTCCACATTTATATACACATTTGTGTGTGTGTTTCAAAAATACATGACGTAAAATTCCATGAGATCTATGTTTTTGAGTTCTGGGTCTTAATTATAAGTTTTTAAGCCTTGGGTAATTAAGTAGACACCTATTTCATTACAGTGTGCAATTTAAATGCCCACTTCTAAGAACACGCAGATAGGTTTTTCTAGAAATATTTTTTTCCAACCAACCTGAATACAAACAGCTGTAATTCAGGTATGTTTAATCTAACTGAAAGTCAGATGGAATTTAAGATGAAGTTGTGTTTTAAAACTATGCATGCATATACATTTAAGCCATGCATATAATTTACACATTTAAGTTAGAAGAGAAGGTTAAATTAAAAATTACAAGTGAAGAAAAACAGAATAAGCCATAAGACAGTACCAATAACCACGATTAAAAAAGCAATATTATTTCCAAAAAGAATAAGGCAGCAATTGTCAACAAGACATTTTTGAAGTTGGAAGCCCTATGAGTGCATAAATTCAAGTGTTTTGCCTATAGATGATTTATAGGACCTAAATATATTGTACATTAAAGAGTAACTTTCATTTTGTTTAATATCTTATTTTGTAATTTTTAGGACTCTTTGTATACAAGCCAAATAAACCCAATCTGGCTAACTTGAACAGAAAATGTATACTGGATTTACATGAAGAGGCTGCAAGAACTGAGGGGAAAGCTGAAAAGTCTCACATCAAAGAGCAGAGCCAAAGCACTGCAATGATCTATGAAATAGAAACGAAACTAGAGTTCAGTTTATTCCTTACTATTAAACTCTTTTGTTGTCCCTGGGTCATCATGTCAAGACTCATAATTCAAGAAGAAACCAGAATTGAGTTGGTGAGATGAGGCACAGCAGTTGTCTGACAAAACCCTCTTCCCTGCTTCCTGATCTCATGACTCGGCCGCATTTCTCAGTTAACTCTTCCCCCTACTTGTGGCCATGCGACAATATTCTCCTCAAGTGTGGTGATGTGGACCAGTTTCCAGCCTACTTTTGATGGCTAAGTCCCTGCCCTCTCCATCCTTCCTTTAGCTAGAACACAAATGTGCCTGAAACTTTCTTTTTCCAACAGAAAGGGACAAGGCCCTAGTGGATGATGGATAAATAAGAGAGAAATATGCTAGGTCTCCAAATGACCTTGTAAAGCAGAGTCAGCTTGAACTACTATGTGGAAGAGAAATAAGCTCTTATTTTCTTTAAACGACTGAATTATTGTAGGTCTAGCCTTAGCTTAATAACTCTACCTAGCTTGGGTTATATGCCTACAGCTTGGAATATCAAAAGAAAAGGCATTTATATTGACCATCCCACCAAGGCTACACAAAATGGTGGAAAGGTAACATCTTTGAGTGAAATAGAGACATTGGGCTGGCAAAATGTCAGGTGTCTTCGATAATTAGTACAAGAGGGATGGTTGAAATGGAAGGAAGAAGGGCCCATGTTCCTGTTTAAGGAAAGATGTCTCTCTATCCTCTGCTCTCTTTTTTTCCACATACCCAAGAATTCAATTTTGAAATGGGTAATTCCCTTAGGCATACAAACTGCTTAAAAAACAAAACAAACAAACAAAAAAAGCTCCCTTAATCCTATCCGTTTTTACTTACTATCTCATTTCTGTGCTTGCCCTCTTTAGAGCAAAACTTCTTGAAGTGTCCATAGCTACTATCTCCAGGACTAACTACCATTTTCTCTGTTATAAAGCGATGAACTATTTCACATCTAAAGTCACAGAGGATAATATAAATAAGTCATATACTCAATTTTACAGGAAAAGATATAAAACGTTAAAAACAAAGTGAAAGTGTTCTGTGTATTTCCTTGATCATTTTACTAAACACACACACACTGCCCCCGCACTGCAAAATAGAAACTGTGCTGAATTTGGCATTTGTCGTTCTTCTGCATGTATTTATACTGCTACATCATGTGTATAACCCCAAAACAAGACTATTTGATTTTACAGCTTTGGAAATTTTTGCAAATAGTGCCTTCCTGAATGGATCATTCTGCAATTTACTATTTGTTTCAATATTATGTTTTAAAATTTATCCATGTTGATACACGTAGTCACATAGTTCCTACAAATCCATTTTCTCTCTCATGTTCACTTGATGAATATAACAAATAAATTTATCATTCTTTTTTGAACGTCCTTTACTATATACACATACATACATATATTACATCAATATGTATAAATTTATGTATGCATATTATGTATATATAATTACATATATAATTATAGCTATGAGAATTTTATCCTATAAATAATTTTTGTGCACTTCTTTGAAAATCTCATTTGTGGAGTTGTTTAGCAATGGAGTATTCATGTCTTTCATCAAGTCTAGAAAATCTTCATGCATTATCTCTTTGAATAGTACTTCCCATTCTGCAACTCTGTTGAATTCCTACTCATCTTTTATCCTCATCTTTAACCTCACTTTTCTATTTGCTATGTCTTTGTCTATCATCTAGTTTTCCAATTCACTTTCATCTATGCATACTATCTAATCTGCTGTTTATCCAGCCATTGCATTTGAAAGAATAAAAATATATATGAACTATAATTATATTATAAAATTATGTATAAATTATAATCATATAATTACATTATATAATTTTTATTTTTTAAATATATATATTTTTTATTTCTTTCTCTTTTAAATATGTCTTGCCTTTTTTTGGTCTGGTATATCCCTTATGTATTTGGTTCCATTTTTATTTCTTTGATAATTCATATATGCAAACTAGCATCTATACATGCTAATTCAATGACTAGGAATGTGAGAGGTTGTTTCTTTCTGCCGTTTGTTGTTTTGCTGACCCCTATGGTCCTGGAGGCTTTCTTTTCATGTGATTTGAATTAGACTGTGAAAGCATCTTAGTGTATTTCTCTACAAAATTTTGTTGTTTTGTCTAGCCAGATCTGCTAGGTTGATTTTAAGCCCAGCACAGCACCACACATTGCAACAAACAGAAACTGCATATTTGAACATTAAATTGAAAGCAGGCCTGTTGTTACCAATTCTTAGGTGCGATTTTTATCCTGTTCGGCAGTCAAGTGAAGAGAGACAAGATTTCATATTGTTTCTCTTTGACAGTGACCAGAATTATTTTCATTTCCATTTTTTCACTGAAGTTGTAGCCCTTCAATAGGACTGGCTATTTGAGAGAATTTCAGTAAAAACTCCATGCTTTGCACAAGTTCAAAGTCTTGCCTCTTGTCTTCCTCTATATTACAATTAAAGAAAGTCTCTTTGATACTGAGACTGGTAGTGCCCCCAGGAAAGTTAAAACCACGGAGACCACTTAAGATTCTTCCTTTCCACCTCATCCTCATTGTTGGCCCTGAGGAATTTCTCTTACTTTCTTGCCAGTTTATCTACATCTTTAAAATAATGTTTATTTTATATTACCCATCACTTTTTACAAGTTTTATAGGTTAAGTTTTTCCATGATACCATTATAAGGTCTTTCTATTGTGTAACGTAATTGAATATATGAAGATGAGGAGAAATATTCATTAAAATTCTATTCAATAGTTTATAGCATCATATACTAATTTTGTTTTTTAAGCTGTTTTTGAACAAACATGTGGCACGTACTAGTCTTTAAAACCATTTTAGGGGCCGGTTCGGTGGTGCAGCGGTTAAGTTTCCATGTTCTGCTTCTCAGCAGCCCGGGGTTCACAGGTTCAGATCCCAGGTGCAACATGGCACTGCTTGGCAAGCCATGCTGTGGCAAGGGTCCCACATATAAAGTAGAGGAAGAGGGGCACGGATGTTAGCTCAGGGCCAGTCTTCCTCAGCAAAAAGAGGAGGACTGGCAGTAGTCAGCTCAGAACTAATCTTCCTCAAAAAAAAAAAATTAGTTGTGAGTTGCAGTAATTGAAATACTCATATGGCAGTGAAAATTAAAGGAAAATTAGGCTGATCTCATCAAGATGGCGCTGTGAGCAGACACTGAACTCGCCTCCTCCCACGAACACAACCAGGTTACAACAATTTTGGGAAGAATCACCCTGGATTGAAAACTGAAACCTGGATAAAAAGAACCCCCACGACAAGGGACAGTCCTGACGAAAGAGGAGAGGCAGTAACTCTGGCAGGAGAGGACAAAAGCCACCTTTGGGAGCAGCGGAGCTTCTCAGCTGGCCAAGCGGGAGCCAACCTAAGGTACGAGCCCTCTCTGGAGGAGTGAGGTCCGGAGCGGGGGCAATACTGCTATAACCATCCTTCGGACTCAGCCCAACTGAGATGGGGGTCTTACTGTGTGGCTTTGCTGGCTGTTAACTGCAGCGAGGACACCCCAGAAAAGCTATCGGCCAAAAGCCAAAAAGATCCGGGTCTTAAAGGGTCCACGCACAAACTCACTCATTGCAGCAACCTAAAATCACCAGAGAGAAGGCTGACTGTCCTTTGCTGAAACAAGACTCACCTGGTGGGCTCTGGGGGCATCTTGATGAGAGGAGGATCCTCTCAGGAGACTGAGACATTGGTGGGGGCTGTTGTTCTGAACTGGTCCAGGGTGCTGATAGGGACACCAGTGGGGGCCATTGAGGTGCGTCCCTTGGGCTGTTAGCCCAGGCATCTGCCACATCCACTAGAGCACAGATTTAATCCAGTTCAGCCAGGGCAGGCAACCCACCCTAAGGACTGGCCCCACCTAACAGCAAGCTCTCAGGCTACTTTTCAGCCTGCATTGACTGAGTGCCTTGATCCTCTACAGGCAGGCAAGGATGTCTGCCTCTGTGGGGCAGGGCTTGTGTGAGGACCAGGTGAACTGGGGGGTCATTGGGGCAGAGGTGAGGGCCTCAGAAGTGTGGCATTGGGGAACACTCCAGGGGGTTGATAAGTGTGCACAGACCAGGACTGTGTTGACAGTGTATGTGGTCCAGTGGGGGGTAAGTCTTATCAGTGGCAGAAGACTTGTGCTTCACAAATAGCCATAAAAAGGATCAGCCCCACCTTCCAAAGCCTGAAACAACTGAGTGCCTCCATGCCAAGGGCTAGCCCCACTCAGCTGCACTCCTAAGAGAACTGACAACAGCCTTGTTGGCCTCAGGCCTATCACATCTGTACACCCCTTAGCCTAGCAACCAGCTACACTGGGTACCAACCCAATTAAAAGGACAATTGCAATAAGAGTGTGCTAATAGACTTTGTAGCCAACAGTGCTGAGGCCCCTCCAAACTGGATTTACAAACAGCTGACCAGGGAAGGAAAGATCAGACTCCCTGGGTACCTGCAGTGGGAGCAACCCTGCCACAGCAGAAGAACACAAGTAGCCCACAAAGGGGTCACTCCTGGTTCTTATGGTCTGGTGACGAGAGGGAACCACACTGCTGGGCCTCATAAGGCATCTCATAAATAAGGCCATTTCTCCAAGATCAGGAGACATAGCTGACTCACCTAGTACAAAGAAAATAGCACAGAGAAAGAGGCATAATGAGGAGGCAAAGGAATACTTTCCAAGCAAGTCAACACTACAAAACACCAGAAAAAGAACTAAGTGAAACAGAAACTAGTGACCTACTCGACAAAGAATTCAAACAAAATATATTGAGGATGCTCACAGATATGCAGAGAAGAATGGATGAACACAGTGAGCACATCAGCAAAGAACTGGAAGATATGAAAGAGACCCAATCAGAAATGAAGAAGACAATACTCAAAATGAGAGATTCACTAGAGGGACTCAATAGCAGAGTAGAGGAAGCAGAAGAACAGATCAGTGAGCTAGATGAAAGATTAGAGGAAATCACCCAAGCAGAACAGAAAAGAGAAAAAAGAATTAGACAGAATGAGAACCATGTAAGGGAACTCCGGGACAATATCAAGCGTGGTAACAGTCGGATTATAGGGGTCCCAGAAGGAGAAGAGAGAGACAAAGGGGCAGAAAATTTATTTGTCGAAATAATAGAGGAAAATTTTCCTCACCTGAGGAAGGAAACAGACATCCAAGGTCAGGAAGCACAGAGAGCTCCAAACAAGAGAAGCCCAAAGAGGTCTACACCAAGTCATATTATAATCAAAATGTCTAAAATTAAAGACAAAGAGAGAATCCTAAAAGCAGCAAGAGAAAGACCACAAGTGACATATAAAGGGAAGCCCATCAGGCTGTCAGCGGACTTCTCAGTCGAGAGCCCACAGGTGAGAAGAGAATGGCATGAAAAATTTGAAGTGCTAAAAGGAAAAAACCTACAACCAAGAATACTCTATCCATCAAGGCTGTCATTCAGAATGGAAGGAGAGATAAAGAGCTTCCCAGACAAGCAAAAATTAAAGGAGTTTATCACCAAGAAGCCAGTTCTACAAGAAATGCTGAAGGGACTTATTTAAGTGGGAAAGCAATGACCACAAATAGAGATAAAAGAAAAAAAATTATCAAAAACCCCAAAAGAACAACAAGAAAAAACAGGCAATAAAATCACTAGTAAGGTAAAAGTATAATAAAGGCAGCAGATCAACTACCTGTGAAGGTAAGATGAAGGTTAAAAGACAAATGTACTAAAATTACCTATTTCAGTGATAAGAGGGTAATGGATAGACACACACTAAACAAAAGACTATATATGATGTGAAAAACATATAATGTGGGAGGAGGGTAGTGAAAAAGCAGAGCTTTTAGAAAGAGCTCAAGCTAAAGAGTCTATCTACTCAATATAGACTGTTATATGCATAGTATATTAAATAGGATCCTCATGGTAACCACAAACCAGAAACCTATAACAAGCAGGAAAAAAAGAAATCAAACATATTACTAAAGATAGCCATCAAACCACAAGTGAAGAGAGCAAGAGAAGAAGAAAGGAACTGAGAAGAACTACTAAAACACCCAAAAAAAAGAAAAAGTGACAAAATGGCAATAAATACATATTGATCAATAGCTACTTTAAATATCAATGGACTAAATGCTCCAATCAAATGCCATAGGGTGGCCAACTGGATAAAAAAACAAGATCCATGTATATGCTGCATACAAGAGACACACTTCAGACCTACAGACACTCACAAACTTTAAGTTAAAAGATGGAGAAACATATTCCATGCAAATGGCAAAGAAAAGAAAGCAGGGGTAGCAATACTTATATCAGACAAAATAGACTTTACGTCAAAAACTGTAATAAGAGACAAAGATGGGCACCACATAATGATAAAGGGAACAATCCAACAAGAAAATATAACACTTGTAAATATCTACGCACCTAACATGGGCGCACCTAAATATATAAAGCAATTATTAACAGACATAAGAGGAGAAATAGACAGTAACACAATAATGGTAGGGGACTTTAACACTCCACTTACACCAATGGATAGATCATCCAAACAGAAGATCAATAAGGAAACACTCGCCTTAAAAGACACATTAGACCAGATGGACTTAGTAGATATATACAGAACATTCCATCCAAAAAGCACAGAATACACATTCTCTTCAAATGCCCATGGAACATTCTCCAGGATTGATCACATATTAGGCCACAAAACAAGTCTCAATAAATCTAAGAAGATCAAAATAATACCATGCATCTTTTCTGACCACAAAGGTATGAAACTGGAAACCAACTACAGAAAGAAAACCAGAAAAGCCACAAAAATGTGGAGATTGAGCAAAATGCTACTGAACAATGATTGGGTCAATGAAGAAATCAAAGAAGAAATCAAAAAATTCCTGGAGACAAATGAAAATGAAAACACGACATGCCAAAATCCGTGGAATACAACAAAAGCGGTTCCACGAGGGAAGTTTATAGCAATTCAGGCCTACGTCAACAAAGAAGAAAAATCCCAAATAGACAATCTAAAAGTGCACCTAAAGGTACTGGAAAAAGAACAACAAAGCCCAAAATCAGCAGAAAGAAGGAAATAGTAAAAATCAGAGCAGAAATAAACGAAATAGAGACTAAAAAAAAAAAATAGAAAAAATTAATGAAACCAAGAGCTGGTTCTTTGAAAAGATAAACAAAATGGACAAACCCTTAGCTAGACTCACCGAGAAAAAAAGAGAGAAGGCTCAAATAAAATCAGAAATGAAAGAGGAGAGATTACAATGGACACCTCAGAAATACAAAAGATAATAAGAGAATACTATGAAAAGCTATACGCCAACAAACTGGATAATCTAGAAGAAATGGATAAATTCTTAGAAACATACAACCTTCCAAAACTGGACCAAGAAGATGTAGAAAATTTGAATAGACTGATCACCAGTAAGGAGATCAAAACAGCAATTAAAAACCTCCCAAAAATAAACGTCCAGGGCAAGATGGCTTCCCTGGTGAATTCTACCAAACATTCAAAGAAGACTTAATACCTATCCTTCTCAAACTCTCCAAAAAATTGAAGTGGAGGGGAGGCTTCCTAACTCCTTCTATGAAGCAAACATTATCCTGATACCAAAACAAGACAAGGACAACACAAAAAAAGAAAATTACAGGCCAATATCACTGATGAACATCGATGCAAAAATCCTCAACAAAATACTAGCAAATCGAATACAACAACACATTAAAAAGATCATACATCATGATCAAGTGGGTTTCATTCCGGGGATACAGGGATGGTTCAACATCCACAAATCTATCAACGTGATACACCACATTAACAAAATGAAGAATAAAAATCACATGATCCTCTCAACAGATGCAGAGAAAGCATTTGACAAGATATAGCATCCATTTATGATAAAAATTCTAAATAAAATGCATATAGAAAGAAAATACCTCAACATAGTAAAAGCCATATATGACAAACCCACAGCCAATATCAATCTCAATGGAGAAAAAGTGAAAGCTATCCCTGTAAGAACAGGAACCAGACAAGGATGCCCACTGTCACCACTCTTATTTAACATAGTATTAGAAGTCCTAGCCAGAGCAATAAGGCAAGAAAAAGAAATAAAAGGGATCCACCTTGGAAAAGAAGAAGTGAAACTGTCACTCTTTGCAGAGGACATGATTTTATATCTAGAAAACCCTAAAGAGTCTAGTAGAACACTTCTAGAAATAATAAATGAATACAGTCAAGTTGCGGGATACAAAATCAACATACAAAAATCAGTTGTGTTTCTATACACTAACAACGAAGTAGTAGAAAGAGAAATTAAGAATACAATCCCATTTACAATTGCAACAAAAAGAAGAAAATACCTAGGAATAAACTTAACAAAAGAGGTTAAATATCTGTACACCGAAAACTATAAAGCATTGTTGAAAGAAATCGAAGAAGACACAAAGAAATGGAAAGATATTCCGTGCTCTTGGATTGGAAGAATTAACATTGTTAAAATGTCCATACTTCCTAAAGCAATCTATAGGTTCAACGCAATCCCTATCAAAGTTCCAACAACATTTTTTACAGAAATAGAACAAAGAATCCTAAAATTTATATGGAACAACAAAAGACCCCGAATAGCCAAAGGATTCCTGAGAAAAAAGAACAAACCTGGAGGTATCACACTCCCAGATTTCAAATTATACTACAAAGCCATAGTAACCAAAACAGCATGGTACTGGCACAAAAACAGACACACACATCAATGGAACAAAATTGAGAGCCCAGAAGTAAACCCACACGTTTATGGACAGCTAATATTCGACAAGGGAGTCAAGAGCATACGATGGAGAAAGGAGAGTCTCTTCAATAAATGGTGTTGGGAAAACTGGACAGCCACATGCGAAAGAATGAAAGTAGACCATTCCCTTACACCATGCACAAAAATCAACTCAAAATGGATTAAAGACTTGAATGTAAGACCCGAAACCATGAGACTTCTGGAAGAAAACATAGTCAGTACGCTCTATGACATTGGTCTGAGCAGCATATTTTCAAGTCCCATGTCTGACTGGGCAAGGGAAACAAAAGGGAAAATGAACAAATGGGACTACATCAAAGTAAAAATTTTCTTCACAGCAAAGGAAACCATCAACAAAATGAAAAGGCAACCTAACAATTGGGAGAAGATATTTGCAAACCACATATCAGATAAGGGGTTAATATCCAAAATATACAAAGAACTCATATAGCTCAACAACAAAAAAAACCAACAATCCAATTAGAAAATGGGCAAAAGATCTGAACAGAGATTTCTCCAAAGAAGATATACAGATGGCCAACAGGCATATGAAAAGATGCTCAACATCATTAGCTATCAGGAAAATGCAAATCAAAACTACAATGAGGTATCACCTCACTCCAGGCAGACTGGCTATAATTAACAAGACAGGAAACAACAAATGTTGGAGAGGGTGTGGAGAGAAGGGAACCCTTGTTCACTGCTGGTGGCAGTGCAAACTGGTGCAGCCACTATGGAAAGCAGTTTGGAGTATCCTCAGAAAATTAAGGATAGATCTACCATATGATCCAGCTACTCCACTGCTGGGTATTTATCCAAAGAAGTTGAAAACACAAAGGCATAAAGATACTTGCACCCCTATGTTCATTGCCGCATTATACACGATAACCAAGACTTGCAAGCAACCTAGGTGCCCATCAAGGGACGAATGGATAAAGAAGATGTGGTATTTGTACACGATGGACGACTACTCAGCCATAAGAAATGACGAAATCCGGCCATTTGAGACAACATGGATGGACCTTGAGGGTATTATGCTGAGTGAAATAAGTCAGAGGGAGAAAGTCAAATACCATATGATCTCACTCATAAGTAGAAGATTAAAACGACAAAAAAAAACACACATAGCATTGGAGATTGGACTGGTGGTTACCATTGGGGAAGGGGGGAGGGCAAAAGGGGTGATTAGGGTCACATGTGAGGGGATGTACTATTATTAGTGTTCGGGTGGTGAACATGATGTAATGTATACAGAATTCAAAATATGATGTACATCTGAAAAAATAAAAATTAAAAAAAATAAATAAATAACGGAAAATTAAATTTGCTACTGTAGCCACCCCTGACACAGGAAGGGTTAATAATCACTGGAAAAGGTTGGCCAACAAACTGTGACCGAGAGGTGAGAAGGCCAGTCAGCCAATGACGGGTAAGACCCCCAGGGCAGGGCAACCTAAGACAGGCATGGCCACCTTGGGTCACAGATGGAGCAGGAGGGGCCGTTGCCTAAGAGACCTTGCCTGCTTGGAGATAAAAATATACGAGCACAGCAATAACATGATAATATCAAAACAGAGGCCGAGGGAGGGGTCCTTGAGAAATCACTAAGAATTCTTGGCATTCGCTAATTACTTCATCCAGAACACCTGTGTATAACACATGTAAGCTATGTATATATTGAAAATGCTGGTTATAATAAACTCAGAGTGGCCATCAGCCCTCTCCGCGTCTATCCTGGTGTGTACATTGGATCGCGACTCTGACAGCTACAGATACTGAAAACATATGCGGAATATTACTGACATTCTTGGCAATTAAATGAATACATGAAGAAAAGAATCTTGATTTAATGTGGATGTGGAAGTAAGGTAATACAATTCTATGCCAATAGAGAAAACTTTCAAAGAGTTTCTGAAAAATATATGAAAAACAAGTCATTCCTCAAAGCTAAAGAATACTGTTTAATAAAGGTACTGCTACAGAAGTCAAAATATAGTGATGTACACCTGAAATTTATATAACGTTATAAACCAAGGTTACCTCAATAAAAAAATAATTAATTAAAAATAAATAAATAAAGGTACTTCTCCTAAATGCTATAGCCAAAAGGACAGAAAAATGATAGAATGAAGAGTGGAAAAGCACAATAGGTCGAATAGTTAAAAACAAACAAAAAGTTGGTTATAATGACCGTATTACCAAGCTCTAAATTAACCTGGAGCAAGTAACAAGAGCACTTACATTATATATATTTATGTGTATATATATATACACACACACACATATAAAACATATATAACTTATGTTATATAATATACATATTTTATAGATGTATATTTATATATATTATATATTTTTCTATGAAGAAAGAGAAAGCGTCATAAACCAGACTTAATAACAAGGTGAAGCGTAGCAATTCCGTTGGAGTTAATGAGATCATCACCCCATATGAACAACAGAGTACTTACTATGTAAATATTTAACTATTTAACAGCACATGATGCTGTGTTAATTTACGACTGCTAACTACTTGTAGTAACATAGGATTACTGATTTTTAAGGAAATATAAGCCAATGTATTCTTAAATGATGAAGGTTAGATCTTCACTTATTTTCATAATAGTTATTCCTAACATTTTATCTCAAAAGCCAATACTTTATATCATCTCAAATTTGCTAAAAGTTGCAATGGAAATGGGATTCTGCTTCACCAGTTACTTTGGCCATAGCATTTTACCTCAATTAAATACTTTTTTCCTCTTGTACAGCCACAATAATGCTATCCAAAAAAACCCATAATCATACAACCATATGACATTCAGCAATAACTGTTTATGGCTTCCTGGGCTGGGGTCAGCTAATGGATACTAGACAGCTCTGTTCTCACTGTCGGAACTTGGTGACTGGGGCGATTCAACTCTATTCCAAATGTTTCTCATCCACCTGGCATGTTTTTATAGCAATGGTACAGACACCAAAATGAGCAGATCCAATTATACAAGTACTTTTCAAGACTGTTCTTGAAGAGTTGAAGAGTTGAGGTGATGGAGCTGAGAGCCCAGGGAGACGAAGATGGCTGAAGACTGCTAAAGATTGAAGAAAAAGAGCACTGCAACATGGAGAATTCTAAGGATCTATTGAAAATTCCTTCAACTATTCAGCAAAGTTATGTCAGTGCATGCATGGAAAGAAAATACATGAAGTCAGAGAAAAAAAACAAATAAGAAGATTAGAGGTTACAGTGCTCATTGCTAACATAGAGACTCAAATAATGCTTATTCCCACCAAACACATTGAAAATTGAGAATTCACAATGCATTGGTACAGTACCAAGAATAGTTTTGCTCTAAGATTGGAGAATAATCAGTCCTAGGCTAAACACAGCTCTCACCTGACACATCTTAAAAACCAGACCCCCAACAATTCAAATTGTTTCCAAGTGCTTTAACTGTGTCCCAGAGCAAATCTCAAGATAGTTATATGAATATAAAGTTTCCACATATGACAACATAATATTCACAATGTTTGGAATCTAGTCAAATATTACCAGACGTGCAAAGAAACAAGAATATCTGACCCACATTGAGGGGGAGGAGGAAAGTCAATCAATCAAAACAGAGGCACACAGTTGTTAGAATTAGCAAGTAAGGACATTAAAACAGGAACTGTATTTCAGATGGTTAACAAATTGAGTAGAGACACTAAAAATATAGAAAGACTTGAAATGAACTTCTAGAGATGAAAATATAATAAGTGAGATGAAAAACACTCTGCATAGGATGAAAGGCAAATTAGGCATGTAGAAGAAAAGATTATTTAACTTGAAGATATAATAATATGAACTATCAAAACGAAAAACATAGACAAAATCAAATCTTTTAAAATGAAGAAAGCATCATTGAGCAGAAGCACAATTTCAAGTGGTCTACTATACAAGTAACTGAAGTCCTAAAGAGGAACAGTTAGAGAGGGGGACAAACATATAATAGAGGAAATAATGGCTGAAAACTTCCAAATATGATAAAAACAACAAACATACAGATCCATGAATCTCAACAAACCCAAAAACAAGTAGCATGAATGAAACTACAGAAAATCACACAGTAATCAAATTTTTCAAAAGCAGTGATAAAAAGAATATCTTAAAATGTCAGGTTTTTACATGTACATGTGGTAGGTAGCTTCTAAAAAGGATTCCAACGATCCAGGGCTCATGATATGCAAGCCTTTATATGTAGGCTAGACTTAGTTACTTGATTATGATGAATACCTGAGGAACATATCTGAAACTATAGGAAAATTGATCCTTGTTATGTAATGGCAGAAAGTTTAGCAACACTCTCACCTGCAATTATGCGAGAAACAGAAAATGTGTCCCATGAACGTGATGATCTAGTTAAGCAGATTTCCAAATAAAATGCTAAAGGTGCCACATCATTTTTTTTCTTGCTACTCATATCAAAATGAAAGAATAGAGAAAACTATTTAACTATTAAACAAAAAAGAATCAGGATTTGATATTTGAGAAATGTGTCAGTCTCCAGAGAGCAATGAAAAGCTAAATTAAGAACTGACTTCTCAGGTCTCTAAGGAAAACAAGATTTAGCGATAATATGGAGGGATGTGACTGTAAACCATAGAAAGATCAAAATTTCAGAATATTATTTAGTCACACAAAGGGCTTCTAAAGAGACTTAGCATGTGGCTTAGTGTCCTAGACCACAGATCCTTTCAATTGAACAAAAGGGTCCCTAGGAAGCTTAAAGGAATTGTCCCTCAGCTATCACATCAAGAATTCAAAGTAGAGAACAGTTTATTTAGATGATATTTGTAGATGTGGCTTTTGTCTAACGGAGTAAATCCCAGAAGATCCACAGAGTTTTTGAGAAAACCATACCAGCAGAAACATTGTCAGTTGTACCAAAAGGGAGAGAGACAATATCAAATTTTAAGATGCTACTAAATCCCCAAAACTCTATTATTAGGAAGCAGACTGAGAAACTATTCAGTTACAAACATCGTCTCCCTTTCAAGAAACGGTGAAAGCAAGAGCCAAAAGTTGGGAGCAGAGGGCCATAGAAAATTATTAGCAGGCTTTGTAACCTGTTCAAAAGACTTCCAACATTTGCTCTGCTGCATTTAAGAATGGCTATGGATGACTGGCTCATTTATGACTTCTATATTCCTTTTTGAATAGGACTACTTACAGCAGTTGTCCTACGTCTATCCCACCATTGTAGGCTGACTGTACTAAGATAGCGTGTCTTTTTAATTTAACAGTCCTACAGATTCAGAGGAGCAGTGCTCGAGGTGCTGAACTTAAGAAATTACATCCATCATCATACCAGAACCTGCGAGCTTCAATGAAAGCAATGCTCAGAGAGAAATTTACAGCAAGAAGTTCATATATTAAAGATGAAGAAAAATGCCACATCAATAATCTAACTTTGTACCTTATGAACTAAGAAAAGAAGAGCAAGAAAAACAAGATAAACTCTAAGCTATCATGAGGAAGCAAATAATAAAAATTAGAGTGGAAATAAATAAATTAGAGGATAGATAACAGTAGAGAGAACCAACAAAACCAAAACTGGTTCTTTGAAAAGACCAACAAAATTAAAAAACCTTTAGACAGACCAAGAAGAAAAAGAGAGAAGACTAAAATTATTGAAATCAGAAATGAAAGTGGGGACATTACTATCGACCTTACAAAAAAAAAATACTATTAAAAATTGTGTGTAAACAAAATAGATAACTTGGATGAAATGGGCAAATTTCTAGAAATAAATATGCCAAGAAATTTCTTTCAAGCCAGAAGAAAGAGTGCATATACTTTATGATGCCATTTGTAATCTAGAAAATTCAAAGTAAACTATAGTGACAGAAAGCAAATCAGTGGTTATCTGGAAGGAGGGTGTGTAAGGAGGAGTGGGATGGAGGGGTTAGTTCAGGAAGGGCTCTTGCTCCACTCCCATGCTTGGACTCTGTGATACAATCAGTTTGCCTGGGGACCAGAAATCCACCATCTCCCTTTAGACTAATTTTGTGTGTGGATGTGAGGAAAATTGGCCTTGAGCTGACATCTGTTGCCAATCTTCCTCTTTTCCCTTGAGGAAGATTGTCACTGAGCTAACATCTGTGCCAATCTTCCTGTATTTTATGTGGGATGCCACTACAATGTGGCTTGACAAGTGGTGCTAGGTCTGTGCCTGGGATCTGAACCTGTGAACCCCAGGGCACTGAAGCAGAGCATGCAAACATAAATAGTAAGCCACTGGGCCAGCCCCTCATTAGACTAATTTTGCCTAATTGTGATACAGAGATGGCTTGTCACCATGGATTATAGTGAGATTATGACATTTATGGAATTCACAAAGCCCCCATTCTCATCTGATTTTCAAAAGAGACTGGTGGAGGTATAAGTACCCACTGCACCATATATCACACAGGTGTTTCTCTATGTGGTGTCACAGAGACTAAGAGAGGGTGTTCAAGAGTCAGGCAGCTCAAGCTCCACTCTGGGCTTCACCAAACTAGCTGTTGGAACGCAAAAATTTCCTTGAACTCTTGGTGCCTCATTTTCTTATAGGGTTATTCTAACAGAATTTTCTTTATAGGATCGTGGCAAGGTTTAATGTGTTACAACAAGTCACATGCTCAGAAGAGTGGACAGCCTCCAACCAGCACTCAACAACATTGACCTCTGATAAGAATAATAGCCATTACAGCCAGGTGCCTGGCTTCTTCATGAGGATGGGAGCCTCTTGTGAGCTGGGATGTCTTCTTATTCAGATTTGCATCTCCATCATTGTAGATATTCAACAAACGCTAGAGTAAGGAGGGTGAGAACTGTGAGATTAACGACCTACAAAGTCTATCCCCCACCAGGATTCATGAACCTCTGCTTTTCTCTGATGAGATATCCAGAAGGTGGTCACCCTGCTTAGCCCCTAGGTGATCTCCCGAAATCCTTTAACTTATGATTAATGAGAGAGCAAATACTCTATATGTACAAGAACAAAGAATTAACCACCAATATTAAGAGAGGAATGGTTTCCTCACAGCCATTGCCTCTACTCGGTAAAGAAAAAACCCACTATTAATTGTAAGAGTCTTTGGCAAGTCCTCCTCTTTTTCATTCTGTCCAGCCTTTCAAAGAGCCCAGCAGCAGACCTTGCTCACTAGCGCCTGCTCCTAGACCAATGGCAATGTATCGCTATTGATCATTTGAACTAACCATTTGACCTAATTTCAGTCAGAGTGAATTCCAAGTAACAAATTAGCTCACACTCAATACTGACAAACATAAATATTGAATTGTCATACTATCATTTTCCACAGAAGGTAACCACCATGAAACCTAACTTATTTCAATTTTACATAATTAAGGCCAAAAGACCCCACCATCACCAAGGTACGTCATCCTTGTTAACATACAAATATAAAGAAACAACCAAATAAATCTCTGCCTTTTTAGATTTTTGGAATAAATATAAAGAAACAGCCAAATAAATCTTTCCCTTTTAGATTTTTTAAAGAAAACTTCCTGGAGATAGCTGCTCATCACACTCAGGGCCCCTTAAATGGAGGCAGGTCACCAATTATACAGCTCCCTCAGCACCTGAGTTGGCCAGGCTAAGAGCACATGTGTGGGGGATTCGCTCAGAATGCCTTCCTCCTTGTCCACTGCAAACAGCATCTTCACTCCTGCTGTCAGCGGCTTTTCCTTGCTCTTGTCAATCTCCCAGACTTTAAGTCTCAAGTCCCAGTGCTGCCCAGACCTCATGCCTTGTTCTATCACCTGGGGCCCACGCTCCTCCGACATTGGCCCCCTCTTTTGGATACACTTTAACATACACCTCTGGCTCCAAGCACCGATGTGGTCATCCTGTCACCTACCGTGATCCATGATACATATACGCCAGGCCTCCTTCACCAGGAAAAGGACTGAATAATGATCAGTCTTAAGATGACTTCTGCACTGAAGCAGCAAACCAAGACAATGTCAAAACTTCTGTTCTGGCTACTGTACATTTTTCACTCAGGATAATAGCAATAGGGAGAAAGGAAAGCAATATAGTAGCTTTCGCGATAACTTGGTCAAAGTTGCTCCTATTCACACAGCAAACAGAGCAAGTCTCTTGACGATGACTTTTCCTATCTAATGTCATCATTGCCATTAAAATGTCCCCAATTTCCAAGAAATAGCTAGATGCTCTTACAAAATGTTCTCCGTAATTTGTTTTCTGTGTTTAACAAATTAATAACAATAAACTAATAATAATAAATTAACGCAGTCACTGGCCCTTGTATACCTTTGCCTTCTATTTTAATATGCACTGCCCTTAATGACATCTTAGAACAATAAGGGAACAAAACAACTGTCATTACTCTCTGTCCCTGGCTTTCTAGAGAGAATAAAAGACTTAGCAATCATATAAAATTGTATTGGGGCATACATGTGTATCCACTATCAATTTGATCTGAAAACGTATTTCTTGGAGCTATCTTTGATCAAATACCTTTTGGAAAATCTCAATCTACCCTCAGAGCTACATGTACTGCAGTCTGAAAAATCACTTTTTCAAATCCAATTTGAATAACAATATCCAATATACAAAGAATTTCCAAGTGTAAACAAATTCAATTTGATGACTTAATATAGTATCAATATTCTATTTCATGTATTACACTATTCTAGCAATTCCTATATCTTTACATCCAATAACTTGGCAATATTAGCATCTCTTGCCCAAAAGTTCAATTATGTTTGTATGAATTCTTGTGGAAACAATTACTAAAAGATCTCTCAAGATGATTTCGGGAAAAATATTCAAAGAAGCCTGGAGAAAAGTAACATAAATCCCTCGTGTGCATGTACTTTCAAGGTCAAAATCTAGCACGTCAAACTAATATCACATTAGTTTTCTTCAAGGTCATGATTAGAACATAAAATTCCGTGAAAAAACAGCAACATTTGCATTTCATATGAAGTGTGACCAATGACAGGTGCATCCCTTACATGGCTCACAAGACTAGCAAGGATTGCTGAAGAGTTACTACCCATTTGATATAAAAAGAAATATTTACTGAAATGGAATGTACAGTGATGCCATATCATAATGCTAAACCAGGCAAACCCAAGTCAATGAACCCTCCATACAGAAAAAGATTATGTTTTAACACAATTAATAGGGCGATGTGATTCCAAAGAAATATGAAATCATGTTACAGAGAAGAAAACCCGGTGGCCACGTTCTTTCTAGGGATGATGATATTTACACTGGTAACGTCAGGTCACTTCCCGAAGTCACACAGCTAGTTAGGGGCACAGCCCAAAAAAGAAATCAAGTCCTTCAATGGCTAAGTCCCTGTTCTTTCCAAATTGTTAACATACTTTAGAAACTTCATTTTAAGGATAAAATTGAAAACCAAAACAAGAATAAAAACTTCTTACTCAGGGGCTTTGAGGTAAGATCCTTAGCTGAATCTAAAGGAAAAAAAGTCATTAGCCCGAGTTAGAAAGGATAACCCTCCTCTTCCTGCTAACATTTTTTCACATTTTGCTTTTGATCATTGCTAACAGACCTCATTTGTACTGTTGCCTTTAATGTTCCTCTGCCGCATGCCATCTTTCCTTTAACTAAGGAAGATTTTTAGGCTTTAAAATCAAGCCTTGAGCTAGCAAGGGCTGAGTAGATTGATCACTAAGCAGGATGCACTATTAGCAGAGGCGGAAAACATTGAAAAAGCGCACAACATTCCAGCAAAGACTTCAGTGTTCACTTCTTCTCCTAGTTTCAAAGTTACTCCTACTTTGTGGTCTAAATTGCTCTCTTGCTAGCTGAAGAATCTCCTCATTAGCATGAAGCTATAAAATATTAACAGAGGAATTATTCTTTCTTTGGAACAAGACACCTTGAACAATTTGCTCAATATATTTCCAATTTATACTTCCTGGCTCATTGAAGAAACCGTCTATCCAAATAACACTGGAAAGAAGGTGGAGAATCAGCCATGGCAACATAAAACAGCCAATAATCTACTGAAGAATAGACTGCATTTCATCATGACAGTTATTTTTACTGATGCTCTTGATCATAAACTTACATGGGCACAATTATTCCCAAAACAGTTGAAAGACTTGCTGAAATGTTTACAAGGGTTACACAGTATTAACAGTCTTGACAGATGTTTATTTCTTTTGCTCCTATTGAGTTGTCCAAATAAGTATTTGCATGTATATATTACTCCAAATATTATAGAAATGAATAATAAAAGATATTATTTTCTTTAAAATTATAAAATTTTATCTACCAAACAATGCCAAAATTATAAGGAAATATTTTAAATATAATTGGGCCATGGGATTTTTTCCCCAAAATTTTTTGCAGCCCCTGTCTTAAACATAATAGAGATGCAATGTTGGCCTCAATGAATACAAAATGTACCAACAGAATTTAAAAGAATATATTGAAATTCACTCAAATATTAATTTGAATGTTCAAGCTTATCAGATTCTAAAATGTTAACAAAAATGTTCTGCTATAGGGCACAACAATTATGGATAAAGATACTTTTCAGCTTTACGTTTTTAACATGGAATGGAAATCTGTCCCATAATGTATAAAAAGGCCTATAAATACAGCCTCCTATGGGAGGAGAGAATATATACCTAGTAGATTGCCAAGTGTTTTGGGCCAACATATTGCATTTGAGGCTCCTTTATAATACATCATGTTAGAAATTTTAATGAACATTATCAGAAATTCATACTGGTTAGTTTCTGTTTTAAATGTTTACCACATTGCCATCAGACAATGCTATTCAGGTTCGTAGGCATAATTGGAGATGATTCCCCTTGAGAGCCAAGATTCTCCCTTCTATGAAAAGTTAAGCACAAAAGTGTTTGAGAATATTTCACATTCTTATTACTTATACATCCTGGTGATGGAAATGTACCCCATATTTTATGTTATGGGGGAGTTAAATCCTCCCAATTTCAAGATCACAACAAATGTCACGTACTAGTCATAAGATTCACTGCTGGACTTGAGACGGCGCATGCAAGCCAGCTGATAAAACAGCCACGCACAAAGACCAGAAACCATGGCTAACACTTACCTGTTCTTCTTTCAAACCCAACATAGTAAGACTTAAGTACTTCAAAGGAAATTCATTGTGATTAAAATTAAGTAAACAATTATAACTTCAACAGGTCCCTGAAACGTCCTTTCTTAAAGAAAAAGTATATTAGACGTGAAATAAATCATAGATGTTATCTATCTTACCACTTTGCTGTTGAGGGGAGAAACCCGACGCCAAGAGCCCACACTTGCCCACAGATTGTCATCAAGACAATCCAGTTTAGAAGCCACAATTCCTGAACACAAAACTTTTCATCTAAAAAAAAAAATTTTAAAGTTCAAAACACTTACAATTATATGCCAAGGATTACTCTACATACAATAGAACCTAAATAAAATGTAACAACTGAAAATTTTTATTAAATGTCTTCACGTTTTCTTATAATATCCCAGTCAGAATAAAACATTAAAATTTATTTTATCTAGGGAAAAAAATGGTTTTAAATGCACTATTTAGGAATTTTGAAAAATCTACATGAAGGTATTCCTAAATTAACAATTTTAAGGGCCAGCCCAGGTGGCCTGGTAGTTATGTTTGGTGCACTCTGCTTCAGCAGCCCAGGTTCAGTTCCTGGGCATGGACCTACACCACTTACTCTCAGTGGCCATGCTGTGACAGTGGCTCACGTACAAAATAGAGGAAGACAGGCAGCTGATGTTAGCTCAGGGAGAATCTTTCTCAGCAAAAAAAAAAAGAGGAATACTGGCAACAGATGTTGGCTCAGGGAAAATCCTAGTCAACAACGACAAAAATATTTAAGAAAAATAAATTATATCATTTCACATTGTCTTCATGAGTGAACACATGTTTGCTCCCAGGACACTTATTTCAAAGGATTATAATGAAATTTTATAGAACGAGTCATGACTCTAGACCACAGAGAGTCTCTTTTCAGTTCAGGTTCAATACTTATGAATCATCCTAACATGGGGGGAAGAGGTAAAATAAACTGTCATTTTATATCCAGTCAAGGGAGCTCTCAAGTGAGTAGAGAACACACATGCACACAAACAGACACACACACACACACACACGCCAGAAAAACGGATGGAGAAAGAGCTGGAGTTAGAGCAACAGGCACATCATTCGCATATGTGAGACGTAAAACGAGCCACTTAGCCTGTTGCTCAGCATTTCGGGGAGAAGCAAATTCCAGTGTAAAATGAGCTCTGAGCAGTTTCAGATTCAAAATGGAGAACTCAGAAATAACAGGGCTCAGGTGAAAAATTATTCAGTCATAGCACAGACAATCACAGGACAAATACAAGAGGATCGACCGACCTGGGATAATTCTCAAATGAGAAAGCTTCTGATTTAAACTAAAACAGAAATTCAACTCACGGATGCAGTGGTAGCCCCAGCTTCTTGGTAAGGAGGAACGAGAGGGGGACTTAGAAAGCTGATGACTAAGGATATTTAAGCCTATGTTAGCTGTAAACTAGCCAGCTAACCACATCCTCACTACATAGTCTAGTGGTTAAGATTTTATGCTCTCTTGGCCATGGCCTGGGATGGTTTCCCCATAAGGGAACCACACCACCCATCCATCGGTTGTGAGACCGCAATGGCTGTGTGTTGCTGGGATGCTGAAAGCTATGCCACTGGGATTTCAAATACCAGCAGGGTCACCCATGGTGGACAGGTTTCAGTGGTTCTTCAAGACTAGAGAGACTAGGAAGAAGGACCTAACCACCCACTTCTGAAAAAATTGGCCAAGAAAACCCTGCAAATAGCAGCGGAGCATTATCTCATATAGCTCCAGAAGGTCAGAGGATGGCGCAGAAAGAGTGGGCAGGGCTCTGCCCTCAGGTCCTCAGGGTCACTAGGAGTTGAAATCAACTCAATGGCACTAACAACAAAACTATAAATTAAACTTTAAAAAGAATATTCAGTTCAGTGATTTCAATTCTATAGAGTAAATCATTTTATCCTCACAATCTGAGTTTTAAAATATCTTTCTCAGGGGCTGGCGCCACAGCCGAGTGGTTAAGTTCACGCACTCCACTTTGACAGCCCAGGGTTTCACTGGTTTGGATCCTGGGCATGGACATAGCACTGCTCATCAAGCCATGTTGCATGGTGTCCCACATAGCACAACCAGAGGCACTCACAACTGGAATATACAACTATGTACTGGGGGGCTTTGGGGAGAAGAAGAAGGGAAGAAAAAGAAGATTGCAACAGTTGTTAGCTCAGGTGCCAATCTTTAAAAAAATATATATATCTTTCTCTCTCTCCTTCCTATGCTCTCCCCTCCTGGTATACCCATTACTATACACCAATTGTTTCAGCCTAGATTTTCTAGCTTAGAATATGCAAAGTAAATTAGGGATTCTTCCATGGACCATTTATCTTCTCATCAATGTCACACCCTCAAAGGTATATTGCTACACATTACATTAGTCATTAGGAGTCCTGTTATTAAACCCACAGTGTGTGAATTTATTGGGGTGTCAACTTCTTGAAAGCAGGTGGTAAAGCTCATCCCACATTTTGGGAGCACTGGCAGGAGATGCAAGAGAAGTGAATGTGTGCTCGACTGTGTTGGCTGCCCTCAGAAGTGGCACAGAGACGACCATAAAAATGATTCCATCCACAGCCTCCGCCCTTTAGTCTGCTTATCCTTGATCTGTAATAGAAAATAATCCCAATCCACAAAGAAAAGCTTTTACATTTGTGATATTGAATATCTTCATAGAAAGAGAATAAGTAAGATGTCATGAATCACATTGAATTTTAAATGAGAAACCTTCATTTCACTTCTCTCTGCCACTCCCCAGCTATATGCCCTTGGGTTTACGACTTAAACAGAGGTTAAGCCAGGGTCAGCCACACCCTCTCCACACCTGCTTCACTCCCTCCATCAATAACTGTCTGGGTGGCCTTAGTCCTTGACTTAAAGCCTGTAAACCTGCACCTCATTTTCCTCAAACAACCATCAGAACACTTACGTCATAGATTTGTTGGGAGGTTTAAATGCAAAATATGCAAATCAGCCACATGCCATTTTTCTCAATAAATGAGGGCTTTTATTACTAAAATGGCCAGAATAATCTGTGATTCTTTACTTCTTAAACTTGATGCAAATTACACAAACTTCCATAGGCTGGAAAAATTCCATGAAGATGTGTAAATGTAAATAAAGATTCTGGAAGATGATAGCAGTTATGTGCCCTAAGGAAGACATGAGAAGGCACAGTGGGGTCCCTCTAAGTCTCTTCTCTTCCGTCCTATATGCATCCCAGTAACCTCAGCGTAGCCGTGTTTATTTCACAGGACTATGGACACAGCCGTAGGCACAACCCAAATCCTCATCTTAAAGATGAAGAAACATTTTAACAGATTTTAAAAAGCATTTCAGGTCATTAGAAACTGAATTATTTTTTCCATTTGGTTAATAAAATGCACTGTCTTTTTAGACAAATTCTTTGCTCTAACACAGTTTTAAAATTTCAGAGGAAAACTCCAGGATAAACATTATAGTGGTGTGTATATGCCGTATACCAAGAATGATTATCTCCCTCTGTGACTATGGAGATGAACATTATTGCATTCTTTTTAGGCACTCTTTTTTTTGTGTTTATTAATGCTTAATAAAATATTAATCACAAGAAAAATAGACGTTTGGGTCAGAAGTTTTCTGTGCACCATACTGAGCAGACTGGGCTAACAATGCAAGCAATCTGACATCCCATTAATGAAGGCACTACTGTTGTGAGTTGAATGCTTGTTTTACTGAACTAAGCGAGGTCTTGGTCTCAAAGAGATTTTGACTCTAGAAAGCCTATTTAAGCCCTGAGAAATCTGCTTCTGTTAATGTCAGTGACATCTTTCAAAGGGCACACTATTGCCAATTACATTTACCCTGCCTTTTAAGGCTAGAATTTTAAAGATAAATCCAATGACAGTATTTCTTCTTAATCATTAAGCCTGTTCAGAGAGTTGACATAAGATAATGCTTCTGGATATTATAGTTAGACTTTGTGAAGTGTGCATAATTGAAAGTGTGCATCTAGTATTTCATTTGTATTTTCAATTTAGCATGGTGGCTAAGACTGCAGGCTGTGGAGCCAGCTGCCTTGATTCAAACCCTGGCTTTCCAACTTATTAGTTATGTGACCTATGGCAAGTTGCTTAACATTTTCATGCATTGATTTCCCTATGTATAAGGTAAGGGTGATAATACATTATTACATAATTCTATTTTAAGGATACATACAAGCCTATAGAACAGAACCTTGTACATAATAACTACTATATGTGTTGTTTTTTGTTATTTATATTAATATTCACAATATTTATTGAAGATCTCCTTTGTGCCAGGAATTTTTCCAGGTTGGATAAAGCATTGCTAAAAAGAGGTGACAGGCCAGAAATGGCATCATTTGTGCTAATAAGCCCCATGTCTGCAAACTGAGACTTGTACCTAACTTAACAGTTTCAGCCTCCCCCAGGAATGAAACCATAAACCAGTCTATCTGGGATTACCTGGTCAGCACTAGCGAGGTCATCTGCCTGGCAGACCTCTGCAGTCCTCTAAAGAAGGGTGACCTTGTCGCAAACCATCAGCTCTTAGGCAGTGTAACTTCCTTGTCCTGCCCCCTTCTGCCTATAAAAGTTTTTCATTTTGTACAGCTCTTCGGAGGGCCTTTCTATTGCTAGATGAGATGCTGCCTGACTCACGAATCATTGAATAAAGCCAATACCATCTCTAAAATTTAGTCAGCTGAATTTTGTTTTTTAACAGCATTCAACAAAATATACACAAATCCCTGTTATTGTGAAGCTTTTTGTTTGTCGGTTTTTTGGGTTATTTGTTTATTGTTTTTTGGTGAGAAAGATTGTCCACTGAGCTAATATCTGTGCCAATCCTCCTCTATTTTGTATGTGGGACGCTGTCATAGCATGGCTTGATGAGTGCTGTGTAGGTCCGTGCCCAGGATCCACACCAGCGAATGCCATGCCACCAAAGTGGAGTGCACAAACTTAACCACTACACCACTGGGCCAGCCCCATGAAGCTTATCTTTTGTTTTGAGGAAGATTAACCCTGAGCTAACATCTGCTGCCAATCCTCCTCTTTTTTTGCTGAGGAAGACTGGCCCTGAGCTAACATCCATGCCCATCTTCCTCTACTTTATATGTGGGACGCCTACCACAGCATGACTTGCCAGGCGGTGCCGTGTCTGCACCCAGGATCCGAACCGGTGAACCCCACGCCGCCAAAGTGGAACATGCGAACTTAACCGCTGTGCCACTGGGCTGGCCCCTGAAGCTTATGTTTTAATAGGGCAGATGGACAATAAACAGTGAGAATAGGAAAAATATGTAGTACTTAAATGAGAAGCACTAAGGAGGGTAGGAAATAGGAAATGTGGGAAGGTATGAAAATTTTAGAAACAATGGCTATATTATTAAACTTCTGTCTCTGAGTTTCAAACTCACCCTCTATACGGTACCCAGTAATGCTGGGGCTGGTACCTTGTAAACCACATCTCTGCTTAGCTAGCAGGCTCCCTGCGAGGCCCTGCCAATAGGGTATGCTAGAAGGAACAAAGGCAGGAACAGAAAGAAGGGACTCTTTACTTCCTGTTCATTCCTGTTTGCTTCCTGGTTCCATCAGTGTCTTTCCAGCCTCACTTTACTCCAGCAGAAGTAGAGCATTCCAGTTGAAGCAGCTGAACCCAGTTTTAATTTTTTCCCAACGCTTATCATATCCCAGAGAAGTACTTGCGTCAACTGGCTGATAGCTCCTCCTCAGAGTCTCCCCAGCCTTAGCTCCATGGATCCCTTTCTCAAAGCTCAGAGATACCACCCAGTTCAGCAGCACTCTCTGCTTAAAGATCTGGACCAAGCTTTACAAGGCTCATCTTCCAAGCTTCTCAATTTTGATAATCCCAGTCTTTTCCCTTTTTTATTCAACACTAGGGATGGCAGCCATTCCCTGCAGCTGCTACCTCTATGATACCTTAAAGTTCTATTGCGCCATTTTCAGTTTCCTAGTTAACGAAACTTTATACTGAGCTAACAATTTTTCTATTAAATTTTCTCTTTAAAAACCTGATGTGAGTTTTCTCTCTCAAATAAAGCATGACTGCTTGATGGACAACAAAGAATTCACTGGGTAAAGACCAGAAAATAGTGAGAGAATGAGCCAAACAGATATAGAAGGAAAAGCATTCTGGACAGAGTGAACTGCATGTGCAAGGGCCCTGAGGTGGGTCTGGGCCTAGTATGTGTGAGGAAAAACAATAAATCCTGGGTTTCTGGAAGAGAAGAAGCTAAGGCAAAGTAGAGGAAGCTGAGGTCTGAGAGACTAGAGGACTGGATTATGGAATGCCTCATAAATACGGTGACTATTACTTAGTGTTGAATAGGATGCTTTAGAAGATAAAAGGTGTACTATTAATAATTATGCTGAAATAACAAGCATTACAGGGAATGTTCTAGGCATATGGATCTGAATGACCTTCCTATGTGTAAGTTATTATCAGGACCAGTTTTTATTTAAAGTAACGTATGAAACTATTTGAAAGTATTGTATTGAAAGATGACTTTCTCTTACACTTTAACTTCTCCCAAGAGGAGAGTAGATATGTATTTTCTGTAAAACACAATGTTTCTTAACTCAGTATGAATTATTTAACTACAATCTATAGTAAGCTTGGTAAAAGATACATGGGTTTTGAGTAAATTTAGTAGAAATAAAAACACATAGGTATGCCAACATATTTACCTTGAAATCCAACTGTTATCAGTTGTTTAAATAAACATTGGCTGTTTTTTTTCTATTTTAAGGAAAATCATTAAGATTTTTGAAACTTTGAAATTTAATATCTTAAAACTCCTTAGGCCTTTGTCTCTTCTAGATTTTTTCCTTCTGTTCTTGAAATAGTATAAAGGACAAATTAGCCTACATTTATCTGCAGCTAATATTCATTGCAGGAAAAATGAAAGTTTAGAAGGAAAATCATAGCTGCGAATTAACAGGGCTGGGATTTGAGCCCTGGCCTATCTTCAGAGCCAAGATGGTGTGTGCCTCACCAAGCCCCACGTATTAAACATCCCTTCTGTCTAATTTTATGACCCTTTAATTTCATTTTAAACATTAAACATAAAACACGAAGAAAGGTGCATGCTATTTTAATTTGTTATTTTGTGGAAATTGGAACTTTTTTAAATGAGAAAAATAATTCCCTTTAAAGTGAAATTTCAATAATCTTAATTCTTTTCCTCTGCCAAAGATTGCCTATTTGCACTCAATACCATTTCTTTTCTCTAATGTCCCCATATGTGGCAAGAACCAGGAGACTGGAAGCTATGTCT
Source organism: Equus asinus (assembly GCF_041296235.1). Taxonomy (NCBI): domain Eukaryota; kingdom Metazoa; phylum Chordata; class Mammalia; order Perissodactyla; family Equidae; genus Equus; species Equus asinus. The sequence continues at coordinate 7,851,198 of NC_091796.1, forward strand.
ACCAGACTCTGCTGTCGGTAGGGTCCCAGTTTAGATTCTACCACGAGATGCACTTACACAAATGGTTCATTACATGTGAATTTCAGTTCTGTGCTTTAAAGAGAAGAAACAATCATCCATTATCTGGGTGGTTCTGTGTCCTACCCAGGCTAGAAAGAACCTCAACTCTGTAATGTTCTCTACATCACTTGTATTGGGTAAAAGACAGTTTTAACCTATTCGTAGGAATAAAACAGAGGTGTTTCAACTTTTGTTTTGTTTTATTCTCGGTGACAGTAAGAAATTAACCTCAAAGAAAGGCAAAATGTGCATCAAGTTCAGTCTATGTTTCAAACACAATGGCCTTGAGCATCTCCCTGGAAATAGAATTGGTAACAACAATACTGGGATAAAGAATACTGAACTACGGGGCTGGCCCCATGGCCGAGTGGTTAAGTTCGCGCGCTCCGCTGCAGGCGGCCCAGTGTTTCGTTGGTTCGAATCCTGGGCGCGGACATGGCACTGCTCATCAGACCACGCTGAGGCAGCGTCCCACATGCCACAACTAGATGAACCCACAACGAAGAATATACAACTATGTACCGGGGGGCTTTGGGGAGAAAAAGGAAATAATAAAATCTTTAAAAAAAAAAAAAAAAGAATACTGAACTAAGCAAGATAATGAAGACTGCAAATAAAAATCATCAGCTAGAATTTTGCTTCTCTGATAATATACTCTACTGATAGCTCATGAATTAAAGGCATTTCTGTTTTCTAAATTATATATTACTTATTTTTCTAAAAGGCATATATTCTATTATATGAAACAAATATCTGTGCTAACTGAAAGAGCAGAAGAATTAAAATAGCTGAATTTTGGAGGAGGGGCTACTTTCTTATTTGGAAGAAAGTTTTTAATAGTGAAGTCATTTTTTTCTAAAATCCATAGAGAATTTAATGAAAACCATCTCTCTGAGAGACCTGAGGAGTTGATATTTGTGTTGATGGTAGATTCAATTAGCACACCAGGATCAGATTCTAACCATCCTCCCCCGATGCTGAAAATATTTGACAATTCTGCACTGATGGCTGAATGTAATTCTAACATCTCATGCAGTCATGAAGGATCTTCTACCATAGGATCCAAACTTTTCATCATCCCTCGTTATTCATCAATATGAATATTTTTCCTTAACCAGAGTGGATTTCTTGCTATTGTCCAAAGAGCTCCTCATATTCTCTCCACTTTTTATAAGACTGATTTCTCCACACAGAACATTGTTTACTCTCTTCTGGAACAATTGCCAGGAGCTCCAGCTTTACCAGTGACCAGCAGCACGTTAAGAGATATTTTTCAAACAAAGTTATTCTGTCCCATGGAGGGTATGGCTGTGCTTCAGAACTCTAGAGGTGTGTGCTGTGACTCATATATGGAGATATGTCACAGATGTCTCCAGCACTATCAGACCCCTCGGATCATACACTCTATTCTCAGAACACCTTGAACCACACCTTGAACTTGCTATATAGTACTCTTGCTCTTGGCCCCATGTAAAACTCAAAGTCATCTGTTAATCTAACAAAAGTATCACAGAAGTACTGTTTTCTTTAGCTAAGACAAAGACTTCATATTAGCATCATACAGGCAATGAATTACACATGAACTGATCTCTTGACTGTGCAACCCAAACCAAGCTGTAGGCAGATAAATAGGCAGAGTGAACTCTATCACTGAACACAAGTGCAGAAACAGGATCTTCAAACAGAAGACTGAAAATCACTTTACAAAAAAAGCAAATAAAAACCGCACCTATTTTAATATTTTTAAAAACTTGTGAACTCGTAAGTGGCAGAGCTTCAAAAATATCAAAGGATATGTCCTATTAGCTTTGTAATTCTTGAATATTTAACTGTTCATTCCTCATGTGGGCCAGGCCTGTCCTGTTGTTTTTAAATTTCAATTGAAGACATTCATATTTTCATCTTTTGGGAAACTTTTAACATTTCCTTTCTCTATTATTTTTAATTTCTTAAACATGTCAGCATAACACTTCACTAATTTGTATCAGTTATAAGTGATAAAACCAAAAATCTTTCCCTTCCTAAGTTTTAAATCTGAGTAAAGAATAAAGAAACTGAACACCAAAATCTTAAAAAGTCAAATGATAGAGGAGCCAATTGAGAAAAGCCAATTGAGAAAAGCACTCTTACCCTGCCTTAGAGCTCTACTTTGGTAAATATTAACATGTAACCAGTTAGCCAGATGTTTAACCCAGTTAGCAAAATTAACAATGGCATTCCAATAGTAACTCTTTTGTGAATGGTAAACGTTACAAGATGAACTTCACATTTGATAAGGCAGATCCAAAAGACAATTTGCAGGAAATGGTGCCTCCCACTTAACGCTGATTTAAAGACCAGAAAAATGAATAGATCTCTTGCAACTGCTGTGAAACAGAAAATCAAGTGAGGCTCAGGAAAGAAGGAAATGGAAGAGAGGCAGAAGTGAAAAGTCAGAGCACATGGAGAGGAAGGGCTGGGGACAGAGAAAGGGGAGGCAGAGAGTGTCAACAAGTGGGAAAGTCCCTCTCACAGAAGTATTCTTAAGTGAGGTATACGTGGCCTTCAAAATCTAAAGATGTCACCCAACTATTTACCTCTGTTTTAGTGGTCAGAGTTGCAAGGTACAGAAACTTTCTCTTTACCTCAGAGAAGTATGTTCCAGCATGACCAAGACCCGATAGGTTTTACTATAAATTTTATTAATAGAACATTCTCATGAATGTTCATGGAGTTTATCTCCCACCGCCTGGTATATGTGTGTTTTGATAGAACATTTAGGATATTTGTAACTTCCGGATTACCAGGTCCAGTTAGCACAATGTCACCAATGAACTGGACCAGCATGATATTCTTTAGAATGTCAAGATTACTGAGGTCTCTATGTACTATTATAAAAGACAGCAGGAGAAGTAACACAGCCCTGGGGCAAGACAGTGAATGTGTGCTGTTGTTCTTGCTACTTAGAGGCAAACTGTTCTTAATCCTCCCTGGTGATGGTTATAGAGAGGAAAGCAGTTGCCAGATAAAAGGCCACATACCAAGTACCAGAGGCTGTGTTGATACATTCTGTTAAAAAAAATTACGTCTGACACAGCATCTGTGATGGCGGCTACCACTATGCTGAGCGAGGCAATCTGCCGTTGGACCTGAGTGTCCCTGCTTGGTGTTGCTGAGTGTGCCCAGAGGCCAAGGTCCTGACCAATCTTTACCTCAGCTATTTCTCAGGCTTGGGTTTTCAGTGACCAACCTTGAGGGATGTGGTAACATCTCCCTCTGGACATTATGTTCCCCCATCTCCAAGTCCCTCAGCTGTGAGGCAAAATCACTGTTCCTACAGAGCACAGTCAAATGATGCTTTTTTAGCTGCTGTTTATATATCCATTGTAATATCTACAACAGCTTGAGTCCCTTATCCTTCCTTTAATACTATGAGAACGAAGTTCTGGCCTCTTTACTTTGTTTACTCTAGGCATAGTTATGTCTAGATTTCAGTTATGTCTAGATTTCATAACATGATTAGAATGAGTTCCAAGTGTCCTTGCCAAGCATTGCATCCAAATGTTTGGATCAGTGTCCCCATGTTAATAATTCTCTCCTATCGCAGTAAGTAGAGTAATGGCTCTCCAAAGACGTCCATGTCCTAATCCTCAAAACTTGTGAATATGTTATGTTAGGTGCAAAAGGGACTTGGCAGATGTGACTAGTTTTAGAAGCTTAGGACAGGGAGATTACCAGGTGGGCACAATGTTATCACAGGGTCCTTTAAGAGTGAGGCAGGACCGTAAAATTCAGAGTAGGAGAGGTTGGTGTGACACTAGGAAGAAACTGCAGGCCTAGGACAGTGGGCAGCCTCGAAGCTGGAAACACAAGTCAGCGGATTCTTCCCTGGAGCCTCCAAAATGAACACAGCCAGGCTACGCCATTTTAGATTGCTGGCCTGCAGTACAGTCGGATAAGTTTGTGTTGTTCTAAGGCACCATATTTTGGGTTATTTGTTATAGTCACAATAGTAACCTAACATACCTATTTAGCCTGATATTTATCCCACCCCTCCCTCAGTATCATTCCCCCAAGATCCGTTCCCCCATTTATTTCCCCAGTTCCTGCCAGTAAATGTTAGCTGGATCTGAATTCCTCTTCTGCATAAGGCTTCAACTTCTCTGCTTGGGCTCTACTGAGAGCTGAAGGCAGTGAGAAGTGAGAATGGTTCTTAGGAAAACAAGCATTATCTTGCTAGACATTGCTTCAAGTGGCATCTATACACAGTCTCCGGGGAAAGGGTGGCAGCTACTTCTGCCACCAAGAAGACCTTAAAGGCATTTGGGGGAGGATACTTTTTGGGTTCAGCTACCCAAATATTCCAATCTTAAGTCTTGGGGTCTAACTTTCCCTCTGAGAATCCTGAGTCTGACAAGGGAAACATGGAAAGTTTCTAAGAGAGTCTTTTTTGTGGCTGGGTCACCATTATAATATGATCCTGACCTGTTTTTTAGCACAGGAGATAAAGGTATGCATTAAAGTTGCCATAGAGACTCTAGCTTTCAAATATGTGTGAAGTTGTCAATTATCTGCTCTGAACTTATACATCTGAGATAGTTTCAGAATATCATTTTTGTTACAATTTCTCATCTCTATGCTATAATTCCTACCCTTCATAATTAAATCAAAGCTATATCGCTGTCCACCAAAATGATAAAATATCACAACAGAAAGTCAAATATGAGGTGTGGATGCTGTAGACTATCAGTATCCCAAGCCTCATTTCTCACAGAGCTGAACGCCTCATATCGATCAGGTTCCTGACTACTAGAGTGCACCCAAGAAAGGCAAACCAGAGGCTGGCAGTGGGACTTTTTGTTCTATTGTCCCTTCCTCAGCCACTCCACCGAGTCATTTGGTTTAAGTCAGTCAGTTTCATAGCTTTTGCAGAAGGGAAGACTGGCATTTAAATTAACCTAAGTTTCTCAGCTTCCACTCCAAATACATGCTATAATCTTTCTTCTGATGATTAGCAACTAAGAAGGGTATGGTGATGTAAGCTTAGGATTGTGGCAATAGAGGAATCTTCCTTATTGTCATCTTTGGATGGCACTTTTCAGGATCAGCATAGAAGGAATGACTTTTGGATAGAATTTGATTGCTAGATAGGCTATGAAGCCAGAATGCTTTCTTTGGAAAGAATACTTGAAATCTGGGGAAGACAGGATTATTTCAACATCAAGGGCTACCAAATCATCTGGATGTCCTCAGGGTTGCCGGATGCTCATATGGTACACTTGTAAAAATTACAAAAAAGCATCCCTTCCTCCAGACACTTTACTTCCATCCATAGGCAAATTTTCATAATATATTGATTTTCTTATGACACTTTGTTGCCATATTCCAGGACAAATTGTGATAATGAATCTACACATCTATACTGTGTACAATGTGAGAGACACATCTAGATGTGTGCCCCGTGCAGTACACAACTGCAAAACTCTTCATGAATCTCCTAGATTGTATTTCCTCACAGAGTAGTAATTCTTGGCCAAATGTATTCTCTAGTAAAAGACTGATCCACAGTGGTCTTAGGGGTTATGGTTTCAATGATATAAGATCCAGTCGATTGGTAGTAAGATAGAATCTAAAAATTCACATAGTTTTCAACTATTGCAATGTAAGAGGCAAACCAAAGAATCAATAAAATCCCTCTTCTTTCATATAAAGTCCATTTCTGGCATATTCACAGTAGATAAGTGATTGATGAATCACTAACAGGAACTAGGGAATCTTAATAGAGAACCATTTATATTGGCCCAAGTATTCTCTTTCTAACCATGCAAAAACTCCAAGGGTCAGCCTGGAGTGAGTACCATCACAGTAGATTTAACCCTGTCAGACCATGGGCTCCTGAAATTTCAATCCAAGGAAATATATGAGGATTTCATGTAATCACATAATGATATTTCAATTGAAGTAGTTATGAAGGATCTCATTCATCACTAGTGAAATGATATTTATTCATTTACTCTAATATCATTTTTAATGCTTTTAAATTTCAGCTTATTTTCATCATCATAAAAACAATTTCAAACTTCTTTATTTTCTGCTAGTGGGTTCTTCGCATCTTACACTGTACCTGCCAGTAATCACTATAAATACTGCCCAAATTATCTGAACACCACTTTCATATTGATTTCTAGATGACCATTTAAATTCTCTGACTCCAATATCTATACATCAAATAAACACACCAAAGTTACAAAAATCCAGAATAGCAGTAAAGAAAAATATATATCATTATCTAAAAAAATACCAAAGGAAGCAGTAAACGCTCTAAGTCCAAAAGCTATATCCACAGAAAAAGAAATGCTGGATGATAGTAGGTATTATGACATCTAAGTCACATAACACGATAGTCATGTTTTAGATTTCATCATATTTTAAAGCCCAATAATATTCATAACTATTTGTTCTTGACTTTATCCCCAACCCCTTGTTGAAACACTCACTCCCTTCTCTTGGCTTTGGTGATATATTGCTCCAATTTTGCCCAATTGCTTTGTTCATTTGTAGGCTCATCATCCTCTATTTGACCATATGATGTTGGAATTTCTCTTTCTCATTTTTTTTCTCCCACTTTATTTTATTCACTGTAGGAAATATCATCCACTCTCAATGATTTATAGAAAAATACAATTCTTTTTTGTATAAGGTCAAACCCAGATATTTGACCACAAAGATGACATCTTTATTACATCTGAGTAGATTAAATCATCAATAAGTTATATTTACTCCCAGCTTCATTGAAGAAGTATAATTCCCTACCCTTTTGATATTGAACTTTCTATGAGACTTTGGTCTCATGATTTACAGTATCACAAGAGCAACTTAAACTAACCATGTTCAAACCCAAAATAATTATCTCCTGTATTCATCCACATTAAGTTTACTTGTCTAATTCTTATAATGACATCTCCACCTAAGAGAAAAATATTTTTTGGCATGAGCCAGAATCCTTTGGGCCATATAGGAAAGCACTATGCCCTTCATGTGCATATCAAATCCATGAACAAATCCTGTCAATTTTACTTTCAAAATATTTTAATAAGAGAACTTCATATTTATTATAAATATCTTAGTCCAAGGTATCATCTCTTACCTAAACTACTAGAAAAATATCCTAAGCAGTTTCTCAATCTTCAGTAAGGCCAGTTTACAATTTTAACCTCAACTATGCCCCTCAACAAAACAGCTGAACATATATCATTAACCGTCACAATCTACCTTAGAAAATAGGTAGATTTCTTCTTAAGTTTCTCTATTGACCCGTCACCGTGACACAGGCAATAATCAAAGTACAGCAAGATGTGTTAGTGATTATACAGATTTCATCTTTGCCTTCAACAAGAAAGTCAAGGGCAATTCTATCATCCCTAACAACTCTGGAGAGTGATATTTGGCTGACTTGAAATTCTTTTCAAGGCTTAAGTAGTGTCATTGATCACTTAAGCTAAGTCAGGGACAAATTTTGAATTTAAACACACATTTCCAAATAACGTAAATTCAAAAGGAAAATTAGAGAGTACTTTAAATAGGATGAAAATTAAAACACAACATATCAAAATTTGTAGGATGCACATAAAGCAGTGCTTAGAGGAAAATTTATAGCATTAAAAGCTTATATTATCAAAGAAGAAAGAGTTCAAGACAATAATCTAAGCTTTGACATCAAGACACTAGAAAAAAAAATAAATTAGATTCACAGCAAGCCAAGTGAAAGGAAATAGTAAAAATAAGATGTAACTGAAATCAGAAAAACCAATGGATATTATCAATGAAGTTATTTGAAATAAGTAATAACACTGATAAATCTCTAGCTGGACAGACCAAAAGGAATAAAAAAGACACAAATTACCAACATCAGGAATAAACAGGCATCATTAAAGATCCTATAAGCAGTAAAAAGATAATAAGGGATCATCATGGAGTTTACACCTATAAATTAGATAATTTAAATGAAATGAAGAAATTCATTGAATGAAAGAAATTACCAAAGCTCTCTCAAGGAGAAATATATTGACTGCATAGCCCTAGGTCTATGGAAATTGAATTTGTAGTTAAACTTTCTGCAAAGAAAACATTCCAGGCCTCGATGATATCCCTGTTGAATTAAATAAAACAGTTAAGGAAGAAATAATACCAACTCTATTCAAACTCTTCAACAAAATAGAAAATTAAGGGCCATTTCAGGAAGACAGCACTACCCTGATTCTAAAACCAGACATAGACATTAACAATTAATTTAAAGGCCATATCTCTCATGAACATAGATGCAAAACCTTCAGTAAAATATTAAGAAAGTGAATATTAACAGAGACATATGGAGCAGTACACAACTATCAAAAAGTCCATCTACAAAGAATACATAGCAATCCTAAATAACGTATGCACCAAACAAAAGAACTGGAAAACAGATGAAGCAAAAACTGACATAAAAAAAGAAAAGATAAGCCTCAAGTAAAACTGGAGACATTGACTCCCCTATCTCTAGAATAGATAGAACAATTAGAAAATCATCAAGGATATAGAAGAACTCAACAAAACCATCAACCAATTGATGTTTATAGAAAACTCCAACCAACAACAGCAGAACATACATTTTTTTCAAGCACCTACGGAATACTCACCAATATAGACCATATCCTGAGTCACAAAACAAACCCAAGCAGATTTAAAATGAAGTATATAGACCGTGTTCTCTGACCACAAAAAAATCAAAGTGGAAATCAATAACAGAAAGATAGCAAGAAAATCTCCAAAAACACGGAAATTAGGAAACACGCTTCTAAGTAATCCATGGGTCAAAGAATAAATTTCAGTTCTTTGAATAAGTCTTATTTCTTTGGCAATAAAAAAAAATACAGCAAGAATGAAACTGAAAATACAACACATAAACTTTGTGATGGAAATTTGCAGCACTAAATGCTTACATAGAAAAGAACTGTATCAAATCAATTATCTAATTCCCCACCATAAGAACTAGGAAAAGTAAAATAAAATAAACCCAAGGCAAGTGGAAGAAAAAAAAATAAATCAGTGAAATTGCAAGCACAAATACAATAGAGAAACCAGTGTAAGAAATAGTTTGCAGTGGTGTTTACACAAAACTATACACACATTTTATACCAATTTCCTGGTTTTAATATTGTACTATAATTACTTAACCAATGGAGAAAATTGGGCAAAACATACACAGAAACTCTCTGTAGCATCTTCCTATAAATCTATAATTATTTTAAAATAATAATGTAAAAAAAAGAATGCTCAGGAAATAGGCAAGATACTTCACCAAAGCAGAAATATATGACAATTAAGCACGTGAAACAGTGTTCAACACCATAAGGCATTAGGGAGATGCAAATTAAAATCACCAGGACATGCTGCTACATACCTTTTATAATAGCTAAAATTAAAAATATTTATATACAAATCAACAGTAACGGGCTCTGACCAAGATGCAGAGCACCTGGAACTCTCATTCACTGCTGGTGCAAATGCAAAGTGGTACAGCCACATTGGAAAATAGTTTGGCAGTTGCTTATAAAGTTAACCATTCTCTTATCCTGAAACAGCAATCCAACTCACAGGCATGTACTCAAGTCAACTGAAAACTTGTGTTCCCACAAAACATGGACATGAATGTTTATAGTGTCTTTATTCATAACCACTCAAAACTGGAAAGACCCAAATATCCTTCAACTGGTGAATGGATAAACAGACCACCAACCCACCTCAATGGAAGGCTAGTCAGCAATAAAAAGGAATGAACTAGTGATTTATACAACATGAATAAATCTCAGATTAATTATGCTAATTGAAAAAGCTCAAAATGACACTTGAGGACAGACAAAACTATAGGGAAAGAAAAGAGAGCAGTCACTTAAGAGGGCAGGGAACGTATAGACAATGACTACATAGGGAGAAAAGGAAATTTTGTAGGGTGAAGGAAATGCTCTATATTTTTATTGTGTTGGTAATACAGGTCCTCAGGTCAAAACTTGTAGAACTAAACATCAGAAGGGGGGAATTTTACTTCATGTGAATTAGACCTCAGAATTGAATAGGAACAAAAAAGAATGGCTATCAGGAAACATAAATTAAGATGATAGATGTAAGTTTAAATACACCCCTTTTCCCAAAAATGCATATTTAACTGACCTTTTAAAAGAGAGAATCTCAGATTACATAAAATTATAAAGTCAGCTGCATCCTCTTAATAAGAAATATATTTAAAAGATAATGGCCAAAAAACTTAAAATAAAAAGAGGGAAATAATGTATCACACAAATACTTACTGAGAAAAAAAATCGTTTAATAATATCAGAGTAAGTAAATTTTAATGCTAAAATTAAAAACAAAATGCAAAATTGTATCATTTGTTTTCACAGAGGACTTCCAAAAGTATCTAAAATAAAGGTCTGGTAATAATATAAATGTTGACATTTGTTATGTCTGATTTTACCAGCACATCGTATTCTTCCATGTGTTAAATTTATTAAACAAGGAGCCCATTAGACTGGTGTGGCTCTAATGCCATGGCAGCCTACATAAGCAAATCAAAATCTAAGCCTGTAAATGCCTCAAGGTTATGAAATCAAAACGCTAAGGACAACAACCAATTACAAACAGCCAAGTAGGCTTTAAGCTGTAGCCAATCAGTCATTTCATCACTTTGCTTCTGCACTTTCTCTATATAAGTCTTTCCACTGACTCTCATTGGAGGAACATTCCTAACCACTTCTGGTTTGGTGCTGCCTGATTCAAATCAGTTTTTGCTCAAACTCTTGAACATTTTAATATGCTTCAGTTTATCTTTTAACAGTCCTGGTGTCAGAAGAAGGAACCCAAAGAGACTCCTGACAATTCCCAGGAGAAATGAGCAACCAGATGTCGGTACCTGCTAAGCCCTTTGAGCTTGCAGCTTTCTTGCTCTTCCTGGAGGCCATGGGTAAGTCCCTCTCAGAATCGGGATCCCAGCTCTGCAGCTGTCCCGTTATGAGCTTTCAGACTTTGAGTATTTCTTTTTCCTGATGGGATCCAGGGTCAGACTTAGACCAGACCGGGTCCAGTGTGAGGCCTCAGGTGCATAAGATTTTGTTTAAGGCTGAAGAAGCAGGCTATCCTCTCAAAGATAATCTTGAATTACAGTGGCCACAGTGGAGAACTTCAGGCCACGTTGGATAAGCTTATTCATTTAGCGGGTGTCCTGGAGAAAAAGGGGCCTCAGTCAACTCACTATAAAGGATAGAGGAGAAATTACTTTTCCTCTTCTGCAGCTTCTGGTGACCAGGATGGGGCCCACTGGAATACCCTACTCACTCTAGAGCCTGCAGATGGCATCCTGGGAAAACTGGGAGAAGCCCACAAATGGTAGAATTCTTACTAAAGTCAGCTGTCTCAGATCTCTATCTGTGGTACCTGCTCAAGAGGGGAAGGTAAAGTTTCCTGTAGTCCCTTCCTTTCCAAATTCAGATTGGAAAGAAAAAATACTGGTTATTGATCCTTTCTCTCCCGCGGACAGTTATTGCCTTATTGCTGTCTCACTTCATGTCCTGAGAACTTGGCTTAGCAGTTGTCATCTTTGGGGCACCCAAAAATATGGCCAGTGAGAAATATGGGTTGCACTCCATTTTTTGGCTATGATTGTACTCACTGTGCCAGCTCTCAGGGGAATTATCTGTGTCTTTCTTTCTTTTGGTTATCTTTGGAAGTGGCTCTGGATTTTTGGAGGGTCATAACTTTTGCACCCTCTCTGGGGAACCTTCTTGTGCCCATGGGTTGTTCAACATTGACAGGAATATTTACTATTTGTCCCAGCTGAAATCTGACAAGACTTTTGAAAGGACTTTTTTAAGTAGGTCTGTGGTCAGAAATTGCCAATTTGGAAGCTGGTAGTCAGATCCTGACAGGAACTCCTTTACAGGCCTTCTCCTCTAAGCTAAAATGAAACTATGTACCCAGAGGGAAAGAAAAAGATTCTGAAGACCTTGTGGAAATATTTACTAAAACATTCCAAAGAAACAGAGCTCTAAATATAGAGCATAGTAATCTTTGGATTTCCATCCTAGTTGAAGAGCTTCTCCCTGATATAAAGAAGCAGATTGAGGATAATGTAGTTGGATGGTGGGGTCAGAGTCTTGATATCATTCAGGTTATAGCCCAGTTCTTTAAGGAATTATAAACAACTGTACTTGTCTTATAAATCTAATATTTACTAGAACAGAAATGCAGCTCTAAAAACACTTCAAAGTTCACCTATTCTTTTCACCAATCCCAAAACCTCCCCTTTCATCTCAAAAAGCTTGCAGATATTGTAAAAGATCTGGATTTAGGAAACAAAACCCTTCTTGGAGAAACTTACATGCCTCTGAGAAGCAAATATTCCACCAGGTCTTCTCTAGAAGCCCAGAGCCATTTCTTGAAATGCAAACTTCAGGGAGATAATTCTAACCAGAATAAAAATGAAGCTACTTGGAAATTAGGTGAATGAAAAATCTTACAGGTCTTTTCCACAAAGATTAGTAAAAGTTTTATCCATCTGAGTAGATAACCTGAACTTATTCTATCTGCCAGAAACACAATTTAGATCCAACCGTTCCTTTATAAATTAGAAATTTTTGCATTATCTTACCTATCTCATGGCTAAAATTTTACAACAAAAGTTGTAAGATCTCTCTGTGTCTGCCTATATGTTTCTGTATGTATGTTGCAGGATGTGTGATATTTTCTATCTCCAGATGGTATTGCCAAAATTAATTTGTAAAGAGCTCTATTTACTTGATGTAAAGATAGATATCAATTTATATAAATTAAGTATACTCTCAGAAATGTAAAACCTAACTGCAAAGTTTTTCAATTTCACATGCTCTAGAATAATTCAGTAAATAAAATCTAAGTTTGTTGGCTTAATTAAAACAGGCATGTACTTAAAGTTAGCATTAAATATAATACTTTTAGTCCACCTAGGGTTACTAAAAGTGAAACTCATGTTGTTTCTGTTACAGAATTCACCTCAAGAAAGATAACTTAAGATGACAGTGAGCTGTGCAATGTCTCATGAAATTTTCAATGATAATCTAAATATAATTGTTAATACCAAGTAAATTAAATAGATGTAAATAATATGAAGGTTTCCAAATAAGCTTTTCAACAATAATTATGCTTTATGGTATATCCACTTAAAAAAATGGTTTCTAAAACCTTATTGTAAGTTGAAATCTTAAAGTTACACTGAGTTGAGTTAAATGATAGATATTCAGTGAATATCTAGAGCACTTCCAAATATGGAAACATTAATTACTGAACATAGGTTCATCGACTTTTGTCTTCCTTTTACAGAGAAACTACAGATATTTGGACCTATTAGTAAAATGTTTTGTGCCACATTGAAAAATTAACTATGATGAAGAATATACTTCTAGAAATTGTGAAATATATTTATAAATTTTCTAATTCACAGAATGCTAGTGTAACAGTTCACAATTGCTTACTTCTTAGTTTTCACCAGGAATAAGGTATTCTAAGGGTTAAGAATTCAATCAATATGTTTAATTAAAACTACTTAGAAATAACAAAGGTAAAAGAAAATAACTGTGTTTGAAAAGTAGGTAAGGAAAGTAAAATGACAGCTTGTTCCAGAATGAGAAAAAGAAAAAACATATGGCAAAACTTGAATGGATATAAAAAAAAAATTGTAGATGTTTGAGGAAAATAAATCTTGGAATAGGAATTTTATGTGTGGTGAAGCTGTCTAAAATTAGAATGGATTCATGTAGGTCTTTAAAGAATGATATTTAATATTAAAAGTACACTGGTACAAAATTAGAATTTGGTTTTCTGTTGAAAGGACAAAGTTTTCTCGGACTATTGGCTGCTTTTCATAACAGATTGCAAAAGGTATTTTTTACCTTTTGGGTAATCTACCTAGAAAGCAAAGATTTTGTGTCTTATCAAGATAATTTATTATGTTTTACATGGTCTTTATCAGGTCTTTGATTAGTTAAGAAATCTCAGTCTTCTTAATATTAAAACAGCTAAGTTTTGTTCACAACTATGTAATCTGTATTTGCATTTAAAATCTTTGTCACCTTAAATAGATAATTATTATTTCATAATGATCTGAGATCCTGTTTAGTCAAATGCTCTAACCTTTTGACAACTGTTCAAAATCATATACTAAATGGAGCCTTTTTGACCTCTAAGTAACTGAGATTTTCCAGAGAGCCCCTGGAAAAATATCAAAGGATTTGTTTCTCACCTTGTATAAGAGATGTTAAACTAATTAGGTTTATTTGGTATGTTAAATTACACGAGAAATATTGTCAGATAAGAAGTGATATAAATCTTCTTAAGTTATATGCATATGGATATGTTACTAATATAGGTATTCCAGAAATTGTTAAAAGATTCTAGAAATTTGCAATACTCTCATGTCCAGTTGTGATCCTAAACTATTGTTTGCCACAGAAATAACTATATACTCTTATCGAATGAACTCCCATCAGATCTTTAACTATGACCATTTTTTAAAGTCTTTTCATTATTTCCAGACGGCTATTGTTTTACTCTGATGTTTTTGCAAAGGCCCTTCATCTTCAGAGAGATTCATGGAAATCTCTGACATAGAGATGGACAAGTACTCTAGAATACAGGTTTCTGATAAATAAGACATAAAACTGAACTAGGTAAGAATTTCCTGAACTGATGGAAAAACTGGATTCAAGCAGAACAAGAATTAATAATATGAGATTGAATAAACTGATGAAGATGATTATAAATTTTTTTACAACTTTTCTTTGAAAATATACTGGTTACTTAATGTTTTATTTTTTCTGTTTATGGACACTTTTTGTCTTTTCTCTTAAGCTATCTGTGGATTATAGAATTTTGGAAAGTATACCTCTGGAAACAGAATTGAAGCATTTTCTGTTTCACCTTGCTTTATCCCTCTAGAATTCAGAAACTTCTTTTTTTTCTTTTGAGGAAGTTTAGCCCTGAGCTAACTGCTGCCAATCCTCCTCTTTTTGCTGAGGAAGACTGGCCCCAAGCTAGCATCCATGCCCATCTTCCTCTACTTTACACATGGGATGCCTACCACAGCATGGTATGCCAAGTGGTGCCATGTCCACATCTGGGATCCGAACCAGCGAACCCCAGGCAGCCAAAGTCGGAATGTGTGCACTTAAACATTGTGCCACTGGGCTGACCCCAGAAACTTCCTGAACTTATGCAAATAACTACTTTTATGGCAATAATAGTTATTTGCATAAGTTCAACAATAATCTGTTTTCCTTATAACAGGACACAAATGAAAACATTGGCCATATTACCAAGGCTTTGACTGTAATGTCATATTTGAGAATATATATAAAATCAAACATGATCAGACAGTTTTAAAGAACTAAGGTTGACTTTATGGTGCCAATAAAAGCTCCTTGGAAAATTGGCCTGGTACTTTGCTTACTGGGTTCCCAGCAGCCCTATCAGATGAGTGATGAAGGTCACTTCCTGGCAGACCCAGGAATCTCAGTATATATTGGGGACTTCAAGAAGAGGGTAATTCACCCAAATCTATAGGTATCCCAGCTGAAATCTGATGGTGAGTTCTTGGCTTGGCTTTTTAATCTGTAGAGGTTTTTAAAAGTCCAATCTAAGATTCTTTATGAAAAGTTCCAGCAAAGAAGATTTTAAAAGAGCTTTATCTGGTCAATCACTATTCTTGCTGTACTTATGTAAGTAATCAGGCAAACTTTAATGTGGCTAGACTTATTTTGAAATCATATTCATATTACTGTGATTATCTTTAATAGAAATGAAGGGTTATTATAGAGGAAAAACTTATGTTTCAGCAGAAAATTATAACTCAGTCTTGTGTATCAGATTATAATCCTGTTCATTGTCTTTGGGGTTTTGTTTCACATCTGTAAGTCAAACTGGGTACTGAATTCTTCTAGTTTCCTCAACTATCTGGCTATAAGCATCCAAACTAAGAATTCCAAATTTCTCCCACCCTTCTGATTTGGAATCACTAACAACAAAGACTGCCTTAACTCTCCTTGGAAGGGACCATAACAAGACCCCTCACTATCCAGACCACAGCCACACTTCAGGGACTTGAACTTTGGGACCACATCCCCCAATTAAAAAGAGCTCCTCCAGACACTTGGAACTGCGCAGCGGGTAGTGATCTGAAGTTATAATTAACTATTGAGGTTCCTCTTCAGACGCAGAAGGCATCTTGAGGTGGACAGCTCTCCCAAAATCACAGATCAAGATCTTCATCTCCAGTATAGAAACTTCATTCCTTTTGCCTTTTTGCTGCTTGCTTTTTCTCTCTGTTAATGCAAGGGAAGACAATGCTCCTGAACTTTGGCAACTATTGCTGAATCTACTACTAAGGCCATAGATGCACAACAAAAGTCCCTAGACTTTCTTCCTAAGATGGTTTTAGAGAATAGAATCGTCATAGATTACTTATTGGCTAAACAAGGAAGAGTCTGTGCCATAGAAAATACCTCTCACTGTATCTGGATCAACACCTCTGGTACTGTAGCAAATATCAGAAATTAACAAACAAGCCAATCAGCTAAAACAGGTTGATGCCCCTTCAGGTACATTCTTTGATTTGATACCAACTGGTTTGGGTTAAGGGGACCTGGGTTAAGGACTACATTTCATTCTTTTGGTATTATCCCCCCAATAGGCATCATTGTAGTCTCCCTGGTGCACTTTATTCCCTCAAATGTCTTAAATGGAAGTATGCAGCCATCAGCAGCACGTCAGATGGCCTCACTACCCTTGGAGAAACAGAAATGAGATGAACAGCAAAAACAATTCTTCCATGGATCTAATATCATAGCCTATGAGTTTCACAATGAGACAAGAGCAATTTAACTCTGATGGTGATAAAGAGGCACTAATACCAATTTTTTGGTCAATCTCTCCTGTATGAGAGGATGACCAAAAGGGAGGAATTGTTAAATTAATTAAACCAAAAGCTCATTAGACTGAGGTGGCTCTAATGCATAGTGGCATACATAAGCAAACCCAATCTAAGCCCATAAATGCCTTTACAAAATCAAAGTGCTAAGGATGACCGATAACAAACAGCCAACTAGGTGTTAAGCTGTAGCCAAGTAATCATTTCCTTACTTTGCTTCCACCTTTTCTCCATAAAAGCCTGTCCTCAGCTCTTTTGGAGGAGCACTCCTAACCACTTCTGATTTGGCACTGCCTGATTTGAATAGACTTTTGCTCAAATAAACTCTTAAAAATGTTAACATGGGGACCAGCCTGGTGGCATAGTGGTTAAGTTTGCATACTCTGCTTTGGCAGCCTGGGGTTCATGAGTTCAGATCCTGGGTACAGACCTGCACACCACTCATCAAGCCATGCTGTGGCAGCATCCCACATACAAAAAATAGAGGAAGATTGCCACAGACATTAGCTAAGGGCCAATCATCCTCACCAAAAAAAAAAAAGAATAAATGCCTCAGTTTACCTTTTTACATATGTTTGTAATTTTTTTTAATTGTATAAATAAGCATAAAAAGAAAATAAATAACTGCAAGATATAGTAAAGCTCTAGAAATTCTTAACTTGGAGAAATTTTCTAGGAATTTAGCCCTACCCTTTAATTTCTTTGTCCACTACAGGTCATGACAATTTCATCTGAGCATTCTCTTTTATGGCTGTGCACACTCTTTACACACACAAATACATACTCACACACCAACCACTAAAATTAACATTCACAATAACTAAGGTTTTATTTAGAAAGCTATTAATAAAGTGTGTGAATATTGAGGAAAATACCTTTCCTCTGGTAACTACAGTTAACAGTTCTCAGTATTACTTAATAGCAGCAAGGAATGAGTGGAGACCTTTAAGAAATAAAATAAAAGTGGTCTTGGAATAATGAGTGATCTTTAGATTCTTGGGGCCATAAGAAGTACAAAAATATAACAAGTAAACAAAGGCTGCCAACAGGAATTCAGATTGAATTAAAATAACTAACACTGTGCGTCCTTTGCTCAAACATGAGTTCAGGTCATTCAGGTCTGAGGGCTTAAGCATGTTTTTATGCCAGATTTGCATATTATGGACAAGTCTCTGATTAGACAGTAAGTAGTCAGGTTATCAAATGGGATTTATTACACCTTCCTGATATCTGTAAGCATCCATTTATCTGTCTTGCTGAAGTTTTGCCCCCAGACACCAAGTAAGTTAGGAAGCCTTGTGTCATCTCAGAAAACTAGTCAGATGACTGCCATTTTATCCCCTTTGATGAGAAAATATAAAATAAATTAAGGCAAGTAATTGGTGTGAAAATGTCTTTAAAAATCCATGTGTAGGAAATATTTTAAGAGACGTAAGGAGTATAGGATACGATGAAGTATTCCCTGAAAAGATGTCACGGAGGCAGAAATGTTACCAGTCTTGCTTTTTGCTGTACCACCAGCATCTAGAGTAATGGCTATATACAATAGATGCTGAAGCAACATTTTTAAAAGAATGAATGAAATATAAGATTCTCTGTGGAGCAGAAAAGCAGATAATGCTAATATTTTTGAAGTAAACTTTTGCAACAGTTGAAAAAAGCAGCTCAGCCCAAGCTGCTTTCTCTAGCCATTGTCCCACAAATTGCATCTGCCAAAGTGAAGAGCCTGGGCTGTCAGATGCATGTCATGAGGCTCTGGATAAAACTGATGCACTATTTGGACTGCTTATCAGGAAGAAGGCAATCCATTCTCTAAGAGGGATTTACCAGTTTCTGCTTCTACATTAGTTTGACTGAAAGACCCAGGAGTCTACAGTTAGATGCTGGGGGGTGGGCATAGAGACCGGGGCCTGGAGCTTCCATGAGCAGTCAATGACTATGCACAGAAAGTGGCCATGCAGACATGAGTAGGAGTACACGATCTGGGCAAAGAGTAGCATAGCTGAGATACCATGTGGCTCAAGGGAGAAAACAAGGGAAAACAAAGTTTTTATAACATTTAAATTCGAGCGCAACAGGGTTTTGAGCTTTGTTATCGTTAAAAGATAAACTGAAGCATATTAAAAATTTTAAGAGTTTATTAGAGCAAAGATCCATTCGAATTGGGCATCACCAAATCGGAAGCGATTAGGAGCCCTCCACCTACAGGAGAGAGAAGAGGCTTTTATAGAAAAAAGGCAGATGGAAAGTAAGGACAGGATTGACTGACCCTGGCTTAAAGCATACTTGGCTGTTGTGATTGGTTGCCCTTAGGTTTCAATTTCCTAGTCTTGGGGCATTTACAGGCTTAGATTTTGGATTGCTTAGGTAGGAAACCATGGCATTAGAGACATCTAACGTAACGGCCTCCTTGTCTAATTAGTTTAACACTATTATGATGCAACTTTTTATGCTTTCAAATAATTTATTCATCTTACAAATAAATATTCAGCTCCCACATTATGCCATGCATTATTCTATACACTAGAAACAGAGCAATGAATGAAGTAAAATCTGTGCTTAAAGCTTATATTCAAATGGGACAAGAAGGAGAGGCAGATAATAAACAAATGAACAAGAAAATATATATATATTAAGTGGCAATAATTAAAGTGGGACAAACAGAATAGGAAGAGATAGCAATTGGACTTCAGTTTTATAAAGAGTAATCAAAGAAAGTCTCACCAATTAAGTGAGGAATTAAGAAGTCATTAGCAGAAGTATTAAAATCATGAAACTGGATGAGATAACCCAATGAGTGCGTATAGATATACAAAAAGTGTTAAAAGTTCTCCCTTTTACACTGATTTCAAGAGATTTATGCTCCTTGCAACCAAACATGTTTAAAGTAAAAGAGAAATTATTCCTGGAAGAAGCTGAAAATCCCTGATGACGCCTCGTTCCCAATTCTGGATTTTAGGATGCCTGGCCATATCTTTCCTCTCTCCTTTCATTAACTCCCCTTTGTTTGAATTAGCTTGATTGGGTTTATGTTTCTTTCAATCAAACACCCTTTATGAAAGAAACTTAATAATAAACTTGGCTTCAAACACAGCAGTATACTTTTTGGTCTTCTTAAAAACTCTTTACATCCCTCGGCACAATTACAACTTAAATGGTGCCATTTGGCTAGGACCCTGAAACTAGTTTTGCAACAATTTAATTTTAATCTTCTCTAAAAATGATTAAGTCAGAGATGACAAATGACTCAATACCAATAAGTTGTTTCCTTAAGTGGTGAAATATATAATAATGTCTACTTTCAGTCTGTATAAAAAGAATTCTAAAGCAAGCAGGATGTGTGGCATACTTTTAACAAGCTTCTGCACTGGCTGACTGCAGCACTCTCTCCTGAGACAGTCTGTCAGATATACAAAAGAAAAGGCACTTAGAAATTGTTGCTTACTATAGCTAAAGTCTCCAAGATATTTTTTCCAGTACTTTTTAGAATCAGAGAATTTTCTCTGTCGATTCAAATGTTTTTGCCTTCATTAAAAAAATAAAAATTAGTTCTGCTTTGTTTATTCTTGAAATCCTTACTTTGTTAAAACTGTTAATGATTTTTCCCCAAAGGCTTAGAAGTAGATGGCCAGGATAACGAGCAAAAACCAACTTGAACATACACTTTGATTTTTTTTCTCCCCGATTAGCCTTATTTTTTATTTGTTCAATGTGAAAATCTTGATGTTATTTTGACTCAGTAAAAATCTGCTGAATTCCAGGTTAATAATTAATCTATACATTCTCTTGACTTTCCATTTTAAATAGACCACTATGCTAGAGAGTTATAACGACTCTAAAGGTGGGGGGCAATATGACTGTGCCTATACCCTGGGTGAGCTTAAAATCTAAAACTCATGAGGGGCCAGCCCATGGCCGAGTGATTAAGTTCCCGCACTCCACTGTGGCGGCCCAGGGTTTTGCCAGTTCAGAACCTGGGCGCAGATAAGGCACCACTCATCAAGCCATGCTGAGGCGGCATCCCACATGCCATAACTAGAAAGACCCACAACTGAAAATACACAACTATGTACTGGGGGGCGTTGGGGACAAAAAGCAAAAAGTAAAATCTTAAAAAAAAAAAAACTCTAAAGTTCATGAAACTATCAGATAACATTGAAGTACCAGACTTGCATAATGCTGACAAGTAGAGTGTAGACAGGGAGAGAGTATGTGGCCTGGAGAATTCACGGATAGCTTCTCAAAGGAGAAAAGTCTGATATTGGCCTTTTCAGGGATTATTAAAATAATAATATTGCTCTGATTACCTATCACATTCCATTTAACATTTATTGAATATCTACCATGCAGAAAGCATTTTGCAACATCACAGGAAGGCCCAGGCTTATAAATGTGAATAAGACATTGTCTCTGACCTCGGGCAATAATAAAACTCCTGGGAGTAGGAACCATTGTTTATACAAAGAATAAAAACAAATGAACAAAGGAAAAGGAGGGCTAAGTTTAATGGGATTAGTCTCAGGTTTCCCTCTTAGGACATGTTTATTACGGAAACGTTCCCTTTAAAATCTGGCCAAGCGATGCTGTTGATAAGAAAACTACGTGGAATTTAATAAGAAGGCCAACAGGAGGGGCCAATTTTTTAAGCCTGGTTTTTTTCTCAAAATGGAAAAAAATTTAAGTGGCCAAACACAGAGAAAATGTTAAATGAATTATAATGCACACATACAATGGGATATCATGCTTTCATTTTTTATTGTATTATGCCTATTCTACAGCAACATAAAAATGTATATAAAATCATGCACTGCATTTGGTCAACAATGGACCTCATATATGACCATGATCCCATAAGATTAGTACCATAGAGCTTAGGTGTGTAGTAGGCTATACTATATGGGTTTGTGTAAGTATACTCTATGATGTTCAAACAAGGACAAAATCGCTTAAGGATGTGTTTCCCCGTCGTTAGGTAATGCATGACTGTACACAGATACCAATAATGGTACGTGCCAATGGGGACAGAAAGCCAGACAGGCAACACTTGTGCAAACTAAACAAATTTATTTATCTAAATGATATAGGAACAGATAGGCCCTGTCAAGATATCTAGCAGATGCAAACTTCCTGGCCCCTAAAACCTCACCAGTTGGATTCACAGGAATGGATGACAATATCTAGATTGAGAATGTTATATCAAAAATTCTGAAGCCCTACCTCTCACCTCCAGTCTTTATATGCACGAAGATGGAGCAGTCCAGCTGAGCCCAAACCTGGATACCTGTTGAGACCCACTTACCCAGGTTGATGCACCATATATCCCTCAGAGTTACACAAGGGACAGTGTGCTTTTTGAGTTATGATGTGACCAAATTCTTTCAGACACAAGCAAACCTTTCTTTCAACACTCTCAGCCTCTCCAGATTGGCAGATATATCCAAGAACATTCCTGAGTTGCTAACTTCAGGATCAGAATAAAAACCACTTAAACAGACATCTCTGGGAGTCATTTGCTGGGCCATTAACCCAACTTTAGGGCTGATCTTTGACTAAAAAGCCAAAATGCAAACTATTTGTACCCTATGGTTGTTATCATGTAAAAATGTATAGGCTAATAATGTACAGGTTAATAATGATGATTCTGCCATATATATATACTGGAATTGAACAATTAAGTAAATGAGTGGTGGATGGTGGGAGCCAAGTTTCTCACGGTTGGAGTGAAAATTTACAAATAAGCAGGGAGGAAGCAAGAATGCTCCATGTGGTAACAGATTAGAGTTGGAAACAGTATGAACTCAGTTTAATATAGACATAAATGATTAAATACAGAAACATTTTCAGATATGTGTACATACATGGCTTAGTATACACACATATATTTACTTGCTCTGTCAACTGAGAAGGCTTAGAAGCAATGATACCCCAGTAATGACAAGCACACTGATTGCCCAGATCTTGGTTTCTAATACAATTCTCCAGTATAAAGAACCAGGGCTCCTTGGAGAAATGTCTGATTCTAGGAATGGGGCATGAAATATATGAGATAAACCTGGATATATATATAGACACACACACACAGACACTTATAGGGGGTGTGTCAACAGAACACAAGAGCAAACTAAAAGAGCTCCCAATAGCCAAAGTTGGAAGGCTTTGAGTAACCAACATAGTATTGGATTATAACCCAAACTACAAAATAAATATCTATAAATCCACAATGATATAAACAAATTTTTGAATACATTAATAAATGGGGGAGAACAGATAAATATCCAACACAAAAAAATTCCAAATGATTTATGTAGATACTCCTCCCTCATGGAGAGGAAGCCTAACTTCCCATCCTTAAGTGTGGGTTATGCATAGTGACCTCCTCCCAAAGAATACAGCATGAAAACAGAGAAAAGAGTAGAGAAATGTGACAAATACTCCTTTGATTAAGGTCAGCATTGACAGTCATAACTCATATTGATAGTATATACACTTGACATAATAGTAATGAAAATAGCCCTTTACTTCTGTCTTCATTAAAAAAAGACATCAGGCAAATTCTGAGAGTGGGGCATCCTATGAAATACCTGACTAGTTTCCTCAAAACTGCCAAGTCACCAAAAACAAGATAAATCTGAAATAAGCCACAGCCAAGAGGAGCCAAAGAAGACGTGGCAAACGAATGTCATGTGGTATCCAGGATGGGATCCTCTGACAAACAAAAAAAGAACATTAGGTAAACTCTAAGGCAATCAGAATAAACTACGGGATTCAAATAATATCAATATTGGTTCATTAATTATACTAATGGAAGATGTTAGGAATAGAGAACCTAGATGTCTCTATTATGGGTATCTGTAATATGTTCTCAATTTTTCCATAAAATTTAAAACTCTTCTAAAAACTAAAGACTATTAAGAAAATATATAGGCATATTGATTAAAATGAAAGAAATATATAGCAAAAGAAAGTAGATATAGTGGAGTAGTGGAACTACAGGGAATTTTTAAAAAATATGTGTTTTGCCCTTTTGCTAACGAGAAAGAGAGAAATAATTCCCAATGAGATATAATGCCAAAGAGCTGTATGATGTTTTTTAAAATATTTTTCATAATCTCTTGGTTCTCATTTTCATAATTTCCCTAGGATTTTTTGTTGTTGTTGTTGTTGTATGAGAAATTAAGGAAGCAAAAAATTGGGAGAATTTGGCCAACTTTGCACTTATTTTTAGAGAAACTTGATCATTTAAATGGAACTTGTCTGTTTCTAATCTGACATAACTGTCTCTAATAGCAAGAGAGAGACCTTTTCAAAAGCAAGTTCATAATTCAGGAGGTTATGGTAACTGAAAAATACTGAAAAGCATTTTGGTTTGTCATAAATACATGATTAACTGAGATATGAGATGAAAACATAATATAAAATGTTTAATTTTCAGAGTCAGTTGTATGTTTAAGTAACAGAAGGCAACAAAAAGAAACATATCTGCTTCCTGGCTAGCATTGACATATGTTTCTAAAAGACATCCAAAACATTTATAACTGCTTAGAACATTTCTGTGAAACTTTTTATCTGACATTCTACTAATGACACACATTTTGTAAAAGTCTCAAATTTGTATAATTTATCTTGAGTTTTCTGTTTAGTGTATTTCCTAAGGTTTTAAGTGTAGTGGGAAGGTTCAATTATATTTAACTCCCAATGTAAAAGGAAATTCTCTAATTTGCAATGTATTTGCAATGCTTGTTTCAAAGCTGGAAATCAAAATGTAATTTAATCTTTTTTTTTTCAGATTGATTAGTTGTCTATTGGAATAGTTAACAAAGATGGCTAATTACAAAAGATTAAGATAGAAAGGGTGCTATTTTTACATAAATAGTGTTTCCAAAGCTGGGAAAAATCACATGGCCTTGAAGGGAGGATTGAGTAGGACTAAGTCCAGCCCACAAAAGTTATAGAGTACATTATGATTTTTTTTTAATGTTTTTGGCTCCCTAAGCTGGAACAGGGGCTTGGACCATGCGAACACTTCCAGCACAGTGATTATTTGATTCTCTTGAGCCTCCTGTACATTTGAGGGTGGGAGGCAGAGACTTGAATGAACCCTGATTGTTTGGGATCAGAACACAGATATAAACAGCCTTTCTTGATGTGGAGGAGTAAAGAGAATTTGGATTTCAGAATGATCCTGGGAATTCCTAAGGAAGAATTTAAGGTAAAGGGATAAAGTTTGACGTAAAAAGAGAAATCCAGCAAGAGAGCCAGTGGCTGGTGGGGGAAGATGGTGGCGGTCCAGGCACTGTGGCTGACGGGGAACTCAAGCCTCAGCCGGCCACGTGGGGAGCAGGACTGACCTGGAGAGAAGGTGGGACTGCACATGAAAGCAAGCTGGATGTCACTACCTGCTGTGACCTCCCAGGTCCCGAGAAAACATGCCTCGGTGCTCTCTACAACCTGACTTAATGTACTGCAGTGTTTTCTGCCGACTGTGACAAAGCAGGGACACAGCTCTCCGGAGCCAGTTCACAACCTTAGCATTACAAATCCCATTACAACAAACAGATTTTCAGCTCCATCAGGAATCACCATGCGAACAGTGCAAAGAGCAGAGTTCCACCTGCTCAAGAGCAGCTGAGTGCATCTGTCAGCGACAGGGTTGCAGAATCCTGGCTGATCCAGCCTCAGTGGTGAGGGAAGGAAGTGTGTCTGTGTCATGTCCAATGTAACTCTTCAGAGTTGAATGACCTTTTTGTGGGAGCTCCTACAACATTCCTTCCCAAACAAGTGTATCACAGGGTTCTTAATTCTCTAAAGTCGTGGCGCAGATCATGAGCTGTCCTGGTGCAGTTTCACTGATGTTGGTGGTGTGTCACCTCATTATAACCCCCTGTCTTAACTAATTACAGGATCTGAAGAGTCGGCCAGTCTAGATTGGCCCCAAAGAGTAACAAAAGGTAAAATTACACAACAAAAGTTTTTAACAAATAGTGAAACTGCGCAACTCTCCATATTTTTTTCTTGCTTGCATGTCAGTTTTTGTCACCTGTGCTCATAAAACTTCATTTACATCAGAGAAATTCATAAGGCCTGTGTATACAGATAAATTTTTGACCTTTATAGTACTCTCTTAGAACTCTCCATGATGATGAACATCTTCTATAGTAATATGGCTCTTCATTCCTTGACATGTGGCTAGTGAGGCTCAGGAACAGAATTTTTATTTTATTTAACATAAATTTAAATTTGACTATTCACGTGTGGCTGTTGGATACTGCATTAGACAACATAGGTCTACAAGAGGAAAAGGATATTTTATTTAAATATGTAATTTAAGAATCTCATTATTGTGGGTAGCATAAAACATCCTCCCCACCAAGTTACCAATGAGAGCCTCTCTTACAGTTACAGCAAACTTACTAAGTGTTGTTATATGGAAGACTCTGCTAGATACTGAGATCTGCTTCCTATGCCTCTCTCCTTTCCCAATAAGCAATTTGTGGAAAGGGAAAAAGAACTGAGCAAAATGCAAGCAGAAGAGGAACAAGCAAATAGCAGTGATGCATGGTAATTACATCTGGAAAACCATTAGCTTTTGAGTAATTGTGAATTGGCTAACTTACAATCTAAGACCCCTAAAAGTGCCAAATAAGCAAGGTTACTTAAGCTATTTGAAAATAATTTACTGAATATCTACTAGAGGAATAATTTTTATCAGATACTGGAAAGGATGGGGAGTTAGGTAACGAGATTTTGTTTTGTTCTTTTTCTGCACTTTAAATTTTGTTCACATAACTTCTCGTCCATAGCTATTTGCCGTTTTTTTCTGTTCTCCAATAAATGCTGATGGAGACAGATATGTCAATAATATCTATATTCTACCTTTTTGATAAGTAATTTTCTTCGCCATGACAGCTAATGTTGACAACCTTAAAATTATGACTCTACATTTTAAATTTATGTTCGCATTGTTCTTTGAAGAATTCAAAATATGATCTCTGCTTTTAGCATCAGGACCCTCTGTGATGGATGTAAATGGTGGCTAAAAGAACGTGACTCAGAAGGAAAGAATGACACTCAAGTCTGTGTCAGTCTCCTGATTTACCGCATATTTCACTCTTTTGGATCAACACGAAGAAAACGAAACACGTAAGATATTAGCAATGACAACTTGCCATTTTTTGTTTGGATAAACATAGTGTGAGGGTAGTTTCAAGCCTGAGTCATACTTTGATAGTCACCTATTCCTGACCTCATTTTGATAGGCACAGGTAAGAATTTATAATATGTCTCAGGATTTGTTAAACTCTAGTTGAAGGACAGATTGCAAGAGGATAAGACCAGCTTCAAAAAATACTGCTATACCTCATCCAGACTTTATCCTACATCACTTGATTTGGAAACAGCGCCTAAAATATGTCATCTAGAGTACACAAGAATTATTGGCACTTCTGCATGTAAGATGCTAAAGATCTTTCTCTCTATGTAGTAAAAAAAAAAATTTATTGGTTAAAATTCCAGGATAAACCATATTTACTTGCTTTTTACCTTCTGGTCTTCTCATATTTGTAATGGGTAGAAATAGCATTATGAAAACTTTATGAAAAGACCCAGGATGTCTGAAGGGAATCACCTGTGAAATCCATGTACATCATTCCCCAGCCATCCTAATTAGTTACACTTCCAAAAATTTTTTTAAAGGAAAAAAGTGCTGCTATATTCCTCTGATTGAATAAATTTTCTGAGTTAGTATTTTTCAAATACATACGTATTTAGAAATAATATTTATAAGCACTAAAATGTCTGGTTCTTCCTGAAATCAGAAATCCCAAGAGTCCCTTGCACCCCTATGTTCATCGCAACATTATTTACTATAGCCAAGACGTGGAACCAACCTACATGCCCAGAAACTGATGATTGGATAAAGAAGATATGGTATATATACACAATGGAGTACTACTCAGCCATAAAAAAAGACAAAATTGGCCCATTTGCAGCAACGTGGATGGACCTCGAGGGTATTATGTTAAGCGAAATAAGCCAGTCAGAGAAAGACGAACTCTATATGACTCCACTCATAGGTGGAAGTTAATATATTGACAAGGAGATCTGATCGGTGGTTACCAGGGAAAAGGGGAGGTGGGGGGAGGGCACAAAGGGGGAAGTGGTGTACCCACAATATGACTAACAATAATGTACAACTGAAATCTCACAAAGTTGTAATCTATCATAACATTAATAAAAAAAAATATTAAAAATTAAAAAAAAAATATCTGGTTCTTATCAGATCTGTTATACTATTCAATGATAAGTGATGGCTATGACATTGGCTACTTGAAAAAAGCACATTCATCCTTCTAAAACTCTATGTGAGGACAATATCTTCCCACTGCTGTGAGCTGAATTGTGTCTCCCAAAATTTGTATGTTGAGCCCCCAACCCCAAATGTCACTATATTTGAAGATGGGACATTTAGGAGATAATTAAGGTTAAATGAAGTCATAAGGGTGGGACCTTAATCCAATAGAGTTGGTGCCCTAATAAGAAGACAGAGAGAGCAAGCACAGGCTGTCTACAAGCTGGGAAGAGAGACTTCAGAATCCGACCATGCTGGCACCCTGATCTCAGACTTCCAGCCTCCAGAACCATATCGATCAGTATAATACTTTGTAAAATATAGCTACATATTCCTCATAAGACTAAGATCACACATGTCAAATGTCCACAGTATACATGTATGAGTCAATAGCCTCATATAATTATATAACATATATGTTAAATGGCAAACCAAGATGGAGATATCCTTCTAGAACCAAAGATTGGTAAAAGACATTAAACATAAAGGCAGGATTACTAACAGAAATAGATCTACAAATATCAGTCTCTGGCATTTAAAATTGAACAAATCGAGTATATGTAACACCAGTATGCAACAGAGATCATTGGAGTAGTTCCACATAGTAACCAAAATTTGGTACTCAATAGAGTGTAAAAATTAGTCACTCAATGTGTGAAAATCAGGCACATCATATTGTTAGTGTATGCAAAAGTGGAATTTGTATATCTATCTATAATGTTTGTAAATCTAAACATCTAGAAAACTGAAAACATTCACCTGGCAAGAATATAACCTAAGTGTTTAATTTTACCACATTTCACTTAGAATTTAACAATACTGTTAATTACTTGGAAGATAAATATAAACAAATGATTTTTAACTTCAATAGTCAATGTTACATACTATATTACATATAGTAATTTGACTATAAAATCTTAATTATTGAATTCATTTTTAAATTAAAGAAATTCCCTTTGCTAGCATCCATGTAGCACTACTTGTTAGTACAGTTCATGTTGTAAACCCTATGCTCAATCACTCTGTCAAACAGATAATATTAAAGATATACCAAAAAATCTGTCTTATGACCCAAAGGAGCTTATGTTCTAGATTTAGAGCATTGCTGACACACAGTCCCGTGAGCAGGCTCCTCTCCCCAGCGCTGTCCTGAAATGTTGGTGGCCACACGGTTCTAGCTTCCTCTTGTCTCTTCTCACTCCTACCCCTTTACAGATCACCAGGAAATATAGACATCCATATCAGCATCACTAGGTGTCCTCTTTCTCCTAGGATCCAGACGGATAGTTCTCATGCCAAGCCAAATGCAGTATTTCATAGATACATCAATTCCAAATTTTCCCGATCAAACTCATTAACCTCTTCTAGCCCCAAAATAGTGTTGTTTTTTTCAATATAGAAGACCTGATAGCCAAACCAGATGGATGACCTTCATCATCATCTTTCATTCCCTGCTCTTTATTCATCCACAACTAAATTCTGAAAACTCTTCCCTTCCCAATTCCTTTTTTCTATCCCTCAGTACACTCGAACAACTTTTATCTTCACGTCATTAAATCTTCCTTCTTGTAACCAACTGTCCCGCTAGAGAGTTGAGTATTTTCCAAGTTTCGGCAGTATTATCTTTCCACTTTCAATTGCTCCATGCCCGAAGCTTGCAGTTTTTAGCATGGCACCCGACAACTTATACCAGTCTAGCATCATGCCATGGTTTTAATCTTACCTCCTGTTCCTACCTACTCCATTCCTTCCCCCCACTCCCAATAAACTTGGTGCGTGTTCATTCCAAATATGAGCCTGTGTTTGTATTGTTTTTTATTTCTCTAAGAATTGCTTCTCACTTTCTCTGTGGAGCCTTTTCTCTAGCCTCCAAGCACATTTGATTCCACAGCACAGAGAGCTGACAGCCATCATATTCTTTCTCAGATTATAGAAGCTGGAATGTTTAGCTGGTTCTCTAACTGGATCGGGCACTTTTAAGAATCTTATTTAGTTTCTTCTCCCAATTCCTAATACATACCTTAATGAAAGATAGATGCTTTTTAAGCGTCTGTTAAAATAAGTTTAATTTAATTGAATATTAAACACTTTGAGTTTTAAATAAGAAGGACAATGAATACATTTGCATCACTTCTTAACTTCCAGAATTCTGTATTGATAGCTTTTGCTTTATTTTTGCATCTCATTGTACCGTCCTAATCATTAAGTCTTTTAAGTTAAATATTCAGAGAGTTTGGTCATGGATATGTGTTGCTATGGTAACGTGATCCTGCCAATATCTAGTGCCCTTAAAAGTTAGTGAGTTTTCTGAATGTAAGAACCCTGGAATAAGCATAACCTTTACTCTTTAGGTGCAGCTATAGTCTAAGTTATGTCTAAATTTTCGAAAGCTGAGTCTAAGCAAAAAACAAAGATAAGTTTACATAACTTGGAAGTGTGTGTTCTTAAAATAATATTCATGTAAGAAGAATGATATTCTATGTAAGAAGCTTAAGTCCCATAATCTGAAAAAACACATCTTTAACTATCATGGGAATAAGCTCTGACCCTACTGATTCTATATACATACTTTGAACATGCATCTATAAGTTTGGCTGACAATTGCTCATTGGGAAGATACTATGCAATGCCAAAGTCTTATCACTAATAAATAAGATCTTCTGAGATTTATATACCTACTATGTTATATCATAGCAAAATTACATACTATCAAAAAGCATCTTGCATTTAATACTATCTGTAGCCCACGATTGTGCTTGCAAATAGCTAGTTACTAAATCACAATTTTTTTAGTTTAGCACATCTATATATCTCATTTAAGATAAGCAGTCGCTACATAAAAAATAAAGACCTAACTTAAGAAATCTAATATTATAAATTTCAAAGCTTTTTTTAATTAAAAAAGTCAGATTTGATGATTCATATTTAAATAAAGTTCCTTATTTTTTAAAGAATTTGTTTCCCTTCCTTTAAATAAAACAGTTTCATAATTAACTGATTTATAGAGCCTTATGTCCAACGAGTATGCAGGGTATAGGAAATAATTGTAACAACTGCTTACAATTTCAAAATATTTATTTCAAAATAGATATGATGAATTATGAAAATTTTAATTAATGAATGATTTATCTATTTCTAACATTTTTATAAGTTAGTGTAATTTGCCCATAATATAAGTCTCATGAATGCTTTATTTCAAGGCTATTATTTCTATAATTTATCAGTTACACACAATTTTAACTGCTATATAATATCAATGCCTCCAGATAACAGACAAAGTATCAGGAAGCTATTTAAATATTGTGCATATGAGAGATTAAGGATACAGATATTCATAAACATGCTAAAATTTGTAATTTTTTCTTAAATTTATAATTTTGCTTAACTTGACATCATGTTAACATTAAAAGAACTCAATATATCTTTAAAATTTTTTTCCTCAGACATAATGACTCATATAAAATTAGTAAGTGAATAACAATATAAATGCAAAGCATTAAAATTTTCGTTGTATTCATCCATTCTAAAGAGACAGTGGGAATCATATTGCTTTCTGCTTCTCATTATGCTCTAGCTTTGGTCATAAGGGCCATTTTCAAATGCAGAAGAAAGTAGCAATGGACTACATCAATCTATATTTAATTGGATTATTGCTTATTTATTCCTAAGTAGTTGTTATAGGAATTGGCCATTAAGGTAATACACGGCAACTCATGAAGAAAGCCAGGAAACTGCAACACCTAAGGGAGAGAATGATTTTGTACGTTCTGTTACAAGCTGGTTTGTGCTGGTCAACCAGTTGACCAGTTAGAGTACAAAGGAAAATGAAGTCTCATCTACATTAAAGAGTCACTCAGCTTCTTCCCTAAGGACAAATCACTCCATAGGAAAGTTATAGTATCTGTCTCCACAATGAATTACTAATTCAAATGAATTTCTCACAGTTCTTGCTTGAAAATGGTAAAGAAAGCATACTTCCTAATAACAGATGACTTAGAACTCTGAATGAGTACCTTCACTGATTACCAAAGGCTTGAGATTTATTCTTGCAAAACTACGTTTGGATAAGTATCCCTCTCCCCAGGTCTATATTTTCCCTATAAAGTGATCATTAGAATAATGTCTGAGTTTGCCTTCTATATCTGTATCTATATCATCCATCTACATATATACATATATATTTATTTGAATATACATAAATATATGGTTTGAAATACACGTATATGATCTGAAAATATATTTAATAAATCTTGTCAGAAGCTTCTAATGAAAAACAGTTTATCAAATATCAAATCATTATTATAAAGGTTTATAAAACAATAAAACTAAGACTTTTAAAAGATATATTATAAAAGCTTTTAAAATATACATGCATACTTTAATAGTTTACATTAACAATCCAAATAACTAGAAATAATAATTTCTCACTAAGGCCAAGCTGGAAAATATTCATGAAGAAAAGATGTTTAATTAATAGCTGTTGTTGCAGCTGAAGAACAAAGCTGAAATAAGACCACAATCCAGGGCTGACATGATCAAAATTAAAACAGACCAATAAGAGGAGAGGTGCTCATGTAAAAAGAAGGGAGCTACCCTAAAACCCCCACCAACCACTTAGGCATGGAGTCAATCTGTTAGCAATTCGACTAGCAGTTAAATGACTCATCTCAGAGCATTCTCCCATCTCATTCTCTGCATTACACACTGACAATAAATATCCACTCACTAACATCATCTAAACTTAGTCTAGTTTTCTGATTCAGGCATTTTTTGCTTTTTTTTTTTTCAGTTGTTTTTCTAAAGAATGCTCCTTTCATCGGGGTCAGAGAACATGTGAAAAATTAATTTTCTGTAACAGAAACTAAGCAGATTCTAAACCAAAACACTTTTGCATTTATCACTAAGTATTTACCATTAGCTAGCACTAACACTTAAAGATGGTTTACAGGAAGATATTTACATGGAATCAATCAAGAGAGCTCTATGCTCTTTGCTTTCACTTTTAACTTTTCAAAGCAGGTAACCTAACAACAAAGAACAGTGGGGTGTATCGCCCCACTTCCGTGAACTCAAGCCCTGCTCTAAAAGAGTTTGATGCCAAAAATTTGCTTTGGTTTAGTGTAAATTTATTCACTGACTCTTGTAAAGGCTCGTCCATATAAAATAATGGTATCACTGGCTGATAAATGTAGGAAGCCACTTTATCAGATAGCAAAATTATCTTTCCACTAAGGAATCCATAAAGAGAGCACTGGCACTACAATTAAGAGCTTATTAACATTGGTGAAACGACTGGTTTTGACAAAATAAGCTGCTTAAATTTTTCAACACCTAATTAACACCCTTAATCAATGGCATTTTTTTAATTCTTTTTTTTCAAGTAATTTTATTGGGATCATAATGGTTTATAATATTGTGTAATTTCAGGTGTACATTATTGTTTATCAATTCCTAAATACACTTCATCATGCTCACCCTAGTAGTCTAATTTTTATCCATCACCATACATATGTGCCCCTTTGTCCCTTTCACCCACCCCCACCCCTCTTACCTTCTGGTAACCACTAATCTGTTCTCTTTATCCATATTTTTTTTATTGCATTTTAATCTATTAGTGTATCATGCCACAACGCCAATAGTATATTAAATATATTTGATCAATCTTAAAACAATGGGTTTGAATCTATGTCAACTAATGGTAATGGGTATTATTTTAAGTCTTTACCACTCTATATCCATTGCTTCATGGATTACAATGTGTAATCTGCTAGATCCCTCATCTGTTTTTTACAAACAATGCATCAAAGAGTCTTACTGAACAGAGAATAAAACTGAATTATATCATCAGAAATATGTAGTTTAAAAACGCCAATACTTTTACCCTTAAAAATCAATATTAGGTAGACAAAGCAGAGTATCTGAAAAAGTGTGAACTGTGACTTAAGAATACTTTGTCTTCTTAAAGGAGAAGATACTGACATGAGATGAGGAACACCACTGAGAGCTGGGCAGGTCTATTTCAATAAGGAGTCTCAGGTCTCCTAGGAAGGGAAATTTAGAATCCCTTATTTCTGAGATTCAAAGCCAGTTAAACCTTTCAGAATAGACATGGTAGCACTAATAAAGGACCAATGGCTAAAAATAAACGGGGCTGGCATGATAAAAATCACCATCAGGAGAGAAGCAATGGGTCCAAAAAGCTTGCCTGCCCTGTAATGAATCAGAATGGGGGAAGGAGCACAGAGTTTTGAAGGACTCTAAGGAGCTAACACTGAAACCTATTTCTACTTCGTCATCACAATGGCAGACTGGCACCACCCACAGCGGCTCATGGATGGAAACAGGGTGGGTTGTTGGGAACTGGGAATGATTATCTTCCCTCGCCTTTGAAAATAAATGCAACTTTGGGATGCCCACATACCAATAAGAGATGAAGTCCCAGCCATATTACTTTACTGGAAGATGTTGCGAGCAAACAGTCTTTTCAGAATTTCCAGGTTTCAGTGAAACCACAACAAAGCAGCAACTAATTCCGAAGCAAGGAGTTTTGGTCACTTTTACAGATTTGTCCAACCTCAAGAGAGCTTATCAGAGCTCCGATTTCAGGTTCTCTAAGGGAACATGTAGGATTGTCCTGAAATAAAACTGAGAACAATGCATTCCTAGAGAAAATATGCCGGACTCCCTCCCTCATCCAGCATGGAGTGCCTAAATTGTTCTTTGAATTATTCTCAAGCAGCCATTTATTGCAAATTTAAATTATAAAGCAATATGCTACAGGTAAATCTATCAATTTATTGCCTGACTTAGACCCTTAGCCAAGGGAGTATTAAGAAGTGCCCTGGTAAACCCCATCTACGATATAGACATACTTCTCTTTTATCTCCTCCTAGATAGCAGCAAACCATCACTCCCACCTGACAATTAAGATCAATCATCCCAGGCACTAGAGTGACGTTTTTCTTTGCCATATGAGGAGCCCAAATGGCCAGGGAGCAGTTTCAAATTTCAACTCAGCAGAATCATGGCTATACTCTTGGGTAAAATCACTTGTCTTTTCAGCAATAGGACCTCCAAGCTACTCATCCAGACTTGCTAGGACAAGACAGAAAATTTCCTACTGATTTAATAATGAGAGAGGCCACTTCCGTTTCTACTAGTTTCCCCTACATGTGTGCATTCTGCTTATGGGGAAGAAAACCAAGTATCAGTAGTGGTTTTCAAGTACCTAAGGTGCTCAATAGAAGCAGTACCCCAATATCAAACAATTTTGTCTCCAAAGTGATATTGTAACTGAGTCATATTCTATCAAACCATCTGCTTCTGGGTAAATGGGAACATGGTGAGTCCAACGAATTCTGAGGATATAATCCCATTAACACAAAATATAACCTCTCTTGGAAGCCAGTTTTGCAGCATACCATAGTGATGGCTAAGGCATTTTGTCCACACATGGTGATGCTAACAGAAGTGCTGAGGACAGAAAAGGAAAATCTGTACCCAGATTAAGTGTCTATCCTTGGGATAAAAATGAACTCTCCTCCAAATAAGAAAAAGCATTAGTTATCTGTTGACGCATAAATAAATAGCCCTACATTTAGCAGTTTACACAACATTTAGTATCTCACAGTGTCAGTGGGTCAGATATCTGGTGTGGCTTATCTGAGTGCTTCTCACTCAGATGTCTCACAAGGACGCAATCACATATTGGTCAGGACAGTGATCAAGGTTCAAAGAGAGAGGATCCACATCAGAGATCACCGACAGAGCAGCTGGCCGGCCTCAGGAGATCCACACTTAAGCTCAAAGCCACTAAGACTTTGACTAACACTCTCCTCAAAATCCATCCAGCCTCTGCCCACTGCCCAGTCCAGAAGCCACTTCCATGTTTTTAGGTATTTCCTATGGCAGCACCCTACTTCCTGTACCAAAATCTATGTGTTGTCTATTGCTATGTACCAAATTACACCAGGATGTAGCTTAAATTACAAACAATATCTTTCAATACCTGTAGTTTAAGGATCTGAATGTCAGTTAGCCATGGATGTCTCTGACTCAGGGTCTCTCACAAGGCTACAATCAAGATGCCATTTGGGGCTGCATGCATCTCAAGGCTTAACTGAGGGAGGATCTGCTTCCAAGCTCTTGTTTGTGGCTGTTGGTAGGACTCAAGTTCTAGCTGGCTGTTGACCAAAGACATCAGTTCCTCATCACACGAGCTCTCCATATACACATACACATAGCCAATTCCTTCTCCCAGAGAGAGGGCTGAGAGAGAGAGCGCGCGAAGCAATAGAAGCCAGAGTCTTTTTGTAGCCTAATCTCATCATTTTGTCATGCAAACCTACCATGCAAATCCATTAGTTAGAACCGATTCACTATGACCAGCCCACTCTGGAGAAGAGGAGATTATATATAGCACAAATTCCAAGAAGCAAGGAGTCATTTGGGAGCCATTTTGGAGACTGCCTACCACAGAGGGGGGGATCACAGTAATGAACCTGCCATCTATAAAACTAGTCCCCTCAGAGAGAGACTCAGTGTAAGCTTCTTCTTTGGCAGGTGGGGAAATCAGCAGTGGTAGCTGCCAGACCAGCTTTGGTAAAGGGAAATATATCATTGTTCAGCCATACAAAACTATCATCCCTGAAATGACCATATTGTGCAAGGGCCCATAAAGAAATACTTGAATGACCAGGGAAAGAAGTTGATTGGCATGCACTAATGGGTCATCTTGTCCACTTAGTGAGTGTTTGTGGTTTTGTTGTTGTCAATACCCTCTGGTATACATTTTTGTGGGATGCAAATATTTTCACACTCTGCTCTTCTCTCAAGATAGATACCTTTTTCTTAGATGTCTTTGTCACTAACTTTTCAGTCCTATTCTTTCCAAGTCTTTGTCCAGCCAGTCAAGCGACTAACAATTGCTCATGGATATATGCCTCAGGCCACTTCTCATTCCACACAAAGTGGACAAATGCACTATCCAAAGTGCTACCAATGGGGATTCTCTTCATCAATGTCTTGCAGGGCTAATCTGAGTGAGAATGTGCTTCATAGCATCCCAACTTTACCTGGCACCAATTTACCACGCAAATACTTTAGTTGGCCAATATTGGGTAATAGGAACCTCTTTAAAGGCTCATCTGTGTAGACTGAGGGATAAGTAGTGAAATAGAATGAGCAAGTACCATGAACATCTGAGCCACCTGCTCTTAAAGTTTACATGTGCCTTCCAGACCTACTAGGAGACAATTTCACACACAGTATTTCTGGTTTATAATGAAAAATGTATGTTTTGATAAATCATATAACTTCCAGTCATGAAAGAAAGTTTGGGTGGTGTGGCAGTCATGGAGGTGTACCCCTCAGAACTCACTCTGAGAGAGAGGCTAACGTGAGGCATGCAGTTATCTCACAGCTTTTCACAGACATGACTTTGGGATCTGCTACAGTGTTCATGCCAAGGCCATGCTCTCTCTGGGCTGCTTCCAGCCAATGGCTTGGAACAGCAGGAGTATTAGAGCAGAACCATTTCTGTCCAGAGCTAGACTCTTCTAATGGTGACCCCTTGCCTTGGGCCACCCATCAGCCTGGACCGCATTTTCTCAAAGTGAGACTGCAGTCCAAGGCTATTCTTATCCACTCTTCCTGCCTTCCCTGTCTCCTTTCAGAGTTATCATACCTCCACTGTGGTCTGAAAGCTCTCCCTGTTTATTCCTATGCCCTCCTCCCTCTGTTCTTTACAAGCATTTCTCCCAATAAAACTTCTGCATCTATAATTTTGTCTTGACATCTGTTTCTCAGAGGACCTGAATTGACATGAGTTGCATAGTTATTGGTACTGCATCTTCAGCTGCTCAGTGTCTACCCATGCTCAATAGCAACCAAGAGATACTATTCAAAAAGAAAGGAGGACATTGCCTTACTTCAAAATCCTAGGAGTCTGTACCTACTGTCTTTCTATTGAGAAAATTGGGAATTTCCAGATGTTCTATATTTCTTCTTTGTCACAGTCTCATCCAATAGATGGGGTATGTTGTGTCATCTGGCCCAAGTGTCAGCACATCCCACACTTCAGGCTGTGGAGCCGTTTCCTACTAAACCTACTGGGTTATCTAGTAAATGGGTCAAGCTGGGTGTGAATGCACAACAATTTGTTTCTTGCCTTAGAGAGATATGACATGCCCCAAACCAGTGGACCCCTAGAAACTTCACTAATGAGACAAGTTCCTGAAACTTCTCAGGATTTATCTTCCCATGCATTTATCTTTTGAAGGTATCTATGGTACTTGGTACTTCCTGCTCACTGAGTCCAATTATCTTAGCGTTATTATACAAAAAAGTGTAATGTTCAGTGGGATTTCAAAATAAGCAAGTTATCTCTAGACTTTATTAGGACTGGAGCAGACGTGTTGACACAGTTCCGAGGCTCTTCAGTTAAGGTACACCCTTGCTTCTGCTTTCTTTACTGAAAACAGTGGAAGAAAAGTATTTGC
The DNA here is from genome assembly GCF_041296235.1 of Equus asinus. Lineage (NCBI taxonomy): Eukaryota > Metazoa > Chordata > Mammalia > Perissodactyla > Equidae > Equus > Equus asinus. The sequence goes on from NC_091796.1 coordinate 7,890,070, forward strand.
TAGATCAAGAACTGAATGCAGGTGCCAGAGGCTATGTTGATTTGCTGGAATACAGATAGCACATCCAGAAACCCAGCTACAATTGATAACACCATCTGATTAAGTCTGCAATAATTTTCTGTCATTCTTCCTGATCCAGCTGGCTTTTGTTGTGACCAAACAAGCGATTTAAAATTGAAATGTGATAGGAAGTGCAACCCTGCATGTTTGAAGCCTTTGACAATGATGCCAATTTCTTCTTTTCCTCAGGGACATGGTATTACTTTTGGCTTATTGTCTTGATGGAAGATGGAAACGTGTCCAAGGACTTCTTCTTGCCCTTTTCTATCATAATAGCTTGTATTCTAGGGGTCAGAGAACCAATGTGGGGTTTCAGTCTGTTTCTAAGTATCTTTATACTAGACGGTGCAGAGTCATCACAGCAATAGATCTTGGCAATACCGCTTCTTGTTGTACAAGTGTTCTTTTCTTGAAGCAGGCCTTGTACTGACTGTCCATGATTCCTATGTTGGGACATATTCTAGTTATGGTCCTGAAGGCTATGAAAGGTAGTGGAATAGTTAGCCCTGACACTTTGTACCCCTTGTAAGAAATCTGCCTCAGGTACAGTCATGAGGAGTAGATTTTATGTGAAAGTTGTTTCCTCAGGCAGGGTGTGGAGGGTCTGCCTCTGCCAGCAAAGGGAATTCAGAGAGTTTGGGAGAATAGAGTCCTTCATCTGTCTGCCTGTGTTCTTGACATATGTTACATCTCACTTCTCCCAGCAGTGTGGGGTTTGACCTTTTAACTGACTTCAACTCTGCCACTCATACACTCAGATCTCTAGTCTGATCCTCAGGCATGTATGCCCTGCAAATACAGGAGATGAGGGATTTCTTCACAGCTGCCATCATGACTTTCCAATGATCTACTTGCTTTCTCAATTAGACCCTTACAACTTTCATTCCTTCTTTTTCTCTGTTGTGCTCTCTGGCCCCAATAGAGGTCAGGCAACTCTACAATCTTTCCCATCAATATTGTCACCATAATGACCAAGAGCCATGGTCATCAACTCTCTGGACACCTTGCCTTCCAGCTGCACCTGCACATCACCTCATGCCAGCACCGTGAGAATTTGAGAAACAGAGATGTCACCTATACTATGTGTTACCCTGGTTCATTTCCCTCCAGAAAGAAGGTTATCCATATGGTCTTCACATATGTGAGCAAATAAATCCCAGAATCCAATTTTGAGGGTCAGTTTCCTGTTCCTTTATGGAACTAATCAAAATAAAGCTGGAGTATCTACATTAGTATTAGACAAAGTAGATTTCAAAACAAGAAATATAATCAAGAAGAAAGAGGGCATTATTGTATTAGTTTTCTAGGACTGTGTACGTCTGCTTGGGCTGCCCTAACAAAATAACAGAGTAGTCTAAACAACAGAAATTTTCTCAAAGTTCTGGAGTCTTGAAAGTCCAAGATCAAGGTGCTGGCAAATTTGTTTCTGATGAGAGCTCTCTTCCTGGCTTACAGATACTTGTCTTCTTGCTATGTTCTCACATGGTGAGGGGAGAGAGAGAGAGCTTGCTTTTTGGTGTCTCTTCTTATAAGGAAACCAATCCCATTAGCTCAGGCCTCTGCTATTATGACTTTCTTTTACCTTAATTGTCTCCTAATAGGCCCAATATCCAAATATAGTCACCTTGAAAGTTAGAGCTTCAATATATGAATTTTGAGGGACAAACTTCATTCCATAGCACACTATCATAACAAAATACCACAGACTGGGTTGCATAAACAACAGAAATTTGTTTTCTCACAGTTCTGGAGGCTAGAAGTCTAAGTTTAAGGTATTGGCAGATTTGGTTTCTCCTGAGGCCTCTCTTCTTGGCTTGGCCATCTTCTCACTGGGTCCTCACATGCTCTTTCCTCTGTGTGCTTGCATCCCCTATGTCTCTCTGTGCGTCCAAATTTCTTCTTATAATGACAGCGGTCAGATTGGATTAGGTTCTACCCTAACAGCTTCCTTTTAAATTTATCATCTCTTTAAAGATCCTATCTCCCAATACAGTAGCATTCTGAGGTACTGGGGATTAGAGTTTCAACACTTGAATTCAGCCCGTAAAAATTACATAAGGAAAAAGGAGGTAATTCTTCAAGAAGCCATACAATCCTAAACATGTTTGGACTCAAGAACAGAGTATCAAAATAAATGTGCAAAAAATGATAGAACTGAAGGGATGAATTTGGTTCCTTGTAACCTAAAACAACAAGTTTCTAATTTTTCCTATTAATTAAAATTAAAAATTGGACCCTTATATCTGGGAATGCTGGCATAATGCATTAACACCTAAAAGTACAGTACAACTACATATTCTATGTTAGTGATAGAAAGGATTTATATGTACGTCAACCAAAGGAGGGCACTCCCCTGGCTTTTCTAGATAACCTCACTCCTTGTTCCACCAAAACTGCCTCCAAATTTGAGCACAGTCTGTTGCTATTACATTACGAACAATAACATCTTCTGCCACATCCCACCTGATCATTCTCTATCCTCTAATCCTGACATTCTTCTTTGATTAGACTTATCCCATGTGAAATACTGATATTTCTTTATTTTTACTTCTCCACTCTAGAATTTAAGCTTCATGAAAATAGTGACTTGGTCTGTTTTATTTATTATATCTGAGAGTAGAATAGTGTCTGGAATATAATAAGCACTCAATTAATATTTATCGATTGAATGAATAAATACACGAATGAATGAGTCATGAGTGTTCTACACTGTTTTGGGACATGCTAATGTAATAACGTTTTTCTTCTTCTGCCATATGAATTCAAGGAAATATTCTACTTGTAATTCTATTATGAAATTATGCTATAAGGGGTTTAAAAGATCACAGTCAAATTTGGACAGCCTAGGAAATATGTGACCAAGACTGGAGAGAATATAGAACCTACTCCATATACCCACAAAATCACTTCCTTTTTTTGTGCTTAAAGTTTTTTAAGTGGGGAAGAAAATCTTTTTATAATATGAGAATTCTTACAAAGAAAACTTATGTGGATGAGATAGCACATTGTCAAATCCCCACTGTTGGCTTTTATGCCTTTTTGAGAGCAGATTTTGGCACTGACTTCGATGGAGTAGGATGATGTGGAAAATGAAAGCCACATTGCCAAGGATGAGCACCTAGAACAGGCTTTTAGTATGACTGCAAGGAGAATTGGTTCCAGCACACAGAATAACAACTTCTAAATTTGCTCCTTAGTCCTAGTTTTCTGCTGTAATTAGAATATGTAGAAGGTTTTAAGTTTTCTGTAGCCGCTTCAGTAAAAAACAAACATGCTCAATGTTATTCAATTATTCACTTTCATAACAACATACTGCATACTATAATTTAGCACACATTAAAAATTTACTGCTGCCAGGCACTATATTGGACTCTGAGCATACAGAAATAAAATGACAACGCCCTTGACCTGAAGGAGTTAAACTCCAGTGGTAACAGTCATAAACAGAATTACAATATAATGTCATTATTATAATTGAGGTACACCTGTATATAGGACATAATATAATGGTACTATGTAGATATTAAATAGGAACACACAAGAATGAATAATTAATTATCCCTAACAGAGCCAGAGAAATCTTCCCCCCAAAAAAATCACTTGAGCTCTGACTTGAAAGCATTGGAAGTTTGTCAGAACGTCATGGCATAGAAGGGCAGAGGGAACCATGTAACTGAGCAAATTTCTCATTTTATAGTAATAGGGAAAAAGTATATTTAATATTCAAATCCAACAATATATTTTTATTTTCCATTTTATTTTTACTAATTTTCTGCAGATACAAATATTGATTTGCATTTGGCATTTCGTTACTAATTGTCTATATTATTGATATCATAATTTTGTTTGTGTCTTTTTAAACACTTTGTAGAAAGCAATGAGATAAAAACAAGCTTTTAAAAAGTTATTTCAAGCTCTGTATTTATTATTATTACATCTAGAGATTTTTTTAGCCATTTAAATTACAGAGTTAATAGCTGCTTGTTATAATGATTCAAAAATTCAGAAGAGTCTAAAATGTAGTTAACGGTCACCCCACTGCCCTCTCCAATTCACTTTCTTGTGTTAAGCATTGAAAACTAATAGGTAATACGTAATACATCCTTATCTTCCCTATAGAATCACATTAAACAAATGTGAATATCTAGGATACTTTCTGGTTTCTCATTTTATTCTACTAACAGGTTATTATATCATGCATACACTTCTGTAACTCTCTTACTTTACATAACAATATATCATGAATTATTCCACAACATTTCAGCCAAATTCAGTTATTTACTTAAATATTGAGGACCTAAGATGTGCCAGACTTTGTGACAAGCACTGGTGACAGAGTGTGGGACGGGGCAGCTATGGCCCCTGCCCATGTGGGACTCACGTTCTGCTGGGATTTTAAGGAAGAAGAGGGGATGTCATGCTTGTTCTAGATGCAAGACAGCTATGTACTTTCATAGTGTGGAGAAAACCGGAAAACACTAGTTCTTGGAGAGTGAAAATAAATGTTCAGAGTAACAAAGAGAGAGGGGAAAAAGGAGGAACTATGTTTCACAGGGTTATCATTCAAAGATTTCAACAAGTATTTATAGAACACCTACTATTTACCAGGAACAAAGTGTTCCTGCTGTTATGGAAGGGGAAGAAAAAGTTAATATATATGCAGTGTATTAGGCAGGAATGAATGCACCAAAGAAAAACATAGCAGGTAAGGATATAAGAAGAACCAGGATGAAGTGGGAAACTTTATTAGCTCACATAGGGTGGGTGAATGAAGTCTCCACTCATAAGGGGATATTTAAGCAGAAAAGAGAAGAAAGTAAAGGAATAGGTTATGAGGACGCTTGTGAAAAGCTGTTTCAAGGCAGAAGAATGGTCACTGCAAAAGACCTGAGGTCTAGGAGCTGGGCGTTTGGGGGGGGGAAGTAAAAAGGACATTGTGGCTGGAACCATAATAGAGTAGTTGGAGATGAGGTCATGGGTCATAGTGAGACTGGAAACCGCTGAGAACTTGGACAAGATAATCACTCTGGCTGCCGTGTGGAGAACCAATATTGCAGGGCAAGTGAGGAAGGAGGAGGACCAGGCAGAAACCTAATGAAACAGAGCAAGCAATGGAAGTTGGTGGCTGGACCAGACTGGAAACAGGATGGTGTGCTAAGATCACTGGTGTTTATGCTAGAGACAGTTGCAAGAACCTCTAAAGGATTTCATGTGAAGATTTTCGTAAAAACTGTGGTTGCAAGAGAGCAAGCATAAATTTGACTATAAGGAGTCTACTTAGGAAGCTATTACATAAATTTGGAAATTTTCTGTTTTCCCTCTTAAATAACCTTATAAAGTAGGACAAGAATTACTTCATATTCATGATAGAGGCTAAGCAGATGCATATGTTGGGATGGAAGAGAGGAACTAAAGTGGGACAGGATGGAATTAGGAAGCTTGCCAGGCAATCTAGAGAACTGATGAAGGGTGATAAGATTTCAAATCGATGGGGTTTTATATTGTAAAAAGGAATGTACTATACCATATTTTAAAATCCACAATTAAACATTAAGAATACTTTTAAAAGTCAAACTACTTTAACATAAAAATTATTTTTATGGATAAAAATGCCATGATTTAGCTTTATAATTTCCTGCTAATGGAAGCATTTCATGAGTGTTGAAATTATTTGCTGAAACACAAAGTCATGCTTTTTTAACCCATCAAAACCATGAAGATCTAGTCATTATTATTTATAATTGCTGCCTTAGTTATTTTAAAGACTGGACTTGGCTAATTAGCTCTTTTGGAATACTCTGATGCTCTGGTTCCTGCTTCATCTTCATCCAGGCTCCGTGTAGTCTTGCTTTTATTTGTATTGACCTTTGACATTTCAATTTTCTGTTTGCTTTTTAAATCCTGGCTAATTAGAGGATTTCAAATTCTTCATGATAAATAAGTTCTTGTACAGAGCGTGTAATTAGAATATCTGATGACAAGAACTGGGAGTTGAACACCCCGGGGTTGAAAGATCATACCTCCAAGCAGCATTTTCCCTCAGGATGTTTTGTGTTTCAGCAATTAACCTCCTGTTCAGGACATGGCCCGCTATTCATCTCCTAACATCCCTTCGTCAGGATTATTTCAAAGTCTGTGCTTTTATTGCCTTTTATCAGATGTGGTGAACCCTCAGGTCAAAGTAAAAATGCCTAGAGAGAATGTCTCATCATCTTGTAGAAATGATCACAGTGCCTTTTATTAGAAATGTATCATTGAAAGCTTCCAAATTGCCTTTTGCCCTGCATAAAACTGCTACACTTATGTTCCATTATAATGTTACAGCTATTTCCTCAGTGAATTACAGGACTGGTTGCACATATGCACTTGTGTGTGCACACACATACACTTCCTTTGGAGTCACAGAAATTGTTGTAGTAAGAATTCATACTGCATAGGCAATGAGCTAGGACAGGAGGCAAATAGGAACTCTTTATTGCCACAAAACTGTAGTTGGGTATTTTCATTCCTCTTTCGTTCTCTATATATTAACAAATGCCTACTCTGTGATAGGTACTGGAATTTGTATTGTGAATATAAATGCAATAAACCACCAGTGGTCCCTGCCTTCAAGAAATGTAGAGAACAGATGAGAAACAGACTTTAAAGTGTTACTACGACCAGATGTGGAGTTACATAAGTGGTAGTGCATAAACACTTAGTGGTAACAAAAAAGGAACATCTGCATCTGCCTGCAGACTCACAGAAGACCTCAGAGAGGAATATTTGCCCTTATATTTGACGGATAAGTGGAAGATTACTGGACAGACAAGTGTGTAGCAGCAGGTGTGGTGTGGTGGGGTGATAGTGGTAGTGAGAAGGAATTCCAAATATGTAGAAATGCACAGAGCCGGGGGGAGCATGTTCACAACCCACCTTAATTCCACATGGTCAGACTGAGGGGCAAGAAGAGCAGTGAGAGAAGATAAACTGGACATTGAGGAAGTTAATGAATTGAAAATACATGGCTCCTCCTCTAAGGCAGGACTAAACTTGCAAAAGCCTTGACACAGGTGCCAAAAAAGACATTTCACGTTCTATGCTACAGATGGTGGAGAACCACGGAAATGCGCGTGATCACATGTGGTTTGGTAAGATTATCTTGCTAGTAGTAACCAGGTTAAACTTGAAAGGTTGGGAGTACAGGCAGGGAAATCAGTAAGATGTCCGTTGAGAGAGTCCAGAAAACAGGAGAGGAGAACCTGAAAGTGGATGACAGCAGTGGAAAAGTGGAGGTGGCAAAATATACAAGAGGTATTTAGGAGATAGATTATAACAGTACTTAGAGACCAGTTTCTGCTAACTGGTTCAGTCCCTGTTTTCCGACTTGAGAGAGTACATGAATGAGGGAGATCTATGACGCAGAGGCTCAAAAGGGTGCTCCATCACCCAACAATGATGGAACTTTGAGCAGATTATGTGACTCCTTGAAACTCATTTCTAAATGGAGACAATACTAGCACCTGCCTCATAGAGATGTTATGAGAATTAAATGAATTAAGACACGCAAATTAATTAAACTACATGGGCTCAGAGCAAGCACTAAATGTTAGCTAGTATTATTTTATAGAAATCTTGAATTTATCATGACTTTGAGGCAATCAAGTTGAGATGTCTATTACTGGATAAATAATAGACTGTAGAGAATGTATAATTTTCAGCTTAAAGATAATAGATTAAATGCACAGACAAATCTAGAAATTTCCAGAATGAAAACAGAACAGGTAAGCATGCAATTTTGGAAGATGTCAACACTTAAGGGGAGAACAGAGAAAGTAGAACCCACAAAAAGGTTGAGGCTAACTGGGAGTCTAGGAACAGATTCAATGCAGTCATCGGGCAACATAAGACAGACTGAGCAGACTGGAGTTAAGGAGCAGGTATCTAACCTCTGAGAGTTTCCTGAAAAGAAAAAGACGTCACACCTTGTTTCAACCAGTATCCTGACATAGAAATATGTTTCTATTATAATGCACATAATTTTTAATTCATGAGTTAGTTTTACAAGTCTGTCTTCCATTTTAAAAGAATGATAATATTCTGTAACAGTTATCTACTAACCGTAACAAATCATTCCAAATCTTAGCAATTAAAGTCAAAAAACAACAACAACACAGGTGGACCCAGAGGGTATTATGCTAAGCAAAACGAGTCAAAGACAAATACCATATGATTTCACTTATATGTGGAAACTAAAAAACAAAACAAGCGCACAAACAAAGCAAAACAGAAACAGACTCACAGACACAGGAAAAAAGCTGGTTGTTATCAGAGGGGAGAGGGTGAGGGGTGGAGGGTGGGGTGAAACAGGTGAAGGGGATTAAGAGGTACAAACTTCCAGTTGTAAAATAAGTCAGTCACAGGGACTCAATATACAACATAAGGAACATAGTCACAATACTATAACTTTGTATGGTGATAAATGGTTACTAGACTTATCGTGCTCATTTCGTAATGTGTATAAATGTCGAATCACTGTGCTGTACACTTGAAACTAACATAATACTGTATGCCCACTATTCTTCAATAAAAAATTAAAGAAATAAAAACAAGAAACATTTTCTTTGCTTACAATAACAAGTGTTACATTTTAGGCTGGCTAGGTGAGTGGCAAGAACACTTAAGATCTACCCTCTTAGCAAATTTCAGGTATACAATACAAAATTGTTAACCACATTCACATTGTTGTATATTAGATCTTTAGCTCACTCATCTTGCACAACTGAAACTTTGTGCTCCTTGACGGACATCTCCTCATTTTTTCCACCCTATAACCCCTGACAACACCATTTTGCTCTCTGGTTCTATGAGTTTGACTACTTTAGATTCCATTTATAAGTGAGATCATGCAGTATTTGTCCTTCTGTCTTGGTTTATTTCATTTAGCATAACGTCCTCCAGGCTCATCCATGTTGTCCAAATGTCAGGATTTCCTTCCTTTTCAAGGTTGAATAATATTTCATTGTATATATGCTTTGGTCATCTAGAGGCTCAACTGGGGCTATAAAGACTAAGGTGGCTTCACTTACATTGCTGGCAGTTGAGGCTGGTTGTGGTCTTAGCCCTATGTCTCCAAAAGGCAACTGCTGCCTTCTTCATGTGGCAGTCTCTGATTCTGGGAATGAGAATGGAAGCAGAAGGCCTCTTAAGGCTCAGGCCAAGAAATCCTACATCATTTTTCGCTATCTTCTGTTGGTGAAAGCAGGTCACAAGGCTGGCCCAGAGTCCAAGGGTTGGGGAAGAGACTCTCTCTCTCTGTGAGAGAAGCTGTAAAGAATTCTTGGCCATTTTTGCTCTACCACATCTCCTTAGAGTAAAAGCCACAGGGTTTTGATTTTGTATTCCTAATTCCTGATACGCTGTTTTTCTTACAGCTGTATTGAATGAAGGCATGTTTCTATGGTTCTGTGGGGTATACTTCCTTTACAAACATCTAAGGTTAAGAGTTTAAAAGGAAAAAAAAAACACTCTTCAATAAAATAGAACCAGATTTACTAAGACTGGCAAAGAAAAATGAATCTGTGTGGGAAGAATGAAGCCATACCTCAAAACCATGACTTTTCTCTTGAATTTTACCCTCCCCTTGAGAGCTTACTTTTTACTGCTGCCAACACCATGTACTCACTCCCTTTAAAACTATGGCTCAGGAGACTTTCTTTGATACTCCATATTATCTTAGATGAAACAAATCTGAAACATTAAACAAGAATTTTCTATGGCAATAAAGGTCAAGAGTAACATAAATCTAAATACGGCTTGCTCCCACAGGTTTTAGAGCCCATTCTACTATCCTATTCATCCTTCAAGCTTCCACCTCTACTCTCAGAGCTGTCACTGCATCTCCACAGCTGCCCTCCTGACTGTCCAAACGCAGGAAAGACAGCCTTGGCGAGCGGCAGCAACTCCACCCCTCTCCTTCAGAATCCTTCTTCCCTGCCTGAGAATCTAGCTCTTTTTCAAATCCTGACTCAAGGATTATAGTCAGGGAGACTCCACGTCCTTCACCCATGGTTACTTCTAGAACCTTACCTGGAGAGAAATAATCACATCATCCATAAATGATGTAACACCAGGAGGGCACTAGCCGGGAGGAGGGTGCTTTTTCACACAGCACTTAAGAAATGTAAAAGGCAAAGTGATCCAACATTATTTTTTTTCGTTCACACTAAGAGAATTTTCCTGATGTGTCAGAGCAAGAAAGGAAAACAAGGAAGGTAGGAAGAAATGCCCAACCTCGTTTAAAATCTATAAAAATGTAATACTATTGCTCCTTGAGTAATCTAACATATGTGCGATGAAGCCAGTTCTTGACATCTATGCAGTAACATTTTCTGGATGTTCTATAAGATTACTTAATTTTGCAATCATAAGGTTTACTTTTTTGTAGTGCTAAGATTATTACTCATTTCACTGAATCAATGTTAGGGAAGATACAAAGCATTAGACAAATTATTATTTAGTCTCAAAATATTTCTAAGATCATTTCACTCAAAAACAATAGAGATACTAAATAAACCTGGTTATACCAGGTAGTAAGTAAATTTGAAATATATCCCACAGTCTTTCCCTTAGTCTGTCATTACTAATCATAGTGTCAATCTGTCTGCAATTGTAAAATCTTTCACTGCATTCTCAAAGCTAGGGAAGATTTGCCTAATAGAAAAGAAAAGGATGAAGAGAGGACATATAGCTACACATAAGCAAAGATTTTCCTTTAATCTCCTATAAGGCCACATTGGCGCCAAGGTTAAAGGAATGCAGTAGAACTAAGGATCTTCAAATAGAAAAACTTGAATTGAAAGGAATTTCATATTTCAAACAGAAAACTCCCAAAGGAAAAAAATTGATTTAAGTTTGAAAAAATTTTAATGAGCAAATAACAATATCAGAAATTAATTTCACATGTGAAATGGAAATAGATGAAAATTTTCATATGGAAAACAGTAAAGTGTATTTGTGGTAATAGTGGTAAATAGCATTTACATAGAATATTTCAAATGGTTGATTCTCTGCTAAAAGTGACTAATGTTTCAATTAGATTCTCAAATTTTGCAGATTAAAGATGTGCACCACTCAGCATTAGAACTGTTTAGTTTGAACTCGATAAGGTGGTTCAGCATAGACAATAGCAATATCTCTTTTTCTTAACAATACAGTTAGGTGCTGTTAGACTTGACACCCAGATAACGACAAGAGGCAGTTGCTCTAAAGTTTAAGGTTCACACTAGATATTAGGCACCATAAATCTTTGGGAGTGGCCACCTCATGGTGAATGGTTCTCACATCAATTGAATATAAAGAAACTGTCACCCTTTTTTGAAAAATTGGATATAACAGCATATGTGCTGGTACACCAGTAGGAAAAGCTAATGCCAGGAGCAACCCAAAATCCATAGATGTGAGTGCTTGAAACTTCAGAGAATCCTGATAACATGATCATTTGGTTCCCAAAGACCCACTGTTAATGCATGTGTTCTTCCTAGCCCAACTCCAAATGTCTGGGCTGCTGCTGAAGTCACTCTTCAGTGTAGTTATGGACCAACTCTGGACAAAGTAGTGAAACAGGGCTCCTTGTTTCTCATATACTTGCTGTGTCCTCATTGCCAATGCCTCCAGACTCTGTCCAAGTAATTGATGCCTCCAGAGGGCATTCTGCTCTCATAGCTTCTCAAGGTGATGCCAAACATAGACTGAATCTTCCCATATTGTCATAATCCAGATGTTTTGTCATCTCTTCCATGATCAAAATTGATCTTTCACCTCAGGACTCTGCTAATTCATATGATTAACTGACTTAACCAAAGTATCCATGGTTTATTTAAGATTAACTTGTTATCACTGCCAGTGGCCATGTTCACGTTCACTGGAGATGTATTGGCTGAACCCAGTGAATGAGCAATGTGCAACTTTCATGAACTGCAGGATATCCAGGGGGAAAACAATTTGGGAAGCAGGTAGAACCCTAGTTTCCATTAAACTCACACTGAATTTGTGGCCACCACCTTGCCAATGCAGGTTTGCAAAGAATCCAGAACTGGAATGTTTTGCTATAAGAGCTACACCTGATTGAGATGGAATTCTCAAACTGACAGCACTTTATTGCTTGGCTTGTGCTTTCAACTTGAAATTCAGCAGAGAATGATACATAAACTCATAGGTTTGTTAATGTCTTGATGGGAATTATTGAGTTGTAAACTTTTTTATGCTGGGAAAAGCCAGGTGAAAGTAATTGAAATGTAAATTCTAAGTAAAAATGGTAACATAAAGAAAGGGTTCATTTTAGATTTCATAACAATCCAATGTACAGTTATGAATTTTCAAGGGAAAGCAGAAGTTTCCTATTACCTTCTGCTCCTGGAGGATGGACCAAGCATAGATGATTACTTCATTATCGCTCTCCTGGGAATTTGCCAGATGTTAGAAACAACGCAATAGAAAAGCACTCACTTGGATTGTTGCCACTGAATTAATAGGAAGCAGCAAGTGGATGGACTCACAAGAAACGACTTCACCATTTCTCAAGATAGTAAGAGTTTAGCTTTTATTGCTGCTATTTTTATTCCCTTTGTATGCCTACCAGGTATTTAAAAACTTTTTTTAAATATCCAAAATGTGTAAAGTACTTTTCCCTGGTCTGAGAACCTCATGAAATATCATGGAGATAAGATCTGTATTAGGCATTTATATTTTTGCTATACTGAAATACATTCTCTATGAGAGGTCAGTGAACTTTTTCTGTAAAGGGCAGATAACAAACATCTTAATTTTTATGGGCTATATGATCTTTGACATAATCACTCAATTCTGTCAGTGTAGTGTTAAAGTGTAGTGTTACACAGACAACATGTGAATGAATGAGCTTGGATGTGTTCCAATAACAATTTATTTACAAAAATAGGCATCAAGCTTGATTTGGCCCATAACCACAGTTTGCCAAACTCTCTTCTATAGAATGTTTTTCTGGGTTTTTTCCCACTCTTATCTGCTATATTGCTCTGCACATAGGTGATACACAATATTTGTTGTATATTGGATGACTGAATGATTTTTTAACAAAATTATTTAAAGTTGATGATAAGTGTTAATAAAGAAAAAAAAAACAGCTTCATAACCACGTTTTCTTTTCTCTTATAAAGTGAGACAATATTAGCATGCTCTTCCCAGGACAATCCCTTAAAAATAACTCTGCATTTTTAGGAGAAGAGCACATAGAACAGTACAAGCTTTCGCTCAAGAGCTACTTAAAAGATAATTTACACCACTAGATATTTAGGAATCAATGCCTTATTTAAATATTTTGCCGTGATCTTTTTCATAGAGAATTAAAAGATATAGCAGTACAAAAAAAGAGATCCTAAAAATATAAGAATATTGGGAAAAATCCTTCTAGATTTATAAATAAAATATTTAATAATTGATTACCACTAATGAAATTTGGCTTATTAATTGGTGTAAAATTCTTTCAAATTAAATTATAATTTAGTCACCTTTACTCTTTTAGCCTAAGACTAAGAGTTTTTTGTGTGATCCATGTTGGGGTGATAATTTCACTTAATTCATGGCCATGACGTGCTTTATGACTTGTCAATTCTGATAATAGAAAGACTATCTACCTCTTTGATACGCCACAGCATACATAAGAGAGTTAAGAATAAAATGTCTTTAGGGTTCAAAGAACATATGATACCACATCAAATTAGTGGGAACAGGAAAAGAATTATGGAGCCCAATCTTTTTGGTAAGGCATATGAACATATACCTACATAATAATCTGGACTCAGACAATTTCTTATTTCCACCATGTTGCATAAATGTCTTGTGCATTTATATTTCCTCATATGGTTTCCAGTAAGGGATACCAATCACGTACTTGGCCACCCTACCCTTCAAAATCTACTTCAAATATCTTATCATGAACTCTTATTAATCTTGACTTCTTCCATCCCTAACAGAATCTCTGTCTCTACTCAAAGCTGTAAAGCCCTTTCTTTGATTCCTAAAAAAGTACTGATCACACTGTGAGACTTTTACTTGTTTAGATATGTCAAGACTCTGAAGAGTCTCAGATTTTTACTTACTTCCAAGCTAACAACTTAGCCTGCCCTGTTTCATGGATGCTAGCAGAAGACACAAGATGCCTGTGTCAGAGACAAAGAACTTTATTACTCACAGCAATAGGAGGAACCAGAGGGGCAGCTTTGTGTTGATACTCCAGGCCCCAATTTCCTCAGGCCACATGAAGAGGACCAGGTGATGCTCGCACACACAGAAGGCTGAACTACAGGAAATGAACCCTGAGTTCATGGACCTGAATCTTTTCTAATGGGCAGTTAGTATGCCTGACCTTTGCCTCAAAGAAAGATATTATCTTTATTACACTATACATTAAGCAAATCTTTCCTCTGCTCCTGAGGGAATCAATACCCTTGTTTTCCTGGATGTCAGCTACACAAATTGAGTTGAAATCATTGTCCAGAACAAAGACATTGTTTCTACTCCCAAGACCTGCTAAAACGTTAGGGAACCATGGAGAATTGTCTCCCAGCAAGTGGCTTTCCCTCCTTGTCACTACAGAGCAGTCTAGTTTGTGCTCCTCCTGAGGAAGATCTTGAGAAGCAAGTAGTTTTGGGGGAGGTGATGCCAGAAAACACCAGTAAGAAAGTGATAAAAGGAACAGAAGGAAGCCAATAAAGGGTGAGTTAACACTGTACAACCATATAACACTGTAGGTAACTGAAAGTCAATCATTTTGAGAATTCAGAGAGATCATGTAGAATAAATAAAAACCTCTAAATTATCCCCTTCAAGGAGAGAGTGCTGAAGTATTTATATACCCGTTGTCTTTAGTCGTTTGAGAATTGTTCCTGGAATGTGGTAATATCTCTGGTGGCTCAACTGTTGTGTTCAGAGACAGAATAAATTCAGGGAACAAAAAAGAAAAAAAAGAAAAAACTCTCTCACCAAGGAAATAGGGTCATTGTACACTGTGGAAAAAAAATAGTAAAACCCATAGTCATGGTCAATATCTGCTACAAGGGCAGAAAGTGTGTTATTATGGTTTTTTTTATGTTTTTGCTTTTTAGCAATCAGCAAAACAGAGTTTATTGTTGGCACTTAATTTTTTCTTTCTTTTGAATGGAAGAGAAACATTTCGAAACACGTCTTGAAAAAAGGATATCCATAGACATAAATGGAGGAAATAATGCAGATTTTATCTCTGACAAAATCTCCTTTAACAAGTAAATGCCATATCTAATGTTGTATGGAATTAGACATGACTGAAATATTTAATTCTGCTATTGCACTTCTGGGCCACACAAAAAAATAGCCCTACCACTCGTGAGATCATAAATTCAGTTTGGTGAAGACTAGTGAAAATTGGCTCTTCTTTTAAAATTCATTCATCTTCATCATTTAAATGAAGACAGGAGCTCAATGAGGCATGCTAAAGATAAGGCTTAATTCATTTGCAAACATCATTTTTAACACTAAAGTCTTTGTCTCATTATCTAAATTCTTTCTGTAAATCAGACAGTCTGAAATAAAATTGTCTTAAAGAAACTAAACTTTTGAATACAATTATGTATTCTAAATTAAATGATTACATTCTAAATCTGTGCCCTTCCATAGATTAGACTCTGAGGCTTCTATGGAGATTGACGCTATCTCTGATCATGAATATATGAAACTGTTTAAGGATGCCCTTATTCGTCCAAGTATTTAAGAATCTGTTTCTGGGTGGGTTTTGCCAAATAAATGTAGAGGTTGATGCATTAAAGACTTCCTTTCAGTTCAGACATTGATCAAACTACTGGCTACATAAGGGCTCCCTTTGATTTTTCTTTCAGATGCTGTAGAAATTTCATCAAATCCTGGCTCTTGCCAGTTAGCCTTACTTCAGCCTGCCTTTGTCAAAAATAGTAGAATGAGACCTCCAACAGGGGTGGAATATCTTAGCCCAAATTCACTTTTTTTATATTATTATTATTATTCACAAACTACTTGAATTTGCTTCTTGGCCACCTAGCCTCACCTAAGACAATAGAAAAACTCTCTAAAGAAGACCAATTATGCTTAGGTATCCTGTATTTGACGGTTAGAAGGAAAAATGGGTCATCTAATGTTATTTCCCAAGCCATTATCCCTTGTAGAGTGTTCCTGGCTAAGATCATCCAGTTCCTGCTCTCCTGCTTACTACCCCAGAAGGTAGAGATCTGAGTGGTGGTGAACTTTCTTACCATGAGTCCAAGTGTATTTTGTCAACCTTTTCCATTAGCCTTTAAGTTCAACCTCAAGCAACAAAAAGTAAGTATAATTAAGAACTGTTATATACTGAAAGACCAAGCCTTTCCCTCATTTTCACTTTAGTTTCTTAAATCATCTATCATACAGCACTTATCCTAGAATACCTCCAGACCCATTGCCAGCCTTTTCAGGCTTCACTACTACAATTCACTCTACATTTTCAAATACCTCTTTTTCAAATACTCAGATTTTTTTTATGGTATCCTTATGTGGTAGGATGACTTACCTCACCAAATATTTTTTAAGATACAAGAACACTCAACTTATATACTTTATACATATAATTCATTTCTAGTTACAAATTCAGACTTTATTGGTAGGAAAATACCATAGACAATTATTTTAAATATTTCTGACACCAGAACTAAAGGCATGTTTATAGACACGTTAACTAAACTATTAAATATTGTTATTCCCTTTTGCACATAATCAGTACAATTACATTAATTATCAATAAACTAAATCCATATTTTTGACTAGTTTTAAGCACTAGTGATAACAAATCTAATATCTTTACACATACTTTATGTCAATAAAAGTTTATTTTTAACTCTAAAATTCATAATCTAAAGCCAAAAATATTTTAAAGATGAAAGGGACAAAAAGGAATAAGCTATAAAATTATCAAAATTATTTGTTTTCAGGGAAGAATAAATAAGCAGCAATATATGGTGAAAGGTAGCTGTGTGGGCTTCCTTTCAGATGTAAAAAAAATTTAGAACTCAAACTACAAAACACTACCTGTGGAATCTAGTATCTTTATCTAATGGATAAAACAGAGACCAAATTTTAAAATAATGCTTAATATATTCAAGGAATTAGGAGAAAAAAAGGAAAACAACATTTTCTAAAACCACACACTATCTCAGTGCTTCATATACAATGGCTGCATCAGTAAAAAATATCTAAGTACTCACCAATAAAATGTGACCAGACATGAGGTGTGGCGCTTCTACATCATCAGCTTAATCAGAAATTGCTCACCCTGCTTTATAGTTCCTTTGGACCAGAACAAAAAATCAACTTCAACCATGCACCCTAGGGATGCAGAGCAACAAGATGGAAGGGATTGGCTCCTTGAATAACTTCATGAGGCAGAAGCATATGTGCCTGTCTGGGCCACGCACTTCTGGGCTGTTAGCTTATTGAAGCCATCGCGTGTTTTTGTGTGGAATAGCAGCATCAACTTGACATTTCTTACTTCACCAAGTATCCAGAGCTTTGAAATTCCATCACTTATTTTTCCTTTGGTAATTGTTGTTCAATTTACTATTATTATTATTGTAGATAGAGATGAAATTTTAAATCCAATCTCATTGTCTTTGGTTCAATACATTTTGTAGGTACTGCTGCCTGTGTATTTCTGGAGATGCACAAATGCAAAAGCATTTTAAGACTGCTCCTTATTTTTTACATTTCACAAAAGAATACACCACGCTTGATGATGTATGTTCTTTGAGTATGAATTTATGGCACATTTTTCAAGGTATTCACTCTCAATTCAGCTACACTGCTATTTTGGACTCTTTTATAATGTTCATTTTTCTCAGTCTGACACTTCAGTGGGCCCTAACACACACACATTCACTGGGGAAGCCTAAACATTAAAGAAATACAGAGTTATCAATCAAGCAGCAACACTTCCTGAGTGTCTACCCGGGGCAAGTTCTCTGCTGGGTGAAAAAGATTCAGAAAGGGGCAAAACATGCCTGTGAAAGCCAGGAGCCCATGATCTTGTTAGGGAGCCCAAATACACACACACATTATGACCCAAAACACTAGAAAGTACATGATAAATGCCACTAAGTTCTGATGAAGGGTTGGAGGGAATATTTTAAGATGACATTGATGCAAAAATTTACAGCTGCCTAGATACACTGTCCACACTCTTGATCCCTACATTTCAGTATTCCTCTTCACTTGGTTTGTGATGCTATTCCAGATACACATACCCAGTTCCTCAAATCTAGCCTCTGGTCTTCACATCATGGATTACAACCCAGAAGGGTTAAAAACAGCAAAGCCTTTTGCTTTGGACTTCTCTTTTGCTTCCATAGTTTATCTTTTCCTTCTATAGTTTAATTTTTCTGCCCTATATAGATTTGAACTCAAGTAAGATTGTGATCTAGACAAACTTTTATGCACTATCATCACTCAGGTAAAATGTTCCCAGGAAATCCAGAAGTGTGAGAGAATGAAGAGTGATAGCCTAGACTGTGTTGACAACTCAGCATTGCTCCCAGCCTCTTCTAAGATCTTTTCTCATCACAAGGAATTTCAAATACATTTTCCAGAATTCACTTACTCAATTAGAGTTTGCTAATGAGAAGCACTTGTATGAGATTATTAGCGCAGAAAGATGGAGCCATTATTATCTAGAAGGAATTGCAGCCAGGCATGTGGACAGACATGGGGTATCTTAGTGGGTTCCTGGATAGCTCTTGAGAAACACATGCTCTACTCTTGCGGACTGAAATAATTGGCAGTAGTTTCCCAGAAAGTCTTTAGAATTTCCACCATTCCTCAAGAAGCACTTGAGAACCACCTGCTTTGGAGCTTCTGGCTGAGGCCTCTGCAAAGACGTTCATGAACTTCAGTGTCAGCTTCCTTGACCTTTACTCTTCCAGTTTTTGCTACATTTATGTAAGCCCCTATTCCCTTATTAAGACTTTATCCCTGGAGTACCTACAGGGGCTTGTGTTTTGCTGGCTGAACCCTGACAGTCACAAGTGGGAATCCATAGTAAATGAGGAGATGATAGGAGGAAAGTTCTTGCACTTTCAGGCACTCTCTGTACAAAACATCACACTGAACAACGCATGGAGGGAGTGGGAAAGACAAATCCAATTCTGAAACTGATAATCCCATCACTTAAAGTGAATGAAATAAGAAGGTGGACCTGAACCAGGAGTCAAACAAGATGCTGGACATAAGCACTCGTTTGGTAGAGGCAGGAAGAAACGCCTAAAGAGGAAAGGAAACCAAAGAGGAGCTCACCTGGGATGTGATGAAGGACACAAGCAGATCGAAGAAGAAGAAGAAGAAAGGCAAGAGGAAAATAGAGAAGTTAGTTCAGCTAAGGAAATCAGGTTACTTTTTAGAAATCAGAGTGAAAAGAGTTTCCATTTGAAATACCAACTATCTTGATAGGATTTGAAAATCATTCTATATGAGGAATTGGAATATATTTTCCTCCAGTCTCCCCATCCTAAAGAGCCTTGGCTCCTGCAGAACTCATGAGTGCCATGGATGTCAACATCTCAAGTTCCATTTTAAGTCCGCTTCTTCCTTTCTTACTCACTTCTATACATAATTAAAAAAAAAATCAAAACCTAAGTTGTACTGTCATCCCACTTTAAGAATGCAGAGAGCCAGACTTTAGAAAGCTTCAGTGAAAGTGAGAGGAACAAAACTATAGTCATACCATCTGATGAAATGCAGTATAATGAAGTATCTCCAAATATGTTCGAATGGTTACTGCTCCCTGCCAAAGCACAGTTTGCTAAAAAACACAGGGTACATACATTTTCAGGAAACTTCTAAGATTTGTTTTGAATAGTATCAAAATTATATTTAACTGAAAAAGCAACCTATGAATAGAAGAAAATATCTGTAAAGCATGTATCTGATATGGAGTTCATATCCAGAATATGTAAAGATCTCCTACAACTCAATAACAAGAAATCAAATAATGTGATTTTACACTGGTCAAAGGACTTAAAGAGACATTTCTCCAAAGATGAAATACAAATAGCGAACAAGGATATGGAAAGATGCTCAATATTACTAATCATCAAAGAAATTCAAATTAAAACCACGAGAAAAGACCTTATACCCATTAGAATGACCACTATAAAACAGAAAACAGAAAACAAGTGTTAGCAAGGATGCGGAGAAATCAGAACCATTGTGCCCTGTTGGTATAATTATAAAATGGCAAAACAGCTAGGGAAAATAGAATGGAGTTTCCTTAAAAAAATAAAATTAGAATTACCATATGATCCAGTAATCCCACTTCCGAGTATTTCAAAAGAATTGAAAGCAGGGTCTCAAAGAGATATTTGCACCCTTGTGTTCACAGCAGCACTATTCACAATAGCCAAGAGGTAAAAGCAACCCAAATGTCCAAATGGATGGATAAAATGTGGTACATGCATACAATGGAATGTTATTCAGCCTTAAAAAAGGAAGGAAATCCAGTTAGATGCTACAACGTATATGAACCTTCAGGACATTATGCTAAGTAAAATAAGCCAGCCACAAAAGGACAAATACTTCATAATTCCACTTATATGAGGTATATAGAATAGTCGAATTCGTAGAAACAGAAAGTAGAATGGTGGTTTCCAGGGACTAGGTAGAGGTGGAAAATTGGAGTTGTTGTTTAATGGGTATAGAGTTTTAGTTTTGCAAAATGAAAAACTTCTGGAGATGTTTCATAACAATTTGAATATACTTAACACTGACAAACTGTATACTTAAAAATGGGTAAGATGGTGAATTTTATGTTTTTTTCCACAATTTTAAAAATAGCTTTAAAATTATCCTTAAGAACATTCCAAGAAATACTTTTCACAGCAAATGTGCATGGTTCCTGCCAGTACAGGTGGATCCAGCTCTTCTGTTAGTGACATTTGTTGATGGCTCCTTTTTCACCTCTGAAGCCTTTCTCACAGTAATGTCTTATATTTGCTGTACACAGAACTTCCATGGACACATTTAGGGTACGTAGTATTTCCATTATGCCCCTTTGTTTGTTAGTAGTTTTGTACATTTGTGAAACTTCAATAATTTCACTGAAACTCTAAAACTATCAAAATGACATTAGCTTCCCTTTTATATTTCATACAAAAACATCAGAGACCATCATTAGTTCAAATGCTTAGCACATATTTGCTGAGATTCCACATTATGCTTGGTGCTCAGTACATTAAGGTGAAGATAACATAGTCCTCACCGTCAGGACCTCACAATCCACTAAGTGAACAGATAATTATAACACCATAAATGCAAAGCAAATCAATACATACAGAGGTGAGAAGTTCAATGATAAAAGTGCATAGGCAACTTGAATAGGATTAATTGTCAGAGTACACAGTGAAAGCTTTGGAGAGACTGAAAGCCAATAGAATTTACCAGGCAGATGGGAGAGAATGAAGACGGATAAAGGGATTCTAACAGAAAGAAGAACATCAATAGATGATAATACATTTGGAGTTCAAGGAACTACAGGTCTTTCAATATTGCTGGAACTTGCGGTACAAGGAAGAGATAGAAAAAAGAGATAAATTTACAGCAAAAGATAGGGTAGTGGAGGGGGGCCTTGTAACTCATACTAAGAAACCTGGACTTTGTATTGTAAGGGAAACCCTTTGAGTGTTTTCAGCGGGATACAGGGTATAAGATCAAAGTTTTATTTTAGAAAAATCACACTAACAACAGTGTAGATTACAGTTTGGGGAAAGTTAGACTACGAAAGGGAAGGGGATCAATTAGAAAACTCTTGAAACATTCTAGATAAAGATAGTGAAATACTGAAGGGCATTTAAGGCAAATGGGCAAGTTGAACAGGGGGAAAATTCGAGAAACATTTATAAAGTTTACGGGATGTGATGTTTAGTTTGGTATTCAGGATAAAGAAAAACAGAAATCTAGAATGCATCATTGGCTCTCAACATTAGTACCTTCCGCAGACCAAAGTAAGATATGAGAGAAGTATCTCTGGTGAATGGAGAAGTAGTAAATACTGGAGCTTGAAGCATAATGAAATAAGATATTGAATTTGGGCTTCTTGGATATAGATTCCAGTGGGTTATGAAGAGGAAGACATGCACAAAGCAGTTGAATACATGGCTCTGGACCTTAAGGGCAAGATTGGGACTGGAGTCAGAGATTTGAGATTCATACACATAAGCCATAATAATGGATAACATTCCTTAGGAAGTAAAGGGAGAACAAGAAGAAAAAGTACAGAGAAATGTGTATCCCAGAATGCAACAATCTAAAGGAGTCAAGAAAGAGAAGCACCTGGCCAAAAAAAAAAAATCCGTAATAGTATATTAACAAAATAAAGTACCCACTATTATAAAAAAAAGCTATCTTAATAAATGAAAGCATAATCAGTTTTGTAGCACTAATCTGAATCTCTTCTCATAGTTTACCTCCTCATTCAGAATGTTAAGTATACATATATGCATATGTATAGATAGATAATATAGTATAGCTACAGATATAATGTGCTATACCATCTTGCCATCATCATGATATCTTCACATCATTTCATACCACTTTGATGATCTTCAACATAATCCTACCTGTCTCTCACATTTGAACAGAATCCTCCCTCAAACTTACGGTTATTATCATCTACCCTTTCTGTTCTTGGGGCACATTTTTTCTGGTCTTCCAACACCACCATAATCATGCTCTTTCCACAGTTCCCTTATCATCTATTGGCTAGCTACCCTAAAAACTAATTAAATGTAAAGCATCCTTAGATGAGAATGGCTTAAATCCATGTGTTCCGTTTTTTTCCTACAGGAACTTTCAATCTCTTGACCAAAAGGAAAGATTGATGTTGTGTTAGAAATTACCGTCATTCTATGTTAACCTTTAAGTATGCTAACTGGCAAGCTATTCCAGAAGCCACAGAACAGAAAGGCTCACCAATCACATTAAGATGCTTAAATCACACACAGTGAAAAAGAGGAGGAAAAATATGGGCCAAGTTAACACACTTACTATAGAATGCAAGTAGGGTAGTAGAGCAACAACACTTAAATCCCAGGTCATGCAATGTTCTTAGGTACACTTGCCTGCTCTTTCTGCCACATCAGTTTTCTTTACTGATGCTGTGTTTATGAAGACCAGAATCGAGATTTGAACCAGGGGTCTTAGGAGGCCAAAAGTCCTAGAACTAACACACACTTGCTCTATTGGAGAGTACAGTGTCAAGTATGTCAGGTCACAGCTGTAGCTTGAAGAGGAGCTATGGATTTTACACGAGATTCTTGGACAGAGGACAGGTGGAGCCAGGATAAAATCTTAATGCTTGTTACCAATGGGTGGTCAATTTAAGATCTTATGAATACTGAGTGCTTCAGGTACATCATGTATATTTGTGTATCTTGAATATTAGCTGCCTCTCGGTCCTTCCATTTCCTCTGTATTCAGCATCTAGACTCGTACTTTATCTCTTATCTAACGTGTTTCATAGGTAATTAACTCATCAACTTGACTCCTCTTTATGAATTCTGTTTGCATCTCACATGCTACTTACATATTCAGTATATATACATGGCACAGCTTATGAGTTTCAACTATGTTTACAATTGACTTATCATCTATGCTTAACTATTTATAGATAATGAATTTTTTTTAGCAGTTTCATCCATACCATGTATTTTCTCTTCATTTATAGCATAACTATGGATTCTTAATTAAGGCAGCAAAAACACATTACAACAGAATACTAGGGAATTTTCCAGGCATGTGACAGGTCACTGGAAGAGACATTTTGATTTTTAAAAAACAAAAACTTTAGATTTCCATGAAATTGCATTTCATAGACAACTGCTTACTGTTTAAAAACTTAAGTACCCAAGCATTCAGATATAGTGTAACTCAAAGATATTGCTTGAACATGCAATGCTGAATATACTCACGGTCACTAGTAGTTTATCCAATGTGAATGTCCAAGTAATATTGTCAGATAGTTACTCCATCAAATTTCTGAAGAATATAAAGAATGAGTAGAAAAGGAGAATAATGATGTTTTTTCTTCATTTACTAAAATGATAATTCAGCTAACTTTTTCCATTTCTATGAGAATAAGCTTCTTAATGATAATTCAGAAAAGTTGAAATAATTAAGATGTTTCTAGAAATTCTTATTCAAAACAATAATAATCACCCATTGCAGTTGTGTGTAAAAGTCTACTTAGTGACATTAGTTTGCTTTGTGAATAACCGAATTTCTTTGTAAAATAAAAACACATTTCTTGAAATTCTTAAAATTTCAAGAATTTATTAACTTGTTTTTTGGGGATAAGAGAGGCAGAAAAAAATCAATCGTCTAAATTAATTTTTTTGAATCAAAGGATGTCACCTCATTCGAGGAAGAAATGTAGTAAAATATAAACAGTCCATAGTATAAAGATTTTCCACATACTGTGCCAGGTTTTGTGCTAATAAAAATTTCCGGATACGAAATTTAAAAAACACCATTATAACATAGCCAAAATATAGTTATTTAGTGGAATTAGCAAGTAGTTATTTTTCAATATTACTTTGTTGATTCAAGATAAAGTAGAGATTTTTGCCTATGTTTTTTTAACAAATAACCAAATTGAAAAGAAATTGAAAATCTTGCAGTAAACATTTCTAGAAGAAAGCATAGGAAAAAAGCTTTTAGATGTTGGTCTTGGCAATGACTTTTTTTGGATATAACACCAAAACCACAGGCAACAAAAGCAAAAATAGACAAGTGGGATTACATCAAACTAAAAAGCTTCTGAAGAGCAATGGAAACCATCAACAAAATGAAAAGGCAATCTATGGAATTCAAGAGAATATTTTCAAATCATATATCTTAGAAGGAGTTAATATCCAAAATATATAAGGAACTTATACAGCTCAATAGCAAAAAACAAATAACCCAATTAAAAAATAGAGGACTTGAATAGATATTTCTCAAAAGAAGACACACAAATGACCAACTGCTATATGAAAAAATCTTCATCATTAATCATCAGGAAAATGCAAGTCAAAACCACAATGAGATGTCACCTCACACCTGTTAGCATGGCTATTATCAAAAGACAAAGAAGTATTGGAAAGAGTGTGGAGAAAAGGAACCCTTGGGCACTTTCGGTGGGAATGTAAATTGGTGCCAGTCACTATGGAAAACAGTAAAGAGGTTCCTCAAAAAATTATAAATAGAATTACCTTATGATCCAACAATCCCATTTCTGGGTATATATCCAAAAGAAATTAAACCAGTATCTCAAAGAGATATCTGAACTCCCATGTCCATTGTAGTATCATTCACAATAACCAAGATATGGAAACAACCTAAGTTTCCATTGACAGATAAATGAATAAAGAAAACATGGTGTATATATATATATATATATGTATACACACATGCACATACACAATGGAATATTATTCAGTCATGAGAAAGAAGGAAATCCTACTATTTGCAACAATGTGCTCGAATCTGGAGAATATTATGCTAAGTGAAACAAGCCAGACACAAAAAGACAAATACAACATTATCACACTTACATGTGGAATCTAAAATAGTCAAACTTATAGAAGCAGAGAGTAGAATAGTGGTTGCCTGGGGCTTTGGGGGGGTGGAGGCAATGGAGAGATGTTGGTTAAAGGTTACATAGTTTCCATCATAAGATGAATAACATTTGGAAGTCTAATGTACAGCTTGGTGACTATAGTTAACAGCAATGTATTGTACACTTGAAATTTGCAGAGTGTAGATCTAAAGGATTCTCTCTACAGATGTAAAAAAAGAAGAAAAGGGTAACTGTGTGAGGTGATGGATATGCTAACCAGCTTGATTGTGGTGATAGTTTCACAACGTATACATATATCAAAATAGCAAATTGTATTGCTTAAATATATACAATTCTTATTTGTCAATCATACCTAAATATAGCTATTTTTTTAAAAAAAAAGATATCTGAGATACATTAGTGAAAGTAGCAATTTCTGAGCAATATCTAAAATGTGACTCCTTTTTTGGTTAAAATAAAAAACTAAGCGTCCTATTTTATGCATTTATCAATACCCATAGAACTGTAGACTAAAATGAGCAAATTTTACTATATAGAAATTAAAAAGTGAACTAAAAAGATTGTGACCTCCTAAACGTACATTAAAACATCACCTTTTTCAAAAATATGTGTCAAATCTTGTAATATTAAAAAAAAGCACTTGCTTTAAGTAATTTTGTCCCTGCCAAAAGTAAACATATTGATAATGGTTTATTTGGGGGTCAGAGGTGATTTATAATATTAAGAAGTCTGAAGGTGTGCTTAAGGAAAAGCCCAGTGGCACCCAAGAGAAGTCAATGAGGCATGGCAACTATAGATTGTGGATATGTCATCATAAAATCAAAATGACAAGGGGATATGAGCAATAAATGTAAAATGATAGACATTCTGACACAAAGCCACGTAGACATCAAATACTGGTAGGACAAAGGTGAATGTTCAAAGGTCATTACCATCATCAACCTAACAGGTCAGTCTTTAACTCTAGACACAAGACAGTCTAGAAGTCCAGATTTAGGCAAGAAAAGGAGATTATGGGAAACAATACTTCCAAGGTCACATGTAACATATCAGAAAGCAATAAAACTATTTATCACACTTTCTTCTATTATCTAGAGTCCATTTTTAGTACTGTATATTTTTAATAAATCCTATCATAGGTGGGTGTGTTATGAGGTGAATTTCCTTCTAAATTCACCATGTAACTTAGAAGTGCAAAATAAAGCATGAAAGTACAGTTTTCCAGCTCACACTTCAAAGTGTATGCCTCAAACTGGCCAGCAAGTTGTGATCTCATCATATAACCTGTAAGTGTTGAAGGTGAAAAAAATCTGTCACACACGGGGCTATTTTAATTCACTTAGAGAACATATTCATATTGTATCTACTATTACTGAAAGAGTAGGATAGGCTCAGGTGAGTGCAAACATGGGTACAGTCCTCAGATTTTCTTACAATCCCATAGGCAAGTGGAAAAGTCCGTGAACAGCACAAGAAACAAGAGAACACATTGGCTAGATGTGACTTTAATATGAAAATCCTCAGCCTCCCTTTTCCAAACCTAACATGGATTTTGTATATATTTTCTAACCTAAAGGCCCATCCCAAAGGTCAGGTCTGCTAAGAGTCCTAGGAAGTGAGTGAAGAAGAAGCTGAAGGTTGTGGGTGAAGAATAAAGTTCATTTCAACTAAATGTTGGTTACAGAGAATTATTCTACCAGGGACATGGGCAAAACAGTGGGATAGATAATGTATATTCTGGTATCTAAAAAGATCAAATATTGTGCAATGTCTTGAATATAATTTCTACTAAAAGGTTAAAAAACAATTTTCTAATATGCTACATACTCAATAGCAAATGCTCTGAATAATCATGGAAGTGGTAGGTGCTATTTTGATGGTGAGACAGAAGAGAAGGAAAATATGAACATAATCCTAAATTTGTTCTAAGGACTTGAAATCACCAAGAGCAGTTTGGAGTTAAAAAGGAATGTCAGAAATAATGGGGTGACTTCCTTATAGGTATGCTTTTTCTGGTGAAGAAGATTGGCCCTGAGCTAACATCTGTTGCCAATCTTCCTCTCCCCCCCCTCTTTTTTTTTTCCTCCCCAAAGCCCCAGTACATAGTTGTACATCCTAGTTGTAAGTCATCCTAGTTCTTCTGTGTGGGACGCCGCCTCAGCATGGCTTAATGAACAGTGTGTAGGTCTGCACCCAGGATCCTAACCTGCGAATCCTGGGCTGCCAAAGCAGAGTGTGTGGACTTAACCACCTGGCCATGGGGCCAGCCCTCTAACTTCCTTATAATACAGTACAATCTCATATAATTTGAATCAATTAACAGCTAAAGTGGAAATTGGAGGCTTTGTGGCCAGTAGGGAAATGTGGGAAAATGTCTTATTGATCCAACCAAAGTTTCTCATCCAGGTGAGATTAATGCATTGAGACGCCACAGAAAGGAGGATATAGTGTTTGGTTGGGTGTGGTTTTCATCCATATCTCATTTGATAAGACCAAAATGTAAAAGCTGGTTGGCAGTAGTAGTGATTAACTGTCTGCCCTGTCTGTTTTAGCTTGCCTCTTTCACAGATTCAAGTAAAAAAAAAAGGTTTATTAACAGAAAAATGTGTACAACTAATGTAACCACCACAAACAGAAAAGGTAGAACTCTACCTCTGGCATACTGCAGATTTAGGCCTTAATTTCCTCAAGAACAAGGTTGAGAAAACAGGAGTTTATCATCAAGTTACAGATGTCTGTCTGTTTGTGTAAATGGCTTCACTTTCCCAGGAAAAAAAGAAAAGGAACAAGGCATAGACTAGGTAAATACTCTTGAAAGCCATTTGTAATTCACACAAGAACAAAATGCCTCCTTTTCCATTATTTCGCTTGAAGGGAATTTCCTCTGAAGTAATGATGGAGTTGTTAGACTTCATTCTTCCATGCTGCAGAATCCTCCATCCACCAGCCATGAGGACTTAGATTCTATTTAATACAACTTGTATTACCAAGTCTACAGGTTCACAGGCTTTCTAGTCAAATAGTACCAAAACCTAATATAAGAAACAGTTTTCTAGAGTGAAAGTCAAGTAGCAGTCATATGAGAATTGATTTCTACCCACCAAAAGCAATGCCAACACAGCAGAGGAGATACTTGAATCCAACTAGCTGTGCATAGAAATCTTCTAACAAGATTTTAGTAAGTGAGGATGAAAAGCTATATAGCAAATGTTATTTTCAACCAATTACATATTTTATGTAATTTGCTTTGCCTTTTTTTTTGGAGTAGAAAAACAAGCACTGATCTATTTTACATATATTTGGATTTTTTTCTTTAATATTTGTTTTTTAAAAAAATTTTAGTATTATATGTAAATAGACATTAAGCTCAAAAACTAAAGGTGAAAATAAAGGCCCTCTGTTGACAATAGGAAAAACGAAGGGTATGTTCACATGGAATCTTTTAGTTTAGAAAGAAAACCAAATCAGTATCATTTGATATGCATAAGTATGGTAAACAATCCATAATAATTTTAATTTGGGAAATATGTAGATCATACTACATTCTTTCTTAAAATAACTATAGCTCCTTTAATTTTTTTTGGTGAGGAAGATTGTCCCTGAGCTAACATCTGTGCCAATCTTCCCCTATTTTGTATGTGGGATGCTGCCACATCATGGCTTGATGAGCAGTGTGTGGGTCCATGCCCAGGATCTGAACCCACAAATCCCGGGATGCTGAAGCAGAGCATGCAAACCTGACCACTATACCACCAGGCTGGCCCCACAATAGCTTCTTGTGATAAAAATTTCCTAATATTCTATGAATCACTAGGATGGTTAACCGAATCTTTGATGGGACGGCAGCTATCACCTATTAGTTCTGGTTGACCAGAGGTTACATTTAGGCTGTTAAGTATTTCATCTGGGGGTTCAAACTGTGAGCCTCAGAACCTCATCAGAACTCATAGTTGGAACAGACCTTTGAAATCAGTCCCAGTGTTTTATTCTCTGTCCGGAGAGGAAGACTAAGCAGAAAGGGATTGATTTTGCCTCTTTCTCAGGGAACTTGGTCCAAAATGAAGCTCTGAGGAGACCGGAGAGCCCTGAAACCATTCTTGTTTTCAGAATAAACATTGGGAAAAATAAAGTGGGTGACAAATCTGGTGATGGACAACTGAGTCTGCCCCAAGCAAGCACTGAGGACAGAGGTTCAGTTCTTTTACTATCTGTCCTTTTTGGGGAATAGAAAATCCCTGAGATTATAACTGATTCCTATGAGAAAACTGTTTCACATTAAGAAAGTGTCAATATATTAGCAATAGTCATTGAATTATATTTGAAATTTAGGATTTCTTCTTGACACTGGGGATTATTATTTGAATTCCGATTTTAGTCACATGTATTTCTTTGCATACTATTCAAACACAAAGCCTTCTATATGAACTCCAGCCACAAGGGCGTAGCAAGATTTCATTAGTGAACTATGTGTAAGTTTTATGGAGGTTCTCTCAGGTAAGGTGATGCATAATATCAAGTTATAATGTTGAAGTTATTAGATCTTAGCAAATAGCATAATTAACTGTCTATGTTTAAATAGGAGACAAGTGAGAATTTATAAACTAAGATAAAATATGCCTTATGCAATTAAGGTATGTAAAATTCTTTTCTGTAAACAAAAGCAAACAGCTTTTTTTCATAGCTGTAATGTCATTTTGAAAGTACCGTGTTTCTCAGGGGCCATCAATAAAGGCACTGCATCCATCTTTGTCAATTTCTGAGCACAGCCATTAGTGTAATGTCACCTTCTGAGTTCCTCACACCTTGACTACGGAAAGTTTTTAAAACAACAACAATAAAAACAATGCCTGACGATGACACTGGGCATTAGAATTGTGCAACTAGAAACACTGTCCTGTTAGAAAAAAATCTTGAATGATAACAGACTCTGTGTTGTTTTAATTATAACCATCACTAATCTGTTATCATTATAACAAAATTCACCTTAGTCATTCTTCCCCCATTTAAAACTATCTCCGAAATATAAGACATGTAATCTGGAGTAAATATGTCATTTGAAGGAGATAATGCCATGTTACTCTTTGAACTTTCCCTGTTTAGGAATCATTTTGTCACTGCATAAAATCTGGGATTTGGGAGATGAAAAAGATAATACAATCATATCCTTCCCCATAATTCTATACAACTGGAAAGTCAGGGTCAGGATCTGGTGTTGAATTGCTGTGTCTGAGGTACCTTAGCAAAGCCCAGGTTCTGGATTTCTGAACATTTTGGTGAACGAATCACATCACTTGCCAAAGATGATGTTAAAGAGAGTCTTACATGTATTGAAGAGCTGAGCTGTCTGATATCTAACATCAGTTCCGAATACAGGATTCCAAGACTACAACAATCACAGACAATAATCAAATTTAGTTCTCCAATAAAAATCTGCACTTTCAAAATACTTAACGGTTTTGCTGAATTCTAGACATTTGCTTTATAAAAAGGAATAAAACAGAACAAAACTATAAATCTCATATTCCTGATTAAAATTAATTTAATTTTATTAAACATGTTTTCTTTTAGTTCCCTGGTAAACATTGTTAGGATATAGCTAATTAAAAGCACTATCACCCATCTACTGCTTGTTTGTCTCTAGGAAATTGAAAACACATAGCAGCAACCGCTTAGCTCATTTGGTGAGGCCAGCCATTAGTTCAACACAGAAGTCTTAAGTCTTACTAGATGACGGGAAAATTGGATACAGAGATGAATGAGACAGAGTTTCTATCCTCAAGACTAGTATAACCTCGTTGGAGGAGAGATATGTGGAAACAAAGAGTGATAAATGCTGTGATGGATGTAAGCACTATATTTCTAATCATGTAGACTAGTCTCATTTTGAGATTAGTTTCCTATTGCTGCTATAGGAAATCATCACAAATTTAGTGGCTTAAAACAACAGGAATTTATTCTGTCACAGTCTGAAGGTCCTAAGTGCAAAATCAGTTTCGCTGGGCTAAAGTCAAGGCGTCATCTGGGTTGGTTCTTTCCGGAAGCCCTAAAGGAAGATCATTTTCCCTGCCTTTTCCAGCTTTTATTCCTTGGCTCACGGTCCCTTCCCCCAGCTTGAAAGCCAGAGTAGTAGCAATTTCTCTCTTCTGGCCTCTGATTCCATCCTTACATCTTCCCTGAATCTAATCCTCCAAACTTCCTCTCACAAGGATTCTTGTGATTACATCGGGCTAATCCAAATAACCCAGAATAATTTCCTCATCTCAAGAATCTGAATGACATGTGCAAAATCCCTTTTTCAAAATGAAGTAACATATTCACAGATTTCAGGGATTAGGACGCTGGCATCTTGGCGGGTGAGGGGGGGTGATGCATTATTCAGCCTACCATAGCTGTTGTGGACAACTTCTTACAAATATCAAAATTCATGCAGAGTTTCAATAAGCTTTTGGAATTTTACCAACTCATCTTTTTTATATTCCAGGCCTGTGCCTTGTAGGTAATCTGGAGAATTGTGCTTATTAGATATGAATTAAAAATGTATGTGAAATGAAACAGACTGTACTATTGATAACATAATGGACTGTACTATTGTTATATATCAATATATATAATGGGCTATACTATTGATGGTAGCATAGTTTGGGCTTAAATGACCCATATTAGCTCTTCAAATTATATCAATGCATTAGCTGATTCTCATGTTTCTATACTCATCTTGGCTTTGAACTATAATTGCAGATTGAGTTCCAGTTCCAATTTTTTTAATAAAGTGTATGTATGTGTATATATACACATATATATTTATATATCCTTTCCATTAAAGAGATCTGGTATTAAAATCTAACAGAAATAGAAACGTATTAAATACATACTATTTGCGCTTTGGTTTAAATGTTTAGTGTTTACCTAGTTTTCAGGAATTCTTAATTACTGTACTGATGAGATTCAGGGTTATGAGTTCACTACTGCTTGCAGTTTTCTGTAATTCTTTTATTATTGAGGTTGAGTAATGTGATTCTCTTGATAGTGTAAATTAATGAAATACTGTAGAGCTCTAATTGATGGCTTTCTCAGATTTCTTCATAAACCATTATTACTATCTGTCTGTGGACGCTTATAAACTCTGGGAGTTCCATGGCTTCTTTGCATCTTGAGACAGATGTTCTGAAATAATTTTCAATTATATGTCCAATTTTGCAAGTCTAAGGTAGACTGGGAAGAGAGAACAGAAAGCAAATTTCAACCTACTGTCTCAATTTTAGCAGATGTCTCAGTTTGAAAGAAGGATCCTTGGACCCTTAAGGCATTTCTTTTGTATCTCCTCCTGACCCCCAGCCCCAGTGGGTGCCAGCTTAAATCACATGAGCATCTCATTTTATCAGAAAAGGAATCAGGTTAATATATGTGGCGTACCTCCTACTCCAAAGCTTTGAATTAGACATTTTCCACATTAATTTATTCATTCAACAAACATTTATTGAATTCATATGTGAAAAATTGTATGCAAGTTGCTGAGGATAGAGTAATATAAAACACTCTATCATTCCTTGCAGAAATTCAGGCCTAGCTAGAAAGGACAAGTCTCCTGTCACTGTAGTACATATGATTAATTTTGAAATAAGGGTACACAGGGCGTACTATAGGCATACCAGAAGACAGCATCTAAATCCAATTTTGAATAAGAGAGTTTTTATTTGGGGAATTGAATTTTGAAGAACAAGAAGAAATTAGCTAAAGAAAGAAAGAGGAAAAAGACATTCTAGGAAGAGTAACAGCAGAGAAAAAGCATGACATGACATGGCACCTGAGGAATCAAGGATAGATCCACACGGCTGGAGATAAGGGAACTTTCATGAGGCAGTAGATAGGAATACGTGGTCTTCTTCTAAACTAAGAATTATGAGTCTTATCCTGTAGCTGTTGTGAATTCCTGGAAGCACAGTACTGGCATGATCCAATTTACATGTTAGAAGGATATTTCTGGCACCAGTGTGGGGGGACATGTTATTCAACCATCAAGTTTGCTCCGACCTTCTCCAGACTATAAGGTGTCCCTGAAGGCTGGTCTGTATGGAAAATATCAAAGAGCTCCCTGGGATCTACTTCCAGGTGGCCCCAACAGAGGAAGAGAGGGAGGAAATTAAGGTCAGTGTATTTGTTCCTCTGACTCCTTGCCTGATTGTCTCAGGTTAGATGCATCCCTAAACCAAAGTTAGGGCTCCTGTAGGAGGCTCTATCTAGGGACTATGGCCCCACTCTACTAGTACTGGGATCCTCCACTCTCCCTGGTGGTTTCTATGCACGCTGCCTGCAGCTCTTTAAATGGTTCCTTAATTAAACTCCACTGTAATTCTCCAATATGAATCGACCACATTTTATTCTGCCAAAATTCTCACTGATACCATTTTTATGGTTTTACTTCATCACATAGTGAGGTCAAAATCATTTTTCACATTTCACAGGTGAAGAAACTTAAATTTTAAGAAGCCAGGAATGAATGTCCCTCCCTGCCTAGAAAGTCAGCTCCTTCCACTTCCTC
Organism: Equus asinus; assembly: GCF_041296235.1. NCBI lineage: Eukaryota > Metazoa > Chordata > Mammalia > Perissodactyla > Equidae > Equus > Equus asinus. Next base: position 7,924,326 of record NC_091796.1, read on the forward strand.
AGATCACAGTGGCATGAGATCCTTACTGACTACGAGAGGACTGGCAGGTCCTGGGGATAGAATCTGAAAGACCATGCCCCAATATTTCGTGTGTTTCCACCTTTTACCATGCTAACATGGTGGATCTGCAGAAAATATGATGTGACTTCCCATGCATTTCGTCTTGCTTCAAAAAACCATTGGATGAGCCATTGCCTCCTTACCTTCAGAATGAATAAAACTTCACAGTTGCATCCTCAACAAGGCAAGGGGTCTGTGACAATCACTCCAATTTGCCAAGACCAATGTTATATATATTTTATATGAAAATATATTACTATATTTTTGGTATATACTATGTATATTTCTTCTTTAAGTATTGTTCCTCTAAAGGAATTGTCAACCCCATTGAAGGAAAAGGCTGTAACTTTTTTCCTCTCAACTTTACATAAATTTCAATGCAAAATCTAATGTGCACTTCTAATAGGAAGTATTTAACAAATGCTAAAAATATAAACAATCCAGATGACAGCGTTTTCAAGCAAAATTCACATGGTGAGGGTTTCTTTTTTTTAATCAAAGAGTTTAAAGCAATTTAACTTGTCTACATAAATTTTTTTCATGTTATACCATAACATGGAATAGAGCACTGATATTTTACTAAAGAAATAGATGTCAAATGATAACTTTTATTTTGCTATCTTATTTATACTAATAGTATTATCCCTTTTTTCAGGATCTAATTTATTCTTTCTCATTATATCACAGCTCCTTCATCCCATATATTTGTCTTCTAATCTGAATTCTTGATATCGTTGATAAAGTCTTCAAAAATATGATGGTGCATGAAAGTCACTAGCATCCTAAAAACCTTAAAAACAGATATGATGACACCTAGTGGTCCCAAGAAAATGTATCTGGCTTGAAGCTAAGTAGATTCAATGAATACGCATAGGAAATAACTGAGAAAATTGACGAATTTCAAGCTTAAACATGAAAGCACACACATCTGCTGAGTATATACGCCCTTCACTTACTGGACTTTACATTCCAGAAGGGACAGGTCAAATTAATCCCAAAGTGATTTATCTTCTTACAAATCTTTTGTGTGCTGACAGAATACATTTGAACTTTCAACACAAAAACGTAGATGAGGCATTCTACAAAAAGATTAATCTAATTTGAATTAATCAATGAAATATTATTTAAGAGGTCACTCAGCGTTGATGCATAACCCCAGAAAAATCTCAAAGAGGCTCTTCATATTTCCCTATTTTTTATATTCATAGCTAACACAGAACTAAATTAAATGCTATACAACCTTTCAGTGTAATATTTACAAATAAACAAATACCCATCTTTCCCAATTCCTCAGAGAATTTAAAATGACAACAGATTTGAAATGCCAAAGTCTTCAGGATAATAATTTAGATGGTGTCTGTTATTGAAATTATCAGAGTGCCATCATAAACAGGACTTTGTGTTTAATTTCCTACCTGTCATATGAAAATGTCAAACTATATTATAACAGCTATTAAAGATGACCCAAAAATTGGATTCTGCCTTCTGTCCTGAGTTTTATTCAAGGTACATGCAATATCCACATTATTATACTCAAGGAGAAAAGATAAACACAGTGTTAACTCTCAATTTTATCACATCATCATCATAGCAAATGGAAAACATGCCTGGCCTTTTGCTGTATTATTGGAAAGAATAAAGTAAAACACGGTTTTAACTTGAAATAAAATTTGGTAATGTACCTGTGTAAGCTCTCATGTGAAGAATGGAAAGCTGGGTGTCAGGAAACTCAATCTAGTCCTTGTTGTGCTTCCCCACCTGTGTGACCTCAGGCAGCTTCCTGATCAATTTATGCTTCAGGTTCCTCACCAGTCATACCAGCGTGTGCACCTAGATTATATTTAAAGTTTCTTCTGCTTCTATGATGATACACTGTTAAAGCTGTCAAAATCACAACTAATAAAAGACTAGTTGATTTTCTGCATAACTGTAAAGTTTCAGAAAATCACTTTCTTTTTCTTTTAGCTTTGTAAGGCTACCGTGTTCATTAATCACATTTTCTCCTCCTGAAAAATAAATTCACCAGGAATAAAAATCCCGCTTACAATCTCCAGGAAACACTAAAAAAGATTCATTAAATTTAAATATGCAACTTTAAGGCAATGAAACTGATTTCTGTAAGACTCTCCATACAGAAAAAAAATTCATTCACTTCTACAATATTTTCTTGAATGACATCACATTACAGATAATTATGCAGCAGAGAATTTCATTGGCTACTTTGACATATTTAGGGGGAAGTAGAGAAAGACACAAATAAACCACTGCATTTGAATTCATGTAAGAAAGAGCTGTGAGCTCTATTGCATTACATTTACAGAATCTGATTAATAGTATACCGCTATTAAGATTCTGGCTTCTGGTGGGAATTATAATGTATCTTAAACGTGACCTAACTTCTTCTTTCTACATTATTATTAATTAAGATCATCTTGGGAAAAAAAGAAGCTATTTTTGCATTCCACACATACCCTGCAGGGAGAAGGCATAAACACATTCTTTAGGAAGGGCAATCAATTTTCTAATCATCTAATAAAGACAGAAGTTCTTGCTCAGGTTCATTTCATTCCAGCTCTCCATCAGCAGCAGAGCACAGAACCTGGTCCAAAATATGTGCCACTCTCATTTTAGAGCAGAAAGGCCTTGGAAGAAATTATGAAAATCCACATATATTGTCACAATATGATACCCTTAGATCAAGAATTTATACTTGTTTTTTATAGGCTCATATCTCTGTACAAGCAATCATCCATATTTCACTATAATTCAAATATAAATATTTAGAAGAATGAAATTTGATTGTTTTCTCAAATATTATATTAAATCTCAAAGAATAAATCAAGATAGTCTTTGCATATTCATAAGTTTCAAACAATGCTTCTCTCCCTTTCAAATTAGCGAACATTAATATCTGCTTAAATGTATAAACATAAAACACAAATATGTATGAATTTTGATGCATGATGTGAAAAGGCTCTATTTCACTGAGTTGTTAATGATGATATAAATAAAATTAACAAGGCTAGAGTATTTTATACTTTCACTAAAATGCCAAGATGCAAATATATCTTTCTAATAAGTTAAAATGGGTATCAGCTTATTACTTATAATAAAGTTGCTGACAAATCTATTTACCTTAGAGTAATGTTAATGAGTGATACTTTGGGTTATCTATTACTCAATCCAGGACTTTTTTTTCTAGTTCTTCTTAGATACTTTCAAAATCTTTCCTTGAAACTACTATCTGGTTGCAGTACATTATGTCCATTTTACCGATGGCTAAAGCAACACAACAGCATATTAATCAGAAATGAGATAGTTCTTTCTGAAAATAATCACTTTCTCATATTTTATAAACTAAAAATAAATGGAGTAATATTTATTTAACATATCTGAGTATCTATATTCAACACGAACCTTTTTGTCTGAAATAACACACACATCATAAACTAGTTAGCAATTCAAGTTCATTGAATAGGCTATAAAAAGTCTATGATATTGGAACTATTGTAGGAAAAAAGTGGAAAATACAAAAATAAGGAAAAAAGTGTAGAAAGAGTAAGAAATTATTATCTTGGTCTGTATTTTAAACCCAAAACAGCTTGTTGAGAATTTTAAAGTTACATGAAGAAACTACTTTTTTTACAAAAACGTAATAAATTATTTGATGTTAACAAAACTATGGCACAATGATTGGTGGCTTTGCTATCAAAACAAACAGGTAGATACAGGGGCTATAACTTTAGTTTCCAGAAATGACTTTGAAAACCAGTCAACTGTAAATTAATCTTAACCACCAGGCATTGTGATTACAGATGTCCTCTCATTCATTCCTGTCTGAAAGGTTCCGCTCCATCTACCCACTCCAAGAACCCCACTGTGGTTCTCCCACTGATCTGCTGTTGGGCTGAGACAGGATTTTTCTCTCTCCCTGGGACTATATTTTACCCACAGAATGAAAATAATATCACACAGAATTATTTAGAAGAACGGTTACTGCTGATTAATTCATGACTATAAAGTACTTTTCAGCTACTCTACATTCTTCCCAGGGAATGCAGCCAGAGGCAATTTTACCTTTTCAGATAGTCTTACATAAAACCTAAAAGATTCTGAACATAGTATTTTTCAAACAGTTTTATTCTTTCCAACCATCTGTAATGACTGGTTGTTTTACATTTCTAAAAGGCAAAATATTATATCATCAAAAACTTACTCCTGATTTCATAAGGGTAAAAGGCTTCCAGAAATTGAGGTTGTTAAAATGATGTGAAATAAAGTTAGCTCTTAATATTTAACTGAAAATTATGGAAACGAAAATAACACTGTCCTATGCAAGTTTAGCTTTAGCACTTTTTTGATGTCTGGCTCTCTGCTGTATGTTTCCTTATTGTAATTATAACTTTTCTCAGCTGAAAAGTCTGAAGAGCAGAATGCTACAGCAAAAGCCAAGTGGAACTGTATGGTCTATGACATATGGGACTTGGATATCAAATATTCTGAAGTTAGTAATATTTAAGCAATATTTAAGTTATTAGCAGTATGCCTCAAGGTTGCCTACTTCAGAACTTTTTGTAAGTTAACCTAAAGTAGAAATATACTATAAGGAAAAATAAATAACCTTGCACAGATCATTCATTAAGGCTTTCATTTGAAAAAAAAAATGAGAACATTTCTCACTTGACAATAATACAGGTGAAATTGGGGCAAAACATTGAAAAATAGCTGAATTTATCTGTAGAATATGTATCCTATGCAATATATTTGGCTTTGTAATCAATTGTATACTTATATCTGGATATGGGGTTGTCTGAGATTATTGGAATTTGGAAAAGATATTAAAGATGTAAAAAGAGAGAATGTGTTTAAAGGCCAAGTTCTGGAGAGCTGAGATTCTGCTTAATTTCTTTTTTTTGACGGAGGGTATTTCTATCAACAGTAGACTTGAATTGTGTGGTGGTTTGAATAAGGTTAGAGAATCAAACCGATAATTTGTATAAAAAATGTTTCCAGATATTAGTTACCTTTGTTTTCAAGCGATAATAATATTGCCCACATAAAACTGGGGAAAAGGAGAAAAACAAAAGTAATATTCATTGAAGATATATTCCATATCAGACTATTCTAGTACTTTAAACAGATTGTACTCCCTCATTTCTCTGCCCTTCTGGAGACAGAGGGAGAACTTATCTTTCACGTGGATTCTCAGAACTCTTCTCAAAATTTGCAGAATATTCTATACCTCTTAGTAATACTTAGTATTGCTCTTTTTGCTTAGGCACGTTGTCTTCTTTATTTCTAGGCTCTAATACTGCAGGCTACATTGCAGGAGTAAGAATAAGCAGAGAGATAGTGCTAAATTATCTGGTCTCCCCATCTCCATATCAGCAAGACTGATGGTTTTCACAGCCAACTGGTGATGAAACTACCATGTGAACAAGCTGTGCCTAGCATGGGGTGGGGGACCTCCAGGCAGGAAGATCACAGACTCTCTCACTTTTTCATGAATAAACAATTCTCAATTTACAGCTTGCCATGGTTGATTTCAAAAGCGCAGAAATGTTTGTTTTCACAGTTTTACCCAGTTTAACACTTATCTGGGGGGAGTGAAGAGTCACCCTCTTCTTCACACCATCATAACCAGAGGTCAATCCACTTACTTTTCTCTTTACCTTTTTCTATTTACTTTTCCTTGTCAGTAAATCATCAAAATCTGTAAATAAAGAAATCTTTTGGGGGGAAGTTTAGGTACTCAGTAAGTTACTTAATTTTTATAATTTATAAAGCACATCTATCTTGTCAAAACAGTACTTTACAAACATAATAAGCATAATAAACTGTTGATTTAATGGCAGTGCAAAAGAATAATCAGTGCCTTACTTGCACGGTAAGATTATTTATGCAGTTTATTTCTACTGAGTATTTATGCAAATTTGATGAATATGAATCTATAAGGCCAAAGCCAAAAATTGCCTTGAATTATCTATACAAGCTGTTTGCAAACTTCTTTGTTTACACATTATCAAAAAACAATTTCTATCCAACACTATCCTTTACATTTTGTCTCTAAAAATTTTTCATTCTCAATTTAAGTAGTTGAAATGGATAAGATTTCAATTTTATTTCAACTATTAAATTTTTTAAATAAAAATTACAAATCCTTTTTTCTATAGATATCCAACAGAGATTGACCATAAAAACAAACAGGCAATTTTGTGGATAAACTCTCCTTTAATTCTTTGAAATTGTATAACATTTCTTTTTTTCCTTGAACTCCTCATTCCCCACTACTTACTCCTGAGACTTTTATCCTAATCATTCATATATATCTTATGCTTATTTTTAGCAGATATCATCTCTGTAACAAAATTTTGCATTTTTCTGTCTAACTTTAATTTTGACGCAAAAATTTCTTCTTTATTGCAACATAATTATAACTTATATGTAACATCAAAACTAAATAAATATGAAAAATAACTATGAGACAAAAATTAAAATTTCATTAGAATTATATCTCAATAAATGGCTGAGGCTTTTTAAAATTTGTTTTGTTTGATACATTTCTACAAAGAGTTCAGGACTCCACTGGGGAACACTATTTACAGCTAAAATCTGACAGATTTAGAGCCAGCCCTGATGGCCTAGTGGTTAAAGTTCCGCGCTCACTGCTTCAGCGGCCTGGGTTTGCTTCCCCGTCTGTCGTGGAACCACACCACTTGTCTGTCTGTAGATATTCTGTGATGGTGGCTCACGTGGAAGAACTAGAATGACTTACAGCTAGGATATACAACCATGCACTGGGGCTATGGGGAGAAAAAAAACAAAATGAAAAAGAGGAAGATTGGCAACAGACGTTAGTTTAGGGTGAAATTTTCCCTGAAAAAAGAAAAAAAGACATCTAAAAAAAATCAGACACATTTAAGCATCAATTCTACTCTAATTCCTCTGTTTATAGATGTAAACATTAAGAAACATTGCTTATAGAAATTAGGAACTAAAAGGCTTTATTACAAGAAAAATATGCAATACTTTCAATTCCTTCTGAGTTAAATATCAAAAATCACATAGCTATTTATCAAAAATTTTTCTGCTGTGATCTAGCACCAGACAGCACTATTAGGTGCTTGCTTATAAAATTTTGTTGAAAATAAACAATTTCTTAGGAGTACCCTGTAGAAGTATTTAGTACCCAGTCAATAACTCATTCTACTCAATATCAAGAACAGTAGTTTCCACGGTAATTTCTTTGTTGGTTTTAGGGGAAAGCACCAGAGGGAGATTCAGGATATGTGAGAAGCATAGATTTCTTTGGTACACTGGAGAAGAGCAATGGCAAAATGAAAGGTGGAAAATTAAAACCAACATGATGCCTTGACTAAGGGATTCAGGTTCAGGAAGATCAGTTTAGAGAATGAATATATATGGAGCTGTAGGCTCTCAAAATTGATTCCTTCTACCTGCCAATTCCCAGGTAACTGTGTCATGCACACTCAGTGATAAGTGTAACTCAGTTTTAAGACCATTGACCTACATCAAGCCCTAATGGTACAAAAGTAGCCTACAGTAAGTCAATTAAACATGTTTAACCTGAAGCTACATGTGAAGGACGGACGTGAATACACCATTAAATATGTGGTGTACGTAAAAAATTGCAGGTTTAATTCATTAGCATAAAGTAAACTTAAACATGTTTTCACATAGAAATCAAATGACTTGCAAACCCCAATACCCAATTTCAATTCCTGCAAAATCACTGTGACTAAGAGGATCCATTGAGATGCTCTGAGATTCCTCCTTCTCTCAAATCCTAAAGCATGTATTTTACTATAAATCTTTTCTTCTTTAGGACTAAAATAAGTAAAATTTAAAGCAGGGATCCTTTCCCTACATATTTTAGACAATAGAGAACAAGCAGAAATAGCGAGGTTATTTGTTCCAGGAGATACCTACCCCGAGAAAAAAGAATGTGAGCCAATTAAAACAGCTAATTTATCAAGATTCACAACTCATTTACCAGCATTGCTTCAAAATCTTTGGCTCACTGTGCACACTAATCATGAGCCTTGATGAAAAAGACCTAATCAGAAGGAACTATTAATATTAGTATAATATTAATCTCTTAGACCTTTGGATACACATCTCTCAATTAAAGAGACATAAGCCTTCCTCAAATTATTTCCTTGAATTTGAAACTGTTCAGATTGGGGTCCAGAAGCTGAGAATTTTTAGGAATCCTCCTAAAGCAGACAATCTTGGAGAAGAAGATAGCTTCTGAGCAAGACCTTAGGATCAAGACAATGAACATGTCTCGATGTTCAAAAACGAGCATGATGAAGTGGACATCTTCCACCTAAAACCCACAGAATACGATCCAGAAAACTGGAAGGTCTGCTTGTCACATTTTAACCTTATATTTTTAATTTTTGTCTACTCGACTGTTTTCATTTATCTTTGCTGGTTTAATACTCTGCATTGTCTTAGACACTTGAAACTATAGTTATGAAATTACTGAGCTTTAGTGCTTTGGGTTGTTTTAATGCCTGGTTCTGAGAGCTCTAGGGACTGTGATGGGATCAGTTCATTCACGTGGGTTAATGTGAGCATTTTGGGCTCCTGATGTAGTGATAGACTTAAAATTGTGATCAAATCTTTCCTTAATATGCATATTGCAGGGCAGAAATGCAATTTCTCAGGAGTCTCAAACACTGCCCAGCAGCGTCTGTACCAAACGATCTAACAAATAATATTCCATTTATAGAAAAAAAAAAAGAAAGAAAATGTGACATGTTTAAAAATCAGAACTGCAATAAAAAATTCTGTACGCAACCATGACACACTGAATAGTGATGAATATCTGATATCTGGATTGATCATATTCCCTAACAATGATATTCTATCCTCCAGCTTAGGCTGAAGAATGCAAAAAGGGGGGACTAAAAACTGAAACCAACAAATTTACCTGCTCCTTTATTAAATAATACTGAAATCATATGAACTGTTCATCTCTAAGCAAAGCACTGCTGAGAATGAGTAGAGATAATTTGGCTATTTACTCCAGGAAATACTTGCTCCTGGAAAATAACACTATTAGGGAAATAAAATAGCTTACTTGTTGATATTAATTCTTTCCTTATCCATATTTGCTTCAAAACTGACTCACTGTGCCCAATCTTAAGCTATTCTATTCTATGTTAAATTTTGCCCAATCCCATCCTTCTCCCTGCCTTGAAAGATTTGCTTTAAAATCACTCCATGCGGGCCCTAAAGCCATATTAATATCCTCCCTTGACTTCCCCTTGTAAAACACTACTCACATTCTGCCAAGATGGTGTCCCTACTCATTGCATTATGTGTAACAGACTTATCTTCACTAGATTAAAAGTTGTTCTTGTATTTTGTGGAAAGTCAACAGTTGGCAATATGTACTGACACTGTAACACTCTTTGTAATTATGTATAGAAGTGTGATTTACTTTGATATTGTTATTCTACTATTCTTATTTTTTTTATTTACCAATCAGATTTTGAATACTGTTGTCAGAGACTATATCTCATTTGGTTATTTATAGTGCTCCATAGCACTATATCTTAAGCATCTAATATTTCATTTATTCAGCAAATGCATAGACAAATATGACTAAAGATTTTAATAATATGTACACATTCATTAAATTCTCACTGCATATATGTACAAACGTGTGCGCACACACAGAAATATGTATGTGTATATAGTTTTTAATAGATACACATTCTAAGTATTAATTAGTAAAATATACATGATACACAATACTGAATATATTTTACATATTTTTAAATGTGCTTGTGGATACATAGACACAGACACACCACACATAATTTTGAGACTATATATAAATATTTGTGAGACAGCACATATTTTCCAATTTGTACTTTTGTTTTCTATCATTGCAGATGTTGCATACAAAAGAATATCCATTCAAATAAACATCTGAAAAAAATCTAGGCACCTTCATAATCTCACAAGCCATCATTTTAACATCAAACTTATATAAAAGTAAACTTATGCACAAAATGAAGAGAAAGCAGAGTCATAATTAGTTTTTTACTCAAAGCCTAATATGTGATATTAGACATTGATGATGAAATGGCACATAAATTATCTGATTCCCCAAAATAAAACCTACGATCGTATACATTTATAACTATCTTTCAAATATAAACATGTTTTCTTTTCCATATTTGCCCCATATGCAAAGCTATAGATCACGATTTCCTTTACAACTTCTCCTGATGCTCTGTGCCATGCGACTGTTATAACAAGCTAGTGATTCACATATGAACGTCTAGATTTAAGGTGAAAGTTTGTTTATTCTTCTGCATCTGTGAGTTTCAAGCCAGATAACTTTTTGCCCTGAAGAAATAAAATATTCAATTTAATATATTTGTGAAAAAAAATCAGTTGAAGCCACAAGAAATTCCTATGAGATTTCTAAATATTCCTGGAGCATATTTCATAGTCCCTAAGCTATGAACATGTATAAAGATATAGCAGCTTGGTAGAGGCAAGATGCAGCCCTTATTCACATCTGTCAGCTAATAGAAGACTAAAATGCTACAGCTGCCAGGGTAAATATTAATCACTTGAGAAAAGAAAACTGTATTAATCTCCTATGCATGCTATGTTTATATATGAGTGCTATTTATGCACCGCATGCTATGCTTTTGCTAAAATAACCCTGCCCTTGATAAGCCATAGGGAAGTTTTGTGATTGGAAACAAATCATGCATTTACGTGAGTTAAAGCATCAGCATGCATCGGAGATAAAGAAAGGCCAGCTACATTACTAAGTGCAGAGAATCACAAATGTAATCGAAAATCAAAACTGTGACTTTTCTTAAGCAGGATGATAGAACAGTACCAATACAAAACTTAGACTTCTGAAATAACTAACCTTTATTTTTTTTTTACCACAAACAATATAAAGCCAATTATTTGATACTGCTGTGAATTTCTTTTTGAAAAACAAGTATAACTGAGGGGTAGAGATTAATTTTAATTTCAGCTGGAAATCCTGATTTAGAATATGTTTAGGAAATCTTTTCAAACAAAAGTAAAAAAATCTGATATCTGATAAATAACACTTCCCCTGTTTCTTGCTGTGACATGGTTGGCAGCTATTTCTGAAACACAACAGAGAGAGAAAGCTGGTATACCAGTGCAACCCTCTGTGGATCTTCCAGGGAGACTGTCCTCCGACTCAGCGCTATCTAGGTCCAGCATTACCTTGTTCTGCTCCTGCAGACCTATACACACCAGCTCCCTAAGGGCCAGTGAACTCCAAGAGAGCAACGTTAGAAGTGATCTTGGAATCGAGCCCTCAGCATTTAAAAGTAATATCTACTATTTCTTCCTATGGATTCCAAGCACCAGGAGCTAATGTTTTTTACTTTCCTCCTCAACAGAAACACATGGGGAAAAGGAAACAGGCTGAGTTCTAGGTAATCAGAGAATGATCACATGACTAACAACTCAACTCATTTTCCTAAAACCTCACTAGGAAATAAGTATAATAAAAGCAGTGAGGAGACACACTGCAAAGGGTCATAAGTGGAGGAGAAATAGAATGAAGGAGTGATGGGGAATGGTAAAGAAGAGTGAGGTAGGTAGAAATACTTGGACAGGAGCAGACTGTTGGATTGGAAGCAAATAGAGCTTGTAATGACAGAGCATTCGGCTTGAAAATGCCAGAGAATGGGAAAGAAATTTGGGGCTCAAAACAAGGGGATAAATTGAAAGCCCTATATATGGATTTTTAATAACCTCCAATATCATACTCCTACTTCAACAAGCAGAGAGAGAACCCAGGTTTCTCATTCCAAGTTAAAAAGAAATTAATAGTTCTTCTTTAAAGGATTTGAAAGATACTAGAGAAAAACAAATGCCTCAGACATGTTGAGATCTTCAGAGTAATAGCTGGTTTCTCTCTGGTTACCCTAAAATGCAATAGGGCAATCATGGGGCCCTCCCTGACCGTGTGCTCGTAGTTCCCAATGAGTTCCTCTGTCCTTCCGTCTTAAATATAAAGAAACAAGTAAGGACCACAAGACCTTGTTGGAAATGACAAACAAACAACTAAAATGACCTCTGAAAACACAGACAGAAGTCCTTAACGATTATGAAATATCCCCAATTAGATTCCCTAGACGTACGTACATTACGTCTCAGCCAGAAAACAAGATCCATGTTAAAAGAAAAAAATGAGTAATCAAAGGATAACACTGCTTTGAAAATAAAATATAATTACTAAAATGGGAAAATCAATAAAAAATTTGGAAAATCCTACTAAATATTTCCCAGAGAGTTGAACAAAAGATCAGAGATAGAAAATATGGAAGACAAAATACATAAACCATGAAGTTCAACATTAAATTAATAAAAGTTTCAGTGGAACAAAGAAGAGAAAATAGAAGAGATAGGTCTAAAAGAAATCAAAAAACAAAGAGACCTGGGCCTGGCCTGGTGACTTAGTGGTTAAGTTCCCGTGCTCTGTTTCAGCGGCCCAGGGTTCAAAGGTTCAGATCCCAGGCACCATCCTACACACCACTCATCAAGCCATGCTGTAGCAGTGTCTCACACATAAAATAGAAGAAGATTGGCACAGATGTTAGCTCAGGGCCAATCTTTCCCCAAAACAAAAATTAATCCCCAGAGCTTAAATCCAGGAGTCTCCAGATTAAAAAATCACACCAAGTGTACAAACTAATTTAAAAAAAATAAGGTTAATACAAAAGTGTGACCAAGATGATCTTAATGTTCCCCTGAGCTTGATCAAACTTTAGATAGGTTTCTTCCTCGTCCTGACTTCCATTTTATTAGAGCATTTACTTTAGAAAACTTGTAATTCTAAATCCTTTCTTTGCTCCTTTGAGATATAAATCCTCACCCCAGACTCTCCACCAATTTTATAATTGAGGAATATGGGTCTCAAGGTCCTGGGAGACATCCCTTTGAAATGTAATCATAGAAGAAGATAGCACCTTAATCTCCTTAGGGTGATAAGGTGAGGGTGAGGATAGGAGTCTAACTTCAAAAGCCACAATTAGCAAACACAGAAGGTATAATCACATTGGTCAACCTCCCTACTCTCCTTATTGTCCCCCAGTACTTTTCCACTAGCACACTCCAGCGCTTAAGCACTCTTCCAACTTTTGTTTCAGCAGAGTTGAGTTCAATCTCTCAATTTGCAATAGTCCTTAATAAAATCTTCCTTTCCTGTTTAACTTGTCTGATTCAATTTTTCTTTGACAAGTGCATCATCAACAATTTTCAGAATATCAGGGATAAGGAAAGGATCTAAAATAACTCCAGAGAATGGAAAAATATTATCAATATTCTAAACTTCTAAATAACATTACTAGATACTGAAAGAAAAAGGAGCAATTCTTTCAAGTTATGAGAGAAAATAATTTTAAACCTAGAACTCCATCTTTAGCCAAGCCATAAATCAAGAAAAAGAAAGAATATAAACAGTATTATAAACACAGAGAAGCTTTCTTCTTTAAACCTCTATTTAAATGGAATTAAAATAAAAGTATTGGTGTTAAGCTTGGTTGGCTTAAAGAAGTATAGTAAAATAGATACAATGAGACAACTAACGTCTATCATAAGATGGCACTCAAAAAATGTTGAGAGGATTTAGAGACTGGGAAGACTACTGAGGTATGATAAGCACACATAACATATTAAAAAAAGTAAATTACTAATTTCAGAACCTGTTTCTCTACCCCTCTTTTAAAACCAGACAGATAAAATGGACAAGTATGTTAATATACTAGAGATATGGGTAGCACAAATAGAAAGCACATTTTAATTGACATATAAAGATATAGATAGGGCAATTCTTGCAACCACAAATAGAAAAAAGCAAATTAGTTTCAAGCACATATGAAACACAAAAATTGACTATACATTTGATCACAAAGGAAGTCTCATCAAATACTAAAAGAGAAATATCATACCCCATTAAATAAAAAAGAATTCTATTTAAATCCCCCAAAATCAACATGACCTAGACCGCATTCTCTTACTATAATGAGATTAAAATTTATTGATAAAAAGGAGTCAATGCCCAAAACCATTTCATAATAAAAACTCTGAGTAAACTAGCAGTAGAGGGAAATTTCCTGAACTTTATAAAGAATATCTACAAAAAACCTACAGCTAACATCACATCCAATGATGAGAAACTCAAAGCTTTTCCACTAAGATCAGGTACAATGCAAGGATGTCCCCTCTCATCACTCCTTTTCAACATCATACTGGAAGTTATAGCTAATGCAATAAGGCAAGGAAAGAAAATATATACATATTGGGAATGAATAAATAAAACTGTCTTTATTCATAGATGATTTGATCATGTGTGTAGAAAATCCTAAAGAATCAACAAAAATACTCCCAGAACTAATAGGTAACTATAGCAAAGTTGCAAGATGAAAACATAATATACAAAAGTTGTTTTCCTATATACTAGCAATGAACAAGTGGAATTTTATCACCCCCAAAAATGAAATACTTAGGTGTAAACCTGATAAAATATATGTAAGATCTATATAAGGAATACTACAAGACTCTAATGAAGGAAATTAAACAACTAAATAAATGGAGAAATATTCCATGTTCATGGAGAGGAAGACTTCATATTGTCATATGTCACTTCTTCCTAACATGACCTACAGATTAAATGCAATCTCACTCAAAATCCCAGCAAATTATTTTGTGGATACTGACAAGCTGATTCTAAAGTTTATGTAGAGAAGCAAAAGACCCAAAATAGCCAACGTGATACTGAAGGAGAAGAACACAGTTGGAGGACTGGCACTACCCAACTTTAAGACTTACTATAAAGCTACAGTAATCAAGACAATGTGGTATTGGTGAAAGAATGCACAAATAGATCAATAGAATAGACCCAAGAGCTCAGAAATGGACCCACATAAATATAGTCAACTGATCTTTGACAAAGGAGCAAAGGCAATAAAATGAAGCAAAGAAAATATTTTCAACAGGTGGTACTGGAACAACTGGACCTCCACATGAAAAAAGAAATGAATCTAGAGACAGACCTTACATCCTTGAACAATTTACTCAAAATATATTACACATACAGGTGTATAAAGTATAAAACTCTTCGCATAGGATAACATAGGAGAAAACGTAGATGACCTTGAGTATGGTGATGACGTTTTAGATACAACACCAAAGCCACAATCCATGAAGGAAATATTCATAAGCTAGACTTTTTTTAAATTGAAAACATCTACACTACAAAAGACAATGAAAACATTAGCCACAGACTGGGAAAAATATTTGCAAAAGACACCTCTGATAAAGGACTGTTATCCAAAATATACACAGAACTCTAAAAATTTAACAATAAAAAAAAAAAACAACCGGGGCCAGCCCCAATGGCCTAGTGGTTAAGTTCAGTGTGCTCTACTTCGAGTGGCCTGGGTTCAGTTATCAGGTGCAGACCTACACCACTCATCTGTTAGTGGCCATGCTGTGGTGGCAACCCACATACAAAAAAGAGGAAGATTGGCAGCAGATGTTAGCTCAAGGCAAATCTTCCTCAGCAAACACGTTTTTAAAAAAGAAAAAATCAATTAAAAAATGAGATAAAGACCTGAATAGACAGCTCATCAAAGAAGATATGTAGATAGGAAGCATATGAAAAGATGGTCTACATCATATGTCATCAGGGAAATTCAAATTAAAAGAATAATGAGATACCACTACACACCTATTAAAATGGCCAAAATCCAGAACACTGACAACACCAAATGCCAACAAGGATGGGGAGAAACAGGAACTCTCATTCATCGCTGGTGGAAATGCAAAATGGCACAGCCACTTTGGAAGACAGTTTGGTTGTTTTTTACAAAACTGCACATACTCTTACTATACAGTCCAGCAATCACACTCCTTGGTATTTATCCAAAGGAGTTGAAAACTTACATTCACACAGAAACCTGCACACGGATGTTTACAGTAGCTTTATTCATAATTGTCAGATCTTGGAAGCAACAAAGATATCCTTCAGTGGGTAAATGGATAACTAAACTGTGGTACAGCCAGACAATGGAATATTATTCAGTGATAATAAGAAATGAACTATCAAGCCGTGAAAAAATGTTGAGGAAACTTAAGTGCATACTACTAAGTGAAAGAAGCCAATCTGAAAAGGCTATATATTGTATGATTCCAACTAAATGACATTCTGGAAAAGGCAAAATTATGGCGATTGTAAAAAGATCAGTGGTTACCAGGGTTGGGGGGGTGGGGTAGGATGAATAGGCAGAGCAGAGGATTTCTAGGGCAGTGAAAGTACTCCGTATGATACTGTAACAATGGATACGTGTCATCACACATTTATTCAAACCCATAGAATATACAACACCAGAAGTGAACCCCAATGTAAACTATGAATTTTGGGTGACTATAATGTGTTAATGAAGGTTCATCAATTCTAAGAAATTTGCCACTCTTGTGGGAGATGTTGATGATGGGGGAGGTTAGGTACATGTCAGGGCAGTGGGTATATGGGAAATCTCTGCACCTTCCTCTCAATTTTGCTGTGAACCTAAACTACTCTAAAAGAATCTTAATTTTTTTAAAAAGTAGCCAATGCCTACACTTCTAAAGTTAAAAATCATCACATTGAGATTGAAAAATTTCAATAGATATAGAAAAAATCATTTGAGTGTTTCCAGGACTGTGGTGGACTACATATTTTTAAAAAGTTATGTTCCCATGGATCAGATATCAGAAAGTAGCAAAAGTATGTACTTAAAACAAGTTATTGAGCTCAAAAGAAAGTTAGGGACAACTCTAAACAGATAGAAAGATAAAATTAAAAAAAGTATATGAACCTGAAATTGGAAAAAGACTGTTCTTCCTTAATGGAGATGTCAGTGCTGGAAACTGAGACACAGGGAGAGAAGGGAGAAGGAGAGACAAGGTATTGTTCTAATAAATGAGGGGGGAAGCTGATACAGAACATCAGGCATAAGAAATTCAAGAAAAACACTTAGTGGAAGGGTGACTAGGGAATAATTTGTCTTCATGTGAGGAGACCCACAAATGAAACTGCCTCTGCCTGTGCCATCAAGAAATACAACTACTACTGATGATGATAATGATGATGATGACGATGATGATGATGAAGAAGAAGAAGAAATAATAAAACCAACAACAGCAATAACAATACTAACAACAATAATTGTAGTGTCCCTTAATAATTTCTATCCATGGGACTAAAACATTTGGGTCTGGGATTCAAATTTAAAAAACATTTTATTGCAGGAAGAAAATCACCAGGTGAAGAAATTAAACAGAATTTATTTCAGCTTGGTAATATCATATCAGCTGATACATATTAAAGAAAATACCAATCTTCTTTGGATATAATCATCCTCAATCAAGGTATTCCATGATCCCACAGGTGAAATTCATCTAAGTATGAACTAACTACAAAAAACTGATGAAACAAAACATTAGTAGCAAGTGTTGGCATAAGTATACCAAAAACAAGGTCAGATTTAAACTCCTAAAATCTTTAGACTTTAGAATTATGAATTGGAGCAAAACACCACTATGACTAAAGAATCGTGAAGCATAAATGATGAATCTACAAAATTATGCAAGCAACAAGACAATATCAAAAATGGCCAGAGAGATTTGAGGAAGAACCAAAATACTCATAGAATATGTGTCGGGGGGGGGGGGGGGTGGGTGGGTGGGTGTGTGTGTGAAAGCAAAAATTTAATCAACAGGTTAAACATCACTTTAGAGGCAGCTGAAAAGATCATTACTGAATGTATGATCCAGAAAGCATACAGAGAAGTAGAAATAAAGAATATGATTGAGGTTAAGGGACTTGAGGATAGAAAAAGGAGGTCTACTATATGCCTAATTGGAGTTCTAAAGGAGAGAATGGGGGAGGAGTTATTAGGAGAGACAATGAATATAAATATCCCAGAATTAACGAAAAACATAAATCCAAACATATAGAAAGCACAATGCATATCAAGTGAAATAAATAAGAAATGTCCACTGAGATATATTTATTGGAATTGCAAATACCAAAGAAAAGCGAAGATCTTCAGAGAAATCAGAGAGAAAAATGGAGACAATCTCTAAGGAAGTTACTATAACTATAAAAAGTAGAATTCCTAAGAATACAAATATAAGGCAAAGCTAGTGGAATTATATCTTCAAATTGATGAGTAAAATATATATATATATATAGTGAGATATATACATATACGATATGGTTATATTTAGCAACTTACAGTTTAATACACAACAAGAATATTATTTTAATGATTATGATGAAATAAATACATTTTTATCAACATTAGGAAGCAAAAGATAAAAAGGAAAGAAAAAGTGGAAAAAATGAAATATAAGAAAATATAAGAGAAGAGGTGAGAATAAAGGATGGAAAAATTAAAATAAGAAATTACAAACCAAAATATAACTGGCATAGTTATATTGAAAAAAAAGGACTAAGAAAAAAATGGAAAACATCATTAGGGATATACAAGATCATCGTATATGAGAAATTCAAATTCTCCAGGCTGATTTAGCAACTCAAAACACACATGTACTAACAGTGTAGATTTAAAATATATCAAGTAAAAATTAAGAGAAACAAAAGGAGAAATAGTCAAATTCATCACCATATTGGGAAATGTCAAAACATCTATCTTTTATAAAGGCCAAAAGTCAGTAATGGTATAGAAAATTTAAAAAATGTAAGTCATATTTAATGGTAATTTAGAGAACCCATATGTGACAATCACAGGATATTTTTGTCAGGAATGTTTGTTTTGTTTAAAATGTTTTGTTGAACATTTTAAAAACTTGTCATAAATAAATCCTTAAAAAAAATCTTAATACACTTCTAAGAAGTGATATCATGCAGATAAGTTTTTGACTGCAATTCAATTGTCAGAATTTTTTTAAAGATAACTTTTAAAATACTACATACTTTATAAAAATCACACTTTAAATATCTTAAATTTATAAATAAATTCATAAATAAAATGACTGAAGAAATAAATAAAATTGTATATAAACCAGTGTACATGCCAAAGGAAGAGTAGATAATAAAATAAACTAATAGACTATATTAAGAAATTAGTAAAATTGTAATAAATGCAAAGTTAAAAAAGAGTGATAAAACAAGGACAAATATACGTAAAATAGAAAATAAAGATACAAAAATAATTCAATGAAACACAAAAAACATTGATGCCCAATATTTCATGTTGAGGAAGACACAAATCACCCAATCTGCTAAGAAACCTTGGATCCTATCTTCATCCATC
Organism: Equus asinus; assembly: GCF_041296235.1. Classification (NCBI taxonomy): domain Eukaryota; kingdom Metazoa; phylum Chordata; class Mammalia; order Perissodactyla; family Equidae; genus Equus; species Equus asinus. Next base: position 7,943,756 of record NC_091796.1, read on the forward strand.
GTATACCCAGAGTCTGACTACTTCTCAGCCCAGTCTGGTCCAACCTGCCATCCCAGCTCCTCTGCAATGACTGCAATGGCCCCCTAACTGTAGCAGCTTGCTTCTTCTTCCTTTTCCCCATGTAGTGTATTCTCAGCACCACACTCAGAGTGTTGCCTTTAAAAGAGTATGTTGTGTAATTCCTTTGTGCAGAATTCCTCACCTCCATTTCACTCAGATAAGGGCCCCCCCCCCCACTTTCAGTGGCCCACAGGATGCTATGTGAGGTGTTTGTTAACTCTTGGTCCTCATCTCCTGCTACTCTGCCCCTTATTCCCTTGCTCACTCCCTACCAGCTGTTTCTGGAACATTCCAGACATTCTCTAATTTAGGGACCTTTGTTCCAGGTAGTCCTTCTTCCTGAAACTTCTTCCAGATGCCATTTGGCTACATTCCTCCATTAATTCAAGCTAAAATACCTCCACTTCAAGGATGTTGACAATGACCACACTAGTTACTATTTGAAGCTTTCCACAACTTCCAACCTCCCTATGTGTTCTAGCTTTTCTTTTTCCTACAGCACTTATTAATTCTAACATATTATAATATATACCAGTAGTAAGTTTATGGCCTGGCTCCCACCAGAATGTATATTCTAAGAGTCAGAATATCTAGTTGGATTTTAATAATGAAAAAGTCCTGCTTTATGTAATTTACCGGAGACACACCTAAGACACAAGGATTCGAGAAATCAAAAGAATCATAAGAGTTTATTTTTCCTGATATTTATTGCAGGTTTATTTATTATCAAATGATCATAAACAACTGAAAACAACCAATAAGGGACTAGTTAAATAAATTACAGCTCTTCCATACAATGGGAAATCATGTCTTCATTAGACAGGATCGAGCAGCTCTAATTATAGTATATGAAATATTATCAAGATATATTGATACAAAAATAAATATGTAAATAAATAAAGCAAAGTGCAGCGTGTATATATAGTATGCTACAATTCCATGTGTGTAAACACATGATTTATTTCCAGAAGCATATGATCTATTTCTGAAGGGAAACACATGTACCTTGTAACACTGGTGGTCTTCAGAGTGAGAGACTATGTAGCTGGGGGATGGGTAGGAAGGGAGACTGCCCTTCCAAAATTGTGTGCCCCATGAATATAACTGCTATAAAACAATTAATTGGATATACCTACTAAAATATGCAACTAAACTGGGGCAGAAGTCTCTTGCTTTTAAATTTAAGTATATATTAAGTGGATAAATATACAAGAAGCTAAAATAGAAGGCAAATGATCTGATTATGCTCTCTTTCCCAGAAAAATAGTACTTTTAATACTTGTAAGAGAAATGGCTATCCTGATTGTCTCCAGAGCATCCTACATATTCCCCCGGACCACATTCCCATCCCTCCTAGAGACGTACTATGACTTATGAATGTTTTCTCTCCTGAAGATAAACAAGTGACTTTCTTCTACCTCTGTCTGCTTCAGAGAAATAAATGTGCACATGTGCATGCCCACACACACAATTTTAACCTTAGTCAGCACTTTCCTGTTATACTGCTTATTTTTCTCAGTTGTGTGCTTCATGTTTCATGGACACATTTACAATCAAATATACCACTAGGCTTTGATAGGTGTTTTTCTCTTGCTCAACCTGGCACACAGCCATCAGCATCCAAGATCATCTTGTGAAGTTGCCGTCCTCATGCAAAGCCCTATGTAAAGTGAGTTTCCAGTCTATGTCCTTGTGTGACACACTGAAAATGTATCGCAGAAGACATACACTGCATAAAACAGACAGAAAGAGTAGATCAGCAGTGAAATAGTGAGCTGACATTAGGGTCAAACGATGTATTTGCTCTGAATACTGAGGGCCAAGTTTATTGTGTCAATGAAAAGCTCGCAGTAAACATACAAAGTTTTTGCTTCTCTTCCATTACAGATAAATCACATATTTATCACTTGTTCAACTCGATCACTTAGGCCTTGTAAGGCAATATTTAATTTCAATACAGTCATCTTCACGAGCCTAATCACAATCCTCCTGTTATTTCTGAAATGCAGAAAAGACCCCTTGAGGATTTCCACAGGGGCCAGATATCCTGGAGAACTTCCCTGAATTTCAGAACTCCTGCCTTACACATGTGTTTTTGTTAAGGCCCTACATGTTGCTTTCCAAGGGGGCAGACGGGCATTATATGCATTCCCTCTACAGTGTGAATGCGAAACAGAAGAGCACCAGGCAGGCCATCAGGAAACCAGAGTTCTTATAATAGGATCCCAACACTTGAACGGTCAGATATTTTGAGAAAATATTTTAAGAACCCCTTATGGGAAAGTAGTCAGCTTCATCATTTCTAAGACTCTAAGTTCTAAAATTAAGTGAACGTCCATGTGGACATTTGTATATGAAGATGATTTAGTTGGTCCGTAGGGGAGTATATTTGTTTATCAGGCTGAGATAACACAGTACCACAAACTAAGTGGCTTTGAAACAATAGGAATTTATTCTCTCACAGTTCTGGTGGTTAGAATTCTGAAATCAAGGTGTTGGCAGGGTCTGCTCTCTCTGAAGGCTCCGGGTGAAATTCTGCCCCATGCCTTTCTCCTGGGTTCCGGTGTTGCCTGCAATCCTTGCTGTTCCTTGCCTAGTAGATGCATCACTCTGATCTCTGCCTCCATCAGCACATGGTGTTCTCCCTCTGCCTGTCTCTGTGTTGCTACAACTATTCTTATAAGGACAGCAGTCCTATCGGATTAAACCCACCCTACTCAGTATCCTATTCTTAACTCACACCTTAATTACAACCAACTAGGTCACATTTTCACAAGTACTGGAGACAAGGACTTCTACATATTTTGGGGGGAACATAATTCAACCAATAGCAGTAGCACAGAGGATATTGCATACTTCCCCATATGTACCTTTAAAATCAGATACTCAGTTTACCAATCTAATACGTGGAGAAACTGAAATACAGACAATTAGAACTTAGAAACCTAAAAATCCCATAGTCATGAAGAATATCTCAAAGGACATTATCTGTCATGCCTCTGCATTTTATAAGAAAAATGTGCCTCTCTAAAATATTGCTTCTTCAGGAAAATATATTGAAATTGAAACATAAAAATAAAGAAGATCCCACATCAGATATTATTGCAGGAAATTCAAAATCTGCCACACTCATAAATATCTAAGGAAACAATTGACTTTCTTTAACAAAATTACAAATCCGGTAAAGTTTAGATGATACAATTGTAAAGAACGTTTTATAGTTCCTGATAAGGTAATATAGTGCTACTGGAAAGAATTCACTAAGGAAAATGAGATTTACATAAACAAATGTTCACTTATTTATGCAAAGTAGTATTATAATAATGTTAATTCTTGTATATATTAGGATCTAATAAATAACTGTTAAATTAATCCATTCCCTTGTTTTCAATAGTGGATGGAATGTCTGGTTGATGTGTGTTCAGAGATGTCCTTGTTAAACCATAAACAGAATGTTACAAATGTTTTCCTAATGGTCTTTCTGCTTCTTGCACAGGGATCTCTATGAATACAAGAAAGGTCAGGCTGGGAGAGGTGGTTAAGAAGGAAAACTGTGTCGGTGTAATGGTAAATGAGGCTCAATGTAATGTGCTACTTTGTCATCTGGTAAAATCTAGAAGCCTCAAATGGCCTAACCTCAAATTTTGCCCCCCTCCCAACTCTGCTCCCATGGATAAGGTCCCCTAGCCAAACCACCCTCCTACCTAACAGAGGAGGCAGAATGCCTGCTTCTTCCTGAGGAATGGGTTTCAGTTCCTTGGCAGCCTACAGAATTATTGGAACAAGCTAATCACATCCTCCTCTAGGAACCAGGGGTGGATTCACCCTCTTGATACTACAAAGCCTGCCTCCTACAACCCCTGGTTGTTCCTCCCATAACGCTATGTAGTCCTGCATGACATGCAATGTCCTCCTCCCCAGGCTGTGAACGCACATGACTAATGAAACTGCTGTTGATCACATCTGTCCAATGTCAGGTGTCAAGCGTTTAGCCATCCACATAACCCTAGAGCAGGAATGCCTCCTTCACCAAACGGGTGAATAGGAGGCAATTAAAACAAACATTTAGTTAAATGACCACATAAACAAGGAATTCCTAGAGGCTCACAAAAGTATTTAGCATCTGACTGGATAAGGAGTTCGATCTCCTGGGGCAGGAATACGCAGCAGCTACCTGTGCATGCCCATCTTCTTACAAGCCATGTATTATACCAGGATATAAACATTACTTTATCAACTAACGTACCAAAAGGGAGCTAAATGGTCTACCTGTTTATAATTGTTTGGAAATAAAGAGTATTCTGGTTAAAGAGACTGAGTTAATTAAAGTATGGATTTAAACTTAGAAGCCTTGAAAGAAAGAGATTTATTTATTTTAGCCAAAGTTGTCATATTTACTTGTCTATAAACCACTTTTTTTGAGGAAAATCTAGTAACATTTAAGAGCATCTAGTCTTTTGCAGAACACATTTTAGGAACACTATTTACACTTTTGGCTTCTATTTACACCTCTACAATCCATCATTCACGCAGCAAACAGTCATCTATCTAAAAAGCTAATATGACCATGTCATGCCCCTGCTTGAATCCCTTTGGTGGCCTTCCATCCCCTAAAAAGGTATAACCTCCTAAATATCACATACACAGCCTTGAGTGATTGGCTCCCATTCCACTTCCTCAGTCCCACCTCTAATTACGGATAGTGGCTTGTAAGCATGTTTACAGCCCGAGAGGAAGTGCCGGGAGGAAGTACATAAGAGAGGGGACAAATAAAAGAGAAAGATTCTATAGAAGGTTGGAAGAGGGCTCAAGGTTTTAAATGGGAAGAGATGTAGCTCACACTCTGATCTTGATATAACGGAGGTAAGATATGAGATGAAAGAAATAAGATTAAATGTAGGGAGTAGAAAAGAAGCAAGATTATTACTGAAGGCCCTAATATTCTCCCTGAAGTAGGAAGAAAGGTCATCTGCTGAGGCCGAAGGGAGCAGGGATTGAGTTGGTGTTTTGAAGAGCAAGGCAAAAATTTGGGATAGTTGTTCACGCGAATAGGAGGTGGATCTTACCAAAGGCTCAGGAAGGACCAATCTGAGTCAAGAATTTGATCTGTAGGGAGAAGTGTGTCAGCTAAACAGAACTCAATCACCTAGGGGCTGAACTATCAGAGCAGAGAATGAGAATCGTTTTATTTCTCCAAAGTTATAGTTTAACTGGACTATGCAGTAAAAAGTGGTTTCCAAGGCAATTGACAAAAACATAGTTCAGATCACAGAAGAAATGGAATCATGGATCTGTGTGGGTGAACAAAAGGAAAGAGAAGGATATGACTTGGAGATAAAGCCCCTAATGAGCAAAAACCTCCATAAAGTCAAATATCATATGGAGACAGGAAATGTTGGGAAGCTTATGCTAATATAATGGACTTTTAACACTTCCCATTTCTGAGGTTATAGTATTTCTAAAGGACAAAAAGTTCTAGCCAATCTCTCTTAATGTCTCCTACAATTATGGCAACACTTGGACTAAACAGAGAAATTATGAAATTGTCCCCAAATCTTCCGTGAATGTGGTTACGTAATGTATCATTTAAGATACTTCGATTTCAAGAGACAGAAAAACCTATGAAATCTGGAGAATTTATTGGCTCATGCATCTGAAAAATTTTGTGATAGTGCTGGCTTCATGGATTTAAGGGCTCAAATAATATTATAAAGATTAGATTTCTCTATCATTGAGTTCTGCTTTGCTATTCTTCGCATGTTGACTTAGATCAATTTCCATGTGGCAGCAAAAAGTCTATAGAATCTCCAACTACAGATGATATCATATGCAAGTCTGGCAGGACAAGTGCCTCAAATGGAAGCCCTAGACTCAGCTGTAACTGTACCTAACCCTGAAACACACACTGTGTCCAAAGGTTTCAGGCACTAATTGGCTCGAGCTGGACCACACACTTTGCTCCTGGAAAAGGATGAAACCTCATTCAAACCAGAAGGATTGAGACTGGGGAAGGCATGGATTCCCCAAATGGAAATCAGAGTCTGTTAAAGGAACTAAGATGAAAATGATAAGGAAAAAAATTTCCCAATCTAAAAGCACTCTAAAGTCCCTAACCTCAAAAACGACGTGATACAAGCCCAAGATATGACACAGAACAATTTAAGCAGCTATGTTGCTCTCGTATAATAAGAATTTCCAACTCCCTAACCCTCCGTATAACCTCAACTCAGCCAAATTCATGTTTTATATTCTGTCACTTTCAAAATCCCACGATGGTACAAATTTCCATTTCTGTTAAAATTAGTTGCAAGCAAGAGAAAACAACACTAAATAATTTAAGCAAACAGCAAATAAACTGAAAGTAAATATTAGAAATCAATCAATTTTTTGGAAGCCTGAAGAATTAGTCTCAAAAAAAGGACATGGATAACAGCAATTCTGGATGTTGGATACCAAGAACTCATCTTCACTCTCACCATGGAAATGCAGGATTGAATGAGCTGTAATCTGTTTCAATATTTTGTGCAACTCTGTTCAAGATTCAAATCCTGGGAAAAAGCATCTTACGGGCCTAGCTCGGGTGATGCTGATCTTGGCTAGAGGAGAGGCGGACATGTTAATTAGAAATCACATTAGAATGATCCAAAGGTTAAGAAGTGAGAAATGTTATATGTACCAGGATACCAAAAACAAATGGCCACCATAGGTAGTAATGCAAAAGCCTGTGGATGAGAAACACAAGAGTACACTGGTAATCATTTTACAATATCTAAGTGTATCAAATCAACATGTTGTACACCTTAAACTTACACAATGTTATATCTCAAAAAAAATAAATAAATAAAAATAAAAACTCAATATGAAAAATAAACTCATGGCAGTAGTGGGGAAGCATAGAGAATGGTAAAGCCAGAGAGAGTATAAGCTCCAAAGGAGAATGGGTACAACCACAAAAGAATAATGAAAACTCACAATCATTTATTATTCCTGACAGTTATTAGTGAAGAACCTGAAGAATGCAAAGGGAAGCCAGGGCAGCGGCTGTTTAAAAAGAATAGTGATCACTGTGATGGACTCCAGAGGGCAGTGACATCTATGTGGGAGAGCTGGGGTCTCTCTAGGAAATGGATGTGGAAAGAGAACTCTTTGGTAGAATGAAAATGATCAAAGTTTCACATAATGGACCAGATTGAGGTTTGGTTTTCTGGCAGTCAGGACAAGCTCCAGTGAAAAGGAGAAAAATTGCAAGACATCGTTCAGTCAACCAATGTCATGAGATGCATAATTGTTCCTGTCGTAGCACATTGGTACATTTAAAAGAAATATATGATACGGTCCCTGATTTCAGATCTATGTGCTCTAGCATTTCATCACTGTTCTGCAATAATGAAAATATTCTGTAATCTGTGCTGTCCAATTTGGTAGCCATTAGCCACATTTGTCTATTGAGCACTTGAAATGTGGTTACTGTGACAAAGGAATTGAATTTTGAATTGTACTTTATTATAATTATTTGATTTGTTTAAATATAAACAGCCATGTGTGATTAGAGGCTACAGTAAAAGACAGCACAGCTCTGGATTATGTTATATGAAATAAACGGTGAGACTTACAAGATAAAATAGCATTAACTCGTATGACGTAAAAGTCTCCAAATTTTGTAAATGGAAATTTAAAACAGTCTTTGGATTTATACTTGTATGAATAAGAATTCAAAAATGAGTGTTAAATTCATCAAAATTCCCAAAGGTGGCTTGATAAAAAGCTGAACTTAAGTAATCTTTTTATTACACTTTTTCATCTTAGAATGCAGCTAGTGTAGCAGTAGTGTGGGGGCATTCACAGGAGAGAAGACAAGGTTCAGATAATCATGGAGAAAAATTTCCAGAATCGGGGACATTCACAGCTCTGAAGATGATGACAGGTGGTGCATATCCAAACAGTAGGCTGTTCCAGGGACACCTCAAAGAACTCCTCCACCAACAACGTCGAACTATCACGGGGTTGTTCTCCAAGTGTCCTGTGAAAACTACTTCTCTACTACAAAAGTAACAGGATTTCTAGTAGTCTTCTTATTCCCTCTACCTGTCAGCTACTATTCCTACTGATTTAGTTAACAAGAGGTTCAATCAGACAAATCTGAAATTGCACACCCACTGACTTAGATGATTTGGATAAAACTGCTTCATAGGTGACTGCCTTTTTTTCTCTAAAACCAGTCCTAGAGAGGTCACCAGATGAATTGGACAAATATACCAAGGCTGTAAAGAAAGAATTTCTTCTTCGTATTTCATTTCTCCTTTTAACCAAGTGGAAGTAAAACCCAGTCATTTTTTTTTTTTTGAGACATTTTCCTATGTACCAGCCCTTTCATTAAACGATACACATTTATAAACTCATGTAATCCTCTATGCAACAGAATGAGGGAGGCTCCATTATCATGCTCACTCTAGAGAAAAGAGAACTAGTGTGCTGAGTGGTTAAGTAACCTGTCCAAAGTGAAGAACTTGATGCCGTAGCGCCAGGACTCCAACGGGGCAGTCTGGTTCTAGAGCCTTTGCTTTTAAATTTCCCATCATACTGCTTCTCTCAGCTCACACATACACTTGCACAATCACACATACACACACAACAACGACAACAATGAGAGCACCTAAAACTGATTTTGGAGAATGAAGAGACGCACACTATTGTTACCACATGCCCTCCATGACCAGTTCAACCGACCCTGTCTCTTATCAACAGAGTGATTAAGAACTGTCTTTCAGAAAACGTGCAAGGTCCTATAGCCAGAGCATGCACAAAAGAGGAAATCTTGACCTGAAAGGACTGCGGAACCAAAGATCCTCCTCTCCACAGGACCAACGGCCAGGGACATGACTGGAAATTGAAAGTCAGACTTTTATCAGAAGCAAGGCATCCCTCATTCAGGAAGATCTGGTGTTGAGTTACCGTGGACATTTAATTGGAACTATGCAATAGGCAGTTGACGTGTTTGCTTCATTCGTACAACTTCTAGAATGGGCAATTTTATGCTTATTTACATATTTCTTTGTTTGATGCTGATTCTCCTACTATATGTAAACTCCTTAAGGCAAACATGTAATACGTGCTTAATAAATAGATTTTTGTGGAATACATGATTCAAGTTGTGGAGAAATTTTTTTTACTGAGGATTTGCTACAGAAAGAATGCTTACATCCCCGTGAAATTCATATGTTGAAACCCAATCTCCAATGTGATGGTGTTTGGAGGCAGGGCCTTAGGATGGTGATTAGGTCGTGAGGGTGGAGCCCTCATGAGTAGGACTAGTGCCTTCAGAAGAGAAACCCCGGGAAGCTCCTTTATCTCTTTTGTCATATGAGGTTATAGGGAGAAGACAGCCATTTGTAAACCAAGAAAAGGTCCTCACCAGATACCAAATCAGCCATCACCTTGTTCTAAGATTTCCCAGCCTCCAGAACTGGGAGAAATAAATTCTGTTGTTCATAGATCATTCAATCTATGGTATTTTTCTTATAGCAAGCAGCCCAAGCTGACTAAGACAGTAGGAAAATGTATAGTTTTTAATAAAAGATGATTCCTTTCTCTCCTAGAGAGAGAGAGCAGAAAGTTGAACACCTTATCCCTTTCACAGACTAGGATGGGTTGAGGTTGGTGTGCAGTGTTAACGACAGTTACCTTTGTCTCACCCCTGTTCTAAGAAAATGACTCTTCAGAATTCTCAATGGAGACCCCAAGGGCATTCGTCTCTTCACCACTGGGGGCTGCAGGAAATGCACTGAGATTTACAGATCTCTTCAGACTTGGCTCTGAGCTTCTTTAGAATTTGACAAAGGCCCAAGGTAGAGACAGGCTGAGTGTGTGATGTTGCTCAAGCCTCCAGTTTATAAGACACCCAGTCTATGACATTTTGTTATAACAGCCTGAATGGACTAAGACAGGAGTTAAATAGTATGATAAAATCCAGTAATCTTGCTGCAGTGTTTAGTTGGGGGTGGTCGCAGTGTTGTCGGCTACATCTCCTCTGTCCTTTGTTGCAATTCACAATGAGGAATAGCTCAGGTAGCACCACAAACACAACATGTAGAGCCATACACCTTTCCCAGACCAGAAGATGGGGAGCCGGGGGTCAAAATATTGTTCAGAAGAGAGAAAATACCATAAAAATCTCTTCTATCACTTCACATCCTCCATAATTCTCTCTCCATTCTGGACCTATGGGCTCCATCTCCTAGGAGGAATCTAGCAGGAGACTCTAGAAATCTGATACAGTAGGGTCCAAAAGAAAGAGATATATCATTTATACCATGGCTGGGGCTCACCAAGCTAAGAAAGGACATGATGATTTGGGATAGGAGACACTAATGGAGTGAGTACTTGGCAGGAGAACCCGCTGCCTTTCTTTCCAGAATCTAGGTATGGAAGTGGGTGATTTAAGGGGCGGAAATATTTACACAGGTGGCAAATGCCAATCCATTCCAAACATGACAGATTAATAAATATTATCTAGCTACAACAGTCATATATAGGCAAATTCCTTGATGCTTTGAATTCCTGGGATGACTCCTTCACACCCTGAAATTTTTCAACAGCAAAAAATGATGAAAACACCTGTGTTTCTATTCTGTCTATATGTGCCATGCCTGCATAAATAAGACAATGAAAAGTCCACTAAAATGTTTGCAGAGCATCTGTTGAAATCAAAATGCACACCAAATGGGTCTGGCAACTAATTAACACAGGTTACACACTTAATATATCTTAAACAATTATCACATCATTTAATAAGAAAATACTTTAGAGTCTACAGAAAACTTCCAGTATTTTCAAAAAGCCGTCTACTAACTATCTTTAAACTATTTTTCATACTTCTTCAAGGTACTACTTATAAGGACACCAGTCATATTGGAATAAAGACCCACCCTACTCCAGTATGACCTCATTTTAACCTAATTAACTACAACTGCAACAATGCTAATTCCAGATAAGGTCACATTCTGAGGTACTGGGAGTTAGGACTTCTACTTATCTTTTGGGGAACGCAATTCAACCTGTAGCAGGCACCTTACTAGAATATTATTTGATCTGCATAATAGACACAATTTTAGATTTTGATGAGAAGAAACCTGACTTGATCTACCATAGCAGATAATCATAGCCTTTTATCCCCTGAGTTCACAGATCCAAACCGTTTGATTTAAGGGGATGTGTCACCCCTTTGGAAAAGATATGGCAACTCTGACATGAATACACCCTAAATCTTTCTCCAACCTTTCCCCCAAGAGATCTGCCATCACATGCTAGGGTAACTAATGCACTAAGTAACAAAACTGGCTCCATCTGCCTTACTGGAAATTCGTTCTGAGTTGATGTTAATAAACAGCGACCCCAAATGCCACATTGGTCTAGTCAAAATGGAGGTTTGTGGATACCAGATTATAAGTGTAATTTTGACACATCAGGGCTGCAACCCTTGTGGTTATTTCCCAAGTTCCTGAATTTACAAAGAAAATGGACATATTCAGCAACTGGCAGAATTCCCACACTAATGCCCTGGCTTATGAAATGAAGGCTACAGTAGAAAGAACCAGGTGAAAGAGGAGCTTCCTTTCCCTTCAAGGATAGCAAACCAAGGGCAATATGGTGTCTCTGGAGGAATTGGGAAGATTAGTTCCACCACCAAAGACTTCAAAGATGGTGGTGATTCTTATCACGTCCCAATTTAACTCAGCCATTGGATTTATGCAATTCATTTATATCATTTTTCTCCCTTTTCTTGTTGTAACATCTCTTTGCCTTCCACCACCCTAGTGACTTCAGAAGCTGGTTCAACTTCATGTTCTCTTCCTAGATCCTGAAGTCATTCTCCATTTTTAACTCTCTAATGATCCTTTTTTTCACAATATCTTTTACCTTCTCAAAGTCAATTAGTGCTACTTCCACCCATCCCAGTTACAATCTGAACTTCATCATCACTCAAAACTAAGTCGTATCTGGATCTCTAACTCCGATAGTCCCTTTTTGATCACAGCCTTCCTATCTCTTTGCTTCCAGTTCTCAGTGAACACATTAGTTATCTACTTTCTAGTACTAGCATTCACTGATTATTTCTAAATCTTTGCATGGTTCGTAATTTTAACATACAGTCCCTGCTACTTGGAATTTTTAAATCACAGTGTCTTCCATTATTATCGCTCTATTATTCTCCAATTCTAAGTAAGCCGTAGTAAAGTTTTTCCTTTATTTCTCAAAAGTAATAAATTTTGATGATTGGGACCATTATAAGTTTATGTAATCATACCTTAGGTAGACTCTCACTGACACCTGGAAATTCACTTATCCAGACTTTATGGGTATCCTGATGCATTTTCATAATAACTGTTTTAAACTTTCTCCTGTTTTTTAAAGCTCATAAATCTCCATTTTTGTCTCAAAGAAAACATCTCTATTTTTTATTTAAAAATGTTTTATCTTCACATTTCTTTCTTATCATTTGACTATTAGAAAACATGGCAAAATGCTTGAAAGGGGGAACAGCCGTGTCTCCATTAACCTAATTATTCCAAAAGTAAATAATAACCTGACATTCAAATTCAACACCCTTTACCTATTCCTAATCTCTTTTAAACAACTGCAGCATGCCACTTTTTACTAAATTCTTTTTCCTATTCTATTCTTCTTGTGTCCAAGTGTATACATCCAATCAGGAAAATACAACCTCACTAGGTATTTTACATAGAGGAGATCGAATGCATGGAACTCATTATACAGTTGTGGGAAGGCTGACAGCAAAAAATAGACTGTGGAGGTAACAAAGAAGTAATAACAGAAAGAAGAGGTAACTACTACTATAGCAGGAGAGATAAGAAGTGATGAGGGGGAGCTACCAGAATCCAGGAGCTCAGAGTGGAGGCCCCGAGAGGCAGGTGCTTAGATTTTTAAAAGTCCATGTAGCTGGTGTCCATGCTGCTACCTTATGGTTGGTGTTCAGAATGCTAAAAGAAGCTGGGGGTAGGGTTAACTCTGTCGCTGCTAGAGTAACGCTGACAGCAACTGGAAAAATGGGAAGTTCCTCTTCTCCTTCTCCCACTTTTCAGTCTTCTCTGGTGTCTTGCATTAACAGAACCTAACCGCACAACGCTTGTCAAGTGAATTTAGGAAATATCACTTGCTGAGTCCCAGCCTCATCATTACGAAGTTGAGCACAGAACCATGGGCTTGGAGCAAAGAGACAACAGGTGAATTCGTGGCACACCATGGTGAGAAAGCTTCTTTACGCCAGGCTGGGACAAAGCACTGTCCAAGAGAGAAAGCACAGGTTTTAGAATCAGCTCAACATGGAATTAAAATTCAGCTTCACCTTTCCTCACTAAACAACAAACTTCCAATTCTCAGTTCCTACTTCTATAAAATGAGAATTAGAATGCATTATTTAGAGAGATCTTGAAGGGTTAAATTAAGTAAGGAACTGCATACTGAATGTGTATGAGAAGCCAACAACTAGTAGGCACTCAACATGTGTCTGTGGCTTCACTCCTTGTTCTACTCCATGCATCTACTTTTCCTGTTCACTCTTATTCCAATTGCTATTTCTATGTCTTCTCCATTGAATAATCTTTGTACTGCTTGTACTCCCAATGTCCTGTCCCTGGACCTATTCTTTACTCCTTCTACATTCCTTCCCCTGTAATTAATTTAATCAAGTTTTAAATCTTACTGCTGTGTGAATGCATCCCAGTTCTGAACATACAATTCAGACTCTCTCCTGGGTTCCAGACACATATATCCAATTACTCACTGAATTGCACCATCTGATCATCTGTAGATACCGTAAACTCAGTATTTTACAGTGGAACTCAACTCTTTCCACGAAAGCTCAATTCCTTTCCCCACCCAAACCAAAACACACACATACACAGATACAGCATTACTCAATCCATATTTTCTTGCTGGGCTAATGCTACTACAAAATACTCAAGGCAAAAGACCTAGGAGAAATCTCTCAAGTATTCTTCCTCCACTCCATTTAGCCAACTTTGTCCCATCAACATTGATTGTCTCAACTTACTTATCTGAAACTTGACCACTAAATTATCATCTAACTAATATTCCAAACATGTCTTTTACTTCTTCTACCCATCCTACACACTATTAACTTAAGGAGCATTACTGTAATGTTAATAGCATTAACATTTTTATTTCTGCCTAATGAATTAGAGCTAAATATCCACCCTGACACTAAGGGCCATTTGTAATACACATCTACTCCAACATTTTAGCATTCCCTTTCTCTATCCTTAAAGTTCTGCTCAAAAAAAAAACCTAGTCATTGGGGCTGGCCCCGTGGCCGAGTGGTTAAGCTCATGCGCTCCGCTGTAAGCGGCCCAGTGTTTCGTCAGTTCGAATCCTGGGTGCGGACATGGCACTACTCATCAAGCCATGCTGAGGCAGCGTCCCACATGCCACAACTAGAAGGACCCACAATGAAGAATATACAACTATGTACCGAGGGGCTTTGGGGAGAAAAAGGAAAAAAAATAAATCTTTAAAAAAAAAAAAAAAAAAAACCTAGTCATTCTATCTTGAGTATATTCCTTCCATAGTCTACTCACTCCCATTTTTCTTCCTTGTAAGTTGCATCTCAAATAATGCCTGTTACATGAAACTCTCTTGGATAATACTGCTTCTTCCCGTGGTCTACATAATACTAGTCACATTTCTCTTAGGACCCTTCCTGTATTTTATTTTAGCACACAGTAATTGGAAAACAGAAAATAAAAGTTGAGGAATACCTTTATTGACAATACAAAAAAAAAAAACATATACATCTTTGAACAATACTATTTACTTTTCGGAATAGGAGATGTGATTCTGTAAAAGGATTTTATGTACAGATTTAGAGGCACAAAGAATGAGTGTACTAATGAGAGTAAAGCAAAATATTAGGGCCTTTCCTGAAATTTCTACTTCCTGGGATTAAATAATGATTCTTAGGGCCAAGGGTTGGGTTTAAATTTATACAATTTAAGATCTGAGAGAAGAGAGCCTGATTGCCAATCTGTCTACATTCAAAGAGTCACTCTGGGAGTGAGTGCTATTCAACCAGGGAAATGCGCTGCCTGATGCTTCCACCTGGAATGAGGTCTCTCTTGCTCTGGACCAGGGCCACGGCTACTGGACTGAAGAGGAATGACAGAGACAAAATTGTTCTTTACGTGTTGTTTGTTCTTGTTTTATCCCATCTACTAAACAGTAAAATGTTGCAGAAATGAAAAGTTCATGGGTATAATTCTACAATTTATAGCAAGACTCTTACCCAAAGTAGGTGATTGATGTTTGTTGAAATAAACCATTAAATTTTCTCATTTTGAAAAATAGAAATTTGACTAATTATCTTGGTCAAGCTCTAACTGACACATCCAAAATACTATCTTTTTGGCAGAATTCTTCCTCATCAATCTTTCATCAAAAAGGACTTACTAAGGGGGCTGGCCCAGTGGTGTAGTGGTTAAGTTTGTGCACTCTGCTTTGGCAGCCCAGGATTTGTGGGTTCAAATCCCAGACATGGACCTACACACTGCTCATCACGCCATGTGGTGGCGGTGTCGCACAAGCAAAATGGAGGAAGACTGCCACAGATGTCGGCTCAGGGACAGTCTACCTCACCAAAAAAAGAAAAAAAAAAAAATAGTAGTTACTAAGGCAGCCTCTGCTGTGGTTTTGAACTTTGATGCCTGAACAAGAATCCAGGACTGCTGTCTATGAAGCTGCTGCCACCAATGACTCCAACACATATAGGAGTCTCCCTTCCTCTTACCTTCCAATATCCTGCTTGCCTCCCACTGGCAGAATCTCCCCTTCATTCCTCCAGTCCTTCTAATAACATTATAATTAACGCCTGTATTAAAGTTTCCTTGTCTGGAAAAAAAAAAGTAGGTGCTAAGCATATACAATCTCATGTGTCTGAAATAGCCTCAATTTGTTTGTAAGGCACAACTTATTGGTGGATTCCTGTTTGATTGTCCATGAGTAAAATGGAATTGAGATTGTCAAGAAGAGGCTTTGGAATAAAGAAACCTGCTGAAATCTCTCTTCAACATCTCTGATATGATTAACAAAAGAAGTCTTTGGGTTTTTTTTCCTTTTCACATTTCTCTGAGGTGGCTACGTCTGATTAGAAGAGACCCCAGTGAGAACAGTTAGGAATTTCACAGGACTCATCTCCCTAGAAGAGTCTGACAGTGATGTGATTGACTAAATGGACTTTGAAACAAGCTACTTAGAGAGTAATAACAGAAATTTTGAGTGTAAAGTTGAATGGCAGCCAGGTCCCCTATGGGATATTGTGGCCAGGGACATTCTATTATTCTCCAGGCCATATTACTTTGGATAAAAAAAGGTGTATCAGTGATTTATTAAAATCAACGCCACCATATTACTCTAGGGAAAAAAATGTATCAGGAAATTATTAATATTGGGTGCCTTCCCTCCCTCTCTTATCAAGCAGCAGTCGCATTTCAATTGTAGGATCTGTGTTTCACTTTCTCTGTTTTTGCCTTCATATTTTCTTTCTCTGTCTTAGGAAGCTAAAGATGGTTGTTCTTAATGCCTTCACTGCTGGCTTTACCTCCTCAAGCACTGCGTATGGTGGCCACCAGGGAGATTATTTGATGGGATAAGCAAGACCACGTTCTAGAGTAACGAAACAACTTGAAAATTTCTATTTATGTCTTCTTAAAATCATATTCTTTGAAAATTTCCACTTTTAATATAGCTTCCACTGTTACTATATTAACACAGTAGAATAGGTATATAATGGACAAAAACCCATATAAAACATGATATATATGCATATGTATATATATATATATATGTATATATATAAAACACATAAAACATATCTCTAAATATCTGTAACTTTTCACCAATGGAGTGTCATCAAAACTTGTGGACCCTACAGTTCTTACAAGCCACATAGGGACAGGCCTTGGTATAGAAGAAAAAGGGAAAACCAAGAGTGGCCATCAATGCCATCAGGAGGACTGTCTCTTAAACAGCCATGTTATTTTAAAGGTTTAGAGGACATAAGCTATCAGTAACCTAATTCCAGACTTTTCTGACCAACACCGGGTGACTGATGAACTGGTTCCTGAGTCTCGAAGTATTCATGATTGCAGTTATCCTCTCAGAGAAGTGCCATGCTACCTTTTTATAATGACAGCTCTGCTAAAAGAAAAATACACATCTCAAACCATACCATTAGTTCTCCTCTCTGTTCTAGCACCACCAAATTGACCACACATGCCATCTTCAGGCTCAGTTCCTACAAATTTCCAGTCAATTCCTCGCCAGGGCAGATGATGTGGCTACATACCAGCTGGTGGAGTCAACGAGTCATCTGGCTCTAAGACTGATTTGTGGTGGCCCAGAACCTTCCTGTGCACATACCTGCTTACCACTACAGTCTCTCCCTCAAACCTGATTCTTTTGCCTATTCCTTTGAATTGGACCTCTGCTCCAGTTGTGTAACCCTTATTGTCCTACAGGTGCGGGAGCACTGTCCCAACGTGCATTGCACTGATTACTCACCTAGCCTTTGCCAGCATCCTTAGATTGATATTTCCTCAATTGTACTATTGGCTGACACCATATTCTAAATGAGCACTGCCTCCACGAAGACTAAGTATATATACTTATATACTTAGTATATATATAGCAATATATAAGTATAAGTATATACAAAGTATATAAGTATATAGATAAGTATATATAAAGCAACTGCCTAGAAATTTCTACTGTCATTCTGTACTGACATGCCCTGAGCTTCTAACATGTTCAAGATATTCAACTAGGCACTGATAATACAGCATGGAATAAGCCAAATCTGTTCCTGGTGTTACGGAACTTACAATTAGGAAGAACTCTCTTAAATCAGGCTTCTCACTCCCTCTTTAGCTGCCATAACTCACTTGACCTTAAGTATTCTTTTGTTTATGAAAATAAGTGAACATGGTAAAAATTATAATGGACCAATGTGTATAAGATGAGAAGTTCTTCTTCCTCCAAAACTAGTCACGACCCCAATTCCCAAAAATATTTTTAAGCTCAAAGAAATTTCCCATTTATATGTATGTATATATATAAAAATATAAATATACCTACAAGTCTGAGAAAGCTTTAAAGTCATGTCCACAGAAACTGCTAAGCCCATACACACAAACACACATATACAAAAATAAAAGTACTTTTTGAAATGGAGGGATGGAATATTGAAAGCTAGGAAAAAAGAACACTTTCAAAAATAAAATCTCTCATTGATTCATGAATTCTAGGATAATTTTAATAGTGTGATTTTGTGAAATTAAATGATTTAAATACCATATTAATGTCATTTTCATTTTTAATGCACTTTTTTATTTTAAAAGAGAAATTACATAGAAGATACACTTCAACCTTAGGTTGTGTTTGGTTGGTCTATAAATTTCAAGGCAAAGACAGCATCATTCAATATGACATTCTGGAGTTGCTGCAGGCTTTCTCCTACCTAAATGGAGCATTTTGCAATGCAAGTTGGGGTGCAACCATTACTTATTTTATGAAAAAAACTGATTTCTGTGGGTAATACACTTTGAGCATAACACATGATGCAGCTTAGCATCCATGAATTTAGAGAATATAACCTAGTAGTATATTGAATACTTATTGAGCGAAGCAGAAAATTCTAATCTTGGTAAGCCACCAGATCTATGGCCTCTCAGTACCCAAAAAGCACTCCCTTGAAAAAGGCCACATGATAAAATTACTTTCAAAATAACATTCTTCAAACTTATGAGGTGGTATTTCACCTACATTATAAAATATATTTTGATTATGATACTAAGTCATCATTTTATACTATAAAGAGACCTAAAATTGGTCTCAGATGTCATCCCTATGATTTTTGGCTGGATCCCTAAACATAGTCTACTTTCTTATCTCTAAAATGTTACTAGTAAATTTGGTATACTTTTAAATTTGTTTATAATAGATATAGGAACACTTTAAATTATGGAAAGCACAGAAAATAACTAAAATGCCAAAAGAATGAGGAAGTGAGAGCAAAATCAAGGCTGAATAACACGTGCAGAACACGAACGAGTATTCCGTTCTTTATTCCTGCAATGGAAAGTTGAAATGAAATTGTTGGCAATTTCCACCATGCACAGGAAATGGGCATTGACTTCCACTGTGTTTACTGATTGGGTGAGCACATAGCGTTCTTGACAATGATAAAAGACATGGCAGTTGAAACATGCCAGGAAATCTTTCTCTTAGCTTTATTCCAAAGAAATGAGTATTGCTGATTTTCTTGGCAATTTCCTCAAAAATCTCACATGGCTATTTTATATAAGAAGAATAAGCACCATTATAAAGAGTGTTTTGCTTCACAGTCAACAACTTTTGGTTAAGATCTGAGTCAGGCTTTGCATAAGTGGAGGGTTAGAAAACGTGAGGAACCAAGAGTGAAATTTCTAGTAAACAACTAAACTTTTATCAAAATAATGATTTTTCTGATAGGCAAATTGATTGTGACCATAAGATCTTCACATACACATATCAGAGTTTTGCATAAAATATTTTTCTCTATCTCCAATGACACATCTATTCATATTTGTGTCCATGAACACAGTCTTAACAACCAATATTATACAGGGAATGTAGGACCCTCAGTATAGGCTACAAGCACTAGTAGGACTCTGAGACTGAGAAATCGACTTATAACTCACTTTCTAAATTGAAACATATTATGAAATTTGAGGAAATTGTGGCTTCATGACATCATCATGAACCTGTTGAGATTCTTCCCGATTTTATAAGAAACGGCCATAGAGATTTGTTTCAGGTGGGATGGTTGATGTAGCCTTTTACCTATGGTATATGTTTTCTATTGCTGCATAACAAATTACCACAAATTTAGCAGCTTAAAATATCAGTTTCTTGGCTCACAGTTCTATGAGTCAGAAGTCCAGCGCAGCATAGCTGGGTTCCCTGCTCAGGGTTTCACAAGGGTGAAACAAAGGTGTTGGCTAGGCTGAGTTCTCATCGGGATGCTCTCGTGGACATCTGCTCCACACTCATTCTTTATATGCAGAGTTCACCTCCTTGCAATTATAGGGTTTAGGTTTCTGATTCCTTGCCAGCCGCCAGCTGAGGCTGCTTTTAGCTCCCAGAGCCCTATTCCCTACTGTCAGGCCCCTCCGTCGACAAGCCCACAACAGTGTGTCAAATCCTTCTTTTGCTTCCACCTTTGACTTCCATCTTGTGACCAGCCAGAGAAAGCTCTCTGTTTTTAAAGGGCTCATGTGCTTAGGTCAGGCCCAGCTGTGCCATCTTCCTATCTTCAGGTACTTTAATTACATCTGCAAAATCTCTTCACAGCAATACCTAGATTAGTATTTGACTGAATAACTGGGAGAAGATGTGTGTATAACAGTGGCAAGGAATTTGGGGTCACCGCAGAATTTAGCCCAACACACATCTCCAAACTCTATCTAAAATTATGTTCCATATACATACACAAAATTTCACTCTAAGAAATTGTCCTTTTCCCATACGATCCTGTGAACAGAGGAGCCCTCTGAGACACCACAGGACCTAAATACATCCTTCTGGAAAGAGCTGAGTTCTGCAGCTGAGTACCCCTGGTCCCAAGTCTGAAAGCCAGTACCAGTGATTGCCAAAATCCAAAACCCAATGTCTCCCTAAAGTTCTCAAAATTGTAGCTCCCCCAGATGCCTTTGGCGGTACATGATTCCAGGATAGAAATACATAGTGTATGGAGAACACTAAATTGCTACCTTTCTAAATGTTTATGTATTTCCATTGGCTATTTTTTTAAATATCCATTCTTAGAACCAGTGAATAATATTTTATAACATAAAGTGCTTAAAAGACAATTAATACTCCTCAACTCCTGACCCTATACAGTTTAGGCCAAAAGTATTTACAAGAAACAAAGTATATTTTCTTCTTAAAAATCACATGGAATTTCAAGGGCCTGATGTTTGATATTTACATATATTAACATTTAGTAATATCCTACTGCTTTGTAATTAGAGTCGACTCCCAAGAGGTGGAACATAATTGCTCATTTTGTAGATGTGGCACTTTTGGATCAAGAAGTGATTAAAATATTTATACCGCACAGCTTGCTCAATTCACTTATATTATCAGATTAATTTACTTGGATCCTCTGTATATCGATATTTTTGTTTTTCCTCTAAAATGGCACTTGAAAGAAAATAACTTTTCATCATAGTCTTAACACCTGATTATGCATTTGAAATAAATAAATGATAAAAGATTAATATAGAGTTTGTTCTATATTAACACATTGTAAATATATTTATGTACAAGATGTAAAACACAAAAGGGACTAATAGTTAAAATCATTTTGAGTAGGACTTCCCTAGGGTATAGAATTTGAATTAGTAATATGAAAGTGATACATGATTTTGAACTTTTTGTCTATGTTAGGAGAATTTATTTTCCATTGTTCAAAATATTGCTAATCATGATGAAAACATTAAATAATAATATGATGAATACATTTATTATCTTACTTTCTGGTAATGTTACAAATATTGTTCGATTTCCACTCAAGTGAACCTATGTATATTTATCATAGGGAATTGAATATTCAAGTGGAATTTGTAGGAATACTTTCCTAAATTCATTTCTATATTGTACCTTGGAGTTATAAGTACTAGATGCTGTGCTTGGGAGAATATTTTAATTATTAGATTTCTGAACAGTTTAATGAAAGTAGCCCCCAAAATCACACTCAGGAAAGATCTATATTTGGAAACTGATTTTCAAAGGGCTTCATTTCAAGTTATCTGTGTTACAAGGACAAAAGCCAGTAAGGGAAATAATTATCCAGGATTGAGAATGCACAGCCATGGTCTCATCCACAACTAAATAAAGTAGTTTGGGGCACTTCTGACAAACTAAAATAAAGAAGTGAGTATGAGAGGTTTACTTAAGTGACCAAAAAAAAAGTCCCCTGTTAGTAATTTTTATGAAATTATATTACTGAAAATGAAATCTGTCCACAATCAATTTTAACTTCATTTTGACGTATGTTAAGGAAATATAGACTTCAGCCTAGGGGCCATGGGAGGGGTGACTTTGTATCTTTGAGCCTCGCTGCCCCAAGGAGAGGTACAAAAGATGGAAGAACCGTCAGAACTCGGTGCCCCCATTCCTGTTAAACATTCACTGCCTGCAGTGTCTGACAACATGAAAGGAAAGAAAACAGAAACTTGTCCAGTTAGACCATAATATCTTTTAGATGACATTGTTGTGGTCCCTTAAGCAAAACAGAAAACAAGAATTAGGTTAGGAAAAGAGACATGCCAAAATATGAATGCACAAAATCTCTCTAGCCAGCAAAAGACCTCTGTAGTCAACATTATTGATTTCACCTGGAGGCAAAATGTTCTTTGCTGTAACAAACTAACCCAAAGAATAAATTCCAGAGAGATAAAAAAAAGCCTGTAAAAGATGGAGATGGCAACATCTGGAAAGAACCAGGTAAATGGAGAAGGAATCCAGTAAAGAAACTTTGAAAATCAACAATAAACATGGGAGTGCAGTGCTGTTTAGCTAAATTTGCTCCAAAAATTTTTAAGATGTAATCTCTCATTATAAAAAATAAATTAATTAAATTAATTTAAATTAAATGTCACTTACATACTTTGGGCAAAAGCTGAGGCCAACACTGAGGCAACTCTCGGGCAGGCTTTGGGGTTTCCCTGAATCCCCAAAGCTTGCCTTTGTGCTGAACGAGCAGAAGGCACCAGACAAGCGGTCCAAACTTGGGAGGACATCCAGATAACAGAGAAGTGCCTTCAGGGAACATCAACGTGTTGGACGGATTTCTCTCCACACATAGGTGTAAGCGCACACGTACATACAATGCCAATTATCAAGGACGATACTAGTGCAATGTAGGTGACTCTTGTCCCCTTCCCCATGGCACAGAGAGTCCCTCTTTCACCCTTACCCATTCTGTGTTCCCACATGGAGGGAATGCTGGCGTCAGCCCTTCAAAGACTACCCCTATCAGGACCACCGCCCAGCTCCAGCCCATCATCTCCACCTATCTCTAGAACTTTGTCCTTGCGTTGCCTTCAGTCCAGTCACATCTTCTACCCTGCTGCCAGTTTGTAAAAACTGATGAAACAATAAGATGTTAGTAAACAACCTCTCTATAAAAATCCTAGTCACTGATCTACAGCATTTGCTGATTTCTGTGGTCTAAATACTCCCACCACGGCTAAGTGCAGGCTGCCAACCTGATCTCACCAAACATGAAATTGGGAAGAGATGCACACAGTTGTCTCTCAAGAGCCAGTGCAAGCCACGGTCGCACACCTCTGAAGGTAAATGGAGCAGCCCAAAGAAAGGAGCTTTACGAACTAACAGTCAAGAGTTGAATGCCTTGAGAGCCATAGAAACCACCGTCCAGCCTCTCTTTCTTCTCCAAGACTGAGTGCTGGATTTAAACTTCTTAACAGATTATTTCAGAAATATACCTCCTCACACTTTGTCCTTGCTGTCCTTGGAAGTGTGTTGTTTTTATGGGAGATACATGGACCCCAAGCATTTCCTTTCTCATCCCCTTCAACAAGCATCTCTATAGAAACCCCTCCCTTTCCTGGAGAGAAGAGCGAAAGTAAGACAAAAGGAACTGATCATATGAATACCGTTACAGTGAGACAGTGGGCTAATCGTTTTACCCATTCATTTGTTTATTCTGCATGCATTCATGGTTCACTTACTCCTTCCCTGAACATTCATTTTAAGAAACAGAACTAATGTTCCTTCTCTTGGAACGTTTTCTCAACTTATCTTTGCAGCGTTCTTTGTTTGATTTTTTATAATCCTGCAGAACGTTTTTCCCACCTGCATTAAAGTTTTTAACACACTGAAATTACTTCTTTACTTATAGGAGACCGTAAGTTTCTTGAGAGCAGGGAACATCTTTTACTCAACTTTATACACCCAGAGCCTAGCACATAGCCTGGTGCATAGTAGGAGCAAAGAAACAGTGAACAAGGTTGGTAGACAGTGGAATAGCACTGGCCAGGAGGCCAGGAGGTCTGAGTCCCATGCCCAGCTCTGCTGTTATAGGCGATGACATTTTAATTGCTCATTTCACCTGTCAGGCTCTGTGCATTATATATAAAATGTAAAGATGAGCACACTTTTAATACTAAATGCTTACAAATTTACCTTACACTTCTACCAGGGATGATACTAACATCTAATAAAAGATGTCTCTGTCAAACCCCAGTAAGAAAATAGATATTGTCAATTGAGTTGAAAATAAGTTCTTTTATTCTCAGCATTTTGATTTTCAGTATTGTGCTGCCTCTCACTGAACACAGACAATATGTGAGAGAAATGAATGAGGTGACCTTTAATTCCTTAGTTGGCCAACTATTTGTGGTCTAAAAATCTGCTGACACTTTTTCATGCTCTAAAGGGAAAAACAAGTGCCAAAATTTATGTATATTTTTGATTCAACTTTTATTTTTCCATGGCCAGGAAAAAGAATCAGATGAATCTCGTCTCTTGTGTTTGATGAGACTCCACCCAAAAGTCAAATTTTAACAAAATATTTAAGAAATGTCAGCTGAAATAATCCATTTGCATTTTATATAGTATATTTTTATAATTCTTTCAGACTGGATAAATTTCAAATTCTAAATAACCGTGAAGGAGTTCACCCCAGCAGTTTGCTGCTAAAACCTGCTCTAAGGGGAAAATGTTAAAAGTTCTGATTTTTAGCATTTGCTGATTTCTGTGGTTCAAATACTTCCACCAGGGCCAATTTCAACACAATAATAGTTTAACAAATAGCTCACAAAATTCCTTAATATTTAAAAATTGGTTCTCATGAGCTGGTTGTAGAAGGCTCCAGCATACCCCTGGAACATAACAGACTTCACAAGAATTTATGTATTGCTGCTGTGGACCTCTGCTCTAAAACTTTGCTACTGAAAGTGTAGCCCCTGAACCAACGGCGTTGGTAGAATTAAAGATAGGTGTCAGCAATCTTCAGTACCCAGGTCTGTCACCTTTTTTTGTAAATAAACCTTTATGGGAGCAAACCACATCCATTCGTTTATACCTGGTCTATGGTTTTTTTGGCAATGCAACAGCAGAAATGAGCAGTGCTGACAGAGACCACACGGCTCAAAATATTTACTACTTGGCATTTTACCAAAAAAAGTTTACCAACCTCCAAACTAGGAGATTGTTGAAAATGCAGATCCTCAGGCCCCACCCCAGACTTACTAAACAGAATCTGTGTTTTACAAGATCTTCAGATGACCTGTATACAAATTAAAGTCTGAGGGGCACTGCTCCAGAGCATGCCGAGATGGGAGAAGCACAGTGAGGACCTAAAATATCAGGCCTGTGTGTCAGACAGGCTTCAGCCAGAGAAACAGAGCCAGAGGAGGTATGCTTTAAGATAAATATTGTAAAGGACTGGCTCACAGGATTGTGGGGGCTGGCAAGGCAAGTTCAAAAACCATAAGGCAGACCATCAGAAAGAGCAATGAAACTTCTGTCCAAAGGCGGAATTTCTTTCTCCTCAGGAAATCCTCAGTTCTACTCTTAAAGCCTTTCTACTGATTGAACCAGGCGCACTCAGATTAGGATAATCTCCCGTATGTAAAGTCAACTGAGTAGGGACTTTTATCACATCTACAACATATCTTCATAGCAAAGCGCAGATTAGAGTTTGGCCGAATAACTGAGGACTATCACCTAGCCAAGTTGACACACAAACTGGGCTTCCCAACAAGTGGGAAATAGCTGAAGGATGAAGGGAAAGAATCTAGACAGGATACACCAGAGAATAAATGTGACAGGGCTAACCAGTTAATATCTCCTAATTCATGATATCGCAGAGGGATACATATGACTCTACGGGTTTAAACAGTAAATGCAATCACCACTTGACTCTGACACCATAAAATGACTTGGGATCTAGTATTCTATAAATTCTAATAAACCTCAGTAAAATAATCTTTTCTAGAAATTATGTGGTTAATTTTTTTTTTTAGAAACTAGGCCCCTGAAACATCTATGGTCTCCAAAAGAGTAATTTTATGTTTCTATATATTAACGAATGATATCAACACTCTCTCCCCATCGAATCATAATATATAGTTTATTTAAAGACGACATTGGTGGCTGTTAAACTCCAAGGGACTATTCTTGGACCCAAAGATCATGAAACAATTTTTTAATTTTCAAAGGCAAAAAAATCACACAACAAAAAATGTTTTGGGGGAGTTAAAATGATAAAGGTTTCCACTTGTAATGAGATGCTAGTTAGAACAACTCTAGATTTCTCCTGGGGTCTTTACTTGACAAAGACAGATATAATATTTTCTCATTATTAGTTCTTCAGCAGAAAAGAAACCAGATATCATGTTCTTTTCCATCTCACTGAGGAAAGGACATTTTGAACCAGTAGTTTAGAGGGCCAAAATGAAGGAAAGACGGTTCCAGAACTTACAGTGATGCATAATTATTTCACTGAAAGAGATCGGCCGTGAATACTTCTGTTGATTCTGCTTCAAGTGGAGCTCTCCTGAGGAATGTGATTTAGGGAGAGAGGAAATAACTGGAACAACTCTGTTGTCAAGCACAGACACCTCATTTCTTTGTTGTGTCTGGTATTACTCTAAGAGAATATTTGTGTGACCACCAAAGGAGATATCAAACAGCCCAGGGTATATTTAGACTTGAGTCAACTTACTGTGTTTATGTGTATGGTAATCTGTATTTTATTTTCATACTAAAATCCATATAGTTTGAAAAACATTGAATTTTTTTTAATATAAATGTTTGACCTCTGCAAATATTAAACATTCATCTTAAGACATAAGTGCTGATCCACGTGTTGAGCTCCCTAAAAGAAATTGGAGGATCCAGAACAGGGGTTAACTGGGACTTTACAATAGAATCTGCGGGGGTGCTTTATAAAATAGGAATGTCTGCACAGTATCACAAATGCATTGATTCCTTGGGAGTGGAACTCACGGGCCAGTAAATTGAAAAATTCTCCAGCTGATTGCAAGGTGTAGTCAGGGCAGAGAATTACCAGGCAAAAGCCTGAAAACTATGCAACGCTTCACTTTTACTCTATAGTTGTTGCTTTTCAAAGGGAGTAACAGAAATCCTGACTGCCCATAGTTAGGCATTAAAAATGCACAGTCTTCGGAACAGAAGTTGGGATACTGTTTACGTGCTCAGGCTTTGACTCAAGACAGACCAAAGTCCCCTTTCCTGCAGCACGACTTAGCTTCTCATCTCTCTGAACTCTCCGACAGGCCACACCCCTCTCTCCCACTCCATTCTGTTTTCTCCTCAGTAACTAGAATGCTCTTTTAAAAATATGAATATCGTTACAAATCACATCCCTCTAAACTTCAAATTCTGCAGTCTCTCTCTATTGCTCTTCCAAGACTAACAGGTTTAACCTGAGCTACCACTTTTCCTCATAGAGCCTGAGCTCACTGTCCAGCCTCACCTTTCCTCCAGCCACACAACCCTTCTTTCCATTTCTCAAATTCAGTGACACTCCTTCCTATCCCAGGGTCTTCAAAAATGCTGTCTTCCTAACTATTGCTTTTTTGTGTACTGAACTTGTCAAGTGTCGCTTCCTGTGGGAAGTCTTCACGCAACCTCTACATTTCATGGCACTTTACACAATTCACAATTGTCTATTTACTCGAATGATACAAACCTACTTTCCTCCTGCCACCTAAGTCTCATGAGTGCAGTGGGCATGCTCCTTTTGATTTGGCTTCCCCTCGGCGCTTAGACACAGGGCCACGCCCACGGTAGGCATGTGAATGGATAAAAATTCCTCGCATTACACATGATAATGTATAGAAAGTGCTTAGAAGTATAGAAACTCACAGGCTTCATCTAGCATGATTTGTTAAGCACAATGCAGTATATTCTACATATGATGTGAAAATCTCTGTAAAAATATGAAATATACAGAATTTGTACACCAATTAACAATTATTCATATTCTGGGCTGTCAAAAATAAATAGCATAGATAGTAGAAACTTTTATTTGTAATGGTATTTGTGAAAGATTGTTGGAAATCCTATGGAAACAAACACAAAATCACACATTAAAAATAAGCTTTATTTGGGTCTTAAGGAAAGAAAGATTAGAAGAGGAATGAGATATACCACACTATGCTTATCTGAACTCTCCAAGTTTCTAATATAACAGAAGTTTTTTTAAAAAAAAAAAAAAACATCTAGAATAACTATGATTTAAATCATGGCAAAGAGTTAAGGTCTCAACCAGAAAGACTGCAAAAAGAGGTGCATGAAGTTAAAAAGAGTGTTTTGCTGCTGAACAGCCCTGGGATCTTCCCTTTCTCAGTGCTGAGTTTGATGAATTGCTACTGCTGTCTTAAAAGGCATATAGTGTCATTACACATAGTTGTTTCAGTTTTATTTGAGCCAAAACTGGTAGTTTCTTACCATGCATGATTTAAGACAAACCAACTACCCTCAAATAAATAGCAGTCAAATGATTTAAATACATTAACATTTAGGATCTTTAAAAAAAATACCTCTAATGGGAGTGTGACAGATAAAAATGGAAAGAGTTGCAACAGCCCCCTGCTTTGACTGGCCAACACCAGATAAACTCATGGTCCAATAACTTTTTCTCTATGTGGCTATAACAGATGATAAATTAATATGATGGGGATGACTACTACTGCCAATGGCTTGACTTAGCCATTGCTCAGCTCCCACCTCAGTTCCTTGTTTGAAGGAGACAAAGATCAAGCATCACCCAAACAATCAAGATACACTCCATTCACAGTGGCTGAATTTTTTATGATGTTTATTTTTTTCTTCATTCTGCCATTTGATACTGGGGTGGGGGGGCCTTTATCCCCCAAGTTTGCCATTTCAGGAGTAGGAATTTACGATCCACTGGTTCACTCTTTCCTAAGGTTGCCATCTCAGAACTGGTGCTTATTTCTTAATTCCTCAGTGGCTTTTACTCTGGATCTTACTATTGCATACAGATTTCTTGGAGGTACAAGGCTTTTATATCCAAAATAATTCCCCCAATAAAAGAAATATTCTTTGGTGAGATTTACTTTTGTTGTGTTGGGCTGTAAGGTTCTGTGCTTGATATAACAAAATAAGATAAAACTAATTTTTAGTCATGATATCTGTGAAATTCTACAGGGGTTGACTAAAGATGAAAAAAATGTATTTATATGAGCAGAAAATTCTGATGTAAAAATGGAGTCCATTTTTTGCTGCAAAGATGATGGCTACTTGTCATCACATGTGAAACACAAGTAGAACAAGGTGCTAGACAGCATTATCAGTAATGTGTCAGCATTCAGATAAACCTGCCTTCATGTCCTCAGTGAATTCATGTTTTTATATTCTAATAACTAAAGATGCTGGCTAAATGCTGTGGGTTGCCTCAGATGTATTATTTTAGAGCAGCGACCTCTTCTCATCAGTGTCCAGATATCAACCAGAGAAAGGATGAGAGGAAAAGTGAGTTATTCTAGTATCACCTTTCTGGTTGACCCAGATATGTGTTCTCAGTTATATTTGTTGAGTAAATGAATCAATTGACCTATCAGCTTGAACAGAAACTTTCTTCAGGCAAAACTACCTCGTGAAGAATATTATTTTTTGTTTCTGGAGGAAAATATTACACTGTAGAGCTTATGTGATTTAAAAAAATCAATGGTCAGTGACTCTTATATTATTCAATGTCAACAATAATAAACATATTTTTTAAACAGTAATAAACATCTATATGCATACTCACACATAATCACACAAATACATAAATTTGGATTGTATGACAGGTTAATTCTTTTGTTTATGTTTCCTTTTTATTGGAATATATTGTCTAACTGACTGTTGATGTGTTTCAAATCACAGTAAATTTAGGGCATGTCAAAAGGGCAGAGGAACTTACTTGAAAGGGCTACCAATGGCCAAATATGAGCCAATTTGAGCAAAAATGTTAGTAAGGGATTATATCCCATAGATTTGAACAAGAAACCATGAGAGCATACTAATATAAACAAGCAATTTAATAAATAAACAAAAAAG
Source organism: Equus asinus (assembly GCF_041296235.1). NCBI lineage: Eukaryota > Metazoa > Chordata > Mammalia > Perissodactyla > Equidae > Equus > Equus asinus. The sequence goes on from NC_091796.1 coordinate 7,974,011, forward strand.
GAGTCCTTTGTTGTAGGATAATTCCAACTAACAAATGAGTAAGGAATGATAAAAATAGAAAAGTCACTTTTGGGCATCAGACAAGTAATAATTGTTTCAGACAAGAATCATCAGTGAATGCTAAAATGAGCACACTAACGCAAGACAAAAAGCAGGATATTTATATGGTCCCAAAGAATCCCCTCAGAATATACTTGTTTATTACAAGAAATATAGATAAACTCACAGTAGAGAAACATAGCAGACAACACCCTCACCAAGTGATTAAAGTTAACATCACCATTAACTGAACAAACAAATCAACATGACATGCCTCCTGATATGATGCGCTGAAATGGACACATTCTTGCTTTGTGATTTTATTTCCAAAACTGTGTAACATGAATTGAATCATAAGGAAACATCATACAACCCAAATGCAGGGGCATATTTTTCCAAATAACTGGGCCAGTGCTCTTCAAAACTCTCAAGGACTTAAAAGACAAAGCCTGAGGAGCTATTACAGATTAAAAGCCACCAAAGAGACATGAAAGCTAAACGCAATGCATGATACTAGTTCTGACCCTGGACCAGAAAAGGAACATAACTGAAAATTGGCAAAATTTGAATAAGTCCTGATCTTAATTAATAACATTTATGAAGTTATCATTTTATAAGATGTAATATTTGGTACATCTGATGCAATTTATAGGACAATTCTCTGTAATGTGTTTGAAATTTTGCATAAATTTGAAATAATTTCGAAATTAAAAGTTAAAGATGTTTTGTGGTTTTTTTAGGAAGATGAGCCCTGAGCTAACTGCTGCCAATCCTCCTCTTTTTGCTGAGGAAGACTGGCCCTGAGCAACATCCGTGCCCATCTTCCTCTACTTTATATGTGGGACGCCTACCACAGCATGGCGTGCCAAGCGGTGCCGTGTCCACACCTAGGATCTGAACCGGCGAACCCCAGGCCGTCTAAGTGGAACGTGCACACTTAACCACGGTGCCACTGTGCCGGCCCCTAAAAATGTGTTTTCAAAGATACAACAATAAGAAAATTTGTTTTAAAAATAGGCAGAAGATCTGAATAGACACTTCACCAAAGAAGATATATAGTGTATGAAAATATTCTCAACATCATTTGTCAGTAGAGAATTTCAAGTTAAAACAACAGTGAGATGCCACTACATAGCTATTTGGATAAAACTCAAGAAGCCAATAACCGCAACTGCTGGAGAGATATGGTGAAACAGATAGTGATGCATTGCTTAACAATGGGGCTATGTTTTGAGAAATGCATCGTTAGGCAATTTCATCATTGTGGGAACATCACAGAGTGTACCTACACAAACCTAGATGGTACAGTCTACCACACACCTAGGCCATATAGTACTAATCTTATGAGACCACCATCGTATATGCAGTCCGTGGGTGACTGAAACATCATTATGAAGAGCATGACTGTATTCTCATATATTGCTGATGTGAATGTAAACTGGTACAGCCATTTTGGAAGACAGTTTGGCAGTTTCTCACAAAATCAAACAGTTATTTACCCAAGTGATCTGAAAACTCATGCCCACACAAAAGCCTGCATGAAAATGTTTATAGCAGCCTTATTTAGAATTACCAGAAACTGCAATCAACCAAGATAACCTTCAAAAGGTAAATGGAAAAACTGTGGTATCCATGTAGTGGATTATTATTCAGAAATTTTTTAAATGAGCTACAAAGCCATTAAAAAGCTACATACTGCATGACTGCAATTGTTTGACATTCTGGACAAGGTAAAACTATAGAGACAGAAAAAAGATCAGTGGTTGCCAGGTGTTTGGGTGGTGAGCGATGGAATAACACATCTGGCAATAGATGGTTTGGTTCTCACTTCAGAAATGTATCATTAAGGCAGTTTATTTTCTATATGAACTAAAGCATTGTACTAACTTCCAAAAGCTGTCTAAGTACAATGAGAAAGAATGGTCTATTAAAATTCAAGAATAAAATTCTAGCTAGTGATATGGTGTGGAAGATAAGATGTGTTGGTTTGTTGAACTCCATTGAAAGAAAAGATGTAAAAGGATACAGGCAGTGGATGGATAAGGATACATACCAAATTCTACCCTGTTCTTTTCTGCTATCTAAATCTACACGGCGTAAAAGTGGTGTGGAGATGCAGATTTAGGCTGGCATGTTCAGAAATGTCAGAGGGTTTCTTCAGACTTAGGATGCTTGCTGTAAGTGAGAGGACAAAACATATTGCCACAACAGGGGTAGGGTACCAAAAATTGATGGCGAGGATATATGAATTTTAAATTAACCTTGTCACATGACTTAAGATTGGTCATGCTCTTCATCTTTCATGATATCCAGAGACCTGATCAACAGTCGGCAAAATTTTACAGAATTGTACACATTGAATATGAAAATATACAGTAGTGAAAACCAACCCATTAGACTAAGTAACAAAAACCTATCTCGAGTATAAAAATAGTCATAAATCAAAACGGAAAAAAATATCTGTGGTTTTCTTCACTTGGAATAAACAAGAATCCAAAATAATTTCTGTATCAAGTATTTAAAATTAAACAAACTAGATTTTATGTCTACCAAATTTCCCATTTCTCTACTGCAACCAGACATGGATTTAAATTCCAGCTTCACTGCATACTATCTATGCAACCACAGGAAAATTATTTAAGTTATCTAAGAATTATACTTCTACCTTTGTACAACAAGGATACTACTACTTGCTACTTTATAGATTTGCTTCTAAGATTTAGATAATGCATGTAACACACAGAAAAGAGTCTAACCTTAATAACTATACAAAAATGTAATTTATTTATTGTTTATTAATTTACTGATTATTTATACTTTTGGATCTCCAAATTATGATATTGAGCCAGTTAATGAGAACTATATAGCTAGGAAAAATGTAATAGATATCTAGTAAAATTCTGCTGTATTTTCAATCAATAAGATTTTTTAAAGTTAATGTTTTAATATAGTCTAAAAAGTTTCCACATAAACTCTTACAATACATGTCAATAATGCATAACTTATGCACCAATAGACATCTAAAGTACTATACACAGTGCCTGACACATAATAGTTTGTCAATAATTGGTAGTTAGATAATGATGATGACGATGATGAGAGATGGATATGAGGAGGAAGAGGACAGGAAAAGGAACCAGATAACATATTTCCCCAGTTATACACATTCTCATCCAACAAGCTAATAAGGAAATATGAGAGTCATTATAGATGGTGAAACAAGCACAAACTGGTGAAAAAAATTTAATTCTGGGAAATACTTTTCAAGGTGAATACTTTCTTGTGAAAGTCTTTAAAAACATGAGATTCTTAATTATTGAGGCTTTAACATAATTCTTTCCAGTCTTAGAGAGCCTTCTCAATGCTTTCTCTAACCTGGGGGTCAGTGCAAACATACGTGATTTCTGGGAGCATCAGCTAGGAGAGCTCTTTGCTCTACAACAGGTGTCAAGTACTTAAGAAGTTTCATGTAAATACTGTACCGACATTAAAGAAATTGTCACCCTTTCGTCAGGAAAACATGTGCCTTCTGATGCTCAGTCAAGAATTAGAATGCCCATCCTACAGTGCAGAATTCTATTATTCTACCAACTCGCACCACGTAAGTGGATAGCAAAGTGTTTACATTAATGATCCAAAACAGCTCATAATCCAAAGTATAACACTGATTTTAATTTTGAAAATGTAATAATTTTAAATAGTGTTTATTACAGCAGAGTTATGAGTCCTGTGTTGTTTGGTCAGGTTTTATGTTCCTTCCACGTCACTCTATTCTAAAAACTCTAAATTTAATATTGCACACATAAGAAGACAATCAGTCCAAATTAAGAACATACTGAGACTGTTATTTTACAAAAGTTTTAAAACTAAAATAAACTATGCCATACGTTGGACAAGATAAAATTAGAGAGTCCCTCTAATGGAAACAAAAATAAGTCTATTTTAACCATGACCAGTGCAGCATATACATCATCCAACATGCAGTGCTTACTATGATGTTATTTAAAAACAAACAAGGAAGGGAAGCCAAACACATGTTGACTCCTGTTACTCAAAAGAAACAGGCAACGCAGATAACCTCTAACTCACATTTCCAAACCTCCAATTCCCAGGGCCTTAAGAAACCACCAGTGATCACATTGCTCAAAGGCAAGCATTTTTGAAATTTTATCTGACCAATTTTTAGCCCCGATATGAGTCTGCAAAGTTAATTGAATACTGAAAACAAGTGTTTGAAGAATTAGTCCAATTCCAATTACTTTATAATTAAAGTCTAAGAAAATATGATAAAATCAGTTCTTTTACTTTTAATTTCTATTACAGATAATGCAAATAATCATTTTAAATAAAGTTTTCATATATCACGTTCCATGCTATTATACTTACACCTATTTCAAGGATAACAATTAGTATGTTTGAAAATAAATCCAAATACACTGAAAATCTTTAAGCTGTAGAGTTGTAGGTTCTGAACAACAATGTCAAAATTTTTAGGGCTATGACAATTAATTAATAATCTATTTCCACATTCTGGACTCTTGGCTGTAGTTTGGAAAATATTATATAACATTCTGAAACAACAACTACCTGAGAAACAAAGTAAGTTGAAGAGCAAAGCAATAACCAATAGGAATGATCAAAATATTACTTTTAAAGTACCACTTACTTTTGACTGTGCAAAACTTTCATATTAGGTGCTGAATCTGAGAGGGGAAAAAAAGAGAAAATGGGAGAGAAAGAGGAGTAGAAAAGAACATGAAAGATCCCAAAAAGAAGAAGAGGTGGAGAAACACCAACTGCCTTCCTAGATTTGTCTTTCTCAGTACATTGGTGAAGCTCTGTGTTTGTTTCTTAAAACATGTGTTTTCAGAAATCCACATTTGAACACTGAGGACTTCTGACCTGTTCAAGGTGATGTAAACTCTCTCTCTCTGCTCCTCTCACTGAGCACAAATATAAACTCTGAAATAATACACAAGACAACCAAAGGAAAACTCAAAAAGGTGGGAAGATAAAGGCAAACTTAGTTAAGAACAAAGGACTAAAGGAGCAATATAGCAGCAGGTTATGATCTTATGATTTAATGAAGACCCACCTAACAGAAGAAGGAGACTCAGGTCTCTAACACCCATCCTAGCCACTGAAGACAACTCAACTATGCTCATTGGTCTGTGGGATCGAACAGGAGTCTTGTCAACAACACCAGGCAAACCCAACACCTCTGGCAAGAGGGATCAATAAACACCCTAGGACATACTCTCTCCTTTCCCCATTCCCCACTGAGACTTCCTTCCCATGCCAAGAGATACTGGGAGGCTAGAGACACCAGCAAGGGGGATCTTGCCATGACAAGTGCCTGTCTGGGAAGCCCACTCCACATGTTGCAGGTAGAGGGGATTCTACAGCAAAAACCACTGACCAGGGAAACTCTCCCTTTCAGCCAGAAGGGATTTTTCCATCCACAGGCAAAAGGCACCCTCAACTGGGAAACTGCCTTTGGCCCCCATCTCATGTACCACCAGCAGGAACCGGTGGGAGCCCCAATGACACAAAGTAAACCAAGCAGACCAAATTAGCATAACAAGGATTCTGAAAATTAATTATCATTAGAACCACAGCTGACAAAGGCAGGCCAGGACCTGCATACTAAACCTAAACAGGTGAATGTCTGCTAAAAGATAAATTAATTAATTCAGTCAGTAAGACCTAGTGTATCCTAAGAGCCAAAATGTCCAAGATATAATTGAAAATCACCCGTTATACTAAGAACCAAGTGACTAGTTGAATGAGAAAAGATAATGTAAACTGATGTGAACATCAAGGTAAATCAGATGTTGGAGTTATCTGATGAGGATGATAAACTAATCCTAAAAATAATTCAGCAAGCAATAACAAATTCTTTTGAAACCAATGAAAAACTAGAAAATTTCAGCAAAGAAATTGAGTTATAAAAAAGAACTAAATTGAAACTGTAGACATGAAAAGTAAGATAAAGGAAATGAAAAGCAAAATTCACTGGATGGGCTCAATAGCAAAGTGGAAATAACAGCATATAATCAGTGAACTTAGAAATAGATCAATAGAATTCACCAATCAACAATAGGGAAAAGAGTGTAGACAAAAATTAACAGAGTTTCAGGTACCTGTGGGACAATAACAAAAGGTCCAACATTCATATCATTGGATACTGAGAAGGAGAGGAGAAAACCACTGGGATTAAAGAGCATTTAAAGAAATAATGGCCGAAAGATTCCTGAATTTAGCAAAAGTCATACACTCACAGATTTAAGAAGCTAAGCAAACTCTGTATAAGATAAACCCAAAGAAATTCATGCCAAGACTCATCAAAATAAAACTTCTAAAAACTAAAGACAAAAAAAAAAAATCTAGAAACTAGCCAGAGAGCATTGACATATTACTGCTAGTGGAACACCAATTCCAATGACAGCAAATTTCTCATCTGAAATCATGCACCAGAGGAAGTGGCACAACAATTTTCAAGTGCTCAAAGAAAAGAACTGTCAACTGTGAATTCTATATCCAGTGAAACTACCCTTCAGGAATGAAGGGAAAATAAACACATTTTGTGATGAAGAAAAACAGAAAAAAAAATGTTACTAGCAGATCTACCCTTTAAAAATGGCTAAAGGAATTTCTTCAAACAGAAAGGATATGATAAAAAAAGAAAATTGATGCTTTAGGGTGCAAGAAAGAACAATGGAAAAGAAAAGCAATATAAGTAAATTTAATCCTCCTCATGAGTTTTCTAAATGAGCAGTGATCTTTGAAACAAAAATTATAACATCATCTGATACTAAGGATGTTATTTAAAAGTGGGGACGATACAGGAACCTAAGTGGAAGTAAGGTTTCCACACTTCACTCCAAGTGTTAAAACACTGACATGAGTTACATCTATGTCACAATACACATGTCTATTGTAATACCCAGAGTAATCACTAAAAAGTACCACTTACAGCATAAGCACATTTAGCCAAACCCTTAGTTATCAAGACCTCCATAACAATTCTAAGTCTTGTTCATCTGCCTAATATCTATAATTTCTTTGTGGTCCAAATGAAGCTCCCTTCCTTTCCAAAATCTTCTCTGGCCACCCCAGTGTTCGAAGATAAATGAAAATCTATAGTAGAGATAATTCATCCCACACATTTCAAACATACTGTATGATATTCTAAATTGTTACCTATTTTTTCATATATGCCCTATCTTCCCAACTCGTTTGGAAACATGAGTATTGTAAAAATATTTTTGTCATCTTTGTGAATCCTCAGCCCTTGTTAAATAAATGTTTAATAACCATTGAATGAATGGTTGCTAGTTCTTGAAAGGAACCTAAATATTATCTAATGAAAACACATTTCAAAGATGAGAAAACTGAGGCCACTGAATTATTTATAAGATCATAGAGTTTGAATACAAAAAGTAAATAATGCAAAATGTATAAGAGCTTAATAGTGGAATAGGATGATAGCAGGGTACAGAATGATGGTCCAATTACCCCTAATTGTGACAATAGCAGAGCCAGCAAAGGCTGGATATAAGATGCAGCTTTGGTGTATGTCATGCCATCATAGGCTTAGAAGAGGTGGAAAGACTTGAATCATCAGATAAACATTACATGACAAAAAATGAAAAGAAGAGACAAGTACAAATTATAAAGTAGCCATTTCTTCTGTAACCGAGGTTAGCACAAACCCCATTACACAGTAAATGCTCTATATCTAAAGGATGTTGTAAAGATGAGATCATATTTTACATCTGAAAAGTATAATAAGTTCTCCAGCTTAGTCATGAATAAAATTAGAATAGCTTTATACATTTAAGTCCAATTATTAGGTAATGCATCATATTATTCTTCAAAAGGCACAGTAATATTAATTTTATAAATGATTATTATCAAAGGAAAAGGATTTCCCTCTACCACATAAACTATCTGTATGAATGATGAGATGTAAATAGTGTAGATGGAAATATGATTTTAATCAAGTACCTATCACATCAAATTACTCAAGAAAGAGGCAATAAAAGAATGATGAGGACATAGAAACATTCATTTACATAAAAAAGTGATGATCAATACACAAAATAGACACAGACTAAGTGAAATATTTGCTGAATGCAAAAGGAATCACGGGAGCTCATATTTAATTCTTCTGAAGTTGGAGCGGATATAGATTTCCATTTTACTTCTGTTGAAGGACTGACCTAGAGCCTTTCTTATAAAAGATGCAGCTCAAAGAGCTCATGTTTCCAGTTTCATGATGTGTTAAAGAAGGATACAAATCAAAGGGAAACGAGAAAACCTCAGAGTGGAAACATCTACATATCTGCCTTTGGAAAATTACATAAATGGTAATTGTGGATTATATTTTGCATCACGTTTTCAGTTGAAATTAAGGGCAAATAATATGTTTTCTGAGAACTAGCAAATGATAATTTGAATATGAGACATAACATGATTTTTAATATTTTTAACCAAAAGCATTCTTTCTACATTTTTCACGCGCTTTGATCTCCAAAGCATGGAAAAGAATCAATGTGCTAAAATATAACCAGTAGGGGAAAAGAAAGATGACTCAAAGGCTTCCTCCTTCACCTGCACTACAGATATTTAAATAAAAGCCATCTGAATGATTCTTTGCAGAAAGTTAATTTTTATTTTTAAAAAACCATGGAGAGGGAATGACTAGCACAAGGATTTTAGATATCACTCACCTTCTAAACATGGAGTTTGTTACTATCTGACTTATTTTCCTTTGGGTAGATGTTTGTACCTGCTGAAGAAGTCTAAGGTAGGATAATGGTAGCTGCCCACTCCCACCAAACCAAGTTATGAGGAATGCTACCCTAAGACACAATTCTGCAAGATAACCAGGCATTTACCAACCAAATACTTACTAGCAATTAAGTACAAAAGGTGGTCTTACAGCCTATCTGTAAACTGGATAAAGTTTTAGGTTTCTATCATTTTAACTGCTCTAGTCACCAGCTTACACTAATTACTCATTTAAGACAATCAACAAAATCCAGAGGCAAGTTTCTCTCACCCTAAGGCTATAGTCAGGCAATCACGTTCCTCTAGATTACTTGGCTGGAAACTGGGCCATTGAGCATTGTTCATACAGGTTGAAGATAGAAGCCTTAGTCCCCATCCATGCATAGGTAGGAATGTCTTTAAAATATTTTTGCCAACTCACATGTTTAGAATTTTCTCATGTCACCAAGAAGAGCCCAATTCTGAAATTCATCGCACTAAGTAATAGGTCATCATTTTCAACAACAAAATCTCATTTCTGATATTCAATAAACAAAATGTCCTAGTTGATGGAAATACGTGGAACAAAACTGCTCAGAGTGGCCACTTCTTACGCATGTGCTTCCTGTTTAGAACCACCGTAAACTCTGGTTTCCTGATTAGAACCTGGGTAACAAACACGTAATTTCACACTCCATATGCTGAAGCATTTAAAGTAAACTACAACCATCATGACAGCATATTTTCTTGTTCTAAAAGTAACTTATGTGCAAGTTATAGAAAAACTTAAAACTACAAAACATTTAAAATTTTAAAAAAATTCTAAATCAGAATTGCCACTCTGCTCCCAGGCTTAAGGTGTAAACACTTTTAACATTTTGACCTTTGACAAATACACACATACACACACTCACACACACACACACACTGGTGCATTTTGGTTTACGCAAATACAGAAATACTGAGTGACCATAGTTTTCACCATCCTCTGCATAAGAGAGATCACATTAACATACAAGATTAAATGTCACTACCTTATGAGCACCACTTGTACAAGCAGCACTTTAAACCCTTGTTTTGAGGATTCCCTTGACTCCATTCCTTCTAGTGTCTCCGTTTTCATTGTTCTATTTTCTTGTCATTTGACTTAGACTATTAATTTTATTTCTGTCTGTTAATTCTCAATTCTAGAATGTATTTCCCACCACGGGGCTACTATGGCCAACACCTGGTCTCAGAGTAGACTGATTCACTCATTCATTTATTAGTATGAAAAATATTTATTTAGTTCCTACTATGGTGAACACACCTTTCCAATTTCTGGGACTGCAGCAAAGAAAACAGAAAAACATCTATTGAGATTTGGATGGAGGGGTTAACAATAAATAAAATAACTGAGTAAAAAAGATATGTTATCTAGTGACAAGTAATAGAAAAAAATTAAAGCAAGGAAGTGTAATGCGAAGTGCTGAGATTAAGGGAATTGCAACTTCAAATAAGGTGACAATAGAAACTGAGTAAAATCTTAAGAAGTTGGGGAGTGCAAAATGCAAATATCTTAGTATTAGGACAGAAAGTGCATGTGCAAAGACTCTGAATCCAAAGTATGTGTGTTGCATTTAAGAAATAACAAATAGATGTGGCCAGCCTGCTGGCGTAGTGGTTAAGTTTGCTTGGGCCACTTCAGCGGCCTGGGGTTGGCAGGTTTGGAATCCGGATGCAGATCTAGCACCACTTGTCAAGCCATGCTGTGGCAGCATCCCACATAAAATAGAGGAAGATTGACACAGAGGTTAGCTCAGCGACAATCTTCCTCAAGCAAAAAGAGGAAGATTGGCAACAGATGTTAGCTCAGGGGCAATCCTCCTCACAAAAACAACAACAACAACAATAAAGATATAGCAAAGAGGCACAAATAGTTGGAGCAAAATGAGCTGGGGATGAGTAGAGAAGGATGAGGTTGGAGATAATTGAGGTCTAGATTACACAGGACTTTGTCAGCCAGGGAGGACTTTGGCTTTTATCTAGATGAAATGGAGAGCCATTGGAGTGTTTTCATCAGAGAAGTGACTTCACCTGGTTTTTCCTTAAGACGATCATTCTGGTTTCTGTGTTGAGAATATAAATACAGGAACAAAGGCAAAATACAGAAACTATTGAGCTAATCAAAGCAAGAAAAGATGATGACATAGACCAAAGTGGTGGGAAGTGAATGGATGAGGAATATAATTGAAGGTGCAACCAATCAGATTTACCAATGGATCAGGTGTATGATTTGAGAAAGGAAGGAACACATTTTATGCCCATATTTTTGGGGTGATCTAAAGACTGAAGTTACCATTGACTGAAACTGGAAGACTCTGTTTAAGGTATGAGACTTTATGAGATTACCAAGAAAGGAAGGGAGTGGAGATAAAATAAGAAGTCTGCAGACTAACTCTTCAGGACCTCCAATGTTTAGAATCAGAGGAAAATCAAGAGAATGTACTGCTCTCTCCCCATACAAGCCTTTTCATTAATTCCCCAGAGCACAACTGAGATCAGTTTTAATGTGTTATGCAACTTTACTAAAAGCTTAATGATAACCGAATTCAAGTTGTAAACAAGAGATAAAACAGGAAGGGCTACACTACCTGATGGACCTACGTAACCCCTGGTGAAAAGCCAACCTCCTGGGCATGGTGGTTTCGAGGTTGTTATCATCCAACATTCCACTCTCCTGTATGCAGGAGAATGCTCTTTTTCCCATTGGGGGAAACATAAAACATGTCCAGACTCTCTGAAAATAAGGCCAAGGAGAAGATGAAACCAGAGGGAAAAATGAATTCCATCATTATGTCAGTCTAATGCTTAATTTCCAAGACCTCATTTCCTAAAATTCAAGATATGTGTCTGTTCACACAGATTAACAGTGGGAGTCTATTCTTGTTCATCCTCATCTATGGACCTTACTTCATGACCTACTTTTAGAATATGTGTTCAGAACACAATCAACCAGCATTAGTGTAAATAATAAGCCTAGGTTAAGAGGGTACAGTCTTGTTGTCTTCTGTTTCCCCATTTGAAATTTGGAAATAAAAGGAAAGAGAATGTCTTTGAGCATTAGCATTGCTCCATGTCCTTCTTATGTTGTCTTTAATATCTCCAGATGTAGGCATCACTTGTCCAGCCCCAACTAGTTCTTCCTCCAGCCTTCTATGAAGATGATGACTTGACTTCTGTCCTGCAGTCCTGTGGGCCTCAGCTGCTGATCCTCTGTAAACTGGATCACAAACATCTTCACAGGAAAATGCCTAACTTTGCAGCCATAAATTCATGCTTAGGAAAGACGCTTTTCTCCAGGAGAAACATAGTCTTCAGAGGTACATCTGTGTATCCTCAAAAGGATCACTATTTTAGGAGGACCTTAGTAAAATTTCCTTTTATAGGCACAACCCTTCTCAATATTCACCATATACATAACGTTTTATCTTTCCTCTTTCATTAGAAAAGAAAAAAAGATGAGATGACAAATTGATACTGTTAACGATTATTCTTGGTAAGTCAGATGAGACTTTTGCAAACCTTTTTAAAGAAGAAAAAAAATGTCTATTGCAATAAATGACCAAAGTTGCTGTGAGAAATCACTTTTTAAAACTTGTGCCAGCTTACTGTTCAACATCACCTCTAAAGTGCATCCATTCATTAACTTAGGCCAGGCACTCCTCTCAGCACTAGAGAGAGTGCAACGAACAGTGCAGACAAAGTCCTCCTCCTCTTCTAAGTGACATCCTAGTTGAGAGAAAAGTGCCCAGGAATCTGGCTCCAATGAAATAATAGCTGTCTGAGCGGAACTCATAATGGGCACTCACATGCCTAAAAATAGATGAAGACAGAAGTCTGTTAGTGTTTTGTTCTTGGCCCCACTGAGTTAAGGACGAAGTGAACAGTTGGACAGCATCCTCTCTACCTCTAGGGTGGTAGAGTCATAGTCTCCTCCTGTCTAGGAAGGGAACCAGAAACCTGCCAACAGCTGTACAGCTAGTGATCCATGTTCATGAGATTCTATTTTGTATCCCAGCCACTGGACCTCAGTGGGCAGAAAAGAGAAAATACCTGCCCATGGGTGCTCAGCTGTCAGAGAAGACTATAGACAGACTCCTAAAGGGAGAGATTCTGGTAGAAGACAGCAAATGAACATACACAGACCACAGGAGGATGGTGCCAGAAATGGCACACACATGGTGTTGACGTATTTGTCTCAGATTGAAGACAGAGCAAAGACTCTGTCACCCACAAAGCTCTAATTAAGAAAATAACTGAGAAAGACTCTATCCAAATATCAAAAACTCAGAAAGGAAGCCTGAAATCACCAAGACAGAAAGCAGTGAAGAACTGTACTGGGTTGCATAAAAAAGGATGATATTCTATCTGGGAGTTAATATAAAGGCTAAATAAGGATTCCGATTTTTTTTAAAGAAAAGATATATTGCAAGTACATTCTCTTAATGTTTTGAAAGTATGTAAACTAAAATATCAGAGCAAAACTCAGATTTGGGGCCACAGAGAAAGGGAGGAAGTAAAAGTGTTTCAAAGTGTTCACAGGGAGGGGAAAAGAGCGTGGGGAAATGATCTTATTAGAAAGGAATCACACTTCTAGGCTGAGAAGGAAGAGTGTGAAAATCATATTCATGTAAACAGTTATTTTCTTTCCAAATTATAGTAAAGAAATGCACGTATGATTACGGACACTGTAAAAGTGAAGGTACAGAGAAGTTGAAAGACCACACGATCCATCATCCAAGCAGGAGTACCTTTGAGAGCAAAGGGTCTGTATTAATGATTCCCTGGGACGACAGCCTCCCGAAAGCTTAGAGGACGTGTGTGCAGTCTAACTTCTACTGCCGGATGCGGGGTGTTCTTCATACAATAGCCCCAGTTTCTCATTTATTCCAAAAGCATTATAAGTGATTCTTAATCATTTGTAGTCACTAATCATTAAGAGTCTGACAAAAGCCAGCAGACCCATCTCAAGTAAAACACACATATGCATCTATGATTTGTACTTTGCACATCATTTCACTGAGGTTGCAGGCACTTGAGGCCCATCCATGGATCCTTTATGAATCTAGGTTAAGAGACTCTGGTTGGGACAACTAATAAAGTTTATAAAATTACCATAAAAGACGAATTTATGAGAAGATATAGGGTCTGTGTGCAGGAGGAAATAATAAACCTGTTATCCCCAGGTTCCTTCAGGAGCTAATATACAAGGCTAAACAGAGTTCAACAAGTTTGATTCTGCACATATCAAATAATATGGTTAAATTGGCTTTTATATTTATGATAATATATTTAGAAAAGAGAAATTTTATCCCTCATGTAGTTAGGCTATTAACAGTTAAAGTCATTCATATGCTAAGCCAGATTTTAGAACTGGTATTCAAAGCTATAATCTTGACACTGAAGACAGATTTGAAGGGCAAATCTGGGAGGAAAAGAAAAACAACTAAGATAGTTTGCTTGATTTCCTAATGGGATAGACTTCCACTTGGCCAAAACCATGGTGCTCCCACCAGGAGGCAGATAAACATGTCCTCTCCAAGGGCTTTTATAATGGAGACCACAGGAAAGGGGTCGGTGCGCTACAGAACTGGTAGAAGAAACTACTGAGACAGCGCTCCGTTATGTGTGGCCACACGTAAGTATCAGAGAAATCAAGAGAGGAAAAGCAGAGTGGATGGCAGGAGTAATATGAGAGCATCCTGAAGGGCCCCTAAAGAGACCAGCCCCATAATGGGCTCAATCATCAGAATGATGGCCATGAATGAGTATCACTTCTCATTTGCAGGATTGCAAATCAGAGGTAAACAATCTGTAATTACTGTTAAGGTGCTATAGCTAGTGAGTGATTTATTGTTTATGTAAATTAGAGTGAATTCAAGACTATCTCAACAATAGCATTACCCCTAACTTACTTGCACTCCAATATACCTTAAGCTGGCAAGTATTTCAAAAACATAACCTAAAACACATTGAATGATGCTAAAGGCCTCTCACCTGGTAAGAACATGGAGGTGGAATGCCCGAATCCAATTCCTGACTCCTCAACTTAATAGCCGATTGATTCACCAAGATTATTGACATTTTAGCACTTTAGTTTTCTCATCAGGAGAATAGTGGTAATTATAAGATTTATCTAAAGGTTTCTGTAACAGTTAAGAATAGTAGTTATGCAAAGCACTGAACATAGTATCTGGCTTGTAGAAGGCATTCAATAAATGTATTCTATTAACTTTTTATTATCACTATCAGTATTGGTTTTAGCAAGCCACACTGAGAAACTCTTACAAATATACTGCAAATGTTTATGAGTTATGGATTATTTCAGTGGTTTACTCAGCCTCCATCATGGGAATTTTCGTCAAAATCTAGATATATCTACAGGAGTCTATCACACCTATTGCCATCACCTAGATGTGATATGCCAAGAGAGGAAAAGGAGATAATCCCCCTCCTAAAGGATCAGGAAGAGTGAACTCTGTAGGTGGTCATATATAAGGGCAATATAGACTCCAGTTCAGGAAAAGGCAAAGAGAGAACCTGAGCTCAATTTCAGGTCATGAATTGCACAAATATGCCAAGAGCTTGGAGAAAGTAGTAAAACTGCAACAATTCTAGGGTAGCAGGTGTATCTATAGTAACATGAGCAAGCTTGCTTTATTCTAATAACCAATGAGCAAATAACTCTACCTAGTCAATGATACTGATCATAAGAAAGTACAATTATGAATATAGGCATGAAGAATTCTTGCGAATTTTCATGTAACACTCAGAAGTCATTCATCTTAAACTGAATTTTCTCACAAAAAATAGACTCCATCATATTTTCTTACTACAGGTGACCAAAAAATAGGAAGAGTTAGGCACTGTCAGCATTTATATCCCACTCTATAAACATCCAGTAAAGGACTAATAATGTTAATAAATTGCTATATGAAAATACTGTTGTGTTTAATCAATAGCAGACCATCTCAAATCACAGACCAGCCACAAAACTTACAGGTGAAGGACACTTTGTGGAAAACAAGCAAAATCCCTTAGTTAATGCCTTAGACAATTGAAATATTCCTTTACTAAGTAGAATTAAAAAGGGATAACCATACAAGGGTTTCAGGAGCATGGGGTCGAGAGTTGTGGAAAGACCGCACTGAGACGGCCTATACTCACATTTGATGATTCAAGTTATTTTTAAAGAAAGTTTGGTGACTCATCTGCCTTATGAAAATAGGAGAGCAAGAAACATTCTCTGCACAGTATGAAATTCCTCTGTCTTTCATATTTCTAATTCCAGGCAGCATGCCGTCTGCTCTGAAGAGCAAGAACACAAATGCCAAGCTTTAATCAGAGTGGTATGGCTGTGGGACTTTCAGATCATTTGCTCAAACCTAACAAAGTTATGCAGATTCCCATCAGAATATCAATGCCTGGACCTTTGCTCATGCTGCAAAGAGAAGGTTGCAAAACACTGAATATGAGTAGCAATTCTGGGTTAGCTTGATATTCTTCTTCTACGTTCAGAAAAAAATAGTAACAATTTCAGTCTAATTTAATTCTATAATGAAACTAGAAATTAGAATCCCTGTAGTGTTGAGCTAACCTTTCTCAAGTCAGGCTTCTTTTTTTTTCCTTTAACTGTATCTTAGTAACACTGATGGCCCAAGGCTATCTGAGGAATAGCAAAAAAAAAAAAAAGAAAAGAAAAGAAAAAAGTCTATTAACAAGAGAAATAGTTTAAATTCTCTTGAACCTTAAAAAACTGCCTTTTAACAAGGATCTTTGTTTTTGAAAATGCTCAAGCACTAATTATTTTTAACCACAAAATATTTGATCATTTTATTCTGTAGCTATTCTTTGTGAAATGAGAGAGACACAAGCACCGGTTTATATTAAGGCTTGAGACCTCTGGTTCTCTACAGCGCTCAATTTTGAATGCTAATGCTATGGATTTTTTTTTGGATGTATTTTGTCCCCTAAGACTTTATATCTCTCTACTCTCAGTGCAATAATTGGAGTCCCTATTGGAAAGGAATTTAAAGACTATTTTTCCCATTGTCAAAGAAAAATTGCATTGGACAAGTTAAACAGGCAACGAAGACTTTGTTTAAGACTATGGCAATAGAAGAGAGAGAATGAACTCAAAAACCCTCCTCCTTTTTGTTTTGGCAGAATTAAGTGGCAGGAAAGTGGAAAAGTCCTGGAGGAAGTTAGGGGGAGGTTGGAAGACCATCTGTGCTTCTAACAGGCATTTATCAAAGTTAGGCTCCTACCTTCCCACAGAAACCGGATAGAGGGACACAACCCTTCTTGAAGATTAAATTTCAAAAGGATGCTCCCAGGTCCTTGAGAGAGACTCTCTCTCAACCTGTAAAATCCTGCAAAAGGCTCTTTAAAAATTTACATCTCAAAGGGTCAGAGAAAGCGTTTACAAGTGTAAGATTTCTCAAGTAAATGCTCTAAGACAAGGGACATCAGGGGCATCTAGTCAGGAAGAAGCCTGTGTAAAGCTTAGTCAAGCTAAGAACTTTAAGGTCATCTTTATCACCACAGTCACTATAAGAGAAAAGAAATTCTACTTCAGGTTAATATGCTCATTTCTAAGAGTGCTAAAACTTCCATTAGACCTGAGTAGGAGATGCTATCAGTCTGAAAGCTAACAAAGTAAGTCTCCAAATATTTCAGTCCTTGTTAGGAAATTCACATGTTGCATGCTTAAAATATTTATATAACCAAATTAAATAATGTATAAAATATGATCTATTCTACTCTTTATCAACCTATAATGGATTGTGTCTGAAGTTTGATATTTTGTGTGTAGAATATCAAAACTATTTTATTTATAGTAGCCTAGTTTAGGATTTGCCTTTACAATGAAATAGAATCCCCCGTTTAAAATTGTGTGATTCAATCTAAGTCCATTTTTATTCAGGTTCATCGTGTTGTTGTTATTTCTACTTAGCTATATACCGTTTAAAACAGGAACGATACTTCTAACCAACGATACAATTTGAGTGTCCTATGTCATGACAAACCATATTTAAGTTCCCTGTGACTTTTAAAAATTACTTTTATATACGATTTCTTCTGCTGGTCAAACAACAGGAAGCGTAGTTGAGAGCCTCTGTTGAGGGACAGTTTGCACCATCTTCTGGTGCATTCATCTTCGTTGAATACTGATTTAAAGAGCTTTAGGACTTTAAAACTTCTTACCAGGTCTATTTGATCACAACAGACATTTTAATAGATTTTTTCAAGGCCATTTTAATACTTAGATTTTTTAATGATTATTATCACATTTTTATTTAATTTAGTTTTTTATTATTATCCTGTTTTATAAATTAAAGAATTGGAGTAATTCATAATAGAAAATTAGCAAACTGCTGTTTCCTTCTCATACGCTCTTCATTGAGGAGAAAAAATGTGGAACTAGAATTTGTCCCTATTCGGTATGTACAGTAGGCAGAATATCCCCCCAAGGGTGCCCGTGCCCTAATCGCAGAAACCTGTGAATATGTCACATTATAAGATAAAAGGGACTTTGCAGCTGTAATTAAAGTTATGGACATTAAGATAGAGAGCTTATCCTGTATAACCCAAGCAGGACCAATCTAATAACATAACCCTTTACAAACAGAATTTTCTCCAGCGGGAGAGAAGGTAAGAGACTTGAGGCAGGAGGAGGAGTCAGAGATAGTCAAAGCAGAAGAGGGACTGGACTCTTCATGGCTGGAGGGGCCACATGGAAAGCATGGGAAGTAATGTTGGCAGCCTCTAGGAGCAAAGTCTGCCCCACTATGACAGCCAGCAAGGAAACAGGAACCTCGCTCACATCAAGGGCTGGAATTTAGCCTGAATGATTTTGCAAGCAGATTGTTCCCCAAGCCACCAAGAAGGAACTCAGCCCTGCCAAAACCTTGATTTCAGTCTTATGAGACCTGGAGCCAAGGAACCCGCCCAACCACACTATGCTCAGATTTCTGATCCACAGAAATGAAGAAAGAATGAATCAGTCTTGCTTCAAGCCAGCAAGTTTTTGGTCATTTGTTATGGCAATCATAGAAAGCTAATATAATATGTTTATATAATGTATTTCCATATCTTCTTCTTATCATACTTTACAAATGTAAAATCACAAAATCGACCATATTTTCCAAACTGTATTACATGACAGATACACCTGGCAAAGTTTCCAGTCTTCTCTCACCTCTGTTGACCTGTAAAAGAAGTGCATGAATTTGCCTAGGATGAAATGATAGGCAAGGTCATTAAAATCACATATGTATGCTTATTTTTAACTTTTGGTTCTTGGGTGACAGGTAATTTTATTCTTTCATGTTATATTAAAACAAAATTTCAAATAAGAAAACTGATAGAAGGTTTTATTTTTTTTTCCTTTTTAACCTCAAAGATAGTCATCTTTATTTCTTGAGTAACTTTATATGAGATTAATACCTCTGCATCCAACAGATGTGAATTTTATAAATATATTTGTATTTATCCTGGCAGCCTGCAGTCCCTCACAATCTCTGCCAAAACTTATGAGAAGAAACAGCAACTGAAACATGCTCTTGCCTTTAATTAACAAAGAATCAGAAATAGAGAATTTAAGTACCTTACACATCACTTAGGTTGACAATATCACAGTTTTAACTGAAAATGTAGATGTATATTAGTTTCTTGTAGCTCCTGTAACAAAGTACCAGAAACTGAATGGCTTAAAACAACAGAAATTTATTGTCTTACAGTTCTAGAATCTAGACGTATGAAAGCAAGTTGTCAGCAAGGCCATGCTCTCTCTGAAACCTAGGGGAATTCCTCCATGCCTCCTACCAGCTGTAGTGGCTTGCTGGTCATCTTTGGGGTTCCTTGAATTGTAGTTGTGTGACTCCAGTCTCTGCCTTCATCATTACATGGTGTGATGTGTGTCTTGGTCTTTATGTGGCCATTTTCTTATCAGGAAACTAATAAGTCATATTGGAATAGAGGTCTACCTACTCTAGTACAACTTCATCTTAACTAATTGTTTCTACAATGACCCTATTTCCAAAGCAGGTCACATTCTGAGATGCTGATGATTAGGACTTCAACATATCTTTCTTGAGGAGGCACAATTCAACCCATAATGAGAAGTTACCATACATTTTAATATAGAGAGTTTTAAGAACTAAAAATTATTCTTGGATTTTGAGAGTTTAAACCAAGCTCTTATTATTATGATTTCTTCTCTTTTTCTTAGGAAGGCCAGATAGGGCTCACTGTCCCTTTGTCTCTATTATGAGCCCCTCCTCCCCAACTGCACTCTGACCAGGCACCACTCACCAAAATTAGAAATACAAAACCAGTTACATTTGATCCAAAAAAATGAAATATTTAAGTGTGAATCTGAAAAAACAAGCAAAGTACATGTATGCTAAAAACTACATCGTCAAAGAAGCTTTAAATATATCAAGAGATGCGACATGTTCATGGACTGGAAAATCAACATAGTAAAGATGTCAATTCTCCCCAAATTTAGACAGGTTTAACGTAATTCCTATCAAAATCCCAGCAAATTTCTTTGTACGTACAGACAAGATTATTCCAAATTTTATATAGAAAGGCAAAAGAATTAGAATACCTAAAACAATTTTCAAAAATAAGAATCAAGTGGGAGAAATCAGTCTACCTGATTTCAAGACTTATCATAAGCTATAGTAATCCAGGCAGTGTGGTCCTGGTGGAGGGACAGACACATAGATCAATGGAACAGAATAGGCAACCTAGAAATAGACCCCCACCAGCACGCCCAACTGATTTGAGAAATGTGCAAAGCAATTCAGTTAAAGAAAGATAACCATTTCAACCAACAGTGCTGGAGTAATCGGAAATCCATAGGAAAATAAACAAGCAAATAAACAAATAAACTTTGTCCTAAGTCTCACTACTTAGACGTAATTAACTCAAAATCAATCATGGATTCAAACCTAAAATGCAAAGCTATAAAACTTTTAGGGAAAGAAATAGGAGAAAATCTTCAGAGTTTAGTGTTAGGCAAATTTTCTTAGACTTAACACCAAAGCACAATTCATAAAAGGAAAAAAATTGATAAATTGGACTTCATAAAATTCAAACCTTTGATCTATGAAAGATCCCATTAAGAAGATGAAAAGACAAGCTACAGACTGGAAAAGTATTTGCAAACCACAAATCTGATAAGGGACTAGATTTAAAATATATAGATAACTCACAAAACTCAACAGTTAAAAAATTAACAATCTAATTCAAAAATAGGCCAAAGATATAAAGAGACGTTTGGTGAAAGAGTATATACAGATGCCAATTAGTTACATGAAAAAATATTCATCATTAGCCATCAGGGAAATGAAAATTAAAACCACAGTGAGATGTCACTGCACATCTGTCAGAATAGCTAAAATAAAAAATAGTGGCACCATCAAAATGCTGGTTGGGAAGCATAGCAACGGGACCACTACAGTCTGGTGGTAGGAATATAAAATGATACAGCTCCTCTGGAAAGTAGCTTGGCAATTTATCGAAAAACTATACATGCAACTACAATACAACCTGGCAATTGCACTTCTGGGCATTTATCCCACAAATATAAAGACTTCAACTCACACAAAAACCTATACAAGAATGTTTATAGCAGCTTTATTCCCTGCAGCCAAAACTAGAAACAATCTAAATGTCCTTCATTGGGTGGTTAACCCATAGTACATCTGTACCATGGAATCTTACCCATCAAAAGAAAATGAGGAACTATGATACCCACAACAACCTGGATGGGTCCCCACAAAATTATGCTAAGTGAAAAAAAGCCACTCCTAAGAAGTTACATATTGTATGATTCCATTTATACAACATCTTTAAATGATAAATTTATAGAAATGAACAATGATCTGGTAGTTGCCAGGGATTAAGGTTAGGGTGGAGGCAGGGGGTCAGTGTGACTATAAATGGGCAACGTGAGGGATCCTTGTGGTTATGGAAATATTCTCTATCTTGGCTAAATCAATGCCAGTGTCCTAGTTGTACTATTGTATTATAGTTCTGCAACTGTTGCCATTGGAAAAATTGGATAAAAGGTAAATAGAATATCTCTTGTTATTTCTTACGACCACATATGAATCTACAATCATCTCAAAATTTTAAAAAATACTTTTAAAAACCCATCCTTCCTCTTCTGTTATTCAGTAAATGCCGCCATGGCATGACTTGATGAGTGGTGTGTATAGGTGTATAGGTCCGCGCCCGGGATCCCAAACTGTGAACCCCTGGCTGCCCAAGCGGAGCACGGGAACTTAACCACTATGCCACTGGCCCAGCCCCCTCTGGTGGAATTCTTAGTGTTACCTCTCACCTGGTGACCTCATGCTCAACCTCAATGCTCAACTGACTGAAAACTCTTCCCTAAATTTTTACTTCTTTGTCGTATTTTCATTATACATTTCTATTTGCTTCCTCCTTTAAACTATGAGCTCCTTGTCAGAAAGCTTTATCTTCAAATGACCAATGACAGCCATAGCACATGGTGATAGTACCCAGCAAATTTTAGTGACATTAATAACTGCCATTTTATATCATAATACAATTTATTTTATGGTAGCTTCTTTATCCCTAATCTTCACAAGAAATCAGCAAGATGGCTGTCTGCATTTCCATTTTCTAAGTGAGAAAGCTGGGGTCAAAAAGGTGAAGCAATTTATCTGAAGTCTCAGAGCTAGAAAGTACCAATCTGGAATCCATACTTTTAAAAGAAATAGGTTAAAAATCTTTAGATAAATCTAGTAAGAAGTTAAGCTTCCTTATATACCTATCATTAGACCACCTAGCCCCAGGTTGTAGTAATCCTCATTTCTTAGCCATGGTTAGAATGTCATGTCTTAAAGATACAATTAAATCACTGGAAGAGCAGAATTTGAATGAGACTTTACATTTTTTTCCACTTATAAAAGAATAAACGCAGTGTGGCAGTTTCACACAAAACTAAATGTAGTCTTACCATAGGAAGCAATTGTGCTCCTAGGTATTTAACCAACCAACTTTAAAATTTATATCTACCAAAAAGAAAATGCATGCCAAAAACTAGAAGCAACCAAGATGTTCTTAAACAGGTGAATGGATAAATAAACTATGGTATATCCACACAACACACTATTATTCAGCCATACAAGTAAGTTCACTATCAAGCTTCAAAAAAATGCATGAAAATTCAATGCATATTTCTAAGGGAAAGATCTAATCTTAAAAGATCACATACTGTATGATTCCAATTATATGACATTCTGAAAAAGGAAACACTGTAAGACAGTAAAAAATTCAGTGATTCCCAGCAGTTTCGGAAAGAGAAGGAAGGAAGGGTGAGGAGGTGAAACACTGGGGATTTTTAGGGTGGTGAAACTACTCTGTATTATAATGTAATGATGGATATACAACATTATGCATTTGTCAAAACCCACTGAACTTTACAGCACAGAGTGAATGTTAAAGTAGGCAAATTAAAAAAACAAATCATTTAGGAGGTGGAATGATCCCAGGAAGGAACACAGACTGACAGGGGACTCCAACTATATTACAAATGTATGAAACAACTTCACTGAAGAAGGTGAGGGGAAAAGGTGTGACCAAAGTAACTCCAAAATGCGTGGAGTCTGTAAGACTAAAGGCAAAACGAACCACACATAGTACTGTACTCTACTCGAAGTTACTTCCCATGGGAGTACTGGTTAACAAATCTGCTATCCCTATACCTGTATACTGGAATTGAACAATTAAGTAATAGATGGCAGATGATGGGAGCCAGGTTTCTCACTGTGAGAATGGGAATTTATAGATATGCAAGGTGAGGAAGATAGAACAGTCCATGTGGTAATATATTACAAGTGGAGACATCAATATGAACTCATATTTAGCTTAATATAGATACAGATAGTTACAAATAGAAATATCTATAAAATATGAATATACATAGATTAGTATATATGCACATATATTTCCTTGCTGTGTCAGATGACAGGACCTAGAAGCAAAAATACCACAGGAGGAATGAGCACACCTAGCACCCAGTACTTGATTTCTAATACCATTCTCCAATAAAAGGAACAAGGGCTCCATGGAGAGATGGCTCCAGGCCTGGGGCAGAAAATATATTTGTGGATATATACACATACATGGATTAGTATATACATACATATTTCTGTGTTCTGTCAGCTGAGAAGCCCTAAAAGAAATGACAATATCGTAGTAACGAGTACAGCTGTTATGCAGACCTTGGTTTCTGAACCATTCTCCTATACAAAGAATCAGGTATCTATAGAGAAATGGCTGATGCCCAACTGTGGCAGGAAGCATAGAGGATGAACATGGAGTACCTTGTAACACCAGAAAGTCAGAGAGTGTTAAAAAATAAAAAGCTACACTGATGGGGGTTATGTCAAAGGGACACAGGAATCAACTGAAAGATCCCAATGACCAAAGCTAGAATAATTTGAGTAAGAAAATGAATACACTAGTTTTGGATTATAGCACAAAGTATAAAATATCCATGAGTCCATGATACCGATACAAATAAATGATTAAATGAATGAATGGGGGAGTAGAAATAAATGTCCCTCGCAGAAGAATTCCAAATAATTTATGTGGATACTACACCCTCGAGGAGGTTGGCACATCAATCCACATTTCTTAAGTGTGGGCTGTTCTTAGTGACTTCCTTCTAAGAAGGACAGCATGGATGGGAGCTGGAGAGGGGAGAGAGAAGGTAGCTTTACAGTGGAGAACCCTGGCAAGCACTACTTCAGCCAGGTGATCAAGGTCAGCATCAACAGCGACAAACCCTGTTGATAGTACATACCCTTGATATGAAGTGGTGAAAATGACACTTTCCCTCTGTAGGCTTCCTCTTCCAAACCCATAATCCCTGTCTAATCATGAAAACATCAGACAAATCCCAATAGAGGAGCATCCTACGGAATATCTGACCAGTACTCCTAAAACTGTCAATGCCATCACAAAACAAGGAAAGTCTGAGAAACCATCACAGCCAAGAGGAGCCTAAGGAGACATAACTACATGTAATGTGATATCCTAGACGGGATCATGGAAAAGAAAGACATTAGGTAAAACTAAGAAAACCTGAATCAAGTGTAGACTTTAATACCAGATCATTAATTGTAACAAATGTACTGTACTAATATGTTAATAATAAGGGAATTTGGGTGTGGCAGATATGAGAGCTCTCTGTACTAACTGTTCTATTTTTCTGCAAATCTAAAACTGTTCTAAAAAATGAAGTCCATTAAAAAATAAACACAATGGTCAATTCAAAACTTAAACAAAACAAAAAAACTAGTAAGTCAGTGCTTTGCGCCTACATGTGGCCTTCATTTCTCTAGTGCTTTATGCTGACAATAGACTGCTTAGCATCTCTGTGTGCGCCATATTGGTTGCCAGTGGTGTTGGATCAGGGGCTCAGCTGGTTCAGGGATTTAATTAACAGGTGTTGCTCTCCCATTCTAGCTTTTGCGTAGGGTGCAAAATGACTCATTCCCAAGTGGGAAAGTAGAGATTTTCATATCTGAACTTTTTAGTATGAATTAGCATTTTACCTTGATAGAAAGTTTGCCAAATTTTTATATTTATAAAAGTTTTAGCTTAAGCATACGGTGGTCAGTAGTTATTTTCCATATACATTTTGAGTAAATATTAGGGTGAAAGCATTTATCATCTACATTGCATACACAATAAATTGTTTTTCTGAAGTAAATTTTTCACTCTTCCTCATCATCAAAAGATGTTTGCCACTCACAATTAACATATACCTTTTTGGTTTCTGCACACAAGTTACTAAGCAAGTATGGTCCCAATTATCTACTCATTTATAATTAATTTAACTCAAATTCTCACTTTAAGGTAGTCACGCTTGTGTTAAATGTGTAAATGCTGATTATTTAATATAGGAAAAGAAACTGTCAATTAAAAAAATGTCAAGAGGCAAAGCCATCCTTCAGGGAAAATTTTTAATTATGCTGCTTAGGTACAAAAAATCCCCTATTTATTATTTTCCCTTGCTTAAAAATATCTTCATCTATTCAACAATTTCAATTTTCTTTCCTGATGATATCATTAAAATAATTCTATTTAACTTTGTGCTAGTTTTCTCAAGCCAGTAATCAGAATACAAAAAAATGATCATAAGTATGTCTTGAGCATGCATAATTTTTTAAGTCAAGATTGCCTGTGTTCAATCTTACACGATATTTAAAAAGACAGGAATGCTTCCTAAAGGCCTCAGAAATAAATGTTCTATTATCTGTTAAGCACACCAGATGATTTAGGAATGTTATTACAAAATAATCTCCCACATGTTTTGCTTTCTGACAGGCAGCCAATCACATATAAATTACAGAAATTCAGGCATCATAACCTCTTCAAGTCATTTCTGAAAAACACGTTTAACAATCTTTAAAAACTATATTAATAAAATGTATGTGTAGCACCTTAGAAAAATCAGAAAAGAGAAATTAAATGAAAATAGGAAGTAACTGATTAAGAGAAAAAAAGTATTGTTAACTCAGTCCTCATCCGGTGCTTTTAAATTTCTCTTTCCAAGAAAATCTCTGCTGACAGTGCGTTCTGACAAGGCATTTGCCTATTGCCAAGCCTGGGCGAGGAGCCAAGCAGCACAGGGAATGTCAGGTAGAGGGAGGCACAGCAGTGGGAACACCCCAATGGAGGGTGGTCAAGGCAGAGGTGACAATGGAGAGAGATGGGCAACACCATTCCAGAGGTTTGGAATTAGAACAAGTCACGGAGTCAATAACAGGCAAAAGTCAGTCCTCAGAATTGGCTTGGAAGTAAAACTGTGAAACAAGCCACACCTACAGTTAAGAACTCAGAAACCCATAGGTCCTGGAGATCAAGGTAAAGCTACAACTGCCACACATAGGAATACAAAAGACTGATACTGGAAAGCAGGGAAAAGTAAATCAGGAAATTCACAGGACCTGAAATGGAGGAGCAATGCAGAGGCCAGACTGACTCAGAGCTCCCGTTTGCAGTCGGGAAGCCGACTCCAGGTCTCCTGCCAGCGTAAGAACCGTCCCACACCTTCTCCTTCAACAATCCCAGCCTTACAGGGGAAGCAGGCAAGTCCACACCCAACCAGAGCAGAGGAAGAGCCGAAAAGCAAGCACATTTCAAAGCTTTCCCTACTAAGTGTTATCATAGAATTTGTAATTCCCTTCCTCACCCCACACAGCCAATTACAATACTGATGAAATAATGAAAAGCAATAGGACATACTGGAGTATATGAGGAAGCCATTTGGTTTAAAACTAATTTGATCTGACCTCACATTTCTACAAGAGCCCGACATGGCCTGCTGAGCATGCATTGTACATCTTCTGTAAACATTGATGGTGTCCCCAAGCTGAGAATGATGCCCTTAAAAATAGGGATGTTGTCTCTCCCCATATCAGCATTTCTTTAAGGATAAGCATTTCTTCCCAGAAACTAAGGATTAATTACTGACCTGTTTTATCTTTTTACCAGTGACCAGCTGACCACCGATGCTGTCCTCACCTTGTGACCACTGACATGCTGTGCTAAGCATTTCACGACAGTAGTAAAAGAGATAGTCCTGTCATATGTGATGTCTATTCTTTGTTCCAAGATAGTATATAACCACGCTCTGTGCCCCACTTCCTTGGAGAGCTTCCTTCTTTGGTGGAAAATTTCTCCTGGGCTATAGTGCTCAAACTGGCTCATATAATAAACTCACCCCAATTTTGACTTATATATTGACTATGGATTATTTGCGTTGACAATACAATAGGCCTAAAAGGCTCAACCAGATCCCTCAGATTAAGCCAACTTCAGTGGGAATTCAGAGTCCAGTTCCTTTCTTCTCACATAAGTAAAAGTCTTCCTAAAATTAAGCTCCTGGAGAATGTAAAGCAATTTGGTCATGGTGCTCTCAGTACATCGTTTTTTAAATCTATAAACAAAATAAATTAAAAAATATTTTTTGACAAGAGCTGCTCATACAAGAGAACTAAAACAATTCAAATTGTCCAAAAAGGCATTGAAAATAACAAATCACAGGATGTCCTCTGTGTTGGGGCAAAAGTCTTCATTTTTTTTTTCAGATTACATTTTCAATTTCTAATGAACTTGAGATGGAAGATGGGCATTGCTTGCCCTTCACAAGGATATATTTTCTTTGTCTTTAACGTGTGCTGTGAAATAAATGTGGTGAATGAGGGCTTACTGTGAGCCTTGAATTTTCGCAGGTCCTGGTGGCTGGGAGGCTTGAGGGAGTCTAAGCTCTCTGCTGGCCTGGAACCCCACACGGCCTCGGGGCACAGCCTCATCTGTGCTCTAATTTGTTTCCACTTTTCAGAAACAGTATAAAGTCATTCACTTTCCATTCCAAAGATTTAAATGTCTGGTTTTCCATCTCATTGATGATGAGTTTACAGAAGCTGACAGAGAAAGGTTTTCGATGAAGTGTGCCTGCCCCACCCTCCTGGGGCTCACAGAGGATTCCATAGACTTCTGGAGCCTTGCTCTACTTTTTCAGATTCTGTTTTGGATCAATTCATTATTTCAATAAACATCTATTGGCTGTCTGCTATACCCGGCACTATATTGGTGACTGTTCCCCAGAGGTGTTTTGAGGAGAAAATATGAGATAATAGACAATGGCAATATAATGTGTAAATATTTTAAAAACGGTGTCATTAGAGTGGGGACTCTGGGAGCTCATTGACTTTTTGAGGGTTCCCAGAAAGCTTTCTGGAGGAAGTGATATCTAAGCTGAGGTTTAAACGTAAAAAGGAATTAGATACACAGATTTAAATGATGTGAGATGTGTTCCAGTCAGCTGAAATGTTCTGTAGCCTAGTCCAGCTAGAAGATAGAACAATACAAAGAATTTGAGATGAGAGTAAAGAAAAGGGGGTTCCAAATCATGAGGAGCCACTTGACTAAGAGCAAAATTAAGTGAATAGGAAGAGAAAGAGGACCTCCTGAATAAGGGCATGCAAAGGGACCAGAAGTAAACCCAGAAGCTAAGGAAAGTGAGTTTCAAGGATGTGAGAAAATGATGAATAGCAGATATGAAAGGCTGCTTACACGATAGGACATCAGCCAGACCCTAAGTAAAAATAGAACTCTGACCCACAACCTACAGCAACCAGCCCCGGAATCCAAACCACAGCCTCTGATCAATAGACCCCATTTGGCCAAGACTTGATCAACAACTGAGAGCTTCCCTAATTTTTACCCTTACTTTCAACTTGCAACCAACCAGAGAAAGCCAAACACACACCCTTAACCAACCCCATAGGACACTCTGCTTCCAGCTAGTCTGCCTACAGCTTCTCCACACCCACAGCCTTCAAGACACACCTGAAGCTTCCCTTTTGTTTTCTCACTATAAAGGTTCTATTCTCCCCTGCCTGCCTTTGAGTCTCTGTCAAACACAAGCAATGGTGGGGGACCCTCTTGCTACAGGAAATTCTGAATAAATAGCCTTTGCTTGATCTCATTTGAGTGGTATTTATCTCCCCAAGTATAACCAATCTTTTTTTAAAAGGAACGTGATTTGGAGAGGGAAAAGAAAGAGCACAGAATCTGCCAAGATGATGGCAGGCAGCTCGATGATTCCTGTCCAATGGCTTCTAATTTCTTTGACAATGGAGGGGGAGATTATTTTCTTAGGTCATCTCAAGAAGTAGGATGTCTGAAGCAAGTAAGAAGACTTAGTTTGCTGCTGGTTTATCACCAAGACTATGATCTAAATGTTGGAGTGCCTCAGGGCACCAGGAAGGGGGTCTCCAGACCTCTGCTTGCTTTGGTCTTGACTCTTTCCTCAGACAGCACAGCATAGCAATTAAGAGCTTGGACTTTACAGGCAGCCTGCATTCACAATCCCAGCTCTACCACTTACTAGCAATGTGTCTTTAAGAAGTCATTTTGTTTCCCTGTGCCTCAGTTTCCTTCACCTACAAAATGGAGATGATACTAGCACTAACTTTTGGGGTTGTTTTGACAATTAACTGCTTTTGTAAAAACATGTAGAACAGTGTCTGGGACATATTAATTACCATATAAGTATTTCTTAAATAAATAAAATTATTCTCATGTCTTCGGAGGATTGCTAACTTCTATCTCCAGCCCAGATAAACCTTCTAAGTCCAAATCAGTACATCTAACTACCTAAGTGACTACCTTTCTTGAACGTCTCGCAAGCAACTGTCACAGGACAAAAATCATAATTCTACATCTCTCTATGGATTATCTTATATTTGATAGATATTAGACAGTAATGGAGAAGAAAACTCGAATCACAAAGTTTCCATGAGAGCTTTTTCTCCATCTCCATAGGATGTTGCCCTCAGCTTCTCAAGCAGGGGTGGTGAATAGGAGTGGAGGAAACTTCTATAGGGTGGGAGGAATGCTATGAGAAGTTCCCTGGGATTCATCAATTAGAAAGTGCATACATGTCTATGGGAATGTGTCCAGCTGTTGTGCTCACTGATATAACAATGATGCAGCTCCAAGGCACCTCCCTGGGTTTTACAATTACTACTTTAAAGTTACACACCTGTGACATGATGGCATGTTCTCAGGGGACTGATTTCAACCAAGCCTTTCTACCTCCAGTAGCCTCAGTGGATTTACTATTCCTTCTAATCTACACTGTAGAAACAGACAACACAACAGGCTGCCCTTCATCCTGCATTCCTTCTCCCAGGAAATGGCACCACCAAAGCCCCAGACTGCCCATACAGAGACCTGCCAATCTCTCCTGGAACTACTTTTTACTTTCACACTCAGTTACTTTTTCCAAGTGCTGTCAATTTGACTTTCTCCAAACTTTTCACGTTTTGCATGGTCAAAGCCACCACTGTGATCCAAGCCACCACCATCTCCCCAGTATCCTGCAGTAGCCCGCCAATATCCCAGGGTCCTGCCTTCACACTCCTCCAATTTTCTCCATTAGCAATCGATCAAAATACAATCTTTCTTCTCTGCTTAAAACCTTAAAGAACTTCCTGCTTCTCTTAGCATAAGGTACCATAATATCCTTAGCTTTTCCTAAATAACATCTTGCATGAACTGGTCCCTGACTTCCTCACCAGTCTCTTACTGAACCCTGTCCTCTCTCCCCAGACTTCAGGTATCTGGTCTTCTGTGAATTTCTTCTTCAAGGGCTTTGCATAAGTGGTCCTTCATTCCTGAACTGACCTCTACAACTTTGCCTAATTAACTCCTTCTAACATTTGAGTGTCAAATGAAATGACACTTTCACCAAGAAGATTTGCCCTTCATCTTTCTGCTTAACATGGCTTATGACACCTGCAGGAAAACAATTTATTGTGCCATTGTTGTCTGATGCCTGTTTCTTCTCCTTGACAATTAGCCTCATGAGAGCAACATCCAGCCCATACCCGGCGTTGGTTGAAAGCTTGTTGTATAAATGTGAGAGGGCTATGGAGAAAAAAGACGGATTTGCACAGAGAGAGAATGATAGATTATATAACAACATTAACGGTCTGCTTTAGGTTTAGGACATAATTTAGGATGACATCGTACAGTGCAGCAGTTGAGACTGGAGGTGAAGGAGGGTTTTGTTGAGTATACAGGAACAACAGAGCAAGGTAGCTAAAAATATGTCAAAATTATTCAAATTTATGAGATTTAAAAAGAATAGCTAAGAAATAATTTTTTTCTGGTCTCATGCACATAAGACTTGGTAGTATAGGTAGGTTCATAAATTTCATTTAGAAATTCTAAACTTGATCTCAACTTAGACCAGAGCAGAGCAAATTGTTGAAGGAAAGGGAATACTTTTTCTGTTTTGAAACTATATTTTAAGCATCTGTTGATTCATGGCAGAAACAAGTACAGTGAAATCAATAAGAAAATAAAAATTACTGACAAAGAAAAGGATAATGATAATTAGATTATGTATTTACCTGCATAAAAGACCAAGTTGATTAATATAGCACATTACTAAAGTTGTGGATACAGACATCATTAATCCTTTTTTTCTCCCAAGTAGTATTTTTAGAAGAAATGAGCATAAATAGTATAATTCACTTCCAAAAAAATGCATGAAAACAATTTATTTATAAGACCTGGCTGGTTGATGTTAGATTAAAATTATATTAATTGCCTTTACCAATGAGGTAATGTTAGTTAAAAGGAGTTTTTTTTAATATTTTATTTGATACTAAGAAAATGCTGAATTGGTTATCAAATTACCCGAGGCAGAGATAGTTAGAAACAAATTTTACAGGAAGAGCTGATAGATATTTCGCATTCATTTAAGAAAGCTATAGGACAAGTAAACAATTATGCCAGATGTTTTGTGTCAGAGCAACTGCGTTTTGTTTTAGCTGAGCCCAGCAACTCTCACAGGGCATCCTGGGAGATGACATCTCGTGCAGGGCAATATATGAAATCAGGTGTTGCGCACAGAGGGAGCACAATTTACTGCAAACAGCTTTAACAGTCTCAGCAAAATATTTGTTTCATGAAGGAAAAAAAAGTTCAACTCATCTCTCCTTGCAAAAGAGAGTGTTAATAACTTCACAAGATAAATGTTTGCCTTTCTTTAGACTTTTGCCATCTTGTGCAGGCTTTGTGGGATTTATAAGTGGAATTTTAAAACAATTTTCTGCATCTTTGATGTCATAACCCTTAAGCCCCTCTCAAGGAATCACAGATCTAAGGATGTGGTGGCAGGGTTGGGAGGTTAGTAATGAAGATGGCCAATACATATGACGTTTTTAATTGTCAAAGAGCAGTGTGAATATTCAAGGAAATAATTCTGTAGATTTCCCTTTCCTGGCCTATTTCATTTTCACAGGACTGCTTCTATAATATTTCTTACTTCAATTTTAGGAAAACCTCAGAAAACTGACATCTATCCAGACTATGTAAGCACCTCAGGCAGTGGAGTTATCAAGCTGTTTACATGGCAACAGTAGCTGTCCAAATATCTCAAAAAAGCTATCATAAGTCATCATGTCATGCTGTAATTCTATTTTTTGTGAGGGCATATAGGCAGACATTAAGCAATCTGGCAAGAAAATCACAAAAGATAATCATGCATTTATGTTACTCAGTCTGGCTCAAAATTACAGCTGGCAGTAATACTGTAGCTCATTTGTGTAACACTTTTCTGGAACTCTCCAAATGCAGAAGCATACCAGAAGTAAAAAATATACCCACAAATTAATTGCCTAAATATT
Source organism: Equus asinus (assembly GCF_041296235.1). Lineage (NCBI taxonomy): Eukaryota > Metazoa > Chordata > Mammalia > Perissodactyla > Equidae > Equus > Equus asinus. The sequence continues at coordinate 8,007,130 of NC_091796.1, forward strand.
TTGAAGATTGGAAACTTATAGTCAAATGAGCAAGGAAAAGTTTTTTAAATTGTGTATTTTGAGTTAGTGACAATAATTTTATCTGTGTATCAATGCAATCTTTCTCCAAATAACCACTCGTCATAGTCTAAATGAGAAGGAATTTCTAAATTGATTCAGGAAAAATGAGGACATTGTTATATGTTTAAATTCATACTGTATTCTAATATATTATTTTTCCCTTTAGGAATTTACAGAAAATCACCAGGAAAAAAGGAATAGTCTAATGCTTAATGTGTCTGTGCAGCACAGAGGAAAAGTAGCAGTTCATAGACCTGATCTGTGTATGGGATGCTTACTGGGGAGGGTAATGGGTTGAGTTGTGTCTCCCAAAAAGATATGTTGAAGTCCTAACCCCTGTACTTGTGAATGTGACCTTATTTGGAAACAGGGTCTTTGATGATATAATCAAGCTAAGATGAGGTCATTAGGATGGGCCCTAACCCAATAACACCTGTGTCCTTATAAGAAGGAGAGAAGAGGGACTGGCCTGGTGGTGTCGTGGTTAAGTTCCCATGTTACGCTTTGGTGGCCCAGGGATCGCCAGTTCAGATCCTGGGCAGGGACCTACACACCGCTCATCAAGCCATGCTGTGGTGGCATCCCATATAGAAGAACTAGAAGGACTTACAATTAGGATATACAACTACATACTGGGGCTTTGGGGAGAAACAAAAAGAGGAAAATTGGCCACAGATGTTAGCTCAGGGCCAAGGTTCCTCACCAAAAAGTGTACCTTTAAAAAAAGGAGGGGAGAAGAGACACAAAGACACACACACGTACACACAGAGGGAAGGCAATGTGAGGCCACACAGAGAGAATGCTATGTGATAACCAGCAGAGAGACTGGAGTGATGCATCTGCAAACCAAGGAACACCAAGGGTTGACGGCAAGACCAGAACCTAAGAGAAAGAGAAGGAACAGATTCTGCCCTGGAGGCTTCAGAGAGATCACGGCCCTGCCGACCACTTGATTTCTGAACTTCTAACCCCCAGGGCTGTGAGAGAATAGATTGTTGCTTTAAGCCACCTAGTTTGTGCTACTTTGCTATGGCAACCTTTAGAAACTAACACAGGATATGTCCTCAGAAGCAACACCTAAATGGAAGTTAGAGGGAGAAGAAACTCTGATGCAGTTACAGCAGGACCTCAGGTGATCTCACCAGAGCCCCTGGAGCTGCAATGGCCCTTCAGGGTTGCTCCCAATTGAGTCCATGGGCCAGGGCTTGGTTCCCAGTTGTGGCCATGGCCTGGGCCTTTGTACCCCTGCACAGAGCACGCACTGGACATAGGTCACCCCAGGATGTAATCTTCCAGCCAGGGATGATGCCCAGACAGAGACTCGACTGTGACCCCCCAACAAGCCCGCTGCCAGGAGCTTAGGGAAGTGAGTGCCTCCATCTGGAAAGGAAGATCTGGACTGGCCACCACAATATTTACTACACCCTTGTGCACACATGTGAATATTTCTGTAGGACAGATTCCAAAATTACTAACATTGTTTGCTCAAAAATTGTGAGTATAAGTTTGATAGACATTGCCACGTTGCCCTCGCTGAAGTTAAACACCAATTTACTCTCCCATCACCAGCACATGAGAATGTCCATGTTCCCTCATCCACCCACGGCCAACCAGATGGATGAAATAGTGTATTTTATTTTAATTGATACTGCCAAATTATTAATACAGTGCAATATCTTTACAATGTAATTATTGACCACTTTTTGTTTCTTCTAAGTTTTATGCATATTTTTGCACATTTCTTATTGTGTTTAAGTGATAGTAAAAATATATATTTTCAATTATTTGCAGGAGTATAAATGGTAAATATTTTTTAGCCCCATTTTTGGAGCGATTTTTATCTTTGTTAAATAATATCTTTACAATACTGGAAAGTTCAATATTTCTGTTTTCAAATCTCAATAGTTTATGTGTTTGTGTTTATTGCCTAGTATTGTCTTACATAAGATTATAAAAGCATTTGTGTATAATGTCAAAGTAATATAATTACATTTATCTTTTAATCATTTGGAATTTATTATTATGAATAATACCAGGTAGGGGTTCAACTTTTTATTCTAAATTGATCGTCAATTGTCCATATAATGCTACTTGCGCAGTGATTAGTTATACCATAAATTTTCACATATAGGTGTTTTACATTATTTTATTACTATAATTTTATAGTATACTATGATATCAAAAAAGTTTTTAATCCCTTAAACACTTCCTTGGCTTCATTTCTCTCTTATATACTTGCAGAGAAACTTCAGCTTGTTCAATTTTATTTCCAAAAAATTCACTGGGAAAGTCATTGATTGTACTCCATTTTCAGATTAGCTTTGTGTTATTTGACATCGTCACAGTCCTGATTCTTTCCATTCAGGAACTTCCTTGGTGGAACTGTATAGGTTTCTTCATAAAGGTCTTATTGATGCTTTTAATGTTTTCTTTGCTTCTTAATCTTTTAAAATTTATTCCTAGGCATTGGAGTCTTTGGTTCCCTGTTCAGACACGAGTTTTTGTTTTTCTTCATTACACTTATTGATTGTTATTTATCACTTGTGTATTAGCTAGTTGACTTTATTTCCAAACTCTTTTTCAAAATATTATTTATTGGAGATTTTCTAATATGGCTCAGGTTTTCCAGAGAGAAAAATAATGTCATCTGCTAATTATGACAATATAGTATCACTCTTACAATAATGATAATCACCCTTTTCCTATTTGACTTAGAATTATTCTAAAATTTAAAAATAAAATACCATGTCTCTTACAACATTTTGAGACATAAATTTTTTTCAAGGTAAGAAACTTTTCTCTCTTTCTCAGCTTAGGAAATAATTTTGTTATTTTTGGCTCTTTGAATTTTTTTTTAGCTTCACAATAGGTCATGGAGAAGTCCAGCTCCAGACCAAAATCCTATATGTGATCCTTCAGACTCGACTCTAGGCAGTTACAAAGGCTTTACCTGGCAGATCTCATAGTGGAGGCTGCCTTCCCGTGCCAGACGGTGCACAGACAATGTCTTGCAGTCTCTGGAGGGAATTTCAGTCAAGGACTCAGACCCCACCCTCCAGGCTAGCCGTGTTCTTGGGAATATTTACATTCAATGTCTATGCACTTGATTCAGAGGTGGCCCTTGGCCAAGACCTTTCTCAGTTGTCTCTGCTAAGACCCCCTTATCAGGGGAGTTGATTTCCTCTCCTAGTCTAGTCTTCCCCTCCCCCTTTTGCCAGGCCCTGGGTCCATAAAATGGCAGAGTCCTTCATTCAGGGCTCTCTTGGCAGTGAGACTCATTGTTTTAATGGACCACCTCGACACCTGGCAGCTCCAATCTCTCTCTCAGCTCTTGACAGTAATAGAGTTTATCAAATTCTCTTCATGGATCTTTGAAATGATAATATGATTCTTTTACTTTAATCTGTTAATATAGTGAATTGCATTAATAGCTATCAGAATGCTGAATTACACTTGTACTCCTGGGAAAAATCTCAGTTGGTTACGGTGTATTCTTCTAATAGACAGGCAAGTAAGCTTTTTGTTGTTTTATTTAGGTTGTTGGCCTCTGTGTTTCTAAGTGAGACTGAACCATAGTATTTACTTTAGTTGGCGCTCTCTCTCTCCCTCTCTGCACGATCTCCTTGTTTGGTTTTCATGTCATTCAGACCCTATGGATGTTTTCCGCAGGTCCATGCTCTGAAATAAGTGAAAAAGCCTGGTTATTAGCTCTAATATGCAGCTGTGTCTGGTGTTGAGGTAGAACTTAGATGTCTAATGTGAGGATGGAATATTCACTTTTGTTTTGTTTTTCATTTTTACAAAATCTGAGCATCTTTGTGTTTTAAGGAGGGGTTTAAAAAAACATAATTTTTTTGATGGCTGGAACTTTGGACTTACTGTTTTCAATTTTTTCATTTACTGGATGTTATGTTAACATTGTTTCCTTCTCTTTTCCTCTTTTATCCTGAGAATACACAATGCCTTTTTATTCATTTTTATTGTTTTCTCAGCATTTTGGTAATTAAATATTAGATTTCTATTTTTCCAATGTTGTTTCTTTTACTAAAACATATATTTTAACTAATATTTTTTTATTAATGTTGAGAATTTATCCTATCCCTCTCCATTTATAGATACACTTTTCTCCGCACCAAAAAAGTTTTATTAAAATCATATGGAATTTTTATTCCATATTTTTTTCTACTATGGTTTGGCTGTTTTAGAAATTATTTAGAATTCAAAGCCACAGAGTATCAGCAATTACTTGCTTTGCATAAAGATTGTAAGTCTAGCTGCACCATTTTCTTTGCCAAGCACTCTTTCTTATAACCCATGATATCCTCTTTCTCTCACTCCTTTATGCTTAGCTGCATTCTTGTGATTTTCTGCTTTTGTTTTCAGGCAAAGTGGATAAGTGGGAGGTAAAATTTCAGATTCGATGCATATTTCTATTTTCTCATACAATTTAAATGACAATTTGCCTGACTACATCCTTGTAGATTGTCTATAAGCCTGACAAAAATTTGAAAACTGCATAATACAAAATGTGGGTGTGTATGGATATGGGCAATAGAAAGCCTCATGCATTGTCACTGCGAAGTAGGCTAGTGTAGCCATTTTGGAAAACTGTCTAGCATTAGTTAATCAAATTAATTATACAAATATATTATGACCCAGTAATTCCATTTCTCGATATATATAATAATGAAAATTGTGCATACATCCAAATAGAGACATGTATGAGAAATTCTCTACAGTGTTATCTGTTGGAGTGGCCAATTAAAGGCAAATGCAGTTACACTAATAGGAGAGTAGGTACTTTAAATACAGTGAGTATGCACAATAGAGTATCATAGAAGTAAAAGACAGAATGTACACATAATAAAAAATTTTAATTACATCCTACTTGGTAACATGCAAAAAAAAAAAGAGAGAATGAAATATGAAATACAAAAAAAGGCATATAAGAATTCCTAGTAACATACAGACTACCATGACTAAATCATGAAAAAATAGAAAATCTGTACAGTCCAATAATTAGAAAGATGAATTAATAATCAAAAACCTCCCACCAAGGAAAAGTCCAGGACCAGATGGCTTCACTAGTGAATTCTATGAAACATTTAAAGAAGAATTAATGCCAATTCTTCTCAAACTCTTCCAAAATTTGAAAAGGAGAGAACACACCCAAACTCATTTTACGAGGTTAGCATCAGCCTGATACCAAAGCCAGATAAGTACCTTATGAGAAAAGAAAACTACAGACCAATATCACTGTTGAATATAGATAGAAAAATTCTCAACAAAATATTAGAAAACTGAATTTAACTGGTACATTACAAGGATCATACACTATTATCAAGAGGATTTATCTGTGGGATGCAAAGATGGCTCAACATCCACCATCACTGTGATACACCACATTAATAGAACAAAAGATAAAAATCGTATGATCAACTCAATAGATGCAGAAACCATATTTGACAAAATTCAACATCTATTCATGACAAAAAAAAAGAGCTGTCAACAAATTGGGTATAGAAGGAACATACTTGAACACATCAAAGGCCATATAAGACAAGCCCACAGCTAACATCACACTCAATGGTGAAAGGTTGAAAGATTTTCCTCTAAGATCAGAAACAAACAAGGGTTCCCACTCTCACCATTCTTATTCAACAAAGTACTGGAATTCCTAGCCAGAGCAATCAGACAAGATAAATAAATAAAAGGCATCCAAAATGGAAAGCCAGAAGTAAAATTGTCTTTGTTTGCAGATGATATTACTTTATATATAAAAAAAGTCTAAAAGTTCCACCAAAAAACTGCTAAAAGTAATCAATTCAGTAAAGTTGCAGGACACAAAAATCAACATAAAGAAATCAGTGGGATTTCTATACACTAAGAAGAAAATATCTGAAAAAGAAATAAATAAAACAATCCCTTTCATGATGTCATCATAAAGAATAAAATTCCTAGGAATAAATTTAACCAAGGAGGTGAAAGATCTATACACTGAAAACTACAAGACTTTAATGAAAAAGAAAAAAAAAAATGGAAGACACTGGCAAATGGAAAGAGATCCCATTTTCATGGATTGGAAGAATGTTGTTAACATGTCCATACTACCCAAACCATCTGTAGATTCAATGTAATCTTTATTAAACTTCCAACAGCATTCTCGCAGAAATAGAAAAAACTCCTAAAATTCATATGGAATCACAGAAGACTCCAAATAGCCAAAGAAATCTTGAGAAAGATCAAAGCTGGAGGCATCATACTTCTTGATTTCAAACTATCTTACAAAGTTATAGTAATCAAAACAGTATGGTAGTGGATAAAAACAGACACATAGGCCAATGGAACAGAATCAAGAACCCAGAAATAAACCCCTGCATATACAGTCAAATAATATTCGACAAAGGAGCCAAGAACACTTAACGGGGAAAGGATTGTCACTTCGATAAATGGTGTTGGGAAAACTGGATAACCACATGTAGAAAAATATAATTGGGCCCCTTTCTTACATCACTCACAAAAATTAACTCGAAATGGATCAAAGAAACATAAGACTTGAAACCATAAAACACCTAAAAAAAAAACAGAGGAAGAGCTCCCTGACATCAGTCTTGGCAACAATTTTTTGTATATAACACCGAAAATACAGGCAACAAAAGCAAAAATAAACAAGTGGGACTACACCAAACTAAAAAGATTTTGAATAGCAAAATAAGCAACAAAATGAAAAGGCAACCTATAGAATGGGAAAAATTTGCAAATCATAAATCTAAGGATTTAATATCCAAAATATATAAAGAACTCATACAACTCAATTGCATTAAAAAACTCACAATTCAATTAGAATATGGGCAGGGGAACTGAATAAACATTTTTCCAAACACCAACAAATGGGGAACAGGTGCATAAAAAGATGCTCAATATCACTAATCATCAAGGAAGGGTGAATAAAAACCACAATGAGATATCACCTCACACCTGTTAGGGAGTCTGTTATCAAAAAGAGATGAGTGTTGGCAAGGATGTGGAGAAAAGTGAACCCTTGTACATTGTTGGTGGGAATGTAAGTTGGCACAGTTGCTATGGAAACCAGTATGGAGGTTCCTCAAAAAAATTAAACATAGAACTACCATATGATCCAGCTATTCCACTTCTGGGTATACATAGGAAGGAAACGAAATCACTATCTTGAAAAGATAGCTGTACTCCCATGTTTATTGTAGTGTTATTCACAAGAGTTAAGATATAGAAACAGCCTAAGTATCTGTGAATAGATGAATAAAGAAGAAAAGGATATGTGAGGATTATACATACATGCACATACACACACACATATATGCATACACACACAGGCATATACACATACTCATATATATACATACACACACACAGGAATATTATTCAGCCATGAGAAAGGAAATCCTGTAGTTTAAGACAACATGGATGGACCTTGAGGGCATTATGATGAGCAAAATAAGTCAGACAGAGAAAGGCAAATATCATATCATATCACTTATATGTGGAATCTAAAAAAGCCAGATTAGTAGAAACAGAAGTTAGAATGGTGGTTGCCAGGAGCTGGGGATGGGGAAATGAAGAGATGTTGGCCAAAGGGTACAAGCTTCCAGTTAGAAAATGGGTAAGTTCTAGGGATCTAATGCACAGCATGGTGATTATAGTTAACAATACAGTATTATACACTTGAAAGTTGCTAAAGGAATAAAACACAAACATCCTTACCACAAAAACATGGTAATTATGTGACATGATAGAGGCATTAGGTAATGCTACAGTGGTAATCATTTGTATCGAATCGACAAATTGAAATATAACATTGTGCAAATTTAAGATGCAGGATTATATCTCAGTAAAACAGGAAAATAATAAATGAGATTTCCAAACAAGTTCTTAGATGTTTGTCAATTCCATCCTTTAAATGTTTTACTATTAATATATTGCTTTTATTTTTTATTATCTTGTTCCTCCTGCTTATGTCACTTATAGGGACTTTAGAAGTATGTCCTTCATAGCAAAATCTTTGAAAAAGCAAAAGTTTTGAAAAACTATAAGTGATTACGAATTCTTAAAGTAAGCACAATGTCTCATTGTTTATTTGTCCTAATTTTCTTTAGGTGGTTTTTAGTCATCTGTTTCTGAAGATTTGCCTAAATATCAGTAAACATTTTAAAGGGGAAGCTGGAGAGATGTAGAATAGAGAAGATATTCTTCATTTTATTTAGGCAACAAATATTTATTAATCAATAATATGCAAATAATGACAATAAACATTTATGCATATGGTTATTTCCCTTTGAAGACCTCATTATAAACAGGCATATGGAGAGAGGAAAGATAATCGTGACTAATTATTTTGGAATTAGGATGTGTGTTTAAAGAAACAATGCGTATGAGTAATTCTGAGATGAGCAGTTAGGAAAAATGTGACTACAATTTATCCCCATACTTTTAAAACTGCATTTATTCCTAATGCATTTTAAAATGAATGGTATCTAACAAGCAAGGACAGATACTAGCCAAACATGAATTATTTTCAAATATAGCTTGCCAGTTACACAAATAATTTTAAATCATTTAGAAAACATACAAGTGAATATTAGACTTCACAAAAATTCACTTTTTTCTCCATGGCTATGCCATTAAATAGTAAAATAAAATTGGTCCCAACATTGTTTATGTCTTGAAAATGAAATATTTTTAAATGTTAAAACTAAAAAAGAGTCAAAGGATAGAAGTGGCTGCATGGAGCTTTCAAGCTCTCAGAATCTTTGCAGGATAATCATTCTCTATAAAAACATTCTATCTAAAACAAACACCAAAACTACCCCATCTGTTCCCAATTTTCACCACCATTTTTTAATTTTCTCCACAAAATGTATCACAGCTGACATAATATACATGATGACCCAACACAGTGATTAAGGGTACCACGCAGAGCCTCATGGATCATCTGGATGCACTTTGGCTTTTAGTGTAAGTGAAATGGGAAGGATTGGAGGATTAAAGCAGAGAAATGAAGTGATCTGACATTATAAAGGGATCACTGGAGCATCCATGGAGAATAGATGGCAGCGGGGCAAAGGCAGATGCAAGGAGACCACGCAAAAAATGGACCAAGCAAGAGATGATGGTGACTTGGAGCATGGCAGCTCAGGAAGAAAGCAGTGGACTTCCATCTCCAACATCAGAAGTGAAGACAACAGCCTTCAGAGACAACAGAGATTGCTAAGCCAGCTCCCACAAGTACAGAAGTTCATGTCCCTGTGACAAACCCTTAATATATGTAGCAGAGAAAAAGATGGAGAGAGGAAAAAAATATATATACTTACATACACATACACTATACACATACACACATATATACATTTCCCAGTGGTTCTGCTTCTCTGATTGGAATCTGACTGATACAGGTAGTTAGGTAAGTAATATTCAAGCAAAATTTACAAAGTGAAATAAAGATAATCTAATCATTGACTTGATGGGAGTGAGGAGGTCTAAAGGAGATGGAAGAATTAAGCATGGCTGGCTTGGAGGACTGGATGGATGGTGGTGGCATTCACTGAGATTGATAATGTGAGAGAAGCAGCAAATTTACATGGGGAAGCCCAGTCCCCATTTGAATCTAATATTTGACTGAATATCCTGTAGTATCAAATACCTATTAGAGTATTGGGTAGAGAAACAAAGGGTGAGTTAGAAGATGAACATTCTGAGTTAAGAAGAGGAATAGGAGGAAACCGCGTCCAGGAGCAGAGCTGCAGAACTTGAAGGTGGAAGGAGGAGTGAACTGAGTCAGTTGCAGCAGAGGGTTTAAGTAAGGAAGAAACTGACAATGTCCTCTGCATTTAACAATTAGGAAATCATTAACAACCTTAGCTAGAGCAACTTACATTTTACATTTACATTTATTTTCTTGGCAATAGGTAATGAAAAGCAGTCCCCAAAATGGACATCAATGTGTCTTATATGTGATTTTATGTGCATTACTTTTCTTCCCAAATAGATTTTATATATCTTAAAGGAATAAAAGTGCCTATGGTTCGGTATTTACCTTGGAGATCAGTATAATGCAAAAATACACACAATGCACTCAATAAATGTTTTTGACCTGACATGGTTTTGTAACCCTTGGCCTTTGCTTCTGCTCCACTGTAATGCTTTTGTTCTCATCTTGCTGCCTCTCATTTCCCACATTATACTCCTGACCCTTGATCTTATCTTTCTGTATTTGTAGGTTCTTCTCCAACTTTTAAATAATGACATTCAACACTGGATATTCCAATACTAATGGCTCTTCAAGATCTACTGATAGCTTCAAGAATATTTTTTTACTAGCTATTCTTTCTTTTGTCCTCCAGAGTCATTTTATTTCACAAGTATTGGTAACACCTCCCCCTCCCCCAGTTCAAACCTCCCTTTAAGGATTATTAAAGTATAGACTCCCTTAAAATACGTTGATAAGCTTTAAAATATTTTTTCTTATGGAATTGGGAGCAACTATTATAATATTAAAAATAAAATAGCAAAATGACTATTTTAAGCATACACACTATAGACCAGAAACTGTTGCAAATATTTTATAGGTATTATCTCATTTACTCCTCATAAAAACTCCATGAGAATATTATTATCCCCAATTATAGATTAGCAAACTAAACAGAGAAGTTAAATAGACTTTCCCAAATCCACACAACTAGTAACAGTTGAAAAAAACATTGAGTAAAGTCTTTCGGACTTCAGGACCCCAAGATATACATTGATATGTATTTAATGTGTACATTAAGTAAGAGATGACCATTTTGGAATTCACGCAAATAACATGAATCACTCAAGAGCATGACTTATATGTTGCTAGTGAAATTTCTATTCCAGAAAAAGTTGACATTTTAGAAAGACAGCTGAATTTTCTATGTAGGCAACATTTTCTGAGATAAAGTAAGTTTGATCACAGTCTTGGTACTCTCATTAAAAAACACAGTCATTTGAGAAGGTGAAATCTGAACAGTAACCAAAATTTTCTTTGTTACAAAATATCTCTCTCAAATTACATATCCAAATTTTTGAAATTCTCAAGGTAATTATACAGTTGTGTTAGTAGATCAAAATCTGTCACACATGACAAAATGGTGTTTGAGTTTGGAGGGAATGGGAGAAAGGCAGGTACTTGGATGAAAGGCAGAGTGAATATGTACTCAGAAGGAAAACTGGTTAGAAAAGTAACAAAGGACGATAAAATTGCCTCCTGGAAAGTAAGAGAAAAGAAATGGAAATTTTCCCTGGGAAAATTGGAAAGGACAGACAACATCTGCCCACAGGTTTCAGAGAAAGCAAGAAACGCAAACACACAACTGCCAGGATTGCTGTCAACAGATGTGTTCCAAGACCCAGAAAAGGGAACTGGGCCACATGACAATGACACAGGTGCTTTTTCCTGAGCCTGGCCTCAGTGCGCCCCCCTCCCCATCAATCTGCTTTACAAGGTTACACAGAAATTGAAAATGTCTATGACTGATGAGTCACCCCAAGGAGGCCACAACCAGGAAGAGGGTCCACAAATAATCATTTGGTTGAAAGTCTAAAGATAGGATCCTTTGGGCTAATCTATTGATAATTTATAAAATGAGTAGGATAACATGTTAAAGTATAATTTGTCCCTAACCCCTTGCTAGCTATTGTTTTAGTAAAAGATGCTTTCCTGCAAGTTGCTGAGGATATGGAAGTTTTGAATGATAAAGTAAGATAGGCTTTATTTTGGAAGACTGAAAAATGTTATTTGGGGATGGGGTAGAAACACTAATGCTATGCCAGAGGCTTCCATCAGCCAGGTATGACCATGTCTTGCTGAGGTAAAAAGCACTGGGAAAATGTGTTGCCGTAACAAGAAGGATTAGAGTGGGTACAAATTTCTAAATCAAAACTTGGCCAAAAGGAAAATGAAAATGTCTAGTATAGCAAACACCTTCTGCTTGTAAAGGAAACATCTTTGACCACAATGGGCCATTCCTTTCTGTCTACTGTGGAATCAGGAAGTGATCAAAGCAAAGGATAATTCCACAACACGGACAGTGAGAGGACACAGCTCCCCTGTGCCTCCCTCATTCCACAGGGAGGCGGGTCAGAACTTCACTGATAAATGCAGTCCTGCGTGTGAATAATGAGGTGAAGGGAGACCAGAGCTGGGCTCCCTGCATTTCATACCAATAGCCATGCAAGGGGATGTATCATCCTTTAAGCATCTTCCCTAATACCTTATGAGGAAATTTTTGCTATGCCATATTTCACATTTCTATGTTCACCTTTCTGAAACAAAGGTCTTATAGAATGCCCCATCCATAGCATACTACAACCTATAATTACCTTGATTCATACAACATTGTTATGGTCAATTAATGTCCAGCAAAAATGTTCTGTCTTTTATAGAGTAGAATTGCATTGAGAAGTAGCTTCTCAACCAGAAACTAGATTTAGCCACTAGGCGTGACCACATGATAGGACTTCTTTGAATGGAATGTGAGACACTTTCTGGTCTGGCCCAAAAAAGGCCCCACGCAGTACTGCTGTATGCTTTTCTCATTCTCTGGCTAGAATATATACACGCCCTGGTGTGAGCTTAGAAGCCATTTGTTGAAGATGGTAGAGTCCCCCATACCACTGCCAGGATGTCTGTGTAAAGAGGGCTGCCCTGCTGACCTTGTCAACCCTCCCAATATTTTAAGTAGACAAGAAATAAATTTCTACTGTGTTTAAGCCATTAATCACTTGGAAATCAATTTCTATTGGATTTGGTCCCCTAATAGAAACACCTAGAACAACATGACATCCCAATGCTAGCAGACTGCCTTTACGCTTTGATGTAAGTGGGAAGATTGCCGATCCCATTATGGTTTCATTTCTTTTTGATGAGGCCTCACCTGCTCAGTCACCAGCACAAGTAGTTAGAGATGATAATGCATTCAAGAAATTTAGAAGTGCTCAGGGGGGGTCATTTCAGAAAAATTAAAATAGCCTAACGGATGAGCAGGTATTCTGCTCCTCCACTACCATAAAAGACAGTTATTAGAACCAGCGATTATCATTAAGGACAACTTTCTGACCCAGGGGAGTTGGTAAAAATCATCTGGGCTTCACTTGTAACTATCTGGCTTCCTGCACCCCAGTGACTTTTCAGAATGACCAATTAGCTCTGTGGGAAATGTAGCTGGAGAAAAAGATATAAGCATGACAGAAAAATTTGAGCAATACCTTTCATTTTCTTAAAGTTAAATGTCCCTTTTTCTTCCCAGCAATATCATGCCAGCCATTCAGTTTCAAAGGGAGAGAGGTGATTTCGTTGGCCCCTAAAACATGCACTTAGCCACAGGCACGGTGATGTATAATCACTCTGTCTGACAATGGCTTTTCTCTGTCATTCCCAAGCTCTTCCCTGTGTCCCCTGCACCCCATTCAAGTTTTTAATTTGCTTGTCATACAATCCCTCTAACCTCACCAATAAATGAAAAATATATAAAAAGCTCTCAGTGTGACAGAGCATCACTGTACACCAGAGCGCTCAAAATGGCTGTATTTCACTCAATTTCCAAAATCCCTGTTGCTATGGCTGCTGCTGATCACAAATTCTCTAATCCAGCCAAAGATGCTGCTTCCTATGATCCCCATGGTTGAGTTGTCAAAATACACGATCCCCTTTTTGAAATTTCCAGCATCTCCCCCAAAGTACTTTACCTTAGGCCTCCCTGCCACAAGTCTCAGCTGCTTCAAAGACTGACAACTTCCCCAAGAGGGTGTCTGCTTGATGAAATCATGTCTGCCTCAAAGTGTGGGCTCTGTGGCCTCTCTTTGCCTTGTTCTGTGCTGATATAGCAGTGGCAAGACTGATTCTAGAATCAGAAGTTGGGAGCTTAAAGGGATCTAATGAATCATATAGTACAACTCTCTCTGGGGCCTGGAGGGTAAGTGACTTGTTGAGGTCACCAGATTAAATAATGGAAAGTCAGATACATTAACCCAAGTCTCCCGGTTCCAGTCCTCACTCTTTCCTATGCTGTGTATGAGGATTCGTATTACGAAACCCCACATAGTCTAAAAGAGAGTAGGTCGAAGATCAGTTCTTTGCCTGCGCTGCTCTATTCCCAAGATTAATTAGGGAGTTCCTCATGTAGCTCTCATGTCAGTGATGATACACAGCTCACTTTATGCAGTTGAATTGGCAAATTTCTCCGTAATTTAGCTTCCAGCTAGAAACAGAGGAAAGCCTCAGCACTGAACATTTCAGTGTGTCAACATCAATTTACCACTGGACAAGCACATGATCAGCAATAAAGCAGGAGGAAATTTTATGGGAAGGAGATTTTTAAAAATGTAAACTTATGTATCTATTAGAACAGCCAAACTCCAAAAATACTACCACCACCAAATTGCTGGAGAGGATGTGGAGCAGCAAGAACCCCCATTCATTGCTGGTGGGAATGTAACATAGTACAACCACGATGGAAGAGAGTTTGGTAGGTTCTTACAAAGTGAAACATGAGCTTACCATACATGATCCGGCAATCATGCTCCTAGGTATTTACCCATAGGAGTTGAAAACTGTTCACACAAAAACCTGCACATGAATGTTAATATCAGCTTTATTCATAATTGTCAAAAATTGGTAGCAACCAAGGTGTCCTTTAGTAGGTGAAGGGATAAACCATGGTACACCCAGATAATAGAATATTATTCAATGATTTTAAAAAATGAGGTATCAAGCCACAAAGATACATGGAAGAACCTTAAGTATACATTGCTAAGTGAAAGAAGCCAGTCTGAAAAGGCTACATACTGCATGATTCTAACTATATGAAATTCTAGAAAAGGCAAAGTTAGAGATAATAAAGAGATTAGTGGTTGCCATGGGTTCAGGGGGAGGAGAGGAGGGGTGAATAAGTGGAACAAAGGTCTTTTTTAGGGTAGTGAAATTATTCTCTATGATACTGTGACATTGGATACATGACACGAATTTGTCAAAACCCATAGAACTACACAACACAAAAAGTGAACCCTAATGTAAACTATAGACTTTAAATAATAACGACATATTAATATTGGTTCATCAATTATAACAAATATACCACATTCATACATGATGCTAATAATAGAGGAAACTATGTGCTGGAGAGAGGAGGTAAATGGAAATTCTTTCTGCTCAATTTTTCTATGAACATAAAACTGCTCTAAAAAATAAAAGCTACTTTTTAAAATATAAACAATGCATATTCAACAAGAAGAAAAGCATTACCATGTTGATACAGTTCTGGCTGACATAATCTTTCAACTGTAAATTCCCACAGTTCAATTCAAGTTAATGAGGCCATCCCTAAGCCTCCTGAATCACTTATGACTGGTTGATTCAACAAATATTATTTAAGCCTAAGTCACTGCCCTTGTGGATATTGCATTCTAGTGATAATAGCATCACACATTTATGTATTGCTGACATACTTGTCAGACATTGTTCTAAATTCTTTGCATGTGTTAACTCATTTAATACTCACAACAAAACTACAAAGAATGAGATTATTAGTATCATCCTTATTCAGACGTGAAAACTCAGGCTCGGAGAGCTAAGTAACTTGCCCGTGGTTACACAGACAGAAAGGTGCTGAAAGAACTGAGCTCCAAACCCAAGCCACCTGCATCCAAAGTAAGTGCTCATAACCACTGCATCATAGCAGGTGAAACTAAGGCAAAACTTATGAATCTGACAAGTGATTACAGTTCTTCCAAGAAAGCCCAAAACTTAGTGGCAGAACTAAAGAAACAAAAATGAACAGAATAAAATTAGGAGCCTCAAGGAACTCAGTATCAACTAACAGTGTTAAACGCTTGGACCAGGAAGACAGAAGACCTAAAGGAGATCTTGGGAGGTCAGATCTCACAGAGGAGACTTCAGCTAAAAGATCCTTAAAGGCAGAACATGGAACAGAGAGGTACGAAAAGGCACTCACACTTGGAAACTGAAAATAGTCTGATAAACCCACCTGAGCATGAGGAAATGGTCCAAGATTAGGGCAGCCTTGGTCAGACCAGGGAAAACATTCCATGCCAGTGCTTCTCCAAGTGTGTTCCCCGGACCAGCAGCATCAACACCACCTGCAACTGTTTAGATGTGCAAATTCTCAGGCCCCATCTCAAATCTACTGAATCAGAAAGTGAGGATGGAACCCAGCAATCTCTAGTTTAAAAGCTCTGCCAGGTGATTCTGATGCACGCTAAATCTTGAGAACTACTGGTTTAAGCCATTCTCAAATGTTTGGACCTCAGTTCGTTAGCAGATGGAAAGCTACTGAAGGATTTTATGACAGGGAGAGACCTTACAGGTGTAGCAAGCAAAATCCTTACTTGGTAGTCAAACGGAGTCCCAAGGTTGTTCTGAGGTGCTTTGAAAATATAAAAGATTTTAGGATCAACTGGTTATTTGCATCTCCAATTTTCAAAAAGCTGTCTCTCATGCTATTATTTACCAAAATAAAGAAAGGGACTTTTGGCCACAGCTCACACCTCACAGCATTCCCACTTCAGACATGAACACACAGATATACATTTCACTTACAAGAAATGCTCTGATATGAACCCAGAGAACATATTTGGGCTATGAAACCAGGAAATAAAGGCTTTGGGAGTCAATAAAGAGCCAAGTGTTTTGTTCCCTTTCTTTTCCTTTTGAACACCCCATCTTAGAAGTGGCTGCTTGGGGGCTACATGCATGTATAACGAATCCATCCCCTTTTAAATCCCAGAGGACCACTGGTCTAGGACGCCAGGACTGGATTTGTGGGGAGAGGGGACTGTGTCATTCACCATGTTTCCTCTATTCCCTTGGGAGAAAGGCTCTTGTTTTTACTCCAGCTGGTTGAAGACTTAGGAATTTGGGGTCTTCAATAATTAATTTGCAACAAAAACATCACCTGACGAAATAAATCAGAGTATGAGTAAAATCTTACAAAAAAATTGGTTCGTGATAGAAGATGGAAAAATGGAAATAATAAAATTATGAAAGGCGGAAATGACGATCATAAAATATTACCATGCTCTTGTTGGCAACTGTAAGTCATGTGGAGGAGAATTAGACACTATCACTAGGGAAAGGATATATGAGCAAAATTTTGAGGAAACTATTGTTATCGCTATCAAAAATCTGTTGCCATCTACGCTGTTCTTGTTCAGCCAACATCTTAGGAATCTACGGGAAACCCCAGTTTGAGATGACTATACAATTAGGTAGGTTGCTTCCCTGTATGGTCTATTCCATTTGTTTAGGACTTTTCAGTTTATAGGCCTAAAGGATTATGGGGAAATGGAAGCATTTATTTACTATAGAGTGATCCATAATAAAAATAAATCCATCACTTTGCTTTATGTTATTTCTAGGGCCACTAGAACTGAATTTGCTCTCTTACTGGTAAGTACCATGAACTTTCCACCCGTGCCTTCATGGCAGCATCTGTCTCGCACATGACATGCTCCAAGCCCCTCAGAGTCATTTTTCAAAGTCAGTTATTCAAAGTGCAGTAAACTTTAGAACAAATATTAATAATATTTCGTTCCCTTGCCTCTGGTCTGCCTACTAAAGAAACATCAATCCCACTTTCTCCTTTCCTACCTAGGGTTTGAAGAAACTATATACACACTTCACTGGTTTTCTACTTTAATAATTCCTTTCCCATGTGAATAACAAGTAAAATAATCTAACATCAAAATTAAGGAAGTGAGTGATCTACAATACTAACTACTACTTTTTAATCAACCATAAAATAGATATATTATGACAAAGCAAATATATGATTTTCTCTCAAAAAAATAGAGATTTTAGAACACTTCCTTGAAGTCTTTTCTGAATAAAATGCCATTAAGATATCTCTAAAAAGTAATGTGTAAATAACTTTAAATCAAATCACATTTATTTAGAGAGTTAACCAATTATGTGGCTATATCTGTCTTTGAGACAAAGTAACTCAAGATATACAATAAAACTTTTCTCCAAAACACTATTTTTCCCTTTTTTCTGGTTACAGAAAATCCAAAACTAATGCCAAACTCTCTTAGATTACTCTTTTTTTTAGTAACACAATGAAAGTTTGTAAGTCTTTCAATTTTAGAAATTCAGAGACAAATAAATCCAACTGATGAATTAAATTTTTGAAAATGTAACTGAGAACAGCATTATTGTTTCTATCAGTTTTGTTGAATCAGTTCTCACTCATGTTGCATATGGACAAGAGCTTCCAAACTGGACTAACTTTTGAGTTCTATTGAATATATTTTTAAGAAAAGTTATAACATCATAGAACAGCACAGTTATAAAAATTATTAAGTTTACCAAATTCAACCTCTCACCAGAAACTCCATAGAATTTTCAATAAACTAACCAAAACTTCATTAGCTCTCACTGCACATTTTCTATTTAGTCTGATTTGGTAGAAAGTTCTTCCTTATATTGACCTCAAATCACTTAAATTTCATTCTGCATCATTTCTAGTTCACTTGGGAATAATAGTATACTTTTTAACAGTTTCATGTTTTCTTATTTTCTGCTCTGCCAACTAATGACTTTTTTTTAATAGTTCTCAATATGCCAAAGTTTTAGGCCCTCTTGTATCCATGTCATTCACCTAAAAAGAAATCATATTTTTTAAATGCTATTTTTGAGAAATGAAAGTACATGATTTTCCCTGTACATAAGGAGAGCTATTACAAACCATTCCCTGAGCTTGATGTTCTGGGTATGGTTTAACAAATTAAGGAGTCAGACTACCAGAAATAAATCCTATTTTTATTAGAAGCCCAAGATCATCTTATCTTTATACTAGCTTTTATGCACCTTTCCTCATATTAGGTTAGGAGTTAACAACAAAGACTTTTTGTCTTTTGGGGTTTTTTTTGGTTAGGAAGATTGGCCCTGAGCTAACATCTGTACCAATCTTCCTCTATTTTTGTACATGGGATGCCTGCCACAGCATGGCTTGGTGAGTGGTGTGTAGGTCTGCACCCAGGATCCAAATCCACAAACTTCGGGCCACTGAAGCAGACCACACAACATTAACCACTATGCCACCAGGCTGGCCCCCTTTTTGTCTGTTTAATGTTTGTTAGTCATTGCTAAGCATAATCTCCCACATTCCCTACTTTACAAAAGATTGATTGTAGTAAAAGTCGGCTCATCAAAAATGGTTTATAAAGGTAAATAATGATGAGAAGGCTACAGAGAAACAGAGATTGCTATGAGACTTAATTGGAACAAAACATTTGAAAATCAATTTGTCAGTATGTAATAGGAAATGTGTTTATACCTCAATTTCTGAATCAAAATTTCCATTTTGGGGGATGTTTCCTCGGGAAATACCAAGAGCAAATGCATAAAGATATGTGTAACAGCAATATTTTTAATGTAGATTTCTTTTGGTAAAAATAAAACCTAAATAATTTTAAAAAATGGGTATCCACTATAATTACAACTACTAAAATCAAACACAGAGATCAGACTTGAAAATTTCCTGAGCAGACAAAATCACTTTAGTCATACAAGCAAAGTTTCATTTAGCTTATATTGCAAGACAAGCAAGATTTGACCTGGGTCACTTCTTGTTAATGCTTCTGAAAATCATAAGCAAAACTTAAATTGTTCCCCAAAACTGATAGGAGGTAACCACTAACCAATTCCCTATCATCAAGAAAACTCTAACATTATAACCAACCACTGTGCAGAATAAGCAGTCCCTACCTCCTCACTCTATCAGCTGCTTTGGAACAATATACCGGGAGCCTCCTTCCGCATTTCTTTGAGTCTTTTTGGTGTGTGCACAATCAATTTTGCTAAGTAATGTCTTGGTGATTCAGCAGTTTTACTTCCGCTATTTCTCAACTTTTGACACAGCTGTGTAAAAACACAAACAGAATTCTGGATGGAAAAACAAGGACAGTAAATGCATATTCTAATTACATTAGCTTGGAATTTTAGTACATTTGAAAAAATTATTTTCAATTCACCCAATACTTCATAATGCTTTTACTACATTTATTATTATAAATTTCTGCCTTTGGAGTCCTGAGACTTGGGGCAACTTCCACCTCTTCCATTCTCTAGTTGAGGCCAAGTTGCTAAGCCATTTTAAGCTTCATTTTAGAGATGCAGTTTCTTCATCTTTAAAGTTGAGATAATGATGCTCATTTCACAATGTTCCGGCAGCTAAATATTTATTTCTCTTAAGTCTAAAATGCTATGTCAGCATTTCCCAAAACTGCGTCAACATGACTAATGAGATTTTTCTCTTGTTTTCATTTTGTTTCTTTTCCTAAAGAAGCTACTATAAAAATATTGTGATCCAAAGAAGACGACTGACATGTCTACCTACCTTCTGTATTTCTTAAGGTCCCACTGAAAGAGCAAAAAGGAAATATAAAGGGAAGCAGAAAATCATAACGAGGCTGGAAAACATGAAGTAGAACAACAAGAATCCAGTACAATAGAAAACAGACTGATGGAAAAAATAAAAACCAGGAGAAACACTCACTCAAGACAGTAGAAGGAAGAGCGGTCCTTCCCCAAAGAGCTCTGGACAAACTTCAGCAGAGAAGCAACAAATATAAGGATCAGGTGTGGACCTCAGAACCGCCAAGAGGGTAATTACTTAATAACCTTTTTCATGAAAGCTGGCCAGGTGGGTGCTGCCTCTCCTCCTTCCCAGGTTATGTGAAGAACAGAGAGAAGCTTTAACTTCTTGAGTACAACTCGAGAACCACTCTCAAAAGAAAGTGGTTTGTCTAGTTAGCAAACTAGTAGTACAGGTGATCAAGTCAAGATAAAGGAGCAAAGTTTGAAGAAACTCCAGACTTGACGTATGTAACAAAAATGTAGAAGGCAGCTCGACTCAGGAATAAGATGCAAGCAAGTGCTCTCCCTGCAGATGAGAAGGGCCTTTATATGCGCTGTTGTGGGGATCCACAGCCTGGCTCCCCCGTCATCTATCCACACCTGTGCCCACTTTCAACAAACACCCATTGGTCCTTCCATTGAAAGGAATGAGCTGTTAGGAAAACAGATCTCCACATCTGCAAAGGAAAACCACCCAAGCCAGCTATTCTCATCAACTTAATTTTTCGTGGTAACAAATTTTAAGGGGTGATCACCAAGTTTCTGAGGAAAATTAACAGCATGTCTTAAAAAAGACAAGTCTAAAATGGAGTTGCTTATGCTAAGCCCCACAACACCAAACCAAGACTTGATTACAGTTTTGGCTCTCCCAGAAGTGGAATCTTAAACCAATGAATAACGAGTGACCTGATGGACCCCCACCATCCTCCAAAGGAAAGTAACTTTGCAATAACCAACCCACGTTTTTGCCAGTATAACTTCATTGTTCCTGCTCCCTTCTGCCTCGGAGCTCCTTTCTACCCACTAGATTGGATGCTGTCTGATTCAAATCTATTTTTGCTCAAATAAATTATTAAAATTTTTAATAAGCCTCAGTTTATCTTTTAACAGTTCTGGTGTCAGAAGAAGGAACACAAAGAGACTCCTAACAACCCCCAGGAGAAATGAGCAAATTTATCATTTCTCAAAAAAAAAAAACCTGGGGTAGGCTCCTGTTGAGCCCCTTGAGCTCACTGCCTCTGCAGGTTGTGGGTAAATTCCTCTCGGATCCTGAATCCCAGCCCCAAAGCTTTTGCCTTATTATTTTTCAGACGTTATTTGAGCATTTTTTTTTCCAGGCTGGTCCAGAAACTGGCCAGAGTTGGACTGGGTCTGACTTAAAAACTAACTGGGTCCAGCGTGAGGGCTTGGATAAATAAAATTTTGTTTTAAGGCTGAACAAGCAAGTTAACGTTACCAAAGATGATCTTGCATTACAGTGGCCACAGGGGAGAACTTTTAACCATGTTAGATAAGCTTATCCATTTAGGAGATGCCCTGGAGAAAAAGGGCCCTCACACAGGCACTCACTATAAAAGGCAGAGGGGAAATTATTTTTGTTTAAATAAACTCAAAATTTTTAATATGCCTCAATTTATCACTTAGCACATGAAAAAGGATCAATATTCAATCATTTCCTAATCCAATAATCATAGCCATTTAATTTTTGAACACAAAGAAACTGAGATGTAGATTTTGTCTAATGCTTTGCAATAATTCATATACTGCTAACAAGATTCCCCTTCAATGAATCTGATGCGACTTGTTCATGGTGAACTCTGAAGTTAGTGTGCTTCAATTTATGTCTCCCATACATGAAACCATTCCATTCTTTAAATAACACGCATAAAAATCCTGCCAAAGATCTTCATTAAACAAACTAATCTCTACTTTTCTAAGTCTGACATTGTCTCCAATTTAAAAATCAGAAAGGCATTGTGTTGACACTTGTCCCATTCTCCATGTCTCAAAAATGACCCACCTGATCAGCAATTTCCAATTTCACGTGCAAATGCCTTTGGCAGGACAAAAAGAAATCTGAGGCAAAAACTTGACCCTTTTGAAAAATAACATTTTGTGTATCTGCACAGAGTGTTATAATATTATTTATTATCCATAACAAATCTATGAGTCAGATGTTTTTCTGCCCACTTCTAAGATAAGAAGAACAGAAGAATGATGCTCAAAGAAGTAAAGAACTTTCTAAGGTCCAAGAACTAGCGAGTGACAGTGCCAAGTTCCAATCCATGTCTGTTTGGGGAAAACAGTCTTCTTTCCATGGTATTTTTGGTTTTATCTATGTCCTTTCAACATCTTTTTTCTTTATAAAAATAACTTAGAACATAGAAATAGAATAGCAGTTAAAGAGGTCAAGCCTTGCCATTTCACCATATACTCTGCTAGCAAGACCTTCCTCTTCTGATCTTTGTAAAGGGAAAAACTAAAGAGATAAGTAAGTGAATAAGCTTGTGTTGTTGTTAGCGTTTTGGCCTCAGCTCATTTCAGGACACAAGCTTCTTTATACCCCACAATTCTGTGCCAACGTCTTATATTTACCCTTGAATAGATAGTCCCATAACCTCTTCTCTATCTTGTGCAGATCCTTTCAGAAACTGGAATTCAAAAAGCTCCTGCCCAGACAACCACAGTGGCATCTTTAGATACTGTGCCCTATTCATCACATGGAAGTTCAATAATTGCACACTGAATTGCATTTCAAGAGAAGCTCACCCCTCTCAAGCCATTTCTTTTCCAGAGATTTGTTCTTTGAAATGGAGCTGACATTTTACTTAAGCTTTTGAAATGTGCTATCATATCAAAGAGCAAAGCTATCTGGTTAGCCTCAACTTCTCCTTCCTTACTATAATATATCCTTGGATAAAACAGTCACATCTCCTTAAGTTCCCTCTCCAACTTCTGTTAGACTGCATCCGGAGAATCTGTTCAGTCAATTGTTTCCTAGGTCTTGCAGTTCTCGTGTGCTCTATGTACATATAAGTATCACGTAGGATGTCTGGTTTAAAAAAACAGAAAATTTGGTTGCACATGTAGAATTTATTGCATCTTTGGAATGCCCAAGAATCTGAATTATAAAATGTATACTGTAAGATTTTGGTGTGGGGGGTGTTGCATATTCATATTTTGAGAAACAATGTTCTACCTGGTAAGAAATAAAATTTTCAAGGATCTGTCACGATTTTCCCTGATTCTCTACATTTAACCCAAGAAGCGATCCAGCTAAGGCCTAGAACATAGCCACTCTGAGAGCTTGCCTACATCTCTTCTTCCCTGTCATTAATGTTATCCGTTTGTCCATCTGGCCATGTAGTGCAATCATTTTCCTAGACTAACGCTTAACGTCTCCATTTAGCCTCCTGAAATGTCCACTGATATCTGTAATTTTCCGTGCAGTACAGATATTTTTGACATGTCAGATTACTCTGCCTTCTCTTTCACAGTTCTTTGTATAATGTATACACTTACATTGTGGTTGAATCTCAAGGACTTACAGGGGTTCCATAAGTTGAGTGACTGAATCACTGTCTTTAATCCTTAATTCCATTGCATACAACCTCACTGATATCAGTGAAAGGATATCCTCTACCCTTGGTCAAAATCTGAAGGTCTTTTTCAACTCACATTTTACACGTTGTAATTGGGTAGTAAAGCATATCTTATACAGGATGTTACTATGAAATTAGGCCATAGCCAGAACTATCAGAAACACTCAAGAGTGACTGTTTTCACAGTAAATATGTCCCAAAACACTATTAATTCTCTACTTTTCCTCCATGAACTCCATTCAATATGTGTTGGTAACTCACCACAATTTTGTGTCAATAACCAACACAATACATAAGAGGAGGGGAATTTTGAGACTATATTTCTATCCCCTTTACGGAAATATAGAACGAATTAAGGAATACTACTGAATAAAATCAAATGTAGAGGACTTATATACTGTGATGAAGACATACAAAAGCCATATGTTTTCACATACTGAGTTCATTGAAACTTACCTTCCTGCCAGGGGAATGTTCTGTTCTCATCAATCACTTTATTCAAAAGTCAAAATGATTGAAATTATAGTGGCAAATGTGCCTTTGTTTGGATTTTTGAATCATCTTATCCCAACTGAGCTACTCAGTCCTTCCACGAAAATTCATAGAGAGAAAAATGCACAGGGAAGCTGGGCAAGGGTACATTCTGTTTATTATTACGAAGCTTTCGCCCCCAAGTCATCACTATGATGTCTGAGCATCACTGAATAATCTCTGCAAAGCTGAGGGCCGAGGAGTAAGGTAGACTTGGCAGCATCCCCAGCCCCTTCTCCTAGGCTATACTCTACTCTCTAGTCATCCTCTAGTATCAAAAGTATCCTCCCAAATGGCAAGTTTGAACGTCCAGTTATAGTTATCTTTTTATCAAAAAATTATGGGGAACAATAAATTATACTAATGTTTATTATATGGATTGAAAATGGAGCCCTCCTCCCAAGTTTGTCATAAATATATGACCATTTGCATTGGGTCAAATTTGTGAAGTTATAGATTATATTTCCTGGTTCTAAATTAAACCACAAACTGGGAAGTTGGTTCTAAAAGATGTCTGCAAAGAAATCAAAATTGAAGCTGATGTTAATAATGCAAGCACAATTTAACAGCAAAAATATATTAGATGTGATCACTCTATTGTCTTAGTTGAAGCTCTCTGTTTTTATGAGTTTAGAAACAATGGTGAATGGCCCAGTGGCATAGTGGTTAAGTTTGAGCACTCTTCTTAGGAGGTCCACAGTTTGCAGTTTCGGATCCCAGGTGCAAACCTAGCACAGTTCATCAAGCCACATGCGGCAGCATCCCACATAAAACAGAGGAAGATTGGCACAGATATTAGCTCAGGGCCAATCTTCTGCCAAAAAAAAAAATGGTGAAATAATTAGGTCTGAAAAAAATTAGACCAAAAATTTGTATCAAGAAAACCATTTAATATTTGTAGTATTCTTCCGTCTAAATGTATGTTGTGAGATATTAGCTAATAATCAGAGCTTCACTTTTGTTTTTTTCTATTTATTTTTTTGTGGGAAAAATGGTTTATAACATTATACAAATTTCAGGTGTACATCATTATATTTTAATTTCTGTGTAGATTACATCATGTTCACCCTCCAAAGACTGACTAAAATCCATCGCCATACACATGTGCCTAATCCCCCTTTTGCCCTCCTCCCTCCCTCTTCCACTCTGGTAACCATCAATCCAATCTCTGTCTCCATGTGATCGTTCGTTGTTGTTTTGATCTTATATTTGTACATGAGATCATATGGCATTTGACTTTCTCCCTGTGGCTTATTTTGCTTAGCATAATACTCTCAAGGTCCATCCACATTGTCACAAATGGCTGGATTTCATCATTTCTTATGGCTGAGTAGTATTCCATTGTGTATACATACCACATCTCCTTTATCCATTCATCCCTTCATGGGCACCTAGGTTGCTTCCAAGTCTTGGCTATAGTGAATAATGCTGCAATGAACATAGGAGGGCATGTATCTTTAGGCATTCATGTTTTCATGTTCTTTGGATAAATACCCAGCAGCGGAATAGCTGGGTCAAATTATAATAGAATAGTAGTTCTATTCTTAATTTTTTGAAGAATTTCCATACTCTTTTCCATAGTGGCTGCAACCAGTTTGCACTCCCAACAGCAGTGTATGAGGGTTCCCTTCTCTCCACATCCTCTCCAACACTTGTTACTTCCTGTCTTGTTAATTATAGCCATTCTGGCAGGAGTGAAGTGATACTTCATTGTAGTTTTGATTTGCATTTCCCTGATGGTTAATGATGCTGAACATCTTTTCATGTGCCTGTTGGCCATCTGTATATCTTCCTTGGATAAATGTCTGTTCAGATTTTTTGCCCATTTTTTAATTGGGTTGTTAGTTGTTTTGTTGTTGAGATGTATGTGTTCTTTATATTTTGTATATGAACCCCTTATCAGATATATGGTTTGCAAATATCTTCTCCCAGTTGTTAGGTTGTCTTTTCATTTTGTTGATGGTTTCCTTCGCTGTGCAGAAGCTTTTTAGTTTGATGTAGTATGATATGTCTATTTTTTCTATTGTTTCCCTCACCTGGTCAGACATGGTACTTGAAAATATGCTCCTAAGACTGATATCAAAGAGCATACTACCTATGTTTTCTTCTAGAAGTTTCATGGTTTCAGGTCTTAAATTCAAGTCTTTAATCCATTTTGAGTTAATTTTTGTGTATGGTGTAAGAAAATGGTCTACTTTCATTCTCTTGCATGTGGCTGTCCAGTTTTCCCAACACCATTTATTTAACCTTGCTCCGTTGTATGTTCTTGGCTCCCTTGTTGAAAATTAGCTGTCCATGGATGTGTGGGTTTATTTCTGGGCTCTCGATTCTGTTCCATTGATCTGTGAGTCTGTTTTTGTGCCAGTACCATGCTGTTTTGGTTACAGTAGCTTTGTAGTTTATTTTGAAATCAGGGAATGTGATACCTCCAGCTTGTTCTTTTTTCTCAGGATTCCTTTGGCTATTTGGAGTCTTTTATTTTTCCAGATAAATTTTAGGATTATTTGTTATATTTCTGTGAAAAATGCTGTATCTTTGATAGGGATTGCATTGAATCTATAGATTGCTTTAGGAAGTATGGGCATTTTAACTATGTTAATTCTTCCAATCCAAGAGCATGGAATATCTTTCCATATCTTTGTGTCTTCTTCGATTTCTTTTAACAACGTTTTATAGTTTTCAGTGTACAGATCTTTCACCTCTTTGGTTAAGTTTATTCCTAGGTATTTTATTCTTTTTGTTGCAATTGTAAATAGGATTGTATTCTTAATTTCTCTTTCTGCTACTTATTGTTAGTGTATAGAAACGCAACTGATTTTTGTATGTTGATTTTGTATCTGGCAAGTTTACCATATTCACTTATTATTTCTATAAGTTTTTTTAGTGGATTCTTTAGGGCTTTCTATATATAAAATCATGTCATCTGCAAATAGTGACAGTTTCACTTCTTCCTTTCCAATTTGGATCTCTTTTATTTCTTTTTCTTGCCTGATTGCTCTGGCTAAGACTTCCAAAACTATGTCAAATAAGAGTGGTGAAAATGTGAATCCTTGTCTGGTTCCTGTTCTTAGAGGAATAGCTTTCAGTTTTTCTCCATTGAGAATGATATTAACTGTGGGTTTGTCATATATGGCCTTTATTATGTTGAGGTACTTTCCTGCTATACTCATTCTATGGAGAGTTTTTGTCATAAATGGCTGCTGTTTCTTGTCAACTGCTTTCTCTGCAGGTATTGAGATGATCATGTGATTTTTATTCTTCATTTTGTTAATGTGGTGTATCACATTGATAGATTTGCAGACGTTGAACCATCCCTCCACCCCTGGAATGAAACCCATTTGATCATGGTGTATGATCTTTTGAATGTATTGTTGTATTCGACTTGCTAGTATTTTGTTGATGATTTTTGCATCAATGTTCATCAGTGATATTGGCCTGTAATTTTCTTTTTTGTGTGTTGTCTTTTTCTGGTCTTGGTATCAAAGTAATGTTGGCTTCATAGAATGAGTTATGAAGATTCCACACCTCTTCAATTTTTGGGAAGAGTTTGAAAAGGATAGATATTAAGTCTCCTTTGAATGTTTAGTAGAATTCACTAGAGAAGCCATCTGGTCCTGGACTTTTATTTTTTGGTAGGTTTTTAATTACTGTTTTGATCTCCTTACTGGTGATTGATCTACTCAAATTTTCTGTTTCCTCTTGATTCTGTTTTGGAAGGTTGTATGATTCTAAGAATCTATCCATTTCGTCGAGATTATCCAATTTGTTGGCACATATCTTTTCATAGCATTCTCTTATAAACTTTTGTATGTCTGAGGTATCCATTGTAATTTCTCCTCTTTCATTTATGATTTTATTTATTTAAGCCTCCTCTCTTTTTTTCTTGGAGAGTCTAGCTAAAGGTTTGTCAATTTTGTTTACCTTTTCAAAAAACCAGCTCTTGGTTCATTGATTTGATTTTTTCTATTGTTTTCTTAGTCTCTATTTCATTTATTTCTGCTCCAACTTTTATTATTTCCTTCCCTCTACTGATTTGGGATTTGTTTGTTCTTCTTTTTCCAGTTGCTTTAGTTGCACTGTTAGATTGTTTACTTAAGATTTTTCTTGTTGGTTGAGGTAGGCCTGTATTGCTATAAATTTCCCTCTTAGAACTGCTTTTGCTGTATCTTGTAAATTTTGGCATGTCATATTTTCATTTTCTTTTGTCTTCAGGTATTTTTTTTATTTTTACTTTGATTTCTTCATTGAACCAATCGTTATTCAGTAGCATTTTATTTAATCTCAACATATTTGTGGCTTTTCTGGTTTTCTTCCTGTAGTTGATTTCTAGTTTCATACTGTTGTCTTCAGAAAAGATGCTTAGTATTATGTAAATCTCCTTAAATTTATTGAGACTTGTTTTGTGGCATAATATGTGATCAGTCCTGGAGAATGTTCCATGTGCATTTGAAAAGAATGTGTATTCTGTTGGTTTTGGATGGAATGCTCTGTGTATATCTACTAAGTCCATCTGGTCTAATGTGTCTTTTAAGGCCAGTATTTCCTTATTGATCTTCTGTTTGGATGATCTATCTGTTGGTATAAGTGGAATGTTAAACTCCCCTACTATTATTGTGTCACTGTCTATTTCTCCTTTCATGTCTGTTAATAATTGCTTTATATATTCAGATGCTCCTATGTTGTGTGCATAGGTATTTCAAAGTACTATATCCTCTTCTTGGATTCTTTCCTTTATCACTATATAGTGCCCTTCTTTGTCTCTTGTTACCTTTTTTGTTTTAAAGTCTATTTTGTCTGATATAAGTATTGCTCCCCCAGCTTTCTTTTCATTTCCATTTGCATGGAGTATCTTTTTCCATCTCTTCGCTTTCAGTTTGTAAGTGTCTTTAGGTCTGAAATGTGTCTCTTGTATGCAGCATATCAATGGGCCCGGTTTTTTATCCAATCGGCCACTCTGTGCCTTTTGATATAAGCATTTAGTCCACTGACATTTAAAGTAGCTATTGACAAGTATGTACTTATTGACTTTTTGTTATCTTTTTTCTGGGTGTTTTCATAGTTCTTCTCTGCTCTCTTCCTCTCTTCCCTTATGGTTCAATGGCTTTCTTTATATTATGTTTGGGTTCCTTTCTATTAACTTTTTGTGTATTTATTATAGGTTTCTGGTTTGTGATTACCATGAGGTTCATATGTAATAACCTAGGCATATAGCAGTCTATATTAAGTTGATGGTTTCCTTAGTTGAACCTCTTTCTAAAAGCTCTACTCTTTGACTCCCCTCATCCCATATTTTATGCTTTTGATATCATATCTAACCTCTTTGAGTATGTATGTATCTGTTACCCTTTTATCATAGAAATAGGCAATTTTAGTACCGTTGTCTTTTTGCCTTCACATTATCTTCATAGGTGGTTGATCTGCTACCTTTACTGTATTTTTGGCTTTATTAGTGATTTTATTGCTTTATATTTTGATGATTTTCTCATTCCTATTTGTGGTCTTCTCTTTCCCACCTAAATAAGTTCCTTTAGCATTTCTTGTGAGACTGGTTTCTTGGTGATAAACTCATTTAAGTTTTGCTTGTGTGGGAAACTCTTTATCTCTCCTTCTATTCTGAATGATAACCTTGCCAGGTAGAGTATTCTTGGCTGTAGATTTTTTCCTTTCAGCAGTTTAAGTATTCCACGCCACTCCTTTCTAGCCTGTAAGGTTTCTGCTGAGAAGTCAGCTGATAGCCTTATGGGGTTTCCTTTGTATGCCACTTGTTGCCTTTCTCTTGCAGCTTTTAGGATTCTCTCTTTATCTTTAATTATTGACAGTTTAATTATAACATGTGTTTGTGTGGGCCCCTTTGGGTTTATCTTGTTTGGTGCTCTCTGTGCTTCCTGTACCTGGATGTCTGTTTCCTTCCTTAGGTTAGGAAAGTTTTCAGCTATTACTTCT
This sequence comes from Equus asinus, assembly GCF_041296235.1. NCBI lineage: Eukaryota > Metazoa > Chordata > Mammalia > Perissodactyla > Equidae > Equus > Equus asinus. The sequence goes on from NC_091796.1 coordinate 8,037,694, forward strand.
TCAAACAGATTCTCTGCCACTTTGTCTCACCCTTCTCCTTCTGAGATACCTATAATATGGATGTTAGTGCACTTGATGTTGTCCCAGATGTCCCTTTGACTGTTCTCATTCTTTTTCATTCTTTTTCTCTTCAGCTTGGGTGATTCCCTTCTACTCTTTCATCCAGCTCACTGATCTGTTCTTCTGTATTATCTACTCTGCTATTGAGTCCCTCTAGTGAATTTTTCATTTCCAGTGTTGTATTCTTCATTTCTGACTGGTTCTTTTTTATATTTTCCAATTCTTCATCGAAGTTATCACTGAGTTCATCCATTCTTCTCCCAAGATCAGTGAGCATCCTTACGACTTTTTGTTTGAACTGTTTTTCAGGTAGATTGTTTATTTTTGTTTCTTTTAGTTCTTTTCCTGTGGTTTTGCCCTATTTCCTTGCTTGGAACATATTCCTTGCCTCCTCATTTTGCTTCTTTCTCTGTGCTTATATTTATGTATTAGGTAGGTCAGCTATATCCCCTGATCTTGGAGAGGTGGCCTTATGTAAGAGCTGACTTATCAGGCCGAGCAGTGTGCTTTCCTCTTGTCACCAGTTCCTAATGCCCCTGTGTGGGCTATGGATGTCCTTCTGTTGTGGCAGGGTTGCTTTTGCTCCAGGGAGGCTGTCAACCTAGCCAACTGGTTGTAATGCTCAGCTGTATGTGGCTGCTAAGGACTCTTTAGTCACTTTATTGGTCATGGGGAGCCCCAGCACAGTTGGCTGCAAGGTCTAATAGCACATTCCTGTTGCAGTTTTTCTGTTAAGTGAGTAGGCCCACAGCATGGCTGGCTGTTAAGCTCAGGGCCTTACAATTGCTGTAGGCCTCCAGCTTGCAAGGCTCTTACCAGCTCTCTCAGGATTGCAGCTGAGTGGGTCTGGCCCCAGGCACAGGAGCACCCAATTGTTTCAGGCTTTGGAAGGTGAGGCCAATCCCCTATGTGGCTGTTTGAGAAGCACAAACCTCCTGCAGCTGAGAAGCCCCACCAGCCACAGGGCCACACACATTTTCAATACAGTCCTGCACCAAGTGTGTGCCCTGACCCCCTGAAGCAGACCCAGTCGCCCCACTGCAAAGACCCCACACACTCCAGCAATGCCCCACACACTCTACCGACTCCTCATTTATGCCCTGCCTGCAGAGGCAGACCCACTCAGCAGACTGAAGAGGATCCAGGCACCCAGCCTATGCAGGCCCACAAGTTGCCTGAGGGCTTGCTATTGGGTAAGGCCAGTCCTAGCCTTCCCTGGTTGAGCTGGATTAAATCAGCACTTTAGTGGGTGGGGCAGACCCTGGGCTAACATGCCAGTGGAAATACTCCAATGGCGTCTGCAAGTGTCTGAGTCAATGCTCCTGTAATAGGTCACAATAATGGCTGTCACCAATGTTTCAGTCCCTGGAGAAGGCTCACCTCTCACTGAGATGAACCCAAAGCCTATCAAGGGAGTGTCTTTTCACGAAAGGACTGCATTTTTCTTTCTGGTGATTTTAGGTTGCTTTCTGAAATGAGTGAATTTGTATGTGGCTTTTTTTCCCTTATGCTCGATAGCTTTTCTAGGGGTATTCCCCATTGTTGTTAATAGCCAGCAAAGCCAGATATTATGACACTTATCTCGGTTATGCTGAGTCCAAAAGATGCTTATAGTGGTAATGCTCCCCCACTGAGGTCCCCCACTCCTCCAGGGAAGGCTGCATACCTTAGGATTGCTCCCAGCTGGCCAAGAAGGACCACAGCTTGTGAAGGTGGCTTTTTTTTCTCTCCAGAAAGGAATTTCTGCCTATTCCACCTCAGTCAGGACTGCCCCTTTTGTGGGGGTTCTTTTTATCCAGTTTTCAGTTCTCTCTCAGGGGTAATTATGCCAAGAGTAGTCATAAATTTGTTGTGTCTATAGGAGGAGGTGAGTTCAGAGTCCACCTATGCTACTGTCTTGACACCAGCCCCTCCTGAGCTTCACTTTAAAATTAACTATAAAGAACGTGAAAAGACCTCTTTTTAATTTTTCAACAAATGATAATACTGTACCTTAAAAAGTTTCACTCAGCCTAATGATAAATGCTAAGAAGCATTTTCGAGGTTTCTTACTTAAAAATAAAAGACAAAACCCCACAAATTTAGGAAATGCTTGTTCTTTGGATGCATTAAAAATGACTAAAATAATACATGAAAAACAGTGTAAAGGCAAAATAAAATATATTCCTTTGTCAGCAAATACTGCTAGAAGACATGGAAAATATTGGTGAAAAGTTGAAAAAACAATGTTAGAAAAATATGTAGTGTGGGAAAACTGCTACATAGTTGGATGAAAATGCAGATATTGCTAATACATCAAGCTTATAGTACTTTGGTATATTATAGATTCTTTTGATAATGAAACACATTGAAAAGCTACTTTTTGTGAGACAATAGAAGAAACAAATACCAGAGAAGATATAGTCTCAATACTAAATTATTTCTTAGATAGAAAATAATGTTTTATGGAAAAAATGTGTAAACAACCATTGATAGAACAGCTGCTTTGGCTGGAACAAAGACAGAATTCCAGAGTGAGTCTATGAGCTAGCACCACAAGTGAATTTTCTTCACTGTATTATTCATAAGCAGGCAAATGCAGCAAAAATGTACAATGTGTTACATGGATGTGGTTAATTTTTATGAATGGCACATTTAAAGTATATTAGAATCATTATAATATTTGTAGTGAGATGGGAAATGACCGTGAAGCCCCTTAGTACCAGAGGTATATTAGTTATCTTGGGATAAATTACTTAACTAGTTGTCAGATTTCAGTGTTCCAAAATCTTGTTTGGGAAGACTAGTGGCCAAATGGATGTTCTTCCCAGTTGATGTTTAAATGCACTTGCTCACACACACACACACACACACACACACACACACCTACCCTTCACAAAGGTGACAGTTTAACAAATGAGAAAATTGACCATTTGTCTAAAGAAACTTATGCTGCTGAGGTGATATTTTGAAAAAAGTTACTTAAAAAACACCTGATCTCCAATCGTGGCTTTGCCCCACTTATTTGCTGTATGCAATTTGGCAAATTATGGAATCTCTGTGTCCCTCAGGTTCTTTATCTGTGAGGGAGATCATAGAACCTACTTCGCAGGATTGTAGTCAGGATCTTATGAAATAACCATATGAAAAGCTTAGCTCAGTGCTTAACAAATGGGAAGCATTCATTCAATAAATGTTGGATCCTGTCCATATCACTATCCCCACAACCATCATCACAGATTTTACAAGTGTGGTTACCTTGGTAATGTGTCAACATGACTAGATGGAACTACATTCCCCAGAACTCCCTTTCTTGTATGTTTCTGGTTAGGATGGGCCACAGGGAAGATTCTGAAAGCATTTGGAGGTTGGAAGGAAGGCAATAACCACTTTGTAGCACATACACACTGTTGCTGACCTGCTGAATCACCCGACTGGTGTAAAGCAGTGACTGGGCCAGGTGTATGTCTCAGCTCCATGATACCCTTGCCACCAAGGTCAGAGACGGCAAAAATAAGCATGGATATCAATCTATTCCAAGGAATCTGCAGGGCTCCTGGACCCAACCTCACATCTATTCCATCATCAGTTTTCAGAACATTCTTCCACTGTTGAAAGTCATGGGCTCCAGGGAAATGTGCTGCTGGGATTTTTCCACACTCCTGTTTGATCTTGATCTCAGAACTCAGATTTTTCATACTCCTGTTTGGTCCGGCTATCTCTCTCTCACTCTCTTCTCATCCACATTTCTATACATTAACCATTTCTGCCTCTTAAATTATTTCTCTTTGTCTCCCAGCATGCTTTATGCTACATAATTAGCACTAAGCATATTCCTGGTAGCTAACAGGAACTTACTGGAAATACTTGGCAGAAAGATAGATAGATAGATAGATAGATAGACTTATGAAATGCACTTTTCTTGTGTGGAACATTTCTGGTGACCACAAGGAAAATGATAAAAGGAGAGAAGAATAGACATTTTACTGAGGAAATATGTTACAAACTATTAGGCCAGATGGAGGAAATGAATGCTATGTTCCACAAAGAGATAACATAACTGACATGAGGTAAAGATTTAGTTTGCTCATTGCTTTTAACCAGAGCAATTTAGAAAAAAATAAAGCAACTCTACTTCATGAAAGATTTGGTCAGTTCTGTTGCAGGCTCTCCCTCCCACCTTCCCTACCATTACGGATCTCCTATTGTCTATAATTCACTTTCAAGACTTTGATGGCATTCTCATAATGGTCTTCTCAACAATATTGCCATTAGAGTTTATTCAAAAAGTCAGATTGGCAGAAACTCTCCAAGAATAGGAACATTCTCTCAAGCATCATAAGCACTATTGGAAAAGATCTGCAATGTCTAGCAAACAACTAAAACCCCTAAAACAGACTGTGCAGCTATTCATCCTCATTAAGAGGTGGTAAAATATAGGTTGAATTACCTTACAGCAAATTAGATGGAAAAGTGGAGAACATAATCATGTAATAAAAGACCTCATTAACTCCTCCCATTTTTCAAAGTACACCACCAGTTGTCATTCTAGCTTCCCAAATAGACTAATACTCCAGATCCAAAGCAGAGGATGGTTGCGGAACAAGAAGCAGCATTTTCTCTTTAAATCAACCTTATATGCTTCAATAAAAGTCCAGCTTAGAACACCCAGAATGAGGTGCAAGCAGTGGTCATCACCCTTGGATTTTATACTTCATAAAATATTCCTGGATTTTATGAGGTGTCTCTGCACATCAGGAGAGTCGCCTCTATTTTCTTACATTGGGTCAATTTCATACCCAAATGTTCCATGTTCAGTATACGAATAGAAGTTGAAGAGAAAACAGAATTTTCTATTCAAAATGCTTGAAAAACTGAACTGAAATACATCAACTTCATTGTTGACTAAAATACATCACAATAAAGTAGAACATAATTTATTAGTCTTTTAAAGTTCAATAATTTATTTTGCCTAATCCTTTGCCAGTAGAATGTGATTTATTTGTATAGCCCAATTTTAAGGTCACTGTCTACTCTTGAGAACTACATTTTAAAACCTTTTTGATTAAATCTTAAAGAATATATTAATATTTATATTTTATACTAACTCTATGATCAAAAGGGTATATGAAACACATACTTTGAAAAAAACTTCCTGCAATTTATTAATTTAGAGGTGATTTCATTTTCTTTTGTAGGATCTCATAGCTATTTGTGCCTCTGAGCTCTGGAACAAACACTTTCTTCCCTGAGGAAGCATTTATTTCTCAATCATCTCAGGTTTTAGCCACTCAAGCCATCACTGCTGCATTTATTCTATCATTCTGTTCTATAGTTCAGTTCTGTTTAGGAATTCTGTAGCAAACAATAAGGCCAACAGCATGTTATCAGAATGGTTTGCTGACTCACCAGAAAACAGTGGAGCTTAATGGTCAGTTTCATGTGTCAGTTGAGGGTGTTAGCGCTTCGAAGGTCGCTCTTGGATGTTTTTGGCTCATCTCCTTATCTCAAAATCTATAACTATAAAGGATAGATAAGAAATAAATCCATTCGAATCAATCACCAATCAATCAGGCAATCAAATGATATCCATTAGAAAGTCAACTAAAATTTATCACTTAAAATTTAAACAGAAATAATGAACTGCAAATAGGGTCAGTTAATGCATGAAGTGAAAAAAGAAGGTAAAAGGAAACTTTAAGTTTTTTTAATATACATTTTTCACTTTTTATGAAATGGTGCCAATCACTACACAAATGGCAAGGCTGGTGTTACTTAACCAATCTGGATGGAATAGGATATAAAATGGGAGTTTATTGTTTCATTTGCATCCAGAACCCAAGGACTTAGATCAAAACAACAAATGATAATACTTTGACATTCCAAAATGAGGAGCTAGACCATTTAAGTAAGACTTGCACATAAAGGGGGAGAAGCCAGTTATGCAATTCTTAGATGACAACCCACTCCCTGCCTATAAAAGAAGTTAGAGATTAGAGAAAGGGTCTATTAAGCATTATCAGTGTGCAGTTAATCTCAATAAATCTTCACAAGTCGACCCACATCCACTTTTCCCATGGACCAGACACTGGCTTGGGGTTGCCTAAGAGGACCAGCTAAGGAGAAAGGCAAGACGTCAGGAGTTGAGGGGAAATTCAAAAGTGAACCAGAGGAGATGCATTTTGTAGGATCCAGGAAATGTCTGGTTAGAAATCTCCAGCTTCAGGAAGAGAAGAGAGGTGGTATCTCTGAGGAAGCTACAAACATGTCATGAAATTAGTGTCTAATTTAACAACCTTCTCTGTCCCTTCTCATCTCCACCATCAAATGGCCCCTCTCTATTAGATCCCAGAGGGGTCAGAAAGCATGGAGAGCTAGCTGGTGAGAAGAGAGATAAAGGAAAGGCATAAAGAGGAAATAGATCATGCCCCATTTCTGACTATTGGCTTCCCATCTGGAGGTGGCCCAACCTGTGAGTGGCCCTGGGAAGACAGATAAAATAATCTCCTTTTTAAATCTCATAGGAAAATTAAGTACACTTCCCTACCAAAGAAAAGATTCACAAAAGGGCCCAGGGTTAGTTAGTGGTAGAGCCAGAAGCTCTGATGCCTGGTTTAGACTTGCTCTACTGCTGTCCCTACCTAGTGGATGCAAGCATCTGACCCAAGGTGATATAACTCAGGACTGTGAGCATTGGTGATCTGAGAGTGAAATAACCTTAAGTTACTGAGCAATTATAAGTAATATTTCATTTAAATAACACATGCATGTTCTATGGAAAGAAAATTATACTAAAATATCAAAAGAATGTTCACATAGTAATAACTACCATTTATTCAGCTCCTGCCGTGAAGATAAAATTAACTTCACTTGTGTGTAAGTGATAACATATGCCAGGCGATTTGCACACATTTACTCATTTGTCTCCCTTCAGGATTATGAGCAAAGTGTGATTTGCCCTATCTTACAGATGAAAAAAAATAATATTCAAAATTTAACTCATTTTTCTAAGGTTACTCAATAGGCATGAGGTTTCAGGAGAATTCAACTCAGGGCTGCTCTTCAAGGCTGCACTCTTCAATACACCCACTCCAGAGAAGAAAAAAAGGAAGGGAGGGAAGGAGGGAGTGGGGGAGGAGAGAGAAAGGAAGGACAGAAGGAAGGGAGGGAGGCATAAGGAAGAAAAAGAGAGAGAGAGTGAGAGAGAAGGAGGAAGGGAGGGAGGAAAAAATGGAAGAGAGAGGTGGCAAGGAAGAAATACTAACAGCCATGAACTGCTGGAAAAGAGATACGCAGGGCAGCTATGAAATACTTTTTATTCCAGGGACAGCAGTTATTATTTTAAAGTGCAGATGGTGCATAACTCCAAAGGGGAAAAAAAGGCCCTCCCCTCTTATCATAAAATTTTTGTTAGTGCCCTTGAGTAGATTCTGACTCCTAGCGCCCCCGTGTACAGCAGAGCAGAACCCTGCCTGGTCTTTTTGCGCCATGCTCTGTCCTCTCACCTTCCAGCACTATATAAGACAATGCTCTGCTGCTATTAATAGGGTTTTCACGGCCAATGTCTTTGGAAGTGGGTGGCCAGGTCCTTTTTCCTAGTCTTTCTAGTCTGGAAGCTCTGCTGAAACCTGTCCACCATGGGTGACTCTGCTGATATTTGAAATCCTGGTGGCATAGCTTTCAGCATCCCAGCAACACACAGCCTCCAGTCTAACAACAGACAGACAGGTGGCGTGGTTCCTTGATGGGGAAAGGAACCCGTCCATGATGGTGAGAATGCCGAATCTTAACCACCAGACCACCAATCTTAAAATTAGGGAAAGGGAGATATATGAGGTAAAAATTTTAGGGATAATCAAGGTTAAGTGTGTGTCACTGCTTTCAAATGGAATTGCCTAGAAAAGGAAGTCTTTGGGTACGTATTGAGAGTGTATCAAATGTATAATTAAGAAAACAGATATGTTCCTCTTTTATGAACAACACCTTCATTATCGGCAACACCCACTCGAAAGCAGACATTAGTGAAAATTAAACCCCAAAATCTTTAAGTTGTTGTCATGAAAACAAAGAAACAGTCTTGCTTGGGGTTTATGTCCTGGTCTATTTTGTTCAGGCATAAACATTTCCCTAATTTTCAAACATCAAAAGACAAGAGTATTACATGACTTCATGCACGAAGTGACATGCCATTAATAGGCAAATTAATCAGTATGACTAATTAATCTCTGTTTTCTATAACACAGGATATTGGAAATACTTCTGAAATTCAGTATCTCATCCAGCACAGTCTTTGAGAGCCCTAGCTCAAAACCAACGTGAACAGAACTCTTGATTATGCACCCTATACTGCCATCTAGAGGCAAAAATCCCAAACAACAGGCAAAGCCACCCTGAGGAGAGAGAAATTAACCTAAATTGCTAAGGGAGGCACATACAAGCACAATCTTAATTGTATCTATGAAGGCAAACCTCAAGGATTACATTTTGATAAGTTGTAACCAAATGAGTAAATTCTATAATCAAAAACAGTAACTATTCATTTATAGACAACTATCCATCTGTAATTCAGTATTCCCTGCATAGTATAGCTTTCTTTTTTTGCATGTTCACTGTCCAACTAATGTGATGTCCACTACTTGGAAGCTGCCTTCAGGTACTGTGACAACCTCTGTGTGAAGGAGCTGGAAATGAGGTCCTGGCATGGTTTTGGAATGCAGAGAGCTAAAAGTGTCCTGCAACACACTCTGACTCAAGTACTCTGCATTATAGCAAAGCACTGATAAGTGGGTCATTCTGAAGACACACGTGAGGTGTTTTCAAAGGAGGGGGCAGCATTCTTTGAAAATAAAGAGGAAGATTAAGTCAATCTTATTATTTTTTCAAACCAAATACCACGAAACTGCATTATTCTGATAAATGGTGATTGCAGTGTTGATAGAGTCACTAGCAAGATGCTCTTTGATTTCATTACAATAAAACAACTTGCCTAATCTTGATTCCTGAAGCAATTAATCCTTAAATTACCATGAGATAAGCTTGAAAGATGTTTAGCCTAGCAGGAGAAATATATTACTAACCTAAGGTCATGGTTGCCATTGAAAAGTACAGCCATCTGCATTTCTGAAAGTTAGGATCTTCAGGTTTAATTACATAAGTTATTTCATTTTAATCTGTGTAGAAAAGATGCCTTTTATTATAAAAATGATAATAGATAATGAAAACTAACATAGGGCTGCTTGATGCTAATGTCAGAGGAAGTCTGATTATGGAAAAAAGCAAAGGAAATTATCACTTTACCTTGACACCTTGGTAACTTCTAATTTGTGTTACTTAGTTGGAGTTTTTAATACATGGAATTTTCTTATTTCTTTGTGTTATTTTCTAATATACAGAGCAATTAAGCAAAAACTACTCTGACTAAGAATCAAAAGGTGAGCAAAATATTTGAACAAATATGCAAAAATATGGTTAAAAGGTAAAAATATGTAAAATATTTACAAATATGTAAAATATATGCATAGTAATATGTCATGAGGTTTTCATTTTAAAGTAAAATGTATCCTTAAATTATCATTTATTGTATGTTATGATTATAAAGCCTATTTAATAAAAATACAGAACTAGTACAAAGAAAATAAGCCTTGTACTGACCTCCCTCCTAGAGAGAACCTACACACACAGAGGCCAACGTTGAATCATAAGTCACATAGTCTATTACAACCTGTTTTGTTCTTCTAAAAATCTGCCCTCGTGGTTACTCTAAAATATAATCATTAATTGTGAAAACAATTGGAAAATAATACATCTTTCTAAGGGTAAGGAAGTTAAAGCAATGGATAGTGAAAACACTAGAAAATGCCGATTGTTTTATTCATCATTCTCTTTGCCCTCTTAGTTTTATGTATGAATCTCACTCTGTGAGCCAAATAAACCATAAATGGCATGAATGGAAAGGAAAACACTTATTTAAAAGACATTTAGGAGTGATAAGTGATTGATTGGGTGTGCTAGTAAAGGACAAATATTCTCTTCTTTCTGTGCAGAACTGAGTTTTAGTTCCCACCTAAAATGTGTGCTTCTTCTTAAGTCTGGCTCCACACAGAATCAACCAGAGAGCTTCTAAAATGTACCATTTCCTGGGCCTCAGCACAAACCAATTACATCATATTATTTGTGGTTTCTGACAGTTTTTACAAAAGCTCCCTGGGTCAGGATGCAATGAGGATTAGCACGCAGTAATGAACAGGTGGTGAGGATTGATAACTACTGATCTAAACAATGCTGAAACCATGAGACTAAATGCGATCATCAAGAGATTGGTTATAGATCAGAAAGAGAAGAGACCTAAAGAGCGAGCCCTGGGATATTCCAGCATTTAGGGAGGTCAGAGAGATAAGCAAACAGTCACAGATGCTGAGAAGGAGCTACAAAGGAGTTCCAGGAAAACCACGAAAGCATCAGTTTCCAGTAGCCAAATGAGAGAAGCATTGCAAGGGATAGGTCAGGAAATGTAAGGAGTGAGAATTGACCATTAAATTTAGCAAAACAGAGGACACTAGTAACCCTGAGAAGAACAGTTTTGGCAAACTAATGGGGACAAAATTTGATTAGAGTCTGTTTAAGCAAAAATGGGAGAAAATGAACAGTAGAAAATATTTCAAGGATTCTTGTCACAAATAGAACAGAGAAATAAGATGGGAACCAAGAAGATGTAGTGTCAAGGAAGATATTTTCAAGGCAGAAATGATAACAAGCCTGTATGCTGACAAAAACGATCCAGAAAAGAGGAAAAAATGTTAATGAAGAAGACTGAGGGGACAAATGTTGGAACAACATCCTTGCGTATATGTGGTTTTGGATGGCTCGGCTCAATGGTGGTTCACATACAGGAGGAGGAATGGCAGAGCATATGGTGTACAGTGTGGAGGCAGGGAGATTGGAATGGATACATGAGGAAACACCTTTTGACTACTTCTGTTTTCTCCGGAGAGAAAGAAACAAGGTCATCAGCTTAGAGTGAGGATGACAGTGGTGCTGATGGAGGTTTGAGTAAAGAGATGAGGTGAAACAGGATGCTAATAGTGACTGACATTAAATGATCTAGGCAAATGGACATCCTCTACCAGTACTATCAGTATTTTGCACATCACAGATGCTCAATAACTATTTAAGTTAAGAGATGAATTTGTTTCTTCACGAAGTGTTGCTCCGAGGCAAGCTAAAAAATAACTTTGATAGTCTAGGTTTTATCTTTGTATCCACCAAAATCATCAGAAAGATGCCTAGTTGAGCTGTATTTCTTTGCTGTGCCTGAATGACATGTGCTATTATATCCTTGGTCTTTATGGAGGGGCAATAAAAGAAATAGCCCCTGCCTCATTAGAGGTTTTGTTTGTTTTCTTTTGAGGACTTTATCCCTAAGTTGCTTATTGCCGCTTCCATGAAATTCTAAGTAAAATTTTTATTTTGGAGATGTCAGAAAGGGTTATTCATATTCCATATTCAAACAAGCACAGTGTACGTTATTAAACAATATGATCTATATAAGTGAATATCTCCCTTTTTTGTTATGTCTTCAAGAAACTCAGAACCAAATTCATGCCTCAACTATAACCATTATTTGGCACATCTGGCCTGCACAACTGGGAAACAATATTCCCCCAGAAGCTACTTCCTATTCTAATTCACCTTTTTTCAATTTTAAGTTCATTCAAATTTACATTTTACCATTTTCTTCTAAACTGCCAAGAATTTATTTATGATTTAAACCAGTGTATAAATAGAAGTAAATTAGTACAAAAACATATAAAGTTGGAATTGCAAATATGATTTGTCTACAAAATATTGATGCTTTACTATATATACATAGTTTTTGATACTTTTATATTTATCATCTCATTTTGATGCTCCCCTTAATCCTTGACTCACACAAACCAGTTAAGATTTCCTGAGTTTCCTAGGTAATGAACAAAGGTTCATATCTGAATTAGCATCTTGCCTCTCATGCAGCCAGTGTGTGCTGAAGTTTTCACCGAACCAAGTTCTTCTCACTACATTCAATGTCTCTAGCTCCCCACAAGCAAAAGAGGTTAGAAATTCTGTTCTCAAACTACAAGTGGAATGTAGTTCTCCAGAAAGTTTTTATATTTCGATTTTTTCTTTCCAATATAAAGTAATAAACAGGCAGCTATCTCCTGCTGGCACTGACCTGTCAGTATAGATTTTCTTCTTTATATTTCTTTCTTTATATTAACAGCTGGTTTTTCCCTACCAATATTCTAAATCATTTTGTATTTCTGGCATTTGCTTTTATTTTTGGTATTTGCATCAACATTACACAAACAGATCTGCAAACATGCTCCTCATACTACAAAATTATTTGCTCATTTTTACAGAAATATCTTGAGAAAGAATGAGAGGGCTTAGAAAAGAAAATTTCCTCCAAGTGCAGGTAGATATATAAATACTAATAGAAAAGGACAGTGTCCTTTCATTTTGCTGACATTTAAAGGACTATATTTCTCCTGGTGAAATGGTGACCCCCTAAAGGCTTCTGACCCACCGTTTCATGGACCTTCATTTAAAGATGTCATCGTGTTGTGTTGACCGACAAAAATAGCACTATCACATATAAAATCAGGCTGCACAAAACTTGTTCAGCCTCAAAGTCACAATAGATCCAGAGCATTTTTAACATTTAAATTCTAAACAATATTTTCATTTTAGGCTTTAAGCTTATATTTTTACAGTTACCAGTTTAGCATTCTTTTTACAGCTCACACAAACAGGGCTGTCTTTGTAAATTCCCAAAGGGACCACTGAGCCAGTGATGTTCAAACTGCACCATGATTGTTAATTCTTAATCTCTGCAGGAAAAGTGCTGGCTTCAGGGTGAGTTCTTAGACCTGACCATGGAAAATGGAGAAAGACAGGAGTGGGGAATGGGGGACAAGGGAGACAAAAGAGAAAACAAAGCAGTCGCAAGAATCAGGATCAGAAAATTAGAGCTCGAAGGAGGTGAAATTCCTGCATTAGACAATTGAATAAACTGAAGGCCAGATGAATTCCAAGACTGGTCCAAAGTCACTGGGCTAATCTGTGTTCAAGCTAGGACTGTTCTGTTATTCTCAGGCCCTGCATATTATATGACACTGTCATAAGAGAAAGAGTTAATTCACTGAAGGAATTAAAAACGAAAATTCAAGTGTTACCATCATTATGATAATTGAAGTTTCATGGTGTAATTAACATTTTATTCAAAACGCTGTTGTTGAGTAATAAGTCATTATAAGACTGCATTAAACCGACTAGATTTTTAAATGAAGAGAGATTTTGTTCCCAATGAGAAAGGTCTTACTAATAGAAAGCAATTGAGAACGACATGATAAATATCTCCAGGTAAGGCAGAGATACAACACAAAATGCTAAATACCAGCCAAGGAAATATCAAGATTATCAGAAATACAAAAATAGAAAAGCAATTCCTAAGGTAGGAAAAATTATAATAGAAGTGCATTTTAATTAAAATGCTCTGTCACGTGTAGTATCTTGATTCCAGCATTCTCTACGTTAGGTCATCTTGACGATCATTTCTCTCCATACTAGGAATGTTCGTTTGTGTATCAAATTCTCATCTGTAGCAAAGAATAATAGAGAAAGGAAGGGAAAGAAGCGCCCTTTCTTGCTCTGACAAAATATTTTCCAAAATGAGACTTGAATCCCATGTGCCAATATTGTAATGGGATGACACGTAATGTTTCTGTAAATTTTCCAAAGGTTGAAGTATAAGAAATCTTTAGTCACAAGAGGGTTTCCTTGTGCTTATCCATTTTAGAATGTGTGCAAAACCAAAAGCTCAAAAAATGAAAATTAAGTAACAAATGAACAGTGTTGCATTGTGGAAAACATTATTACCCGTGAAAATGAAAATTTGTAATGAAAATCCAATATTACACTGAGTTTAATAAAGCCAGCAATCATCCAAACTTAACAATAAAGGAATCTCATAAAGTGATGAAGTGACAATATACAGTAGTTGTGAGCTACTTACATGCAATAAAAACTTTCAGGAAGCTAAGATATTGGTATTCCTCAATGTTATTAATAATAATAGTAAAAGTGTTTAGCTTATGCTTAGCATAGATCCTCCTTCTAAAAACCATGAAGGGCTTCACATATGCACAGTTTCATTTGTATGACAATTATTGTGTGCTTACTGAGTACACAATGATGGCAATATAAAGATATGTGTGATTTGGTCCTTGCCATGAAATCTTTGTCACAGAGAAAGCACTTGAAAAATGGTACCTATTTTTAGGCTTTCCTCATCTCCTTGACTGCAGCTAGCAGGATTTCCTATTCATTAGAATAATGAGGACAAATGAAATTATACCCTCATTGTATATAACATGAATAATCCCTTGTGGAGACTAGATAATACCATCACATTATACTAATACGCTGCTTTTCCAAGTTACCCAGGAAGATAATCCTATATCTTCTCTAAATAGAAGGATCATAATAAATTTACCTTATTTAACAAGAGTCCTGAAGAATTCAGTGATAAACAGACATTTTGCTCAATACAAATTATAAATTAACCTGACCTTTTTACTCCATTCCTTCCTTGTCAGCGATCTCATCTGCTGCCATAGTTTCAACTGCAAACCACAGGCAGGTGATGCCCACTCCAGACCTCACCTCTGAGCTTCTCTAGGTTCTCAGGGCCCAGCCACATCCCCCTACATCTACCTCAATACCCCACAGCACCTCAAGTTTCATATGCTTCAAACAGAACTCATCACATGCCCCCTAAACCCTGTTTCTTCTCCTGCACACACTCTCATCTCATAGCATCACCATCTAATCCATCATTCCAGCTAGAAACCTTGCCCTCACCTCTCACCTTGGACTCTATCTCTGCTTCAAGCCCTATACCCAACCAGTCAGCAAGTCCTAAAAGCTTTTCCTCCGAAATACTTCTTAGAAGCATTCCTTCTGCTGCATCCCTAGCACTATTTTCCTGGTTCAGGCCCTCACCACTTCTCACCTGAGCTACTCCAATAACTTCCTCACCAGTCTCTCTGCTTCCTCTCAAAATAGCATGCCGAGGGTCTCCATCTTGTTCTGTCTGTTATCCTGGGCACGTTTCTCTGCTGTAAAGTTCCAGCAATGCTCCCTCTCACCAGCCGGCCAGAGCCAGATCCCTTAGCACGGCCCACGCTCTTCATGATCTGGCCCTGTCCTATTTTATTAACTTTATCTCCTGTCACTGCCAGTGACACTGTCCTTCACAGAGTTTATTACTATTTGTTCACCTTGCTCATGCTCCTTTTATCTACCTGTGCCCTCCTTGACTAATCAACCTGTGCTCAGCTTTCAGACCCAGCTCTTCCAAAAAGCCTTTTCTGAAACCAGAGACTCACATAGATGCCTGAGCAAACGCATAGAATCATATTGTCATTTCAGACTCAAATGAACCAAAGATCTTATCTGTTAACAGGTTTTACTAACAATTTCAAAGATATAAGCAATCAGGAAGCTCAAATTAAATATAGAGAGGTCTGGGGCTTTGAGGGTGGTTCCCAAATCCTTTCTTCTTGCCACAGACACCTGTTCTAGGGCCCACAGTAAGCAAGGTATTTAGAAGTTACTTCCTCACAGTGGGATGTTTAGTTTATGAAACAGATCCGTTTTATACTCCAGCTTATGTGAGGTTATTTCAGGGAACTTATTTACCACAGGCAACCTTTAAATGGAGACATCCTGTTAAGAGCATTCCACAAATAAGAATGTTCTAGCAAATATCATTAATCTATTTGCCAGGAGGTCCAGTTATTGTATTGACAAAGTTACCCAGGTCACCTGTCGTTTCTGCTTTCCCCCAGGAGTCCATATCGACACTCATCCCCAAGGTAGAAAAACTGGGAATAAAAACAACAGGCCAGCTGACTGAACTCTGTCCTCTCCACTGTCCCCATCTTATATTTCGACAAGAATACCTGAAATTTTGTCAGAGCTATTTTGATGTGGCTATATTCACAGAGGTTCACATTGGGAGAGTGGATATTTTTACACAGTCTATTAAAACAAATTAAACCCTTGTTCCTCTTAAAAACTCATTACCCTGTAAATGTATATAGCAGACACCTATAGCACATCCCACACTTCAACCCAATACACCTCAATGGTTATATTTCTGGATGGGATAAGGCTTAAAGAAGAGGGAAGAGTCAGGATTGAAATGGTCAGATATCTGTTGTATTCCCTAACAATTAAAAAAAAAAGGTCATCAAAATAAATATCAAGGGGCCGGCCCAATGGCATAGCAGTTCGGTTTCTGTGCACCTCTTTGGCAGCCCAGAATTCACCAGTTCGGATCCCAGGAGCAGACCTACGCACCACTCATCAAGCCATGCTGTGGCAGGCATCCCACATATAAAATAGAGGAAGATGGGCACGGATGTTAGCTCAGGGCTAATCTTCCTCAAAAAAAAAAAAAACCATATAAATAAATAAATATCAAAAGAGTAAGGTGGAATTGCTTTTTTTGTTCAAACACAGCATGTCCATGTCACTGTCTTTAACAAACTTGTGTTGAAACTCTCTGATAATATATGTATTCATAATTAACCTGTAAGTTTCTGAATTTCAGATATTTTCAAAAATCCTAAACTTCTTCAGTGATATTTCCCTCTAAGCCCTTTCCCTGATTGAAGGAGAACTTTCCTCTATTAGCACAAATTCCCTGCTGCTCTCTCTAATAAAGGTGACTCATGTGTTCACATCTCAGAGCCCTCAAGTTCCAGAACTGGTGTGAGAGTCTTGCCTGCTCCATAGTGCTAGTCACATCCATTCTTGTAAGAAACACTTGTTCTTTTCGGTCGCAAGCTTCTCATTTATAACACCTTATGCCCCTCCAACTTATTATGGAAATCTACTGAAGCCTGGATACTTACTCTCTTTTCATTTATAATAGATCCAAGTACTTAAACCTAGAATTATTCAAACTTTCTTCTCTTCTCAGTTTTAATAAAATACATTCTTCTTGAACTTTATGTCATCTAAATTAAAAATCTGTTGTCATAGAGTTGTTCTGAATTTCCTTTTATATTATTTGTAATTTCTGTAGGATTTGTTGTGATATCTCTTTTAAGTTCTCAATAGCAGTCATTTATAATTTCAATTTGTTTTTATTAGTCTTACTATGAGTTAGTCAATTTTATTAGTCTTTGAAAACCTAAATTTTGTCTTTGTTGGTTTTTGTCTATTGCAATTTTGTTCTCTTTTGCATGAAATCTTTATCTTATTTTTATTACATTTTTTCTGTATACGTGCTTTAAATTTAATTTGTTGTTCTTTTTCTAACTTCTTGGGACAAATATGTAGGTCACCGATTTTCATCTTTTCTTCTATTCTAATACATTTAAGGAAATCAATTCCCTGCTAAGTGCAGTTTCAGCTGTCTGTCACAGGTTTCAATGTGTCATAATTTTTATGACGATTTAGTTCTATATATTTTCTACTTGTCATTGCATTTTTCTTGGGCTCTTTAGGGGTAAACTGTCTAATTTAGAAACATTTGGGTATTCTTATTTAGCATTTTGTTTTTTATGACTAGCTTGTTTCAATTGTGGTCAACAAGCATATTCTGCAAGATTTTAATGGTTTAAAATCTATTGACTTGCTTTATGGCCCTAAATATGGTTGATTTAGTTAAATAATCCATGAGTACCTGAAGAAGTGTGCATTCTAATTGCTGGGTGTGGTGTTTTACATAACAATCATGTTGTTAATCAAGACATTGAGCTCTTTTATATCTGTTCCCATATTTAATCTGCTGCATTATCACTTTCTGAGACAAATGTGAGTTTGTATATTTCTCCTTTTATTTTGATCAATTTGGGCTCTAGATAATTTTCTTTATATATTTATATACTTTGAGCTATGCAATTTGGTTTATTTTAATTAAGAATTGTTAAATCTTCCTGGTTGTTTTATCCTTTAATCATGATGAAATGTCAACCTTTCTTTCTATGCCTGTTGCCTTAATATTCACTTAATCTGATATTGGCATATCCACACCAGCTATCTTTCATTAGGTTTCCCTGAATATGCTTTTCTACCCTTTCATTTTTAACATTTTTGTTTCTTATATTTAAGGTATATCTCTAGGAAACAGTAAATAGTCAGATTTGGTTTTTCACTCAGTAACAGTTTTTGAATTTGTTTTTATATAAAGTAATTCATCATATAACTTGGTTTAAATCTGCATTCTTACTATTCGTTTTCTATTTGTACCAATTCTTCCCCTGTTTAGTAGCTGTACTATTTAAAACATATGACCTCTTTGGTCAATGTTCTAGGGGAAGAATGACATGGAGAATTGTAAACCAACTCTTAAATTCTTCCACCTGGAAGTGACATGTCACTTCTGATTACATGTCACTGGGCAAAGACAGTCATGTGGCCATGCTGAAACTGAAGGAAGCCAGAACAAGAATGTTCTGTGTTCCCAGGAGGAGAAATGAACCAGATACATCAGGAACACTAGTAATATCTCACATGCTGTACATAAATTTTAAAAACTTCCGTATGTCAGAGAGCACCATAAACAGTATTCAAAGTCAAGTGACAACTGAGCAGAAACTATTTCAAACATGTATTATAGAAAAAGATTGCTATCCAGAATATATAACAAAATCTCTCTTTTCATTTTTAATAGATTCAATTACTTAGATAGAGAATTATTCAGACGACCTTGTGTCAGTTTCGGTGAGTTGCATTTTTCTTTAACTTGCCCCATTTCATCTAAAATTAGAACTTTGTTGTCATAGATTTCAGACATTTGAGTACCCAAAACATTCATTTCCCCCATATCTTTACTCAAGCACTCCAGCAAAATGAGAAGTAAATCAAATAATCCCACAAAACAATATGAATCGACGAATTTAAAATTAAACAGTAATGTAGTCTTAATACATTGATATATATTTAATACATTATTCTCACCCTTGGTAGATGAATATTTAAGGAAACAGCATTTTCATATACTCCATGAGAGAGTATAAATATAAAGTTTGAAATGCATGTATCCTATTGCCCAGAAATTCTGCTCCTAGATATGAGAAAATGAGAGCACAAAAAGGAATATACTATGGAGTAAATCTAGACATACTGACCTGAAAATCTCTCTGAGACATATTGCCAAGTTAAAAAGAAGTTGCATATCAATATTTAGAGTGGTCTATTTATGTTAAAATTATGCACACAAATAAATCACAATCATAGGAGCTGTCTATGTACACAGATGTGTAATATAAGTATAGAAAATGGTCTCATAGGACCAACCACAGAATATGACCATTGGATGAGGGTTAAGAGGAATTTTTGCTTTATCAGCATTATTTGAATATTTCACAATGATAATTCAGTAGTTTTTGTATATGTATAACATGCTAAATAATACCAAATATTAATATATACTAAATAAGACACATTCTAAAGAATAACCAGATTGTTTTCATGTTTATAGATTTATACTCTATGTATTTTCAAGTGATTTTTCATGTTTCATCAAAGCACTATATGCACATAATAATAAATCAAGTGATAGAGAGGGCTCATGACAAAAAGCAATAGTCCTTTTCCCCATCCTTCCCCAGAGGTCACCATCCCAACACCATTCATCCAAGACAAACTCTTAACTCTTTCTGTTTCGAATCTTCTTATACTTAGGAAAAAACATTAAGGAATATATTTATACCTTCATTTGCCAATTTTAATAATATTTTTGATAACTCCCTATAAAAGCAAGAACATTTCTCATTCTACTGACTCATACTACCTTTCCTTTTCATAAAGTTGTATAGTTATAATTATATAAACTTTTCTATCGATTACTTGAGTTGCTTTGAATAACATATTTAAATATTTCCCATTCCATCAGTTTTTTACAATATCAGTCACCTTTCACTCTGTAAGGTGCGAACATTAGCACCCTTACCATTCTTTCCACTTTCCATGCAGCTCCCTCACATCTGCTCTCTGCACAACAGGACTTTCACACTTTCAAAGTTGAAAACACGGACATTTTGTTCCGCAACCACAAAAAAGTCTTCGCTGCTTAGTTTATAGGTTGATTCTAGAAGTTGAAAGACCAGTCAACAGAATTACGTTATTATGACTATATAAATATTAACTATTTGGTTCACTTAGCATGTGAGGATTGCCTCTCCTTTCTTACATTCCAATGTCATGAGCTTGGGATCCTTGAAAGACAAAGTTCCTAGTACAAATGTCAAATGAATTATTCTTTTGTTATCCTTTATCAGTGACTTATTATTGTGATACAATTTAGTTTGCTTTGTACTTGGACCATAGCTTTGAATTTGCCATTTGCTTTTCCCCAGAGTTTTTGTGTGCTTTAATTTCTCCGTCCTCTCAATCATATTATTTATCCAGTGGAATACTCTCTCCTTTCCCCGTGGGGGCCTCCATCTTCATGCATCACTCTGTACTCTGGTACTGCTTTGAGCTACCATTGTGAAAATTCCTTCACTAACTCATCTAGGATGGATCCATTCTTTCCCAGATCTCATGGTCACACTTGATTTACTTCTCAATTTTCTGGAGTACTTAATTTACTTTCTAAGCAAAGGCATGGAAGGAGTAAATATTTTGAGTACTCAAATGTGTGAAATTGTTTTTTTCTCTGGCCTCACACTTGATTGATATCTAAGACTTATTTCGAAAGTAGCTTCCAAATAATTTCCCCTCAGACTTTTGAAGGCATTCCTCTATTATCTTCTAGCATTGAATTTTAGAGATAAAAAGTGTGCTGTCAAACCTAGGTGCCCATCAAGGGATGAATGGATAAAGAAGATTTAGTATATATACACAATGGAATATTACTCAGCCATAAGAAATTATGAAATCCAGACATTTGTGACAACATGGATTGTCCTTGAGGGTATTATGCTGAGTGAAATAAGTCAGAGGGAGAAAGTCCAATACCATATGATCTCACTCATAAGTAGAAGATAAAAACAACGACAAACAAACACATAACAACGGAGATTGGATTGGTGGTCACCATAGGGAAAGGGGAAAGGGGGAGGGCAAAAGAGGTGACTAGGCTCACATGTGAGGGGATGCACTATAATTGGTTTTTGGGTGGTGAACAGGACGTAATCTACACAGAATTCGAAATATATTATGATGTACATCTGAAAGCTATATAATGTTATAATTATATTATATATATATGTTACCTCAATAAAAAAATAAATAAATATTAAAAGTTTGCTATCAGTCTGATTCTCATTTCTTTGTATGTAACCTGAATGGTTTTGCTTGCTTTTTCTTCTAAGATTTTAGAAACTTCTCTTTATACTTGTTATTCTAGAAACCTTGAAGATATGTTTAGTCTGGGTTTATTCTCTTTTTCTTCATTCTTTAGACTCTCTCAGTGTGAAGAATTTGGATCCTTCTTCAGCACTAAGAAATTCTTATTATTTTTAATTTCCTTGAGAAATGTGCTCTTATCCATGTTCTTTTTTCTCTCATTTTGGAATCCTTGTAGTCAGACGCTGCATCTCCTAATCATCAATGCCTCTGAGGAGAGACAATCTAGATGACCCTGGAGGCCTTTCTCTTTGCCTTGGTAGCCTAGCAGAGAACAGGCTCAGGATATCAGAGTTAGTTCAACAGAGAAACAGGATGACAACAGCCAGTGGGCTCCCAAGGACCCTCCTCCATAGCAAGATTACCCACATGACCAGGGAGTTTCTGCTGTTGCAAAGTCACACAGATGTTCCCTCGCTGTACCCATAAATACCCAGCACATTAAGGGACAGCCCCTCTTGGCTGCAGCATTGATCATCATCATACAGACCACCCACACCTGGCCTACGTGTGGGACAATGAGAGGTAGGGAATGCATACACCCTACTATTTCTATCTTGGTAAAATCCCCCCGCTCAATAAATTCTGTTCACATCTGCACTGCATAGTAGTCTAATATTTTTGTTTTTTATCTTGTTGCTCTACATTCCTTGGAGTTATCTGAATTTATTTGTTAATTTCTATGAACTCTTTCTTGTTCTTGAATTATTCATTTTCCATACGATTCTGGGTTTTTTACATTGATTGTAATATCTTCCTACATCTCTCTGGATATATTAATGAAAGAAATGTTTTAAGTTGGTATGTTGTATTTCAGCTCTCTTTAGTTTCTATATTATTTCTGTCTTCCTAGTACCAGCTTTGTTGTTCATTCGGCTTCATTTCTCTCTTTTGTGCTCTTGGTTCCCCTCATATGCCCGGGGATTCTTAAGAGCTGGCATGGATTTCCTCTGCTGATTTGTAAACAGGTCTGTTTCCACTCGAGCTCTTTCTCCTGAGAGAGGATTCTAATGGGAGCTCTGTGTAGGAACACAAACAGCTGGCTATCAAGCTGCAGGTCTGACATAACTTTTTCTTAAGAATAAGCAGGTTGGCAGCAACATAAGAGAATGGTCCTGATAATAATACAACCAACATACAAACTCATGGCCTGACTGGCAGGCAAGGCATGGCCCAGAGGCACCAATGCACAAGAAGACCATACTGAGGAGTGAGCAGGGCTGAAGCCAGCGGCACAGCCATCCTGCCAGTACAGTCATTTCCCCAGGGGATGCTGCTCTGGGGGTGCTTTCTTTTCACTAAGACACCAAGCTCTGGACCTACAGGGTTGCATGCACCCAGAGGGAGAGCCTGTTCTAATTTATTCAAAGACGTCCTATAGACTAGCTGTGGTCCTGTAGTCTTGCTGGAATCTTAGGAGAATAAATGACCGAGATGAGAATCAAAGCCTCAAATCCCAAAAGCGGCTAAAAGATAAAGCGGGTCTCTAATCAGATTAAATAAATTTACATCACCTATTTCTTCTCCTTACTTTGCATTTGAATATTTTTTCTTTCCCATGTAAAATGAGATATGAGAATTTTAAATGAGACTTTTACAAAACTGAGGAATCATAGCAATTCTCTTTTAGACCCCCTCAGTTTATAATAGCACATGAAAATTGAAGTCTATTCTTCAATCTCTTCTCCAGAGCTAAAATGATGAGGCTTTTAGAGTATTTTTCCACAAAATTGTCAATTCTAAATCTTCATTTTTTTTAAACAAAGGCCATTTGAGCCAAAGCACACATTTTTTTCTTGAAAGCTACAAACAGAAATCTAAAAAGTAACTGGGAAGCCTAATTAGCCACTATGTTTTCCTCTTCCTAACAATCTTAAAAACCTATTTGCTGAGCATGCACTAATAATCCACAAGTAATGAATTAATCCTCGTATCAGTGGGATATCCACAAAACCTCCTTTATATAACTCCAAAAGTATTAATTTGCCCCTGCATGGTAAGGCAGAGAGCTCTCTCCTTCATTGCTCAGCACTCTCTTCGCCTGACCTATGGGCCTCCATAAACGATGGCAGGGGCCTGGGAGGGAAGAGACTGCGCGCAGCCTGGGCCAGCTCATTGCACAGACACCTCCTAACCCAGAGGCTGGGACTCAAGGGCTTGTCTCCACAGCCCGCAAAGAGCAGTCCTGAGCTTAACAAAAAGATAAATTCATAACTTTGCAAACCTGGAGAATGGTGTAAATGCACCTACCATCTAATATGCATGCTTTCTGTTAGTCAGGAATAATTATACAGAAATGGCCTCTTTTTAAAAAAATAATGTGATTTCTCTGTAATGATTTAGACATAACTTGAGATTTTAAAAAAATTAATCAGTAATTGATAAGCGTAAACGGATTATGTTCAGTTATTTCTCATGAAAGGCAAAGTACTGAAAACAGATGTGATAAAGGAATACTCTCTTGAAAAGCAATATGGGGCCGCACATCCTCACAGCCGCCCACGCACACACGCTGAGAGATCTTGATTAGCATCCCATAATGCCAGAGATGGACGCTCAGCCAACGTCCTGACACAAGAGATGTTCTGTGTGTTTCAGAAGATGTGTCTCAGGCTTATGGTGGAAGAGAACGTCATTAAGGCATGGGGGAAATGTAAAAGGGTCATCTGCAAGTGTGTGGGCGAGTGACTGGAAAATAACAGCCAATTTGACAGAGAGAAGAGGAAAAACAGGTAATTGCTGGGCTAAGAATACAAGACAAAAATGTAAAATGTTAGAAGCATTTTAAAAATGTGGAAAATAAACAAGGTACAAGCATTAAGAAAAAGCAATCACTTTGAAAAGCCTCTAAATAAATAAAAACCAGAAAGAAACCCAAAATAAGATTTTTTTTTGTAAAAATATAGGTCTCTACCTATTTATAATCTGATTTCCTACACAGAATTAAGTGCTACATAAAACAGTGGACTAGGTTTCCTATTCATATATAGTCCTTTTGAAAACATGAAAGACTAACCCTAAGAGACTGTTCTCATTTTTTTTGGACCCATAATTGACGGATGTAAAAATCTTGCACTGTCCTCAATATGCTTTGAAATGTCAGATAGAATTAGCGTTGCTTTCTAATCCACATAAGTATTAATAATAATAGAAGATAAAATTCTCATTCGGACCTTTGAAGACTTTTGGCTTTTAGTACAAGTCACATCATATCCGGGGTTCCCTGAGCCCACTACGTTTTCTGTCTCAGATAACGTGGAAGATGGAGCACCATTCTCCCACCTGAAAGTTTATTTTGTGGCTTTGTGTCCATTATATATATATATGAATATCCAAAATAACCCGAATCATCTCCCTATCTTAAGGTTCATAACCTTAATTGCATTTAAAAAGCCCCTTTGCCATGTGACACAGCCTACTCGCAGGTCTAGGCATTAGGGTGTGCACATCTTTGGGAGGCCACGCTACCTACCACACACACAGGTACTGGAGCAAGTGGATAAGTGATAAAAAAAAAATTGTCCATTAGTTTTCTAGGGCTGCCATAACACAGCACCACAAACTGGGGATCTTAAGCTATAGAAATTTATGGTCTCACAGTTCTGAAGGTGAGAAGTCCAAAATTAAGGTCTTGGCATGGCTGGCTCCTTCTGAGGGATGTGAAAGAAGGATGTGTTCCAGGATCCCTCCTGGGCTTCTTCATGCTCCCCGAGGGCTGTCTTCATGCTCACATGGCATGCTCCCTGGATGCTTGTCTGTGTCCATGTTTCCCCTCTTATGAAGACACCAGTCATACTGGATTAAGGGCCCACCCTACTCCATTGTGACCTCATCTTAGCCAATTACATTTGCAACTACCCTACTTCCAAATCAGATCACATTAGGAGGTACTGGGAGGGTAGAACTTCCACATGTGAATTTTGAGGGGGACACAATTCAACTCATAACAAATCGATAAATGCTATTTCTTTGAAATTTTAAAAATTAAGTAAAAAATATTTTCATAATGTAATTCTTCTCAGATACATATTCTTAGCATTCTGGGTCATGAGAAAGAACCATAAATAAAGACTATAGAAGATAGAGGATGTTTTTAATATAACCATCTATAGGAACCTTCTCTTTTTCCTCCTGAAGGAAAACTGCTCTGGTACAATAAAAAAGTCAAATTTCACAGTTAATTATTCCTGGAATATTAGAACTCTGGCCTCAAATTTTTCCAAAAGAAATATCTATTTCCTTAATATCAGGAAACCTTAACATGATGAGTATGTTCCAAAATTAAATTATTCCTGTGCAAAGAAATGCATTGCGTGTCCTTGCTAGCCAGCTCTGGAGCTTGTAGGATGCTTCAGTTTTATAGATGTCACTCTGGTTAGCTCCGTGCACACCATGGAGTCAGATGTCCTGTAAGCACAATCCCGGTACAAGTCCTCAAGTGGTGACAAATCATTGAACCACTCCACAGCCTGAGAAACTGATGACTGCTCCAAGTTGCTGCTCCTTTGGCTTTAGGGTAAATCCTACACTCAGAGATCAGTATATTGTATGTGGAGCAAGAGCAGAAGCACTATGAATAAGAAATATGGGGCCGGCCCCGTGGTGTAGTGGTTGAGTTCAGCACACGCCACTTTGGCAGCTCAGGTTCGCAGGTTCGGGTCCCAGTCACAGACCCACACCACTCATCGGCCATGCTGTGGCAGTGACCCATATACAAAGTAGAGGAAGATTAGCACAGATGTTGGCTCAGGGATAATCTTCCTCAAGCAAAAAAAGAGGAAGATTGGCAATAGATGTTAGCTCGGGATGAATCTTCCTCAGCCAAAAAAAGAAAAAGAAAAAGAAATATGAGACATTTTCCCTCCTGTAATGAACAGATATGGTACATTATGTGAGCCATTATATACGGTGCACCTGGCACAGTGCAAGGTTACAATTTTTGCATAAAATTGGAATTCATCAGCAGTGACATAGCCCCCAAAACTTAAAATAAAATGCTGCTCGTGTCATTATTCATTCACTCTACAAACCTTTACTGAGCACTAGCGAGTTCAAAAAACCACAATAGGAGGAGTTGGAAATCTCATATGAGTGATGAGACCTGATCTTAAAGGTAGAATTGTTCAGCCCCATGGGATTGCAAGCAAATCTGGCAAAGGAATCACTCTCTTCTCTGCAGCTCCATTTTAAATTAAAAGGACCGATTCAGAAAAACAATAACCCTTTTTGTCAACAGCTTGCCTCTTTTTATACTTCCACTGAACAAAATGTTCAAGGGCAAAATCTGTTGCGGAGATAATAAGAGCGGAGAACTCTGCAGCAGCAGGTGTTAAATGAACGGAAGCATGACAGGGTTACCTATGGCTTCCAATTTTCCAGGGAGGGTTTTTCTGCGTGGTTAGGCAAGCAAGTAAAAGCAAAGGATAGAAGGACACATTTTGCCAAATTTAAAACTCTCAGAATATATTTCTTCAAGATTTTCAAGAGAGTTCAAAGCTTTTAGATTCTGAGGGATTTTTTTCTACTGAGAAACTGGAACATTTCTTAGAAAATGGACGCCGGAAACAAAAAAGATATGTGGATAGATGTTTTCCATAAAATATTTTAAACATCGATGTGTTTAATCAGACATTTAATCCATTCAATCTTAAAATGGCAAGAATATTGTATGTTTAAGGAGGCCATTAGATTGATGTGGCTTTAACACCATGGCAGCCTACATAAGGACACAAAATCTAAGCCTGTAAATGCCTCAAGGTTACGAAATCAAAATGCTAAGGACAACCCATCACAAATAGCCAACTTGGCTTTAAACTAGCCAACCAGTAACTTCCTTTCTTTCCTTCTGCACTTTCTTCATATGAGTCTTTCTCTTGGCTCCTGTCCCTTTTGGCACTGCCCTATTCGAATCCATTTTTGCTCAAATAAACTCTTAAAAATTTTAGTATGCCTCAGCTTATCTTTTAACATGGGTTAGCTTTTTACTACCACCCTAACAAATTACCACAAATTTAGTGGCATAAACTACACCTGGTTTTGTCTCACAGTTTCTGTTCACCAGAAGTCAAAGGACAGCATTGGCTCAGTTCGGTCCTCTGCTGGAGTCACAAGGCCCCCAAAATCAAGGTGTGGGCAGGACTAAGTTTCTCTCTGGAGGCTCTGGGGAAAATCCCACTTCCAAGCTCATTCAGATTGTTGGCAGAATTCAGTTTCTAGCAGCTCTAGGGCCGAGTTCCTCGTTTTATGGCTGGCTGTCAGCCGGGAGTCTCTCTCCGCTCCAGAAGGCCCGCATTCCTCATCATGCTGCCGCTTCCGTCTTCAAACCAGCATACAGCGGGTCCAATCCTTCCTGTACTTCAGATTTTTCTTCCATACTTCTACTGCCTTCTCCTGCCACATCTGTCTTTTGATTCCGGGTAGAGAAAATTCTGTGCTTGTAAGTGCTCACGTAATTAGATTGGGCCCACCCAAATAATCTGAGAAAACTTCTCCATTTTAAGGTCCATAAACTTAATTGTATTATCAAAGTCCCTTGTGCCATGTAATGTAGCATATTCACGTGGACCTTAGGTTGTGGACATCTTGACAGGCCATCTGCCTACAACAAATACAGTTATTAGGGCAAGTTGATAAGTGATATTTCTTTCAAACTTGAAAAATTAGACATGAAAATATTTTCATAATGTAATATTTTTCAGATCCATATCCTCAAGCATTCTGGGTCATGAGCAAAAAAGACATACGTAAAGCCAACAATCTTGCTTTGGGATCATGTTCACTAAACTCAAAAAATTACCCATGAATTGCCTCTATATGAGTTATTACAGTCCAACGAAGGGTGTAAAATGTATCATTAGCCTTATTCTTGAATCTGATAGTGGTTGAGTCACCCATCACTCATCAATGACTTCCATGTCTTGGCTATGTGAAAGATCAGTTCATATTGATTAATGTGAAAATGGACTCACGTCACTTTTCTTGGTAATCTAAGATAGAAAATATTAAAAGCAGTGCAAATAGCTTCTGTTAATTAAAGGTTATCCGTGGGAAAAAGTGGCTGGTAGCAATGTTGTGATCCGGTTTCACTCTGCAGACTGGGCATTCATTAAAGACGAATGAAAGGAGATTCTCTGTTTTGATATTCATTTCCCACCTCTGGGCTTAGCATGTGATGCTGTTATGGAAGGCTCTATTTCCAGACCTTTGAAACTCCAGGAATGATATAATCAAGTAAGATGTGACAATGCGTGGCACTGGTAATAAATTACCAGCACCCCATGGGTTACAAACCTGTGTTCAGGGGTGTTGCTTGAGGCCATAAAAATAGGCTTAAGTATATTTGCATATTGTCAGGAAATTCATTAACCTTTTTGTTTTCAGATACAATTGAGTGAAGTATTCCTGCACATTAGAAACCATGGGAACATACATAAATTGGATCACCTGGATGTTTAGGATTCTAGTTTCTTGTCATACTGAAGAATAAGCAGGGCCACAGGATTTCCAATACCCACCTCTCTCCACTTGACGCAGAAGGCATTTTCATCCATAATTAAATTTGTGCTCTTTCTTGCTAAGAGAATTGAAATATCCTACGGTGTTTTATAAGAAGTTTTGACATTATCTTTCCATTTAGAGCCATGTTACAACAGCTCAGAATTTTCCCTCTAAAAGGGCATGAAAAACACATCACACACTAATTGAGGCCCTGCCTAATCAGGCAAAAATCAGATTTCTTTCAGCCAAACTGCAGCTTATGGTAACTCCAGATGCGTCAGTGAACTAAGTCGAATCACCTCCAAAAATAATATGGTAAGGAAATATATTTTATGCTACTATAAATATTTCTCATTATGAAAGTTGCCTCTTTCTGCCCTTCTCCTCCTCTGCTGTCTCTTCCTCCTCTTTTTCTTGTTCCTCCTTCCTCTCCTCTCCTTCTCCTCCTTGTTCATTATAATAGTCTGAGCTCTCAGATCAACAAGATCCAAGGGTTATCTGATTTTATGTATTAAGAAACTTAAAATAAAGAACGCTTCCATATGGGGGAGAAATGAAATGCCCAGTAAGTTCCACTAGTCATGAAACAAAACCCAGTGTCAAGTACCTCTACTAAAAAGATGATGCAGAAATTTGCAGTTGAGGTATTTCTGCTTACTATTAGGAATGAATGAATTTATATTACTTGTTCATTTCATTCTTTTAATCTTTCAACAAACACTCTACCAAGTGGCTACTACACGCCAAGCATTGTAGTCGGTGGCCGGGGATAAAATGGTTGCAAATCTGATGCAGCCATTGTCCTTGTGAATGAATCTTACAGTTTATTAGGAAAAAAAGTTAATAATCAAACAATCACACTGAGAGATAAGTGCAAATTAGTATAAGTACTATTAGGAAAAGAGCATATATCAGGGGCCAGAGAGGCTATTCTAAGGACGTGACCTTTTGGTCCTGAGATCTGAATGAGCGGAGTTTATTAGGCAAGGCAGAGTGGAGGCCAGCAAGAGAGCATTTCAAGCAGACCCTGAGGTGAGAGGTGTGTGTATGTGTGTGTTGCTTTGAGGAGAAAAGAGAGAGATATTATTAAACTTTAGAAAGAGGAGACCATCAAATTTCAGTTTGTTTCAGGAACAGTTCTTCAAAGATGGGACCCAGAAGAGGGAAGAACTAATCTTGTGATTTGAGAGCCTTTGCTTGGGCAATTTAGGTTTATCAACACATGTGGGCACTAAGTTCATGCAGGGACTGCCAGGAAAAGAAAGAAGGAATGGTTGTGGGAACTAAAGTCACGTGAGGACCAGAGTAGAAGATTTCAGGCATTCAAGGTTTCTCACAGTCTCTCTTTTTGGTCCACAGGGATTCTGAGTCACATCATGTGACCATATCTTGTTGTTTTTTTATTCCAGTATTCCTGATCTACACATCTGGTCAATAGCAGTCTTAGCCTCTTTGTTGATGATGCCATCACGGCTTCTTGTGACTTTTTTTCTTTGTAGTTGAATTTCAATCATTTGTTGAGTGAGTCACTGCATAAAAGCATTTCAGTCTCTGGAAGAAACAAAAGCAAAGACTATGGAGAGAAGTATTAACTTAAGAATTACCAGAAAGCCTTGAACAATGCCTCTTAACCAAGATGCACTCTGAACTGGGATCACCTGGGAGAGATCTCATCCCTACCTCAGGTCTATAGAAGCAGAGGTTTGATATTAATAGATCTGTGTAATAGCGATTTACCCAACATGACCTGAATAGCGGAAGGAATTTAAAGAATCTCATTTTTACGATCAAAATCCTTAAACCAACATAGCAGGAAAATGATTGTCAGGAGAAGAAAAAAGAGAAAGAGACAAAGAAGAGGATGGTGATCTGATTCATTGCGCCCAGCAGTAATGGGTTTTGATCTGAAGGACTGGAAAAAGACAACTACTTCATCACGCCATCTGCTACTGGAGACCCAAAGACAGTCTCAGTGCTTGATCTTACATTGGCATGGATGTCTGGGCGGTAAGTGTATGCTGCTTTTTTAACTAAGAGACCTGAATCCAAGGGGCAGTTCCCAGGAGTCTCACTGCAGTGTTTGTGGTTCAGCAATCCCCTCCACTAAGGTTCAAGAGCAGTCTTACATTGGTCTCATTTTCAGTAAAGTAGGTCTCCAGGCTGAAGGACACGCAGTACTTCCTTATAATTTATCTTTGAGTAAAGCCACACGGGCTTAATGAAAATAAGCTTGGCCGCAAGGTTCTATAACACTTGGCTATATTGGTCTCTAAACAAGCAGAGTCATATATTGGGATGATATCCCCAAATACATGGGCATCCAGGGGCCAGTCCACATGGGACAGTCTATTAGTTCCTGTTACAACGGGCCTAATAGCCAGGGGAGCTAAGAGTAAAACCTTTGACCACAGCAACTGAAGTTGCTTAGAGATTTTTGCAAGTTTCCATCTTAATGGGCCATTCATTGCTCCTGATTTCTCCGAGGACTGGTGATCCTAGGACAAATGAGGCTTCTAGGTGACAGGCAAAGCCTTACAGAATCCCT
Source organism: Equus asinus (assembly GCF_041296235.1). Classification (NCBI taxonomy): domain Eukaryota; kingdom Metazoa; phylum Chordata; class Mammalia; order Perissodactyla; family Equidae; genus Equus; species Equus asinus. The sequence continues at coordinate 8,069,180 of NC_091796.1, forward strand.
TGATCACTGCTCTGGCTACATGGGGACCCCTAAAAGAAGATAAATAGGTGAGTATTACTCAGGTGGGAAACAGTCTAAAAGTTGCTTTGCTACTGTCAGACAGTTACTTTATGGAAAGAAAGCTATTCCAGCCAACCAGAAAATAGACAATATTCCGTGATTAAGAACATATTCACAATTCACAGCAAGCAACTGAATGAAATCCATTTGCAGATGTTCTAAACGGCCCAAAATTTTGGCTTACGTCTTTGTCCCAACTTTACAGTTTTTAAAGGGTTTGAGACCCGACAGCTAGAACAAAGACATGCTCTGCAATCTCATTGAGGCCTCCCTGTTAATACTTATTTAGGATGTTTTTACATTTTCTTTTCCACGGATGGTTATAGCTCGTTTTTTGAGAGACTTTATTTTAATCTCTCAACACAGACCAAATAACCATCTTAGTGCCACCAGATACCATTTGGTGAAGGAAACAACCTGATCTTTTCCAATGTGTTATTACAGAATCAGGTGCTTGATTCTGGAATTGACTCAAGACCTGATGCCATTAGCCAGGAATTCATTTTGGCTTTGGATTTTTGACTTGTTGGGCAGTCTGGATATGTTAATATAGCTAATAATCTGCTAAAAGATGAACCTTTGCTTCTTGAAACTGCTTTTACGTAGTTTCCTTGTTTAACTGGAATACACAAGTTGCAATTAAGAAGCAGTGTTTCTTCCAAAGCATGTCAAAATCTTGAACCATTCCAAAAGCATTTCTGTATAGACATTTGCTCCCTTATCTCTAGCTGACTGGCAAGACTTAGTAAGGGCCATAATTTTGGAAACTTGTGCAGATTTTGTGTCTTAGAGAGGGTTGGATTTGAACAAGTCTTAGTGGGTTCTGATTGCATATCCAGCTTGATAGCTTCCTTGTTCAGTTCTAAAACAGGACTCATCCACAAATAACTCACAATCTAGGTTGTCTAAAGGGGTTTCAAGGAGGTCAGATGAAAGCAAGGAAAACTCCCAGATAAGTTCATAGCAGTCATGAGTTTCTCTCGCCTCTGGGAGAGAAAGAAGAGTGGTAGGTTTTAAGGTATTTCAGGATGGATAGAAATACGTGCAGGTAGGAACTAAAGGCTTTCAAAGGAAGTCAGTCTAGACACAGAAAAATGTCCTGTGTTTTCAGTCAAAAAGAAGGTCTGAATGGTATGAGGGAGCATGGGGTTAAGTGGAGATCCTAAAACTAAGTCAGCAGGGGCCTCTGTTGACCTTGAGCGCCTGCCACTGTGTGCAAACAAGGAGGGCAGACTTTTGTCATGAAATCAATGTGAAGATATAATAAGCAATGGGCCTCTGATGTCCATTTTCTTGTTAAGTTAGAATCCGCAAAACTTGTCTCAATGTACAAATAGAAAGAAAGATTTATGATCACTGGAGAGTCTTTCAAGTTGTAAAAACCATTCTCTAGTGAGTCTGTGTAATGCAAAGGCTCAGGAATGTCAGCTTCCATTGGCTTATAGGAAGAAGCAGCTGGTCCAGAAAAGTTAGGAATCCAACGTCTACAATATCCTATGGGACCAAGAAATCCTCTAAGTTGTCTTTTGGTAATTGGCCAGGAAATTCATGAAGAGGTTCAAGTCTTTAGGGGGAAAGAGACTCAATTTTTGTTTGATGTCATGGCCAAGAAAATGCACTTGAGTCTGGTGAAATTGGAGTTTATCCTTAGAGACTGTGTGTCCCTGTACACTAATCACGTCAGCAAGTGGAAGAAATCAATTCTGCAACACTGTATATCCGGATTACAAGTAGAAGATCACCTATATATTGTATAAAAGTGGAGTCTGAAAAATTGGATACCCCTAATGATTCAGGTATAGTTGAATATTTGCAAGAAGTAAGAGGAAGCTTCTTCAAACCCTTAGGCACAAATGCCCAGGAGTATTGTTGATTTTCCCAAGTGAATACAAATAGATACAGTGAGTCTGGGAGGAAGAAGGTACATACCAAAGAATGCTGAGCATAGATCTGTCACTGTAAAGTAAGCAGCGGTCTCAGAGAGTGAGGTTAGGATGTCAGAAACAACAGAGAAGCAGGGAATTAAAAGCTCACTGATGGCACTTAAATCTTGTACCAAGTGGTAGCCATCCCAATTTGTCTTTGCAGTGGACATTTCAATAATAATAATATGCCCTTTCTGGAAGCACATGGATATAATGGGCCATAGTCCTTCAATAGGTTCCTTTTTCAGTGGGTACCGGGCAGTTTCAGCAAGAAATACCTAGATGTTTATTGAGATATTTACAGGTTCAGCCTCTTTTGTATGTCCCACATCTGAACCATCTTTGGCCAAGAGGCTATCAAGCACAGTCAAAGTCTGAGATGTCCATATAAGAGACATCAGGGAGTCGTGATCAAGCTGTGCCATTATCAGGTTGTAAGCCAGAGATTCTTCTGCTTTTAGGAGTTCCAGAAATATTCCATCTGGTCCACATTTAGTAATACTACCCCATTTGCAAAGTAAGTCTCATCACAACAGATTCACCACCTGGCTTCTATTACTCCAGAGCCCCATCATCCCATGGATGATCCTGATCCATTTCTACGGCCACTGATCCTCCTGCCAGCCCCAGCCTACAGAGGAGCACTGCCACTGGACTTCTTGGTGGTGCTGGTGCTGGTTCCCTCCTGCTAGTGAGTCATTGATGCCTTTGTGAGTAGTGTGTGCTCCCGGCCCTCCCAGGGCTCTTCTGGCCTTACCTGAAATATCCATTACTTCTTTCTACCTCCCCTTCCCTCTATTTCTTCCCTCCTCCGCCACCTGCCAGAGTAACTTAGGCATTTCCTTTTCATTGGGGACTGGCCATCAATTTTTTCCAGGATTCTTAGAGTCACTCTAGCCATAAGTTTATCCATTACCTGGGTTCCTTGTCATAATGTTAAATTCCAAGGCTTGAGAAAGTGCCTCTAAGTCAATGAATTCTTGCTCATCCAACATAATGTTCCAAGCCCCCTGATCAAACAATCTCAAAATCCAACCCCAGGGATGCTCCCTGACTTCTTCCAGCACACACTAGCTAAGCTAATTCATACTGCAGCTTTGGTGTAGAGTTCCATCCTCCCTTATCAGGCCCAGCATCTCTCCAGCTAGGTCATGCTGAGATTTACCTTAGTTATTGGCCTGGCACTGATTTATAATATAGCATATTAATAGAATATGTGAGCTGTAGTAAGACCAATAGATCAGGAAATGACTGTGATTGAAAGGATAGTTTATTACTCACAATTCCCAAGAGGAGGGGGAATGTCACGCCATGGGGTGGGGAGCACACAGAGAAGCCCTGCGGTCAGTAATGAGGCAGAAGGAGAGGGAGGAACTGTGGGAAAGAGCCTTTATTGTGGTTTTTGCAGAGAGGACTAGGCAAAGCAGGGTAAGCAGGCTTAGGAGAGGCTGATTTGAATACTTTCAGCAGGCTCTGGGGCATAGGGACTGTCCCTAGTTGTCTGGTATCTGGCCCTGGAGTGATTAGGGCAGGTAGAAAGTGCCCTGAGTGTGAGAGCCCAATAGAGGAGTATAGACTCTGGATTGGCTGGTTTATATTAGAAAAGGACTTCTCCCAAGGGTGGGGAGGGAGATGAGGGAGGCAGGAGGTCAAGGCAAGGTGACTCAGGTGTATTATGAGGTTGTCCAGGACAAGGTGTATCCAGCATATGCATGTAGGGCAGATATTGGATCAGCATCAAGTTTACAGAGGTTAAAAGCATGGTTAATACAGGCGCCCATGAGAGGAGGCAGGGAGAGCTCCTGAGGTAGACACCTGTTTCCTTGCAGGGGAGAGGCTTCTGCAGCGTCTTCCAGCAGGTCTTAATACGGAGGGATGGGCCCTCTGCAAGCTCTTGTTCAGGGAGGTTTATGACGTGTCCAGAGCCAAAATCTTCAGAGGCATCCATTCAGATCTCCCCACCCCATATTTCAGGGTCCTGCATTTTCCTAATCATGCACCTGAGCCTAATATTACAGACCTCCATTGGCTGAGCATTCAAACATCTCCAAATGATAAAATCTTTAGTCTCCTGCTCTTCCACTGCAGGAGAAATGGCTTCTTTGTAAGCCACCATAGAGGCTCTTTGGCTCTCACAAATTAACAAGTCGTTATCTTCTAGTTAATGATCCTTGATTCATTATTATCCCTCCGCAAGGCATTTCTATATACATTAGTCTGAAGCAGCTGATTCCACTGCTTTCGTAAGCTTTGTCACTCCCCCCCTCATGTCTTTCAAATGCCTGAGTCAAGGCACTGCAAGGGACCACTGCAACTGGGCTGCCACCTAGTTCCCGGGACAACCCAAGCTCCATCCACCACTCAGGATTCTGTGTTCCTCACCTGCTGTGTGGTGAGTGAGCCAATTCCAAATCCCCATCTTTTTGCCAAGTTTTTGGACCATTTGGGGACCATTTGCATTACTCTGGGTCTGCCAAGAAGCAGACATCAAGATGGGATTAGACATACAAGAAATTTATTGAGGAAGGAGGCAGGCAAAGGGAAGAAGATAATTCAGATCACAACACAAGTCTGATACCTGCAGAGGGAGAGATGGAAGGAAGTAGCATTGAATAGAATGAGTATTGGACTGCAGAGCAATTCAAGAAATGTTCAGCCAAGTTGATGGGGCGTCCTCAAGTCAATGTCACCCTTAGAATGAGTCCTGCATCTCACCAGAGTGAGCCTGTCTTAGTATTTCTGCCATACTTAGTGGCCTGGAGCATCCAGTAGGAAGCATGGCCTTAACATGAACATGATGGAGCAATCAGAAGGCATCAGCTGGGGCCATTCTTAAGTGAGTCATCAAATGCATGCTAACAAATGTAGAAATATAGCATTCAATTTAATTAGCTTATCCAAATTCAAATTAACCTGTACAAAATAGGAATGTAAAATTATCCTTGAATATATTACATGATAATACATTTAAACTTAAGTATATTTATTATTCATTTTTTAAAACATCATCTTTGAGAATTACTATCACAACTGCCTGTGTAGTTGAATAGATGGGCATGTCAGAAAAGGTTCCCTCTATATACTTTGCTCTGTGTCTTCTCTCTGCACATCGTATCATTGCTTATGTTTCTACCTCAGAAATCCTCAGGAATAGTAGGCATTTTACAAATCCATGAGCTCCAATACTATGAAGTTTCACCCATTCGTTTACTCATTCTTGCATGTTTTCATTTATTCAATGCCACTATCAATCATCTTCTATGTACCAGACCCTACTAAGCTCTGAGAGCCCATAAAGCTGATGGCATGTAATTATTGAAGACACAGAATAAGCAACAACATCTCAGAATCTTTTCCTCTTTTCCCCATTTACAGTTTACCACGGATAGCACTACATCCTTTACAAATTATGTAAGCTATCCTATCCTAAGCAGCACATCAGACTCAATCAGAAGCAAAGAATTTCCAATTGTTTTTCCCACAAAGAACACAAATATATGTTTTGCATTCAAACACCCAGCTACATGAGTGGAAACCTTCTATATTTTTCTCAGGAAAGATTTTCTAAACCACTTTCTGAGTCAACTTTGTATGCAGTCACAGCATATTGCAAATCAAGAAGAGGTTTCATATCAGAATAACCTTAGGGCAAGCAAAAAAGTAAAAAGTATTTCTCAAATTATTCAATGGATATTCAAAGAAACTGGCTACAATTAAACCTCACCTCCAACAGTGCCATGCTGAAAACCACAGAATATAGATACCATATAGTATAACAGACTGGCAGGCTAGCTGATGTTTTGACAGTAATTGAAAAGAACATTGTATTTGCTGGAGTTGAAATTTCTGAAACTGTCAATGCACTTACTGAAAATTCATTTGAGACTTCCCTTCTGATGTCTGTTTAACCTGAGTTTCAAACCCCCAGGAAAACCATGATCTCTTCATCTATATCTTACACAGCAGGAGGCAAGACACTTAATAAACTGAACAAGACTTTAGAAAGATGGAAGTCTTAAATCTGAATTCAACCCATGGCTTACTTACTACAGACACTTTTTCCTGGAGAAACCTCAGGCTGTTACAAATGAGAAGAAGAGGTGGGAGCCTACCCTATCACATACAAATGTTTCCTCTCTGTTTGAGGGCTGCGGCTGATGGATTGGTTTCTCCTGAGGGAGACCATGAGCAGTGTCTCTCTGTAAAAGCAGTTGGATGCAAATTTGTGACAGGTCAGAATGATGACAACAACAACAAAGGACAGAAGAGCACCAATTAGCAGAAGAGCCAATTAATACAAAATAAATGAATGATTTCAGAGATTTTTAATTTTGTAACAATTAGCTAAAATTTTCACAAGAGGTATTTTTTAATTTAAGGGTCACCAAACAAATCCATGAGACAAGGTTTTCTCTAACTCATGATCATTAGTCTCATGACCCCTAAAACTTCTGTTTACACAAGTGAGTTGGTTCACGTATTCATTCATTCATTCACACATCGTATTCTTTGGATGTATAACTCATGGATGCTATTCTTGAATGACTGCCACTTTTTAATGCTGAAAAGTCAATGGGATTTGCAGCTGTCCTTCATATATGGGAATATAGGCAGATGCTCAAATAAGTCTTTAAAAAAATGGGACTGAAACCAGCCTATTTTTCTTCCCACAGCTCTAGTGACAAAATAAATCTGTACAATAATTTCAGGTCAGACATTTTGGCTTTACAAAATAATAATAGATTGGAAACACTTGCCAAAATTTTATTGAGCCAGTGATCTACAAATAACCCATACAATTTGGCATCTGTAAACAATATGTGAACATGAGCATTTAATGCCCAAACTCTGCTATATGAAGACTCTAAAACTATACTACATTTCATATTGTCAAGGTCAAAAGAATAAATCAAATCCAAATAAAATTGTTTCTATAATCCATATGCACCAAGAAAGTCTAAAAATCCCTGGGGTAAAAAGGACTCTTTCTAGTCTGGCTTTGTATTTCCTCTCTGTTCCCAACTGTTCAGAAACATACCCAAGTGATTCAACAGCATCACAGGCTACTCACCTCCACATTTCTAGCTTTCAAATAGTTTATATGGAGAAATCACAAAGGCACTGATTGTCATTCTCAAAAGACAGAATCACTCTGCTATCACATCAAAAGCATTTGAATAGTTCCTCTAGTTATGGAGAAGGTTAGAGTTAAAATGTTGAAACTGTTGCATTATTATTTTGAAATGAAATAGCAAACCACATCAGACAGCTCAAATGACACGGAATTGTGCATGCCCGGAAAACTAAAGACAAATGCTTAGACTACGCTCAGTATCTCTTATACTTGATTTATGTTTATTTTCCATGCGCAAGTCCCCATATGCTCTAGTTTTCCATTAAGAAACAATAGGGGAGTCCTTCTGAAGCTAATTTAACACCTGTGAATTCCCATATGCTATAACCAGAGACAGTAATCTGTTTGATTAAGTGACTGCGTTAAATTTCAAAGGTACTAAGTTCAACATCTGCACAGGGACTCTATTTTCATGAGAAGCCCATTTTTAATTTTAGTGATTGTATGCAATGGGACAGAATTTCAGTGGCTAACAGATGTACATTTTTAGTTTCCTGATAATGGAAGTATGAAAATTTCCTCAACTTTGACATCAATGCAACTTTTTGAAATTCATACATCACCAAAAGTGTAGAATAACCAAGGAATACTTAGGTTAAAAATAAAAGGATCTTGTATCACTAGGTTTCCTCACGTGTCCTTCACCCATGGGCACGTCGGACACATGGATTATACATAAAACACAGCATACTCCCTTTTCTAGATTTATCTTCCCACTAAATAAGAGTTGGACTATTTCCCCAAGCTTTTAACAAATTTCAGAGTAAACTCTCAAATAGGGTAGGCCACTGTGATCTCTTTTTCTGAAAGCACAGATTACCTTATGGGTACCACAAAAGTATGTCAATTTTTCTCCAAGTAACTCAGCATGGAGCCAGGCTGTGTTGGCTTCGATGGAGAAACTTTCTCTTAAAGAATTTACACAGTTGCAATAAAATACTAATATTTCTAACAGTACAATTCTTCCAAGGGAGCACTCATTGGTTTAGGATTTCTTCATGAAATAAGACTAAAAGAATGATGATCTGTCTGAGGGTGGCGATAACATTGTTTCTTGGCCTTTCTAATCTACTGCTCCTTCTGCAAAGCAAATCATTAATCCATATCTGGCTTTACAATCAATTCAGACCTGGAAATAAATTAAAGCTTTGTAACGTGAGCAAATGCATTTTTCATCTTATACCATCCCCTCACTACAGTGCCCACTTCTCCTTCCTTCCTTCCTGTGTGAGCCATTCTCCAGAAAATGAAATCACACATGTTATGACAAGAGTGAATATATCTCATCGTCAAAACTAGAGAGAAGTCTGCAAGCTGCAATCTAAGGAATTTACTATCAACATAATAGAAGCTAAAAATATAGGTCCCCAAAATGGTTAATATACCCACAAAATATAGACTCATGAGAAACTATTAGAGGACATTAGAGACAGGGTACAGTTCTGATCTTTTAGGGTAAACCACATGAAGCTGATCTGAGAAAATTCATTCCCCAGATCTCGGCAAGACTTATTTCTTCCCATCTTCCAGGTCTTTCAAATGCCACATCATCAGAGAGGCCTGGCCTGAATATGGTATCAGAAGTAATGCCTCCCTCTGAGCACATCTCTCACGATGCCCTGGTGTTTTCCCCTGGCAGTGATCATTACCCAACTTTATATTATGTATTTACTCGTTTTCTGGTTGTTTCTCTCTGCCCCTAGAATGCAAGCTCTATGGGGGAATGGTCCGTTATATTCATCTCTACTCCCCAGTCCCTGGGACGGTGGGACTTGGTGGGCACCCAAGAAATGTATATTAAATGAGTAATGAATAAACATGTTCCAAAGCCCAACTATGAAAGCCCTCACGCACCATTAGTGCAATCACCAAAGGGCAGAAAATGAGCTAGGATGAAAGTCCAAAGATAGTACTTCTTAAAAAAACAAACAAATATTATCGCAAGGATTATGCCTGAAAACCTAGAGAAGTAAATAAAATTAAACTTTGCAGCTTCCGGAACACACACAGATACATTAAGTTATTTATATTTTCCTGCAAGCACAGAAATCCATAGTTTCAGAACCACTAAAATCATTTTATATTACATAATTATTTTAGAAACAATACTTAAAACATACGAATAGCTGATTGCAACAATGAAGCACTCAAGAGCTCAGAGCCTCTAGCTCAGAGTATGCAGCTCAGTCTGTTTTGTCACATTGGTTAGCACATCGATTTTAGGTTTCTAGGAAGGAAACTAGGAGTCTGGGAATGAGAGCTTCTTAGGCCAGGAAACAAGTTGTTTCTGCTGTTTCCTTACGGTCTGAGAGTAAAGGCATCTGAGTCATCCTCTACAGCAAACTTGCTGAGGCTTTCCGGCTTGGAAGTATGAGTTCTGGTGATTAAGGCCCTTTAGCTAATCAGAACTTTACCATCAGAAGATATGCCCTGTTTCAGTGTCCTCTAAGCAGCATCACCCAGAGCTCTCCTGGATGGGGAACAGGGTCTCTTAGGTGACCCTATACTGACCATACCATCCTTCCTCCCATTTCACAGCTTCTTGCATGTGCTTTTATTGTTGGGTGCGACCACAATCGGGACAGATTTCGTACGATCTCCTACAAAAAGTTAGAACACCAGCACACTTTGTATTTTCCTTTTACACATCAATGTTACATAGAATCTCAGGATCGTTGAGTAAATAAAATCATTAGCAGCAATTATAAATTACTTAGTCTCTGATTTGATGCATGATAAGATAGTTATCTTTTTATAGTGTTATTAAAATATTCTAAAGGATGCTTCCTAATGTAGCCCTTAGGAAGGACTTTCCTTCCTCCCAATTTATGCCTTCCCCTAAACACTCAATTTGAGCATAACCATATCCTTGCAGTGTCTTGTGGTTACTCTGTCCTAATTTTTCTTCATCAATCGGTCAGGTTAACCTTTACCGAGAGTCTTATCTTATCTGGATTGCTCTTCCATCATTCACCAAGTGCTGTCTTCTTTAATATTTCCACTTTTATCACCTATTTTATTATTTGGTGTTAAATATAACCCCACTTGCCAATACCTGGTAAGCCGTCGCTTGATGACTGTCTTTCACACTGCACCTCAAAGCACTACAGAGCTAGCCCCCACCTGAAATAGTCTCAGGCCTCATTTATGGACCCAACCTTCCACATGCAAATTCATGAGGAGACCATTCATCTCTTCAGATCCTGGATGTGGGCACGAATGGAATGGGGCACTTGAACCTCTAATTGCTAACACCTAAGTAAGGGCAATCCTCAATTTCCTAGAGCAAATTCTTGAGAAAATGAGTTACTAATTTTTTATGAAGGAGAAGGAGGGTAATGTGAAACGAGTAATGTAGATAATAAAATGGGAGGCAGTTTTACCAAGAGATAACCTGTTTCCATTGTTTAATTAAAAATATACATTTTTACAGGCTCTACATAAATGATATGGCTGTATGGCACAATAGAATCTTCATGAAAAGATTCTAATTACACTGCTGAATTACCTGGGATTTTTACAGGCAAAATGAATGCATTCTTATCTTTTCAATTCTGTATAGGCAAAAATGACTTCCTGCTTTCAAATATCTCTTCACATTCTTTCTTACCTTAGCAATAAAAGCCAGACCTGCCTGCTGTATAAACAGACATCCTTGTTTCTAAGTCCCATGTCTTACAGTACATAAGAGCATTATTAATGAAATAAAATAGAACACCATTCACACAAAGAAGGCAAAGGAAGAGCAAGCATGTAGCAAATGATTCCTGGCAAGCACACAAACAATTAATGACTGACTACCAACAAGGTACAATTATCCGGAACACCGTAATGATTATAAGTCATGCTGCTGAGAGGAGTTTTGTTTCTTTCTTGCCCCTAAGCAAGTACACAAAGGCATATGAGAAAAACGCGTATTCAACCCGATTCCCCTGCATCTGCCCGTCACTGCATTTCCGATTGTCACGGCTTGTCGGTGCTCAGGGGATCAGCCCCCTGGAAGCAATGCAAGGTTTCTAAATAATACATCAAAACTGGGCTCATCATTTACCTTCATCATATTTTTCTATGTCACCAAGATGGAGTTCTATTTTATGTTTGTTTCAAATTTCCATAGTCATCCTGGGTTGCAAGGTGGGGGAGAATGAAGAGCCCTGTGAGAGAGGGAGAACGTCAGGTGGAAAGAATTGTGTGGGATCAACAGGCAAACAAAGAATGGCAGTGAAAACTGCAGGTGGAAAGAAAGATGCTCATTACCCCCGACACAAAAATCGATGTCTTTCTGTCTGCGCAGCAGCATGGTCCACAGGGACTTGGAGACCATCAGTTGAGTCTGACACTGTGTTCTGTCATAGCTGCAGAGAGATGGCTGTGATATGGAAACCACATAGGCAATGGCATCTGATAGATGGAAATGAAAACTCCTATGAAATAACCACTGGAAATCCAAGCAGCATTGATTATAGCTTTGAGTGTCATTTGCATTCCAAAACCTATATTAATCAGAATTTTCCAACAGTTATTTTTAACTATTGCCATGTCATATTTACTTGACAAAAAAGTCATTTGATATGTTTGGAACAAAGGTCTTGATAAATCTTTGAAATCACACTTTTCTTCTTATGTATGGTTCTCTCTCAAGCCTAGTGACACTACCAGGAAATTGAGAATCTAATGAAATGCTCAAAATAGTAATTTTCATTCCTTTTAACGTATTGAATATTTTCAAGTAATTGAGCTCCCATTAGGAAATCTGGAGTAAAATCAAAATAATGATTTATTTTGGGGCCAGTCCAGTAGTGCAGCGGTTAAGTGTGCACGTTCTGCTTCTCAGCGGCCCGGGTCGGATCCCGGGTGCGGACATGGCACCTCTTGGCACACCATGCTGTGGTAGGCATCCCACATATAAAGTAGAGGAAGATGGGCACGGATGTTAGCTCAGGGCCAGGCTTCCTCAGCAAAAAGAGGAGGACTGGCAGTAGTTAGCTCAGGGCTAATCTTCCTCGGGGAAAAAAAAAGAATAAAAAATAAATAAATAATGATTTATTTTCCAAAAAGTTTTTACTCTAACAATCTTTAATGCCAAACCTGTTTTCTGCTAAATGAGCTTAAATAATATATTTATCAATATCAATCCTCACTAGGATGTAGAGAAGAGAAAAATGAAAAAAATCTGCTACTATTTGGCAAACCTAGTATTGTGATAATAGGTCCTTTCTACTTTTCTTAGAAAACATTAAAGCCTTGGCTTAGGTGGTTGCATGATTTCAACAATTAATTTCAACCGCCATCAATTGAAAAGGGTACGACATCCCTCAACAACAAAATTATGGTAAGAATTAAGCAGGAGTCGTTTGAGAATCAACATTTTTAAGTTGTTTCTCCACTGTGACAACCCTTTATTCTCACTTTGTAATATCAAAAGCAGAAGCACTGCCCTAGAAAATTCTTTGAAAAAGGTAAAGGAATTTTGCTAGCTTAAGTAAATATCCATTTTGGTGGCTCTCATCCTTTTATCCTCTCCAGTGTTTAGAGTCTCTGATGCCTAGTGTCCCCCAGAGTGTAACACTGGTCCCAACCAACGAAAGATACCATCACTTCTGTTCTTCTACAGCCACTAAAACATCTGCCTTTTATGTCTTGTCTCTTCATAACTAAGAATCCACTCAGGCAATCCAAATTTAAGGAACAGGCTAGTTAATTTAAATTGACTATTTCAAGTTAAAGCGATATTGCTGGATAATTACTTTCATGATGATCAGATATTTTAATGTTATTATGCACCGGACTGTCAGTCCCTTAGAGGAGAAGGTGTCTTACAACCTTGTAAAGAAAACGCATGTATTATTTTATTAATTTAACGCAAAACTACATTATATGTGTCAGATGCTGAAGTCTTTAAAAACCTTAAGGGTAAATCCATATATTAAAATTATTTTTTATTTCCCTCATATATCTGAGGGCATAATGGGAATTTCCAGAACCTTGAGAAAAACATGTGATCAATAAATATTTGCTGAATTGATTTATCTTTGATGTTTAGTTCTCAAGTGTGTCAAAGACGGAATTAGACAGCCTGGGTTTAAAACCTGATCCCAAGAGCTACTCTATCTGTGGTCTGGGAACTTACAAACCCCCTGTACCTCAGTTTCCACCTGGACAAAATGTGCCCAATATCAGAGTTTAGTTTGTTAAGCGGGCGTGGTGATCAAATGGGATCATGTGTAAACTGTGCTGAGAATGATGCCTGGTCGATGAATGTGACCTATGGTTATTATTTTTATATTATATACTGACTTTTATTTTAAATAGCATATTAGTATATTTAGCTTTTAAAATGCTGCCTAAATTTACCTCAAGGTAATCTGGCTCTCACATTTCCCTTTAAAAATAAGAATCTCTCTGCCCTATCCTAGACAATAAAGGCAAATTCTACAGAATCACAAAAAGAAAGTGACAGAAATTTTTAATAGGCTTCAAATTTCATAACTAAATAATTAAATAGTATTTGAAGTAGTACTAGGTTAGCATAATTTTTCCCTATTGAGAATATATTAAGTTTTCTATGACACACTGCATCATTCTAGAAAATAGTAAATGTAGCAAATGGACATTGTGTTTTCAACATCTATTGAGTGGACTGAAGTGCAGTTTAGTATCTTGCTTAAGGCCACACAGCAGTTAGATCTAGATCTCATATTAAAACCCAAGCAATCTGTCCCTAGATGGGCCATAATCATTAATCATTATCCTTCCTGGTTACCTTTATTTTCCATGGGGGTCTTGCGAACTGCCATGCTAAAAATGTCCTGGTGTAAATTAACTATAACTACCTCCACCTGCAAAGAAAACTAGAGCATCTTCAGACATTTGCTATGAGGAAACATCATTCCCGGGAAAATAGATGCAACTTCTCTGATGAGAATTGCATTAAAATTCCACAAAGTATCCAAAACCAGGAGTGACAAATGTTGGAGAGGTTGTGGAGAAAAAGGAACCCTCATACACTGTTGGTGGGAATGCAAACTGGTGCAGCCACTATGGAAAACAGTATGGAGATTTCTCAAAAAGTTAAAAATAGAAACACCTTATGACCCAGCCATCCCACTACTGCGTATCTATCCTAAGAACCTGAAATCAGCAGTTTCAAAAGTCCCATGCACCCCTATGTTCATGGCAGCATTATTTACAATAGCCAAGACGTGGAACCAACCTAAGTGCCCAGCAACTGACGATTGGATAAAGAAGATATGGTATATATATACAATGGAATACTACTCAGCCATAAAAAAGGATAAAATCGTCCCATTCACAACAACATGGATGGACCTTGAGGGTATTATGTTAAGTGAAATAAGCCAGACAGAGAAAGATGAACTCTGTATGACTGCACTCATTGGTGGAAGTTAACATATAGACAAAGAGAACTGATCAGTGGTTACCAGGGGAAAGGGAGGGTCGGGGGAGGGCACAAAGGGTGAAGTGGTGTACCTACAACATGACTGACAATAACGCACAACTGAAATTTCACAAGGTTGTAAACTATCATAATCTTAATAAAAAAACAAACAAAAGAAAGATGGGAGGCACAGATACCAATAAAAAAAAATTCCACAAAGCTTTCAATTATCAAATCTTCTTGGAAAATTTTAAACACAAAAATAAACTTGCACATATAGTTACAGAAATATATGCTTAAAGCTTAAGTTTAAGAAACAACCTTACAGAAGAAAATAGTTGCTCATATCAGAGAAAATATCAAATTGAAAACTTACTACTGCCATAAAGAATACTAATAGTTGTGTTATGAAATATTCCTATTCTAATTCTTTACAGGGAGAATGGAAATGTCAGAAGGCTGGCTAGCTTTGGTTAGGGGGAAATCTTTTTTACCCAAAGAAATATAAAGTCATCATGTCAGCAGTCCCAAATGTGGACGATTTTCATCCCTTGAACTGGTTCTCTGGTAATCCAAGGCTGACATATCAACTCTTTTTACTGTTGTATTAAAATTATAATTTTAAACTCAGCCAGGAAAGAAGACTCAAAATTATACTTCACCTAGAAATAGTAATTTAGGCCCCTGCACACACCCATGGCATTTCAGGTGAGCACAGTTCTCAGTGGTGTTGGAATGACTCTTGGTGTGATATCACTGTTGTTATAAAGAGAGAATGGCAGAGAGTGAAAACTAGGGAGCCTCCGGGATCCTATATTTTTTCAATTATCATTTTTACTTCAAGGTAAACTCTGGTTTCTAACACACCACTGTGAAGTAAGGAATAAAATGAAATGGTGCAGGTTGGTCTAGCCCCTGCTCAAGCGGACAGAACGTGCGTACATTGTGCAGATGCTCTTTTATATGTTCAACTGTCAACATCGACTCTATAAGATGGTGGTATTTTAATAGGTTTATTATTACTTAGATATGGTAAGGCCAACAGATTAGGGGGCAACTGCCATTGAAAAGATCATTTAGGAGTGATGCCAGCAAAATGGCAGAGTAGGAGACACCAGCATTTGCCCCCCACAAAAAAACAACAGACAGCTCTCCACAAGTGAAAAAAGCCCTGGGAGGGTTCAAGAGTCCAATTAAGTCCATAAAACCACAATCTCACGGAAATACCTACATTCCCATTTCATTGCAGCGTCATTCACAGGAGCCAAGATATGGAAACAACCTAAGTGTCTGTCGACAGATGAATGGATACAGAAAATATGTATATATATGATGGAATATTATCCTGTCTTAAAAAAAAAAAAGAAGGAAATCCTGACATTCGCAACAACACAGATGAACCCAGAGGCCATTATGCTAAATGAAATAAGCCAGACACAGACAGACAAATACTGTACGATCTCATTCATATGTGGACTCTAAACAAGTCAAACTCATAGTAACATAGAGTAGAATGGTGGTGACCAGGGGCTGGGAGGAGGGAAAATGGGGATGTGTTGGTCAAAGGGTACAATTTTCAGTTATAAAACAAGTAAGTTCTGGAGACCTAATGTACAGCATGGTGATAATAGTTAACAATACTGTATTGTATACTTGCAATTTGCTAAGGAGTAGATCTCGCGTTCTCACCACACACACAAAAAAAGGTAACTATGGGAGGTGATGGATATGTTAATTAGGTAGACTGTGGTAATCATTTCACTACATACAAACAGAACATTGTATGCCATAAATATATGAAATTGTTTGAAATTGTTATTTGTCAATTGTACCTCAATAGAACTGGGGGAAAAAAGATAATTTATTCTCCCAAGAGTGGGAGTACATGTCATGCCAGGTGGGGCCACACAGAGAATCAGAGAGGTGGGACACAACGCAGAGGGAGAAAAGAACTGTGGGAAATGTCTTTTCTGTGGTTTCCATGGAAGGAACGGATGAGGGAGGGTGACCAAGTTCAGGACGGGCTCGTCTGAATCATTTCAGTGGGCTCTGGGCAAAGGGGATGTCCCTACTTTTCTGGTACCTGGCCTTGGGGTGATCAGGGCAGGGTCATTAGGCTGGAGTGTGAAAGCCCAATAATGGAGGTTGGGGTGGACTTAATCAGCTGTCTAAGAAGGGGAAATGACTGGCCTCCATCCAGGGCCTCAAAAGTGGGTCAAGATAGCATTTTAAAAACTATAATACACATGGTTTAATGAATTCGGGAACAGGCAATCTAGTTCATTGTTATCCATGAGAACACTAGAAATTCTTTTTGAAAAAGGGGAAAAAAAGATATCTTAGCATCCGGCCTATAGATTTTCTCTCTTAAACAACTCCCATCAAATGTAGCACAGTTACTTCCCACCTCTTCCCAAATCTCCTATATTCTGATAGCTATGAATGCCAATGAAGTTTTTTTTATCTTTTGCTCAAGGTTTCACTCAACACATATAATAAACACTTATATTTAATCAAAGCTGGTGCAATGAACATTTTACAATTTAAGAATCAGTCATCCTAATAGGACAATGCTATTAAAATAATAGTTACTATATTTTTAATGCCTTCTATGGGTCAATACGCTGTGCGGGCTGCCTTACGAGCATAGAATCTAATCTATTATTGTCTCCAGCTTACAGATGAGAAAACCAGTGCTCACAGATGTCAGACAGCATACTCACTGTTCCTCCACTATCAGGATTCAGAACTGGTATTCAAACCTGGGTGTATCTGACTCCAACATACACACGTTCCTCTTAACCACCTCGGTATCCTTGCTTGAATAAATGGCTACCTGAGTGTGTCCAAACCAAAACATTTTTTTTTCTTCTGCAGAAAGGTTCTTTCTTCCCATGGAAAGGTTTTTTTTTTCTTCCTGCTTTCACAACTGCATCAATTTTCTCCTTTGAAGATATTAAAGCAATTAGTCAGTATTACACAGATACATCACTTTAACCCTAAAAGAATAACAGAGATATAGTCTTTCCCCATAATAATAGATCAGTTTAGTATAAAAGCTGAGTCAATGTTTCCACTTCATATAAAAATGTCTTGGATATGTATGTCAAGGGCTCAGGACATAATCCAAACCGACAACGAGGCTGCTCTGATGAAGTGGACAGAACTAATAGGCCATTCGACCTTCCTAACTGCAGGGAGACTGAGACCTGGAAGTTACGCACTTTGCCCTTGGTATCTGTGTCCACAATGAGGAGCAGGCCTCTCTGGGTGCAGAACCCATGTTCTTTCCACTAAGCTGGGATGCTTTCAGAAGGATGAAATTTTTCCTAATAGTAGCCAGTCCAAATTATTCCAAATTTGAGTTTCAACTGAGTAATACTATAGATTAAGAAATGTGTTTTTAGAGTCAGATCCCCTTCTGGCATTTGAGTGTGCAAATAAGACGTCCTCAAGGGCCAAGAGGACAAAGGAAGACGCCCATCCCCACCCTGTCCCTCCAAGTTTGTCCAAGATCACCAGGCCAGACCACCCTCCAGAGAGCCAAGCTGTCCCGCCATCACCACAACAGTATGAAGTGGTGTGGCCAGCAGAACAGCTGCACTCTCGACAGCCTGGGCCAGCCTTGTTCCTTCCAGGCAGCTTTTGCTTTGAAGGTGCCAACATACCCTCAAGATGTGTTGAATTTAGCTGGCCAAGAAATCAACCACAGCAAGTGTGAGAAGGATGGAGTAGTGGAGTAGATGATGAGAGGGGAGGGGAAGCAAAATGGAATCCTGCAGGATGTTTTTCATTCTTCTCAAAAGAGAAGGTGGTATGAATGCTGACATAATAGAGAAATATCAGGATCAGTATGCCATTTACATATTAATATTTGTAAACATAAGCATACTTTTTAACTTAAAATATTTTCCTTATAAATTTATCCATTCCTAAAAATGGATATTAAACTATCTGTGTGGCTATTGTATCAGTATTTTTAGAACCAATGATTAAAATATTTAACTCACGCAAATTATTTGACAAAACAAGATGAGCGACAATTCCAGCAGATGTGTAGAAAGAGCACTAAGAAAATAAAAACTGAAAATCAGTAACTTGGAAAGGCATTTCAATTATTAACAGAAATTGTTCTCTGCAAGTATCAAATTTTATAGATTGGGGCCAACTGTCTAGTTGCTAAATATTGTACTTAGTGGGTAATTACAAAAAATAACTGTGTCTATTTGTCATGAAACATCTGGCCAGCCCAGTAAAAAGAAGAAATTCGGTAGACCTTTTCCAAGTATAATACAGACACGGACACCAAGTAGAGTATTTATAGGAGATCATAAATTTAACAGTTAGTCTTTTATGAAAGATTCTATGTTGAAGGCAAGAGTGAGAAATGGTCTAGCATTTATTTAGGAATATTATTAGACACTATGAAATCACAATATTGAAAACTAGAGTTTTACTGAAGTAAAAGAAAAGCCCCTACTTTTGTCTTTTCTCTTCCTTTGTTCTTTTCTTGGACTAACATGGGTATGTTTTCTAATTTTAATCCCCAACTCTATCAAAACGTGTTTTGGGTATGCTGTTACTTGGCATCCTGACTAGTTTTTCGTAAGTCAGAAACTTCCTCACACCCTCAGGGCTCACTGTTCACCCAGGCACTCGTCGCGTGCATCCATAAAAGGCTTCTTCCAGCTGCTGATTCTCCTCTCACAGTATCTTTCAAAACTCCACCTGATAAAGCGGCTTTCTCTGAAGTTCTCACCTGCTTTTATTTTAAAAGTTTTTCCCCAGCCATTAGCTTTTCACCGGCCCCTTTGACACTCAAGATAGGCCCAGGTGCCCTGGCCAACGCGGGGACAGGGACAAGAGCTTCTCTTTGTCCTTCGCTTTGAAGTCTTGAGAAGACTTCAAGTCATAATAACCTCTATCTTCCATCTGATGCTGGAAACTCAACTTCAGAGATGCTCTCATTGCTCTCCTGGAATTAGCATTCACCTGAAAGTTGTAAAATAGGATTGCTGATTTGGGAGAAAAACTACAATTTAAATTTCTGTGGATAAGCTACTAAATTAAAGTTAATCCTACTTGGATATTATAGTGAAACAGAACAGAATTTCCCTAGTGAAAAAGAAAAGTCTGGAATCTTCATGCCAAGGCTCTGCTTGATGATTCCACTAGACTCCATGGTAGTAGTCATTCATTCAAACATTCATTCAATCATCAAGGGTTTAGTGAGTTCCCACTGTGTGCTAGAAATTATGCTAAGCATTGAGGATACAACAATAACCAAAATATTGCCACCTCTGCTCTTGTGGAAGTGACTTCTGCTCTACTTGTGCAGATACCTTAGAGTCTAAAATAAGAAATACGGATGAGAATTCCATGGAGGGTTTTAAATAAGGAAGTGACATGGTTTGCCCACAAAAGGATGGCTCTTGCTATTTTACCAAGATTAGCTTGTCAGTAGGATCTGGTAGAATCAAGGAAGCCAGTTAAGACGTAGTTTCATTAGATGGTGGCGTAAGCGAGTGTGGTAGCTGTGGAGGTGATGAGAAGTGGTTGAATTCAGAATTTATTATAAGGCAGAGTCATCAGTATTTGCTGATGGACTGAACATGAAATTTGAGAAAAGAAAACCAAAAGATAAAGGATTACTGATGGGAGATATAATACAGTCATGTGCTGCTTAACAATGGGGATACATTCTCAGAAATGCATCATTAGGCTACTTTGTCGTTATGCGAACATCATAGAGTGTACTTACACAAACCTAGATGGTATGGTCTACTACACACCCAGGCTATATGGTACTAATCTTATGGGATCACTATCGTAAATGCAGTCTATCATTGACCAAAACATCATTATGCGGTGCATGACTGTATTCAAGAATTCAGATGGCACATGTCAAGCCTCTTGGATACTCACTGAATCAGAAGAAAGGCAGTACGCTGACCCGAAAAGAACTCAGGAGAAGGAATCTGATGGGTATTTATCAAACTACTGCCAGTAACTTGAGGAGGCTCGTTGAGAGTATTGTTTTTGAGGAAGCCTAACAGGAAATTTAACAAGGCTCAAGTTGTTAATTATATACAGTCAAAATGCAGCTATATATCAATGCTAAAGCTACTTTTCAAATTTATGAACTTAGAGTTTAAACATAATAGTTTTTAAAAATTTAGAATGCTGACTTCTCAGAATAGACTAACATGTTGACGGTAAAGCAAAATGCATCTGCTTTGGATCCATGGTAGAATTCTCTCAATAATGTTAATTCACTTCAGACCCAATATTGGATCCTTGTCAATTTAAAAGGTCTATTCTTGTGGTGCATTTCATCAAGTTCTTTGTAAATTTCACCTTGGATATTAGAAAGATTAAATTATAACTGAAAAATACATAGTAAAATATTTTAAAAGATGGACATATACTAAATGACTCTCTCCAAAATGGGAGAAGCCTCTAAAATTATCTACCCATCTATTTTTCTACTGATCTATTTCTCAAAGATTGTCAAGGGAATAAATTGAGGCCTAATGTAGAAATCTTTAAACGTATACATTTGGGCACACTGATTCATAGTTTAGGATATCAGAGCAATGTAAAAACAAAAATCAATGCACCCAGTATTTGTACCTCGGCTTGTCCTCTCAGGTGATGTTTACTACCCTCCTCCAAGCACTCAGCTCACTGCACTGAGTCTCACTTTCTCAAGATCCTGCTTTTTACTGAAGCCTACCCTGCTGTAGTTAAGCACAGAACAAGTCGGGAGGCATCTGGGGGGATAAGGGCCCTGACCTCCTTCACAGGCACTTCATAGGGGCGGAGCCTCTGCTGACATATAAACCTGGTCCCTGGGATGAGTGAACAGGAAGTAGAACCCAATGTCCCACTGTTAGTATATGACAGCATGATGTAAAAGATACAAATCAGAATAATTTCAATACTCAGATAATGCTAAATGGATTTAATTAAAAGAGGTAAATGATTCCAAGTAATGTTTTCACAATAGAAAAATTAACATGTAGAGGATATTAGTCTTTTTTTTAATACATCTATGAAGTATTTGTATGTTGAATTGATCCTTTAGTTTCTTATAATTAAATTGTTTTTAAACATCACCAAGAGCCAGGCCTTCTGAATATTCTGGTCAGTAACTTCTTTCTAGAAAGACAGAAGATATGCATATTTCTATACCAAAAACTAGTGGAAAATTTAATCCACAACATAAAAGGGCTGCTTTGTGGGCGTCTTCTGACCCCCAGAGAGATGTTAATAAACTCACATCTGAAGAATATTATGTTCTACTCCACTTCTCTGAAGTCTCCTTCAGGGCAGTCCACCCCCGGGGGAAATGTGCCAAGCTATATCAAAATTTGAAATATTCTCATTCTCACTTGCTAGTTCCCTTCATACATCCTTAAAAGACAAGAAGTTGTTTTAGGGTTGAAAATAGTGCCTAGATAAATTAGTGCTCAGTAATTCACGTGATGTAAAAACTCTTCACAGGAACTTTGTGCCCTCACCTTGCACTGCAATTGACTGGTATTATAATGATATCTATATTTTAAAAATGCTGAAAATTATGGATAAATGACAATATACCATGAATCAGTTACAGCCTCAGAGATTAGGGGTCAACAGAGCAGAGTTCTAATCTTGCCAACAATAAGCCTTATAAACTCGAACACATGATGACGGTTTTACAGGTATTACATCCTTTGCTCCTTTATAACTGCCGCCACCCTGGTGCATGTCCATCACCTCACATGTACCACTGCAGTTACTGTTTGCTGGGCCTCCCAGTCTAACTATCTCTACCCTACAACGTCCTGCCACTCCCTGCTTGAAACTCTTCAATGGATTTTCATTGCTATTAAGAGAAAATCCAACATAAGGCTCTGGGTTTACTCCATGGCCTGTGCCTTCAGATCTGTCTCCAGATTTACTCCTAGATACCCAAACACATATTTTATTCTCAAAATGTACTGAAATTCTTTCACTTCTTCCATCTCACTAAGCTGTTAATGTTCTTTGCCAATGATGTTCTTTCTGCCAAGAACACTCCTCTTCCTTCACCTTCTTTTGGATAACTCCAGTGTTCCTCCAAGTCGCAACATAAGCATCAATTTCTCAGGGAGGCTGTCTCCAGCCCACTGATCAGCAGAGCTTCCCTCTTACACGCCTGCATACTGCCCTACATTCCCCCATTATAACACATGCCCCAGGTCATCGTAATTTCTTACCTAGCATCTCTTTCCTCACTGTGACATTACTTCCATGAGAAAACAGATTATGGCTATCTTCCCACTGCAGTTTACCCAAGACCTATCCTTATGTCCGACACAAAATTGGCATTTGAAAAATAGTTAATGAATAAATGATTTAATAAATTTGGCAAATCGCATACCCTAAGGCGGTCTTGCTCTTTATTCATTAAACAAAGCATAGACAAGACCCATGGAATCAATGAACTATCCTGAAGGAATGTGTAAGCATAATTCACGTGGCATATTACCTGAGATTCTGGATTTCTGTGGGAGCTACTGGAATACAGATCCCCTTTCTTGTCCTCAGAAGGAGAGTTTGATATTTATTTGCTTTTCTACTGTATTTACTTGTTTTTATTGACTGTCACAATATTTAACTAGCCAACATTAATCATTTGAAAGTCTTTGGAAATCAGAAAACTGGGCTTATATACAAATGTGTTTTGTTTAAATTGTTTCCAGATGATCATGCTAAAAAACAACCCATTTTAAGAAGAATCAACTGTGAGTAATGTGAGAATTAAAGTGAGGAAATGGAGTCTTAAGGTAAACAGAGAGGAGGGGATTTAAAAGGAAATTAAGATAAGATGCATTAGTCTGGTACAAGAGTTTTCTTTTTTTTTTTCTAGTGAATTTAAAGGCAGTCTGATGACAAACATTTTAAATGGCTTTAAGTACATCACTGAGGATGCTAGCGCTATTTATCCCATTTCTCTAACCACTGTCTGAGCAGTTTCCCAAAAAGGGAAGCTCTAATGGATTTAAATAGGTGTACCTGAAATTTAGTTTTATGATTTCTAGTCCTACCTTCATATCCTTTACATTACTCTCCTTCTCCACACTAAAGAACATTCAAAGAGCCAAGTAGTTATTGATTGCTCATTTCCTCCTGATTTATCTGTGGTTTTGTGTTTCCTTCACAGTGTGTCACCTGCCCCTTTGTGTATGTCTAGCCCTTTGATATCCCCCACCCCCAACCCTATTCAACCTCATGACCTTATAAAATAATTGGTGATGCCTAGGGAAAATCAATGTTCCATTATTGACCATAAGTGCTACTGTTCAAGAAAGCTTCCCTGAACACCACCTGTCCCCTTCCTTTACATTAGGACCCCATGCTAGTCATGCCTCCCTACAACCCTCCTGGCAAACTTAGACAACAATGGGGATTATGTAATGGTTCTTGTAATGTCTTCCTTTCCCATGGGACTGAGAGCAGTATGAGTAAAAGGATCATTATAAATGCTGGTCAAGTAACCTTAGTTCTGAAGAATACATACCCACCATTTCATAAAAATAATTAGGTGAATTCTTGGTCATATAGAGAGGCAGTTCACATTGATTGTTTCTGCCCTTTAATTTTCATTTTTAAAACAAGAAAATCTTCAGGATTTAAATTTGACTAGTGGAAAGACAAGATTTCTCTTCATAGCTAGAATTGTCATTTCTACTTTCTTCCTAACATTCTTGATCTTAATAACTCACGTAAAACTATTTGTGGACCCTCTCATTTGGACTTCCAGAAAGAGTTCATTTTGGCTTCAAACTATGTTTGCCAGAATAAGCTTCTTAGAATACTACTTTATTATGTCAGCACAATGTTTGTTTTTCACATATACATATTGACAATCTTATAAAACCAAAATATTTATCTAGATATTAAAGGTTTTCCACAATATGGCTCAATCCTATTATCCAGTCTTGCTTTGAACTATTTCTACTTTGCTCAAATTAATTTATTCACTGCCCCTTCAAACCTATTTGTGCAAAAATTTCTCCATGATTTGTTTTATCTTGTGATATATCTTGACTATCCATCCCTACCTCCAATGATTCAAATCCTACTCCATCTTACAAGATCCAGTAAAAATCCACATCTTCCAAAAAGTGTACTTTAGAATATCCAGGCTGAAACAAACTCTTACTTTCTTAGTTTTCATTAATTTTGGTTCTGTATTAATCAAGTAAACTATCAGCTGTAACAATGTTAATGGCTTAAACATGAAGTTTACTTCTTGCTCACAGAACAGTGCTGAGCAGGCTCACAGGTGGAAGGCAGGCTTACTCAACACTGTCATTCAGTGACAGGGAGACAAGGGGTCTTCAGTGCATCATTTACAAGGTGACCTTGGTGGTGGTCTCCAGTCCAGCCTACCAGAAAGGGACAGATGACGGAAAGCAGGAGATCCAGCCAGAACTTGAGATAGGGAACATCATATTTACTCACAATTCCATTGGTTAGACTCAGTTACATGTCATTCCTAACTTCATGGGAAACCACAAAATGTAGTCTAGCTATGTGGCCAGAAAGAAGAAGATGTGAACTTTCTTAGAAGCTAGGTTTCTCTGTCACAGAAATAGTGCTTCTTCAGATACTTGTAACATTTCTCCTTTAATTACTATTTACGTCACTTTTATTATTTAATATTTTGCATATGTATTGCTTATTTCCTTAAATACTCAGTTCTTTGCAAATATTAGAGATCTTAGGCAAGATTTTGCCAAATCCTGGCTTGTTGTCAATCCTCCCTGAATTCACTAACAGGGGCTTCTAAGTGCAGATATTTTGAGATGTGATAAAGAGCCAGAACTATATGTTTTATGCACCAGATGTAAGGAGACAGAGTTGCCAAGACGTTGTGAAAGTTGAAGAGAGAAAGTTGTGTTCTCAGCCAAACAGAAGGCTTACCCACTCCAGCAAAGATGTGAAACTTAAGGAAAGAGGTATGCAGAGTGACACCATGGTTCTTTTAAAGCATTCAATCTATCTCTGTCATGTATACAGAAAAATAACACCCAATACCCTCCAAAAGAATCAAGGTTTAAGGAAAATCTCATATCCTTATATTACACCAGTACACGTTAGCAGCTCTGAATAATTGCATGAATTGAGGAAACTTGATTGAGGAATTCATTTAGATTGGTAGGAATATAATTGATGATGATGTTACTTACCCTGAGCAAGAGTGCATTTAAATCCCTCATGCCGGATCACGAAGAGCCCGACTGGGAAGTAAGAAAGAACCACCAGAGTTAAACAGGAGGATGGGTTAAGCGGGAAGCAATTAGAAGATGTTTAAAAAGGCAAATGAAACATAATTGAAATCTGATGGGTGATGATATGTGGAGATTCAAGTATGCATGGTAATTGACTTCAACAGGGATCTGGAAATAAATAGCAAAATCCTTGAAATGACTATGTGTTCAGAGGCAAAAAGTCCTTCCCCCAAAATACTGGAAAAGCCAATGACAACAGCCATTGAGGTAGCAGACATAGGTCCCAAGGTAGCAAAGGGGGCAACTATTACAAGTAGGAAATTAATCAAAATAATCCTCCTTTGCATATCTAATCAATTCTGTACTGTAGATTCCATCTCTAGAATTGGTCCATGCCCACACCACAATCCTAGTCCAAACCACCAACATCTTCACCTGGACTACTAAATATTTTCCTTATTGGTCTCTCTACATTCTCTCTTAACCCCTTCCAATTGACTTTCTATATTACATCTAGAATGATCTTTTAAAATTCTGTTATTATGGATTACTCAGATAGATCCTGAAATAAGGACTTGGGTGTAGGTAAGTCATTTGGGAAGTGATCACAAGAAGCACAGGTGAGGGAATGGGGGAAAGGAGACAGTAAATAGCAATGAGCCCTAAGTGAAATATTGCAGTGAGCAACTGGAGCTCAATCCTGGTGGGTACTTCTGAGTGACCATGCAGAACACATGTCGGAATTGTCCCAATGAGGGGAAAGCCATCATTTGTTGCTTACCTCAGTGGACATTAAATCTCAGCCATTTCTAAGTCTATCGATGGGTGTGGCAAGTTTTTATGGCACTGAGGCAGCTTCAGGCAGAAATACAGAGAGATGAGGATGCTAGAAAGTGGAAGCTATCAGCACGACCAAGAAATATTGACTGCACTACAGGTCAACTGAGATATGGGGCATCTGCGGCAGGACATCAACATCATTTGCCCTAGTTCACTCCTTACATGACTCAAAACCACTCATGCTCTATTTAACCACAACCTATAGAGAACAACTACCACTGAGCTTCTCAGTGTTTCTGATAACCCACTCACTAGAGTATTCCTCATTCCTCTAGTAAAAAGAATGTCTTCTGAGTATTCCCAGGAAGTAGTCAACTGGCATTTCTGGCCCCATGTAATAAATCCATTCCAACATACCTACTCCCTGAGTCTTCTGAAACACTCTGCAATAATCTTCCAAGAAGTTTCTGTAACTGTAGACCCTTATTGCATAAAAAGCTTTAAAGGGCCATCCCAGTCATTTTTTTAGGACTTGTTCCAGAGTCTTTGCCATGATGTTCCACGTTGGGAGGCTCCTCTCCTTTACCAAGAGGAAGGGAGCCACTTCTGCCTGCCCAGAGTGTTCAGGAATTTGGACTTCCACCCAAAATTCCCCATCCCATGTCTCAGGGTCCTATTACTTTAGTATTAGGACCTGGACTTTTGCATAGGAGACCTCCAAGGCTGTGCATTCCATCTCTTTTAGATTTTCATCTCCTGTCAGATTTTTAATACAATCTTCCCATGAGTTTTCTAGTTTTTCAAGTGTGTCCTGAATGACAGTTTCTTGATCTGAGCCTGTTATTTTCTTTCTTCAGTCTTCTAGGGGAGTTAATAAGTGCAAGACAACTCTACAACCTACATATGATTACCATTGCTGCCATATTGTGTTTAAGTACAAGGGTCATTGCCTAAGTTAGTGGTTCTGCTTCAACATTTACCTCAACAGAGGTAAGAGGAAGACTGAGGATGATGCTACAACATTCTGGGGATTATCACTACCCACTTATAACCACCGGCAATGGTTCCTGATGCCATATGACCAGTAAATGGCCCAATTTCCATAACCCCATTCCTAAAATCTGTTTTTTAGTATAACTTCCAGCACTAGCCCTCTTAGTTTGCGTTCCTTAAATAGAAAACCCTGAGCTAAGGACTTTCATATAGGCAGTTTATTTAGGATATGATCCTAGAATCACAGTTGAAGCAGTAGAGAAAGTGTGCCAGAGAAAGGAGAAAGCTGATAAATAGGTTACTCTGAGGAGCAACTGGAGCTCAATACCTCTAGGGCTTTCTGAAGGATCATGTAGAGATTCCTCTGAATTTTCCCTCTGAGGGATGAAAAACTCCACTAACTCGCTCCTTTGTTGAGAATTGATGGGTATGGCATAAATGTCCAATACTTGCTGGCTCATATACCAGCTAAACAAGATATTGTGGTACCAAAGAAGTTCCCAGGCAAGAAAGCTGACAGATGAGGCAGGAAAGCTGGAGATCAGAAGGCCCAGTGAGGCTAGGAATTGACCATCACAGACAGCTACACGTGAACTTAAAATAGTGCCTAGCTCACTGATTATGCCTTTTCACTCCTTAAAAGCGTTCAGTGACTTCCCATTGCCAAGTCAAAAACCTTGTTCTCAGTTATAACCATTTCACTCCATGACTCCTTTGTCTCTGCCCTTCAATCATGCTGTTATTCTTTCTGTTCCTCAAGCAACTTCTTCTAACATCAAGGCCTTTCCACACACTGTTCTAGCTGAAGCTGTCTGGCCCTTCTCTCTACTTTGCTATTTCCTACGTACACTTCAGATTTCATGAATGCCATTTCCCTCGGGACTGCTTTTCTAAAACTTCAGGTAAGGCGAGCCTATTGTGATTTACCTCCATGGCATTCTGCAGGGCCACTTTTACAACACTTGTCATCCTTATTATTACATACTCCATGTCTGACTTGCCCACTCCTCCACGAGAAGAGAATTGTATTTGTTTTGCATTCTCAGCATCTAGCCAAAATGTGTCACACAGCAAACTCTTAACTAATAAGTGTTGACTCAATAAAGGAAGAAAAACTTAGAGCTAAGGTATAAGATTAGAGGAGGACAATTGGCAGAGCCATTCTGATTTGAAACATTGAGCTAGTGACTAAGGATTGATTTTAAAACCACATGTGACACTTAAGAGGAAAGAGCAAGAGGGCCAGAAATGGAGATGGGAGACATCATACCTGGGAAAATAGGCTTAACACACATTCTGGCAACCACCAGCCAATATGTGCAACTGTCCATTACAACTCCTCTTTAGAAGGGACAACATTAACATGTCACTAATGTAAGCAAGCACATCTTATCTTCCCACTCACTGTAACATTAACTCAACATACGATCATAAGGCCCGTCTAATGGAGTCAGAGCTCTTTGAGAAAACTTGTTAAGTTCACAGTCCTCCAAGAGTTTACAATCTCATAACACAGAACTCAACCATTTTATTACATAATTTGGATATCAACAAAAATAGGCAGTATTAGGACATAATTCTTTTTGTAATAATTCGACATAATTATGGCATCTGCTATTTTCCATATCACTTTTCTGGCAATAGAATTATGATAAATGCATCAAAGAATTATTAACAGACTAAGATGTATATTTGAATCTGCTCATAGGCATTTACAAACTGTAGATTTAAAGGCTTATGTAATTTTGATGAATGAGACAAACACAACATACTGCTCCTAATTATTTTAACAATAGTATAAAATGGGGTACAAATGAGATCCTTAGTAGCACGGTTGCTTCTGAAACCTTGTACTTCATCAGCCATTCAGACCTCCAGGCTAGTAACAGAGATTTCAATTGCCTTCTCCTTCTAACAGGCCCCCCTTTAACAGCAAATTGTTATGACTCAAGCATTTTAAAGCCAAAAATATGGTTATTTAGAAGAACTGAGACTTAGAGAACTACAGAAAGGTTATAATCTCTTCACTAGCTATTCAATTAAGCAGGCAAATACATAGAAAAGAACACAATATAAATACATGTGCTGCATGGTTAACTTTCCGTCCCTCCTCACATGAGTACTGGTGGACGGTTAGCTAAAACTGGTAACTGCAGAGACTGTGTGGTGCTGTGGCTGAGTCCTTTTCTGTTACTCTGACCCCACAAGTCTACCAGTGCAGCTCCAGTATCAAAGCTGATATGATCATCATTGGCAGTTCTGATGTATTTTTGCTGCCCCTAGATACATATCTATTGTTCTCTTATTTCTACTTCTGTTGTCATTACTATACCAGATAAAGAGGTATTGATACAAAGAAGGTGTAGGAAAGAACATACGCTTTGGCCACATACAGGTCAGGATCCAAATGTTTGACCAGACATTAATTTGCTCAGTCAACTCTCTGCACTCTCCGAATTTCAGTTCCTCACCTGGATGGTGGGGAGGAACATATGGGAAACACCCCTACTTACACATAATGGCCCCTCTCTACATCTCCTGGGATCTTGGCCAGGCTTTTAGCACTAAGCGGCACTGGTGCCACTTTTTTTGAATGCTTGCAAATGCCTGTGAATGTCTTCTGATTCATGTCTGTGGAGCAGAAAAACTGAATCTCGTGAAAAAAACAGTTTGGAAAACTCAACCTTATTCTTTATATTTAGAAAGAAAACATATAACTAATATTGGAAGAAACTGAAACAGAATAGAACACCTATTGATACTTTCCTGGAGGGAAATAGATCTACAAATATAATTGGGCCAAATAGTGTAGAGAAGATTTAGGAGCATCACTTAGAACACAGTCTCAACAATTTTCATTACACACTTCTCTTCTTCCAATTTTGTGTGTTTCAGAACAATATAACAGTGTGTGGATAAAATGAATCACAGCTGAGATCTGGCCCACATGAGATCAACGACACTTCTCCCCTCTGCTAGAGCACATCCTGCAGTGAAGCGTGCAGGACACCTGCAGCCGTGCTCACCTTGGGCACAAGAAATGGATCTGGCTGCAACTCTGCCATTACCTAGTTCTGAGCCTGTGGACAGGTGATTGTCGTGGGTTGAATGGTGGACTCACAAAAATGTCCAACCAGAACCTCAAAATGTGACTTTATTTGGAAAAAGGATCTTTGCAGATGAAATTAAGTTAAGGATCTCATAATGAGATCATCCTGGTTTTACAGTGGGTCCTAACTCCAATGATATGTGTCCTTATAAGAGACAAAGGGGGAGAAGAAGGCCATGTGATGATGGAGGCAGAGAGTGGAATGACTACCTTAAGCCAAGGAAGGCTGGGAGCCACAAGAAGCTGGAAGAGGCATGGAAGGATTCTCCTCTAGAACCTTAGTGGGGAGATTGGCCCTGCCAACATCTTGATCTTGGACTTCTGGCCTTCAGAACTGTGAGTGAAGAAATATCTGTGGTTGAAAGCCATCACGTTTGTGATTACTTATTAGAGCAGCCCTAGGAAACTAATACAGTAAGTTTCGTGGGGCTCAGTTTCCTCGGACATAAAATAATGGTGTTGGAATGGATGATTCCTAAAGGGTCTTCCAACTCTGATTCAGTGCCTATGATTAGCTGGCATATGGGCAGATGGGAAAAAAAAATTCCTGAAACTATAGAGAGGTTATTAGTGAATATGAGGGATTCTCATTCTTTTTCAGCTCCCAGTTCTGTATAATTTCCTCACTCTGGGTATATGCAAATTTCAATCCAGAACTCAAACAAGTTTAAGGGTGAAAAAAATCAATCTTGTCATGATGCACATCTACAAGATATTTATACAAACACTGTTTCATAGCTGAGAAAATTTATTCTAAGGCTTGCCATTTAACACTTTATTTTGGTCGTTAGTACCGTTGAGTCAATTCCAGCTCCTAGCAACCCTGTGGACAGCAGAGTGGAACCCTGCCTGGTCCTTTCGTGCCATCCTCTCACCTTCCAGCACTGTATCAGACAATGCTCCACTGCTATTCACGGGGTTTTCATGGCCAATTTTTTCAGAAGCGGGCGGCCAGGTTCTGCTTCCTAGTCTGTCTAGTCTGGGAGCTCTGCTGACAACCGTCCACAGTTGCTGACCCTACTGGTATTTGAAATACCAGTGGCATAGCTTTCAGTATCACAGAAACACACAACCAATACAGGATGACAGCCGACAGATGGGTGGTGTGGTCCCCTAACTGGGAAACAAACCCTGGCTGTGTCAGTGAGAGTGCCAAATCTCAGTTACTGGACCACCAGGGCTGGCTCTAAAATTTTATACTTGTAGTGAAAATGAGTTTAATCCGTTATTTTTCCTTTGGTTAAGTGGTCACTTGAAATTCATTCAGTTGTTCAAATAGCATTTATTGAACATTTACTTTGGCATGACATTTTAGGATGTGCTGGAGGCACAAAAATAAACAACAGAGAGCCCTGCCCTGTCTTTGAGTTTAGTGGGGGGGGGGGGGCAATAGACAAGCAAAGCAACAGCTACACAAATTGTAATAAGTGTGACAACTTCTACTTTAGAGGTATCCTTGGGGAAATATGGAACATAGGAGATGAGCATTTAACTCAACACACAGGACTCAGGGAAAGTTTCCTGGATGAGGAGACATGTGAACTACCCTAAAAGATGCATAGATGTAATCAGGAAGAATAGAGGGTAAATGTGATTATAGTTAAATGCATAGTTATATGGAACAATGCTTAGGAAAGTGGACCTTGGAGAGTTTAGCTGGGGCACAGTGTGCATGTGATGGTATTATGGGAATAGGTCTACAGAGATAGGCAAAGATCATTGCATGTGGGCCAGATGTGCCTGAACCGAGTTAAAGCCATGGGGATGGACAGAAAGTAGACAGCTGACAGTGCTTAATAACCGATCTGTGTTGGAGATAAGGGAAATAGGTAATACCCGTTGCTGAAATGGTGACTAGGAGGACAATAATATCACTTTTGTTTATTTTGTTTTGGTTTAGGAGAGGATAACAACTTTTATTTACACTTGAGTTCAAGTTCAGAGCCACCTAAGATAGGATCTTAGACAAAGTGGGAAAAAGCACAGATCCCGAGATCAAGGTTCAAATTCCAATAAAAGCCTGTTAACTGTGTGACAACAGGCGAATGTTATGGCAGTTTCTTCAGTAAAGCGGGGAGAGCACCACCTCAGCTTCCAGCAGCTGCTACAGCTGCCTCTGCCCCAGGCCCTCCCCAGGCACTCTACCTCGCAGGCAGCTCAGCTGAAAGAGTGTGGGTGCTGCAGGTCTCAGGTCTGCTGGTTAGCATGGTATTTGGTGAAGTACCCCTAACCCCAAGGAGGACAATAGCATCATTTACCACAAAGGCAGGGACAGTTTTGACAGAGGATACAGGGAGAGGAGGAGTTCAAGCTAAAAGTACCTGCAGGTTATCTTCATGGAGCTGTCCAGTAGTGAAATAAATTTGAAATAAGAAAATAAATTCATGCCTAAATATGAACTTTTACATCTTCAGTAGATGAGATCTTTCAGGGATGGTACATAGTTAAAGAAGAGGGAACCAACACAGTAATTCCGGGAAACATCAGCCCTTGAGGAGGACTCTCAGGAAAGAGTCCATGAATGAAAGAGAAGATACTAATAGAAATGAAGGAGCAACATCCCCAGAAAGTGTGTCGACTTGTAAGTCACTAGAGGATGCGATTCAAGAAAGAGGAGGTTCCAGCAGCATCAAGTACTCTGGAAGGGAAAATAAAAAGAGAGGAGCCCATTAGAGATGGCCATGTGAAGATGATTGGCAAACTTAGGATGAGTAGTTCAATGGAGATGTGAAAGAAAACAAAAAATCCAGATTACTAAGTGATTTAGTTAGAAAATGAACCTAAGAAGCACAAAGCACATTTGGCAGAATCTTGCCTCTAAAAAGAAAGATATACAGATATAGAGTGTGAAGAGACGGGGAGAAGAAAATAAGAGAAGCGACAATGTCCTTGAATATGACCAAGGAATTAAGATACAGAACACATGAACACAGGTGGAGGAAATAAAATAGCCAATAAAACAGAACAGTCTTTTTTCTCAGCTTTATTGTGGTATAATTGGTATACAAAAGACTGCACATAATTAATATATGCAATTTGATGAGTTGGGACATATGCACACACTCATGTTACCATTACTACAATCAAGGTAATAAACTGAGGGAACAGAGGCCAGAGATGATGGTATGTTTACAGTGATGGTAACAGTGCACTCCACAAGGACAAGCTCTTTCTGTGCTTTGGTCTCCTTCTTTGTAAAAACAAATAATTGTACCTATCTCATAGTTTTATAATGAAAATTAATTAAGAAAATACATGTAATACAGTAAAATCATGCTTATACACATTAAGTAAGCTCTCAAACATTGACCACTATCATCATTATTATTATTGCTGTTACTATTTTCTTATTAGTAAGAGGGGTACAAGTAGTAGTATTTTCTGAGAGTGTGGTGTTTGAGGGGAAAGCAGCAGCCTGAGAGAATGACAAAATCTTGACGCGGCAGTTACACAAATAAGAATGACAGCTGTCTTAGAGAAACACTAAAGGATCATCGACTAGAAACTTGATATCCCAGTTGGTGACTGGAGACCATAAATTTGTGATTTTCTAAATTGGAGAAAAGTAAGAGCATGGAAGGAAATGGGCTGGGATGACCTAGAGCTGGAATTGGGCAGGATGGGCACAGAGGAAGGCCCAAAGAAAGAGAACTTGGAGCCTGGCAAAAGAGTTTGTAGTTTACGGACCGTGAAGCTCCTAGATGGTAAGGAGTAAGCTGGGCCCCAAGTGGGTGTGGATTGAATTTGAGTTTTCAGAGATTTTAAATATATATACATTAGAAAATCAGATTACACATAATCTATATTATCTAATAAGTATTAATATATGTTTACATAGGCGTAAATATATATATTGTGTATGTTTTTATATGTGTGTGTATACATATGCATTCTCAGTGAATGAGCGGTAAAGATGTG
This sequence comes from Equus asinus, assembly GCF_041296235.1. Classification (NCBI taxonomy): domain Eukaryota; kingdom Metazoa; phylum Chordata; class Mammalia; order Perissodactyla; family Equidae; genus Equus; species Equus asinus. The sequence goes on from NC_091796.1 coordinate 8,103,762, forward strand.
CTAAAAATACCATGGTTAACCTCATATGGTCGACATAATTGCTATGATTTTTTAGACTCTGTTATCTACAGCTAGAAGAAAGTTTTTTTTCAGTGAGAACTTCAAAACTAGATCCACATTTTAAAACTGATGAAGAAAACCAGAACAGAGGAGTATGAATAAGAAATAACAGCATGCACAGTAACAAACATACATATGCTTTTCCTGGTGATTCTCATCCTTGGAGCTTCTATTTTTCATCATTACACCCCTCACTCATACTCCAAACATACTATCTTTCATGGACTTTGGTTTATCTTTATCTTCAAAAATATATATATTTGTTCATGACACATTAAAATCGAGAAAGGATATAGGTTGAATAACAGGAGACTGATTTCTGATTAAGTATTAATACCTGTATCTGAGAATACTAAGACAGCCATGCATCTATTTGTAGTTGTCATAATAAACTTCCTCATTGTCTAAACTAGGCAGTTTGATATAATATATTTGACTTCACTAGAGACTGAAAAATAGGAAATGATATCCTCTTGTTTCATGGCTAGTTCAGTTAGATCTCACATAAAATAAGTCAACTTGACGTTCCATCATTCAACTACTTTCTTTAGGCTGAAATAACTCTCTATTACCCAAAATAAAGCACTGTATCAGAAGATCTCAATTTGTCTTGGTAATGAAGCTAATGGTATCATCAATTACAATCATATTGTTTGAATATGGTGATTCTAAGTCTGGGCAATAACTCAGTCCTTCACATGAAAATGAGACAAATTATGTAACACATTAGTGAAATTTGTTTTGTCTTCCTGACTTCCAACCACCTACTGATTAAATCATTATGCTGCCTGAGAGAATGGATTAAATATATATACTGAAGTTCACTTTTTTCTTTAATTTCAAAATCGTTACAACCGGTTTTCTGGGTAAATGCTAGTGCTGAATTGAAACATCTGTTAAAATAATCTACTAATCATTACCACTAAATTTACTTAAACTTAGAAACTCATGTTATTTTTTTCCTCTATTTTCCAAGAAGCTATCTCCCATCTAATTCTAGTATGTTTAATGCAACCTTACAAATAATATAACAAAATGATAATGCTAACTAAACTTTTCACAAGCCTGAAAATTGTCATAACCAATGCTCACTTTGTAGTCTTTCTGCACAATAGTTCCACAATCTCATATACAGACTCCTATATTAATTTATTCAACAAAGATTTATTCAATTAATTATGTCCTAGGCACACTGCTGAGCATTAAGAAAACAACATTAAACAAGATACACAAGTTCCATATCCTCCTGGAGTTTAAATTCACAAACCTTTTGATGTTAGAAGAGTTATCGCAGCAGTAGAACTAATTTGCTGAATTCACCAATTTACTGATTTGCTGAGAACATATAGAAGGAAGTCCCCTATTTGAGTACATAAATTGAATATTTTTATTAAGTTGTTAAAATGCTGTTTTTAATTAAGTTAGTAACAATCTTGTCAAAACAAGAATAACCTTTTGTTAAGTCATAAAATTTTGTAAATTTGGTAATTTGGCCACTTGACCAATTCATCATTCAGTGAGTTGATTTTTGGAAAGTTGAGTGTGACTGAATTGACCCGGAGATGCTTCCTCCTACCCTTGCAGATGTCCAGATTCCCAGGACCGGCTTGTTGGTGCATCTCACTGAATCTCACCAAAAACTGTGCTCAGCTATTGCAGGAGGAACTTAGATCTGCCTGTAGATGATGACACTGAGGCTCAAATATCTGACAAAAGTCATAAAATTAGTGTCACACATGACTGAGCACTATCTCTTTCAACCCTGCATCCAGCTCACTTTAACAGCAATAGTCTCTGCCAGGCCTTTGGTGCTCAATGGACAGGACCTGTATTTTTTTTCTTAGTGTTACACTGACATGTGTGGACTAATCGTGCTGGTGATTTCTAATATCTCCAAGCAGGAAGCAGTCCACTTCAGGGAGATCCCACATCCAGCCCATGTCGCTAGAAATTCAGAGCTGTAACCTGACACTATGTTGGTACTAAGGCCACATTTGGATTCACAAATGAGCAACACAGTGAACCAAGTGAAGAAGGGCAGAAGGTTCTTTGGAAGCTTGACATGTCCTGGTAAAATCAGGGGTAAAGTTTACACAGTAGCAATGCTCATGGACTTTATATAAACTTGGGAGGGTGGAATTGCTATCAGACAACATATTTGGCTAAGACTTTTCATTTATCCAGCAAATATTTGAGGTACACTGTTTAATTATCAAACTTTAACAGGTCACAGTCTCTCCCTTCAAAATTTCAACTCTGGTGGAGAAAGAAGGTGATATGATCCCATGGGAGTTTTAAACTTTTGTGCCTCAGTTTCCTCAATGACATGTTGGAACTTACAGTGATAATTTTCTCATCCAGTAGTGATGAGGAGGAAATGAGATGATAAAGTACTCAGAACCTTCTTCTCAGAGCTGATACCTGGATTGCCTCTAGAAAGGTGAAGCGATCTTGAGAACAGCATATGCACAGGTCACAGAGGCAGATCCAGGGAGCTTCCACAGGTCTGGGATATCCCAGTCCCTAAAGAGAGGAGCCTGGAGAGTTAGCAAGAATCAGATCAAAGGCCGTTCAGATGCGCCAAGGGCTCCGAATTTTATCCTCTAGACTTTGAAGAGATACTTGAGTGCTTTTAAGCAGAGAGTATCATAATGAGATGTACATTTTAAATTGATTGTCCAAAATCTAGAAATTGAAAATTAAAATCACTACATCAATAAAATAGTAATGATTAAGAGCTTATTGTGCACATAAGGACAGTTTGCAAATTGGGAGCTTTCAAATCCAAAACTGACATGAAACTCAGAGGCATGACGTTATAGGACGGCTTATAAAGTGAAAATGAGGGCTGTTTAACCTTCACAGTGATTGGTTATTCCAATAGGGGTTTCCACACAGCAGGGGATTGGCTAAAAGTGATTGTCTTATATCATTTTCAGGAAGATAACTTAAGTTTCTTTTATGATTATCGGAGGTATTTACAAGAAATAAACTAAGTTTCACTTATGTTCATGAAATAAGCTGGATTTTGTTTTGCTTACATAGCTTAAATGGCTTTGTCTCCTTGGAGGATTTTCCAGACTGCGTTCCATTTTATTTTAACAGGATCATTCTACTAATGGTGTAGATGATTAGATATAGATATAGACATAGATAGATAGATAAGGGTAGAGATAAGTTGTAGATATGGAGATAGATATAGATACAGGTAGAAATAGATATGAAATAGATATATAGGTATTTACATAAGATTGAATAGATATAGATATGGATACGGATATAGCATAGATATGAATAAATATAGACATGGGTAAAGGTACAGATAAGATATGCATGTAGGTATAGATGTGGATGTAGCTATAGACATGGCATTTAACCAATAAAAGAAGTTTCTTCCTTGTGCTGCTCTGTGCTAGCTGCTTCACACACAGTATTTCAGAAATTAACAAGAGAGCCTCTGGGCCCTCAAGGAGTTCATATTCAGGAATGAGGGAGGTTTTTGCGACAAGACATTTCAGAGGAATAATACTGAACCCCAGGCTGTGAAGTGCAGTAAAGGAAAGAGTGCTGCCTATGAAGCAGCGCCCTGGCACAGACCCGAGGTGAGGTAACACGCTGCAGGGGGCTGCGGCGAGGGGACTCGGGGTTTGGCCACATTAAGAACAATGTACTTTTATTACACGACAGGCACTACATCCATTATCTAACATAATGCCCACAATAAATATGCAGGACATCTTCTATTACTATCCCCATTTCACAGATGAGGAAACTATAGTCAATGGGAGTCATTCCATGAACTTAAGCTGGAGAATCACATATTCTGATTTTCTTTTTAGAAAAATAACTCTGGCAAGAGCAACCTGAGTATAAATTACACCTCATTGCCTTTTCTTTAAAAAGAATAGGGGACAGATTGTAGGAATATGAGTTTGAAAGTATGGAGACCAAACTCGAAACAATTGCAGTGGTTTGATGCCAAATTATAGGGGTCTTAATGCAAGTCAGTTGATATGATAAAGGCCAATGGGACCATTAGAATGAGAAAGGGAGGGAGAAGCCTAGAGAGAAAAAAGTTAGAATGACTCCCAGACAACTCTTTGTAGTCTGGGTAAAAATGTAAACATGGAGTTTAGAAGAAAAAGCAGGTCTGGCAGAGGCTTGGTAGAGTTGATTTCAGGTTTTAATGTTTTAGGAATAAGGCGCTTCTGGTGATCCTAGTGGAAGCATCATTTGGAGAAACGCATTGGAGCATAGGAGCAAGATCTGTAAATTGGCATCATCTAGCTGGTGAAGCTGCAATGAGTTTGCCTGTAGAGAAGCGCGCTGAAAAGTGAGTGGTTGGAAAGCTGTCCACCAGTGACTCAACAGCTGTGTCACCTCTCCCTTGAAGCACTCCCATGATGACATAGCTCTGCAGGACCTGATATGGTCAAGGAGTGAAAGACCACCAGGTGTGCAAGCATCAGCTAACATAAGGCCATCTAGAAAAGAAAGTTCTTGCAAGGTATCACAATGGGCTGCTTCAAACAGTTCCCGGAGCCACGTACCAACAGAAAGTACTATAATTGCCACGAGACTCAAATCTGATGGAGGAATTGACTCTATTACAGAAAGGCTTGAAGAGTCACGAGCACAAGAGGCTGCTTTGCTACAGCCCTGAAGTCTTCCTGGAGGGCACCCACATAACCAGCATGAGCCAAAGTCAGTGAGTAAAATGAAACCACCATGAAGGAGACCCTGCTGTCCAGCTGGTCTTTCTGCATTCATACTCGGTAAGCAGCATCAGCAAAAACAGGTTTTAAAATAAAGTTCGGTGGTTTTACACAACATTTTATTGTTCTGTCTTTTCTAAATGATCAAAATAAAAAGCTTAACTAAGAGATAGATTGATACTTCATTTTGCCTTACTCTAAAGATACGGCATCTGTGTCCTGAATATTCTACATTTAAAAATCATTAAATAAAAAATATTCTAAACCCACAGTAATAAAGTCTGTTAAATTAAGACAAACTATGTTCAAATGAGAACAGCAGTTGATGACCACTTTTATTTAAGAAGCTAACATTTTTTTCCTTTGAGTTCAAAACATTTGGAAAACAAAACCAGCATGCTGTCCATAACAGAATAGGATCCTCCTGGTACAGAGCATTTTAAGAACTTCTGAGAGTAGATTATTACTATATTTTGGATCCTTAATTCAAAGCATTTCTAAATGCTTTGAGGCTTACAGGCAGATTTTCATGATTATGTAGAGAACTGCATATAAAAGATAACAAATGTGAAATAAACAAAACCACCTCTGTGAGTGAAGGGCGATACACACCAACGACCCTTGGGAAGTCAGTGAAAACAGAAGGTGACAGATAAATGGCCTAAAGTCTAGTAGAAAAGAAAAATGGTTTTAATTCCCCCTGCTATGCACCTCCCAAGTCCATCTTAGTTACTAGTCATTAAAGTCATTTAGAATTTAGCTTAAATTAAAAAAAAATGTAACTATCTTTTTAATGTTTTTCCTTAATATTTTTGTACATATTATTATTGTATTATATTGAAAGCTGAGAGGGGACATTTTTAAGAACATCAATCTATATCCTGATAACAACTGCTTTCTATTTTTAAGGCTACTTTCTTATATAGTCCTCTACTCAAACTCTTCATTCCTAAACACCCACCTACACAAATATACAAACGTATAAAATCACACACAGTATTTTATAATTTGGTAACAGGTCCTGCCCAAATCTTTCAAACCTGATAAAAATATAATTTGAGAGTCCCACTAAGCAATATTGATTCTAGTGCATGTAGTTTGCCCTACATAATTCAGTAACATTAGAAAGCTATTTTTAAATGATAGTGATGTGTTTGGCATAGAAAAAAATGTGGAGCACAAGAAATATATAATTTCTCTTTAGTCATGTAACTTGATCTACTCTCTTAGACAGTATAGTTAGCATAATGAAATTTTAAACACCCAAATTTTAAGGTGCTAACAGACCACATCTGCAAGTCCCACATCTACTTACCCAAGATGTGGCTCAGTTCCAGAAACTTTCTTTTTTTTTTCACTCTGGTATGTAGCTCTCTGAAACAATGCGTTACCTCAGAAGGTGATACTTCTAGAAGTAGTCAATCTTTTATTTTGACCAAAAGGTGGCTATGAGTTTTTCAGATTCCCATATTTAGGTTGGTTGTTTATCTGGTATTCACTGAGTTTTTCAGGAAAAAGTGTTTTAGATCTACTACTCAGTGCTAGATGATAGATCAATATGGGAAAAATCTAAATATTTTGATTATATAAATACCCACCTCAATGCAAATAGGCTCCTCTAATTCTAATTGCTAGGTCTTAGAAAAGCTTTTAAATAAAAAGTATAATTACTTATTACCATTAGTGCAAGTTCTTAAAGGAATTCTGGATGTCACAACAAGGTTATGTCATCTCTCTCATGCGGTCCAAAAAGTCAACAGATACAAGTGAACAATACATATATTAAGAAACAACAGAATCTCATTTGATGGCAATATATGCCAGGAAGTGATCTTTAAACAGATAAAAAAGTTATGTTGACAAAAATTTTTAAATGCTTAAGGTATTCTATGATAATGAATTTAAAAGTATTTAACAATCCAGAAAACTGGAAAGGTCAACAAATATGTATTCATTTGCATACATATATAAAAATATATACACATATATAACCAAGTATATGTTTATATAACTAAGCATGTGTTTATATTACTAAGTACATTTATATAATTAAGCATATATAACGAGGTAAATATAAGATATCCAAGCTTTAGTCATAGTTATTAGGCATTTTGTAAACAAAACAAAGAAAAGCAAGCAGGTTTGAGACCTAGTTAAGGTCAGATTACAATTCCCATGAGAACTCTGTCTGTTTTCTTCCTTCTTGTATTAGTCTGCTCAGAATGCTATGACAAAATACCATAAACCAAGAGGCTATGACAACAGACATGTATTTCTCACAGTTCTGAGGCTGGGAAGTCCAAGGTTAAGGTGCCAACACATTCTGTTCCTGTTGAGAGCTCTCTTACGTCCTCACATGGCCAAGACCAAGTGATCTCCCTCTTTTCCTCTTCTTAAAAGCTACTAATCCCACCAGGTGGCCCCACCCTCACGACTTTATCTAACCTTAATTACCTCCCAAAGGCCCTGTCTTCAAAAATCATCACATTGGAGACTAAGATTTCAACATATGAATTTAGGAGGGAAGCACAATTCAGTCTACAGCACTTCTTATCTCTTCTTACCCATCACTTTTTTTTTCTGCTGAGGAAGATTTGGCCTGAGCTAACATCTGTTGTCAATCTTCTGCTTTTTGTGTGTGAATTGCCACCGCAACATGGCCACTGATGAGTAGTGGAGCTCTGTGGCCAGGAACTGAACCTGGGCTGCCAAAGAGGAGCACGCCGAACTTAATCACTAGGCCAGTGGGGCTGGCCTCCTCATTACTTCTTTTATCTTCAAAAGAAAATTATACAAGAGATGTGAAAACTTTGGGTGGCCAGATGTACAAATTTATGTACTCAATGTTGCTCCAGTTAAGGATATCCAGGCAGATGGATAAAAGATTCCAGGGGTGAAAGACACCAGGAATTAACCGCCAACATCTGAGAAAAGTGTTTACCATTTTCAGTTAATACTCGTTTTGTAATACAAATATCGCTATGTGTCCCACGTTATGTTATATATCAATCTAGTGAAATTACATGCACAAAATACATAAAAAGATATGTACAAAATGAACACTCCTGGTAACAGTTATGAGCATAGCCTCCAGAGCCAGATGGTTTAGGTTTGAAGACCGTTCTGTCACTTATTAGCTAGCTGACTTTGGGCAAGTTAATTGACCTGCCCGTGCTTCAATTTCCTCACCTGTCAAATGGGAATAACAATAGTATTCACTTCATATGATGGTTGTGAAGATTAAATGAGCTAATTTATATAAAGCACTCAAATACTATATAAAGAACAATGTCTGATAGATAGTTATCTTACTATCCTTTCATAACAATAAATGAAAGGATTGCTAAATATAAAGGTGAAACCTAAAATATGCTCTCAGAGGAGTTTCAATTATAAATAAGACTGGAAAGGACTATGGAATTCACTACCAAGTCATGGAATAACCTTGAAAATGCAGGGAGTTTCTGAAGTGGTCAAATTTCGTGTCATTGTATACCAAGGCTAACCTTTTATGATGGTTACCAGAGCGTCCATCAAATCAAATGTAAGGTTTATGAGGACATATTTGGTTCATTGATGAATCCCCAGAACTCAACCAACTTCTGTTGAATGTATGAATGAAGAAATATGTAGGGATGAGAAATATTCAACATAAATGGTGGCAATAAATTAGGCCAGTCAGAATTTCAGGGAAGCACACTACACATCTGGTCAAAAATAAGAAGAAAAATGTCATAGTTTTCTCAATTGTGAAGTCTGCATTGTTAGCATCAAAGAGAGTAACAAACTGAAATGAATATAATACCTAAACGCCTAAATGCCTTGAATTCACCTATATAGAACTAACTAGAAGCCAGTATTAAAGACATTGTGAGAAGTCTAGTAACAGGCAATAATTAGCCACTTGCTCCAACAGTGTAGGCAAGAGAGCTGTTACATATATGCCTTCTGCTTGTTCGGCAATTGAAGTCATTTCTTTTAGCAAAACCACATGACTCATCTCTGAATAAAATAAAGTCCTCCCAAATAAGAGAATTTCAGCTTGAAAAGGCATCAGCCAAAAATTTGGACCTGTGTTGGAAGCTCAATAGAAAGATAGCTTTGCTCTATTAAGAGTCAACTGTCGTTCATTGTTGCAAAACACAATCTATGACTTGCAGCCATATGGCTGGCATGCATAGGGTTTTGTCACAGTGTGACTTTAATGTATAAATAGCTAAAATTTCAAAATCTACAGGTGCTTGAGAGTGCCATTAAAGTCTCCAATAGCCTTTTAAAGTTCTATTTCTAGAGTAGTTAAATGACAGGAAGTGTAGTATACATTTATGGACTGCTATCTTCTTCTGGCTATTACAAAGTTTTTAAACACTTATATTCTCTAAATTTTAATATGTCCAAGTTTTCAAATGTGAATGCATTTTTTAATTTGCCAAATAACATGACAAATGGCTTTTAAGAATCCTGTTTACTATCTCAGGAAAATTGCTTGATCCCTAAAAATACACAAGTTTGATTGATCAGGTGAGCCGAGGAATGAATGGGAGTTGAGAAGTACAGATAGTGAAAGTTGACTTATACATATATATCTGTTGCATTTAGAATCACTAAGTGTATTAATAAAAGCCAAGTTACTAATACCAATAGAATACCTACTGAATTTGAATTTCTAATAATAGAGCCAGAGAAAATGTATTTTGAAGAGTCTTTACAGATGGTCCTGATATGTAGCTCGGTTTGTGAAACACTAGTGTAGATGACTCTGGGGGATGTGTTAAAGAAGGGAAGATCTGAAGAGGTTTAAATGCTGTTTGGAAATAGTAAGTCGATGGAGAGATAATGAGGAAAAGAAATAAACAGTGATCACTGCAAACAAGTTCTCTCTGGGGACAGGGTGAGACAGGCTGATGAGCACAGGGTGAGCTTCTAGATTTAGAGAGAAGGAACCCACCCTATACTGAAGCAGAAGGCGTGGAGGAAAAGAAGAGTGGAGACGCAATTCAGTCTATAGACTGAGGGGCAGAAAATTGATATTTCTAGACTTTTCTCAAAGCCAAGCCATCTCCTGACATTGAGGAATGATGAGTTGAGGTTAGATATTCAATACAAGTGCAGAAAGCTTGAAGTAGCTGATTGCTTTGCAAATTAAGATACTATATGTTCTTTCCTTTGGAGAGGCATTGAAAAGAGATTCACTAGAAACCTCTCGTTAGTAAAAGAGATTCACTAGAAACCTCTCGTTAGTATTTCTTATGCGCCTTAAACTATTATAACTACCATCAATCCAAACATGAAGTCTAGGATTGATGAATGGGACAGGACAATTATAACAGCTGAAAAGCAACACTGAAAGAAATTTATCAATTTCCACTAAGGCAGGGTTGGTCGTGACAGCCTTTGTTAGTTGTGGGTGTCATATCATCTATGATTATCATCATCTATAATGAATCATCTATAATTTCCACATCACAGCTTATTTTTAAAACATTTATTCCTGGGGGAGGATGAAAAATTATTGTCCCTCCATAAAAATGTACTTCTGTTGAATCAATCTAGGTCTTCTTCCTTAGGTGAATTGTGGTAGAAAGAAGATGAACATCCTAAATGAAGAATGCCAGAAAGAGAGCGGGTAGGAGAGGGAGGAAGGAAGGGAGGGAGAAAGGGGGGGACCTGGGGGAGAGAGACAGAGAGAGAAGAGGTAGGGGGAGCTGACTCATCATTTCCCCCAGTTTTTATATGGTATGTTTACTGTTCTTTATGTTGGCTGAAAGGCACAGGTGGGTTCAAGTTGATTCATGAGTCAGACATATCCATAAACCACAAGAAATTGTATACTCAAGTCTAACCACCACCAAATCAAAATACAGAACTTCTTCATACCCCAGGAAAACACTGAACTGCCTCCTGTCACTATAGATAAGATTTGTCTTCTCTAGAGCTATATACAACACAATCACACAGGAAGTACTATTTTGTGTTTAGCTTCTTCAACATAGTTTTTGAGATTCATCCATGTTGTGTGTAGTTTGTTCCTTTTTATTGCTAAGTAGTGTTTCATTGTATGGATGTACCACAACTCGTTTATCCATTCAGACTTCGGATTGTTTAAAATTGCCAATAAAAACAATAAATGAGAGTTCTGTCTGCTTCACATCCTCACCAACAACCTGGATGGTCAGTTTAAGAATTTGAGCTATTCAACTGAGTGAATAGTTATCTCAAATTGTTTATTTTCATTTCTCTGACGACCAAATGATAGTAAGTATCTTTTCATGTACTTACTACTACGTACTCTGTATCTTATTTTGGGAACGGTCTGTTCAAATCTTTTGCTCATTTTCAGTTGTGCTGTTTTTCACATTATTGAATTGTAAAAGTGAACACAGATAGATATAGATACAGACATACAAATAGTAGAGATTTATTCTAGAATCAAGTCCTTTCTCAGATAACGTATCCCAAATATTTTCTCCCAGTCTGTAACTTTTTTCCATTGCCTTAACAATGTCTTTCAAAGAGAAGTTTTTAATTTTGATGAAGACTAACTGTATTAGTTTATGTTTGCTATGCCAAATTACCACAAACCCAGTTGCTTAAAACAACACAAATTTATTATCTTATAGTCCTATAAGTTGGAAGTCTGACACAGTCTCACTGATCTAAAACCAGAGTATTGTCAAGGATGCATTCCTTTTTGGAGGCTCTAGCAAAGGGTGCATTTTCTCACTTTTTCCAGCTGTTTTTCTAGAAGCTGCCCACATCCCTTGGCTCATGATCCCCCTCCTCCATCTTCAAAGAGAGGAACATTGCATCTCTCTGAAAATTCTTCCTTAGTCACACCTCTCTCTGCTTTTAAGAATTCCTGTGATTAGGGGCCAGCCCCGTGGCCCATTGGTTAAATTTGCGTGCTCCACTTCAGCGGCCCAGAGTTTTGCCAGTTTGGATCCTGGGCACAGAGACGGCATCGCTCATCAAGCCACACTGAGGCGGCATCCCACATGCCACAACTAGAAGGACCCACAACTAAAAATACACAACGATGTACCAGAGGCTTTGGGGAGAAAAAGGAAAAATAAAATCTTTAAAAAAAAAAAAAGAATTCTTGTGATTAGATTGAGCTCACCCCAATAATCCAAGATAATCTTCTCCCATCTGCAAATTTTTAACATAATCACATCGGCAAAGTCCCTTTTGCCATGTATTCTAACATATTTAGAGGTTCTGGGGATTAAGATATGAACAAATTTGAGGGGAGGGGGCTTTATTTTGTCCACTACATTATCTATCATTTCTTTTACAGTAAGTACTTTCAGTGTGCTTTCTAAGAAATCTTTACCTAATCCAAGTTTGTAAAGAATTATCTTCTGTTTTCTCACAGATATTTTATAGTTTTAGCTTTTATGTTTAGATTTACACCTATTTCAAGATAAATTTTGCCTATGGTGTGAGATAAGGGGTGATGTTTACTTGTCCCATATATAATTATCTGTTAGACCATCTGTAGAAGTGACTATTATTTCCTTCTTGAATTACTTTGGCAACTTCTTTATTCTGTTCTATTGATTTGTAGGTTTACTCTCAAGTTGATTACACCATTTTGATAACTTTTTAGTAAGTCTTGAAATTTCTAGAGTTTCCTCTGGAAGCTTGGCATAAATATAATAATATTATATAGCATAAATATAATAATCTTCTTTTGTGATTTAAAAATTAATGACAGAATTCCTTAGGTAATGATAATAATGAATTGCTGCAAATTTGGCACTTTATATCCACTTATACAAAAACTGTGCCTCTTTTTTTCAAGATCCAGCTGGAAACATGCCCCAACTGTGACCATATACAAGAATTACTCCTTATTAGAATATCAGAGCATTTACTGCCTGTACCACCCATGACATATATTTTATATACCATCTTATATTTTTAAAAAATAATATATGTAATATTTCCCATTCTAAATGGTAATTTCCTCAAATGGATTAAACATACATTTATATCTCTAGTGCTTTGTATGTAGCAGGTGTTCAATAAATGATTGTCAGTAACATGGAAGGCCATCTGTTAACAAAAAAAATAAAAAAAGAACACTTTCAGGGAAGTAGAAGCAGTATACTAACATTTGTTGTTAATAACAGATGCTTCCTGTAAATAACAATACTCTATAGCACTCACCAAAGAAGATTCGACCAAGAATGGAAAAAAAATCAGCAGAATGCTGCATAAATACTGGAGCACTCATTTAAGAAGATATAAAAACTGACATGGCTGCTATCAAACACTCGGCCTGAGGAATTTGCTATGGTTCATCTAAGTTCATTGACTCTGCTTTTCTTCTTATCCCATTATAATAATTGTCTTCATTCCTTTTCCATTAAGTGTTGCATTATTCTTTGGATAGATTCTTTCAAACTGCTTGGAATATAACAAAATTATCTATGCTGCCCAAATTTCTTCATCCTGACTAAAGGATTTTAGTTCAACATCTCAAAAATGAGTAGAACTTGCCCACTCTGGTCCCTGATGTGGGGCTATGGAAAGATAAGGTGTACATGCGGTCAGTGAAAAGACAGACACACGTGGTAACACAGCAGGATTACTGTTGCAGTGGACTTACATATGCAGCACAGCTTGCTCAAAGGAGCAAGTGCCCCTGTCCATCAGTGATAGCTCCACAGAGGACAAAGCCAAAAGCTGAGTGATTTCAAAAACAAGTAGGATTTCCCAGCAGAAATCCAAGAAAAGGAAACATTTGAAGTGTGACTTCTGGAACTTATCTTTGATATATAGATGTAATTTTTCACATTATTTTCTATTCAGTTTAACATTATTTGTTTGGATGATTTTCCAGCCTGTTGAGTGCTTTTTGAAGATTCTTAATGTATTACCTAAGAAAATTAGTATGAGGTCATTTATGAAGATGATATGCACTTATGTCAAATTGGACAACCCAAGAGCAATCAGAAGTATGACCCCAGGAACCAAGAGGTACCAATTAGGTGCCGATTAGGTATTGATAACTTCTGAGAGTGTCATGAAGACAACAATGAAACAAGTTTCCAGGTGCTTGGAGTGCTAATTATCATCTATAGATAGGCAGGACAGAAGAGCTGCAAATCAAATAAGGTTGCCACGTAACAAGGGGATCAAAGACTCTGATGTCAAGACCTTGATGAATGCTGTGTCAGTTTCCTAGAGCTTCCATATCAAAGTACCAAAAACTGGGCGTCTTAAAACAAGAAAAATGCATTATCTCACAGTTCTGGAGGTTAGAAGGCCAAAATGAAGTTGGCAAGAAGGCCATGCTCTCTCTGAAGCTCTAGCGGAGAATCCTGCCTTGCCTCTTCTATGGTCCAGTGTTTGTTGACAATCCTTGCCCTTCCTTGGCTTGTAGATGCATCACTCCAGTCACATGGCCATCTTTTCCCTGCCTGTCTTTATATCACCTTTCCTATGTGCATTTCTGTCTCTGTGTCCAGATTTCCCCTCTTATAAGGGTGCTAATCATATTGAATTAGGGCTCACTTTAACGACCTCATTTTAATTCTATTACCTCTGCAAAGATTCTCTTTCCAAATAAGGTCTCATTCTGAGGTACTGAAGGTTAGGACTTCAACATATCTTTTTTTTTGGTGGGGGCGGGGGACACAATTCAGTCCATAACAAATGTCTTGCTGAAAGCTAGACAAATATAGTGTTTATGTGTTTATTGGTATATATAGGAAACAAGCTTAATTAGAATGACTAGTATTTAATTAGCTCCAACATGCTTCAGAGTGGTCACCTTTTTCCAATAAGCACACAGAAATCCTATGTTTAATAGTATGATTAAGATCACATTTACATCTCTATGTTTTATTATTATTCATATCCTATTCATTGGTGTAGAAACATCTGATAGTTTCCAAAGATAGCGTGCCTTTTAATTCCTCATTGCCATTTCCTGATGGCTAATAATTTTTCTAAACTATACCTTCTGTTCTTCATGGTGCCTGGTTTTATATAGTAGTTTTAACCTTTTCTCTTCCTATTCAAATTTCCATTTCAAGCTCTCTTGATCAGGATTCTGTGTCTTCTTTCCTAAACCACTGTTTGGAATTTTTATAGTTTGTATGTTTCTAAAAATCTCTGGTCAAATAGAATACATAGTGTTTTTAAACAAATTAAAATGGACTTATTTACCCTAACACACTTCAGGATTTTGTATACTAATTTGCATTGGAAAGTCTAAAGAGAAAGAGATAATATGCAATGTTCGCCATAGATGTTAGCCCACATAATATCACACAGGAAACACACTTTAGGAACTACTGCCCTAAGCCACAGACCTATTATACATAGTTTTTTAAAGTCTTATTCCTTAAAATCATCTGTATAATCAGATATTCAGTTTTCATGGTGTCCTTTCTCTTCATTGTTATGGCCATCAATCCGTAAGAAGAGATTCAAATATTATCTTTGTTTTCTGTTCAGCCTATCTTCTACTTAGTAAAAAATTCACCAAAGTTTTCCAATTCTTTCTCCTGAGTCATCATCTAAACTTTGGTGGACTTCAGTAGGCATGTGCGTGTCTGCCTAGAATCACTTCCTTTGGGAAATCATCATTCTCTCATTTGAAAAAAATACTGCTCAGCCAGTTAGGTTGGGTTGGCGCCAACCGTGCCTAGGAGCAAGCAAGACAAGAGTATTCTACCTTCCTTGCATCATCATTGTACACACAATGCAAAGCAAGACAGATTTATACCTGGAAGTTTTACAGTCAAAAAGAAAAGAAAAACTCTTGGTTTGCTTGCAAACTCCAAGCTGTGAAAATAATGTAGGTATTTCATTTTCAGCAACCAATGTGATCATATCTTTTTTGCCTAGGAAAGTTTGAGTTAATTTTCTATCTTAGACAACTGAAAAAGTCATAACACATGCGTTTCAGGTATTAGCAAGGCATCAATGATTCCTCTAGTTCATACTTAGCCAAACAATACTCAATACAATTGAATAGTTCTCCATTTAGAAAAGGTACTAAATTCACACAGAAACATCAATAACTAACCTCCCAGTCTAGTTTCATTTCTGTTTCCTCTAGGAACCAGCTCTGCAAGTACAACAAGGCTCTTTCTTCAGAGAGTAAGTTGCACAAGAGCAGAGACGATACATTGCCTTATTGCATCTTTCATAAATCTTAGCAGACTGTTCAATAAATACTTTTTAAATTGAATTATTTATTTGATATCTTAGTAGATAATGCATCATAGATTTATTGATTACAATTAATTGTTCCATCTCCAATTAAAATTCATTACTTATAACTCAAATAGCATATCCATCTTAAGATATTTTACCCAAATTGTGCCCCAAATTGCACATCATGTTGAGGGATTTCCTTTGCTCCTGTTTCTGGCAGCCTGTTTTCCCTTAGTCTGAAATATTAGTCTCTACAGACTAGTTTCCTATGAGCAGATTATCAAGATTAACAATCATTCTGCACTTCCTATTCCACAAGGAAAGCTTTTTATTCAATTTCTCCAGGGAAACAAATGCACTCTCTATTCTTTCTGATTTGTTGGGTTAACTCACGTTATTTCTCGTTGTTGCTGCTGCTGCTGCTGTTATTGTTATAATGTTCAATTTTTGGAGTTAAGTTCTATGAACAACATTGAAAACATCCCCACAGAGCTTTGTTTTTTTCTTGAAATACTGGGAATTGCATTCCTGCAGGAACTAAAGGAGTGAGATGGCCTTTGATCCCTATATATTTCCACCATATGGGAATATTCAGAGCTTCTTAATTCACCCACAGGTTTCACTAAACATAAAGCTTTAGCAACATTATTCCAGCACCTACTTTCTGCTAGTTTCTGCCTTTGGCATCGTGGAAACACAGCTGAAAAGCACACTTTCCTTTTCTTTCACCAAATGCATTTTTTTCCCTGAACATCAACCCTTATAGTCTAACTCTGATTCTCTATTTCATGATTCTGCTATCTTTTTTGCTTGGACTTTTTGTAACTTTTTGTGTTGGTTAAGATATAGATTTGGCTGCTCTGTGAATTGAAATAGCAGCTTAAACACAATCTAATTTTTTTCTCACTCACCTCATAGTCTGGGTGAAAGGAGTCCAGGGCTTATATGGTGGCTCCACAGTGTCAGGGACACACACGCATTCTTTGGTCTTGTTGTTCTGCCATCCTGAGAGGGGTGGTGCTTTGTCCCTATGGTCCAAGATGACTCACCCTCACATCCGTAATCCTGCCAGCAGGAAAAGAAAAGAGAAATGGAGTGCAGGCCCAATCCCTTCAATTCAAATCCCACAAGTCCAGAATACGGCTACATCTCTTTACAAGAGAGTATAGAAAATGTCTCTCTTATTCTTGGCTGCTAAGAACCAGCTGTTCTATAATTATAGGAAAAATGAGAAAAGTTATCAGTGACGAGTAGAGGCTCAACAGAGTTTACTAGCTCTTTCCTACCTCTGCTTCCCAACACAATTCACTGGGTGCACGGTTGTTAACCAAGGCCCTGTTTGAAATTATAAGGAATTCTGCCAGTAACAGCAGTTTATCCTTGGTTGCAGAAGGTCATTACTTGTTAAGAACAATAAATTAAAATGAGGTTTTGCAGTTAAATTTCCTTTAATCACTAGTTATTAGTTTGTATTAAAACTGAACTATTTGCTATACTCTCTTGACCAATTGCCCAGGCACTCCCAGGAGGTGTGAATTTTAGGTATTTTTCTCATTAATTGAGCAGACCATCACATGGTAAGTAATCCTAGTCGTTGGAATCCGGAAATTATAACAGATACGTGTAAATTCCATGTAAGTTTTATCTTTTGCGCTTCCACAAATGATGATAGGTGCCTCATGGTAAAACAGAAAAAATACAGTTGTGTGATAACAATATAGTGGTAGCACAATTGGTTCTGCTCGTTTTAATATTACTTTTATTATTAATGCCTTCTCATTACTTTTCATTTAACACATCATAAGAATAAAGGAAAAGAAATTAGTGTGAGATATGGTTGAGATGTTTTTCACGTACTCATACAAAGGTGATATGAGAGAGAGACCACTTGTTCAAAAGACGTTAGCATTGACTTTAGGGAGAGAAAGTGAAATAATTATCGGCAGCTGAGAAAAAAGAAAGCTAAGAATTGTTTAATGTGCATAGGCCATCCCAAATAGCAATGGAAAATCAGGATGTAAAAACTAGTTTTGCATAGTAAATGTGCTTTATGGTACAAAAGCATTGCTTTGAAATGAAGGTACAAGGTACATCAACTCTAAGAGCCCTATTCATCACGTGCAAGGCTTCCACAGTCGGGTGGCATTTATTCTATGGTTTTGTATTCCAAGTCAGGCCACAGGATACATATTATTTTACAAGAAAATATTGGAAATGGTTGGAGGTACTTGAAAACATATACTAGAGATGGAATAATGATGCATAGCACATTTACTACAGACACAGAATTCAGAAAAGTAGAAGGAGGATCCTTGTTCATCTTAAAGAATCAGCCCACCAGTCCTTATGTAAGGTTGATGCACTGGTTTGACACATTCACATTATGTAGGAGAAAGGAGATGTGCACCAAACAATTAATTTAAAACCTTGAGGAGCATAAGCATCCCATTAACGGCCTAGAAACAAGAAAGCCTTCTCTCACCATGGTAACCAGGAAGAGCTGTCAGAGTTTTCACAGTTCAGGCTTCTGTTGTTGCTCAAGGGAATCCTTTGGATGCCTTAATTTCCTCTGTTTCTAGACATGTTTTCCAAAGGTTAAGGCACTTTTTTGTGGGTCATGTTTAAGGCTCTTTTTTAGTATTGAGGATAAAATCAAATAAAGCAGACTGAATTGAAAACTCTGTGCAACACATTAGAACTTACTAAACAGGGTTGGCTTCTGCAAAACTCTGGCGAAAGGTGTGAAAAAATGGCATGGTGCCCTGGAAGGCAAGAATAGGTCAGAGTACGTAGGTGCAGAGGGACTTTAGGAGACCCAGGGCTGAACTTGCTATACAGGCATTATTTTCACTGTCTGGGTGAAAAGCTGTCTAAGAATTGCAAGTGCTTTATGATTCTAATGGGGAAGCCATTTCAAAAAGAATGCACAAATGTTAAATTGCAGCCAGAATGGATAACGGATAATCACAGATTGTCCATTAAAGAAAGGTTAGGTCATGGATATGCATGGCATATATCTTGACGGGAGTGAAATGGCAAGGAGATGACCGCTCACATGATCTACTTATAAATGAACTTTCTCCCTCAAAATGAGCTGTTGTCCTTCACACTCCTGCTTTTCTTGCTGTCTATACTTAATCCAGGCTCACCAACTCCTTGTGTTTTTTTTCTCAGTTACTAATCCTTAAACTTCACATGCTATGTTCCATGTTTTCTGCTTGGGCAATCGATATTTTCAAATGCCTATCACAGTGACAATTGGAACCAGTGGTCTTAGATCTAAAGGGCCCACAGTAACATGCCCTTGATTCAAATAATGAGAGACAGTTCCTGGTCCCCCAAGGAGGAAATGTCTTCCTGGGCCCAGTTATCTCAGGTTCCTCTCTTTACTATTTTTAAGATAACTGTAAGATTCAAGATTTGGACATATGGTATTACAGACATACTATGTCTTGATTCCAATAGGACACTCAAAAAAAAGGACTGAAATGTCTTTGGGGGTGTACTGATAAATACAGACTAGAAAACAATATAATTATATATATACATAGCTGGGTACACAACCTACAATAAAAATCTTGGTCAAAGGGTTGATGGAGAAGTTATTTAAAAGAGAGAAAATGTTTCTAAAACATTTCATAGTTCCCCCCTCGGCTTTTTCTATTTAACATAGAGATATAAAGGGTTATTTTTTTTCTGGAATTTGAATGTAACATAGATTTTTGAGGAGTAGTTAACTGATCAGTTGATGTAATTCTCATCCAATATTATTTTACTCTAGAATAACAGCTTGAAATGTGTAACATTAAGCCACTGAAATAGAAGGAGAGACAAATTTGATATTAGTCCACACGGAAAGGGCCAATATAAGTCAACAGAGGAATGATATCCAAACAGCAAATGTGAAATAAGGCTAATTAGATTAATGGAAACAAAGCTCTGAAACCAAGAAAGATGATTCACTCGTTCAAATTCAAAGAGTATTTTAGGCACCCATGCACTTTGGAAAGGTTTTGGGTTTAAAGTGTGAACAAGGCCTAGACATCGGAGAACTTTCACTATGACAAGTGTGGTGGGGGAGACAGACTTATAAATACAACTGTCAGAGAGTGTGCTACTCAGAGCTGACATCAAAATGCTGCCCAGCACCATGCAGGTTTGTGTTAGCTCTGCCTAGTGACAGATAGCCATGCCATACCAATTAATGAAACAATAATAAAATAAAATAAGACAAATAATAAAAACAAATAACCCAATTTAAAAATGGGCAAAGGATCTGAACAGACATTTTTCCAAAGAAGACATATAGATGGCCAACAGACACACGAAAAGATATTCAACATCACTAATTATTAGAGAAATGCAAATCAAAATTACAATGAGATATCACTCCATGCCTGGCAGAATGGCTATTATTAACAAGACAAGAAAAATAAGTGTCGGAGAGGATGTAGAGAAAAGGGTACCCTCATACACTGCTGGCAGGAATGCAAACAGGTGCAACTGCTATACAAAACAGTATGGAGAGTCCTTAGAAAATTGAAAACAGAACTACCATATGATCCAGCTATTCCACTTCTGGGTATTTATCCAAGGAACACAAAAACATGAACATGAAAAGATATTTGCACCTCTATGTTCATTGTAGCATTATTCACAATAGCCACGACTTGGAAACAACCTAAGTGCTCATCAATGAATGATTGGATAAAGAAGACATGGTATATATACAGGATGGAATACTACTCAGCTATAAAAAAGATGAGATCTTTTGTGCCATTTGTGACAACATGGATGGAACTTGAGAGTATTATGCTAAGCAAAATAAGCCAGATGGAGAAAGCCAAATACCATATGATTTCACTCATATGTGGATGATAAAAAAAAAAAACACATAGATACATAGATGATTAAAAAAAACCCACATAGATACAGATAACAGATTGGTAGTTACCAGAGGGGAAGTGGATGGCGAAGGGCAAAAAAGGTAAAGGGGTACATGTGTACGGTGACAGATGGAAACTAGACTTTTGGTAGTGAACATGATACGGTCAATTCAGAAGTTACACCTGAAATTTATATAATGTTATAAACAAATGTTACCTCAATAAAAATAAATAAATATATATATACACTTTTTTTTAATATCACCTGAGCCTGGTGATAAGTTTCTATAATACTGTTGTGCCTAAAGATAGGCAGAATTTCTAACAAGGCAGGAGTCAGGAAACAACAGTGAAGACTGAGGGAGCATCGAGAACACAAGCCTAGAGACGTGAAAATGATGGACTAACAGTAGGTGGCTGTGACTAGGGAAGGAAGGCCCATGGAAGGGCTCTGACGGAAGGCAAACCCAGGGATGGATTCGAGAATCACTCACGTGGGTACAATGTTACCATGACAAGGATGAGTACAATCTCCAAGGAAGAGAATGCAAAAGGGAAAGAGCAAAAGGCCCTCTCAGATAAAAAGATTTATAAGAAAAATAGTAAAAAATTAAAAATCACTGAAGATCAATAATGTCAAACAAATGGCTTTCAAAGAAAAGGAGAGGAAAAAAGCCCAGACAACAGAGTCCCTACCCTCGTCCTATACATCTGTGTGATGAGATGCACTGATGAAGGACACCATAACATCAACTAGAACAGAACATAAAGTCATGAGGCCTTAATTTTATTTGTGCTACTGGAGTCAACAACTTCTGCTCACATGACCCTAAATAATCCACTGAAAAATTTAAACCAGTTGCTGTTGACATGTCTCCAAATGTTAAATAGTTGAATTCATTCCTTCCAAGGGTTCTTTGGGGCCTAATTAGTAAGGACAACCTGAATGTGTGGGTTTTCTTACTCTGGTTTCACCAACTTTCTTTTCCCAACATCTTCCTTGGTAACTATGGCAATGTTTGAGGGGGAAAAAATGAAAAATCTTTTATAGGATTTAGCTCAGAGGTGCCCAGAATTATAAATGATGATTTTCATGGGCATTCACAACAGTGTGAATGGAGCTCCATGCTTGGAAAATGAAAAGGTTCGTTTCTGATACCTCTCCAGTGCTCTCCTGCTGCACCCACTGACGTCCTCGAGTTGGCTCCCGCAGCAGCACTCTGTCACCTAATTTAATGTCACACCTGGGAGGAACTTTGTCTACCTTCCCCATGCAGAACACCAGCAATAAGAGGAACTGCAGCTCTGGTAGGAGGTCACAGCCAGGCAATTTCATCGTTATTATTGAAGACAGTGGTCAGTGAACATCACCCTTGACAGAGATCATTCTCAACAACCAGAATTTCATTTTATGGCTCCTCTTTAAAAAGAGCATATACTTATGAAACCGCCCTTATGAAATTCAGCACGATCTTGATTGAACGCTTCTGTATTGTTGTGGAATGCAGTACAGTGGCTGAAGCTGAAAATATCCTTAAATCAAAATTAGTGATGCCAGTTGCAATTTTTAAGTTGAAAAGGAAGAAATGCTTCCCAAGAATAATCCTTTATGCCAAACCAACTGCTGGAGCAGAGATTACCACCTTTACTGCAGTCACCGTATGCTCAGAGAATCTGCTGCAAGCACAAGTAACAGCTGTCACCCCTTTCGCTGGCTGCTGAGAGCCAGAACCAGGTGGAGCCAGGCACGCCTGGGTGGACTCACTCATGTCTTATTAAGGTTCATGTAATGTGAAGATGCCTGCTGCATAGGTGCTGGGCTCTTGCTGGTGGCACATACTATGAGGCCTGGTCACATCTGTGTGGCAGCCCACGGGTTGAAAATGCAGGCTGTGCTATTTGCAGAGTTTATTCTAAATGATTTTACCTTCCCCAAAGGTATTGCTCTGGCATTATCTAACATCGAATGCCCTTCAATCCACGGGCACAGAACACTGAGGCCACAGAGACACGCAAAAACTTTCATCAAAAACAATCCACAATTCTCACTTTATTAAAGGGGTCACCTGTCTATAGCTCTTGACAGTTATTTATTAAATTTGTGGTAGGTAAACCTTAAGCTCTATATCTTCTTTCCTGTTGTTCTTCCACACACCTCTCAACTAGACATTTTTACAGCCTATATCATTGCCAGTGATCCAAGAAGTGCAAAATTGTAAAACAGTAGACAGAGAAGGTGATGCAACATACTCACTCCATTTGAAGGTGAAAATTGAGTGAATATTTCACCATTTTTGTTTATAACTTTATTCAGCCCATCGATTTTTTTTTTTAATCTCATAGTCTTTTTCTGGCTCCCTGTTTCCACGGAATATTCAAGGTTTCTGCTAGATTTCAAAAGATAAGTCAGATTCATTCTCATGGATATTCTTACTAGGATGTTCTTTCTATATCTACTCTGTAATCTAAGAAAAGGCATAAATGAAATACTAACTCCTTTTCCTCATACATCAAGTCACTTTAAATTGGAGAAATAAGACAACAGGGAATATCACAGTGTGAAATTTGTATATGTATACAAATTTTCTACTCTACAGTATCTGCCAGGAGGAACTATAAAGAACAGGATTCGTGGACAAATTTTAGAAGCATTGAGTACTGCAGATCACTATTTTAAATTAAGGATTTTTAAATCTAATTTACATATAAGTTTAGAGCTAAGCAATGAATACTAAAGGCACCACTTGGCTGGAAATGGACTTCTTAGATAAAAATACTCTAGGAATTGCTCTGTGAGCTTGGTCCAGGGTCTGAAGGAAACACCTAAGCGGTTAGAAGCCAGGGTAGATTCAGCCGTGATCTGGATCTAATCTCAGAGCAATCAAGCTAACAGAGGCGAGTCATTTAACTACGGTGATTGAAAATTGTATCAGGGAGACACAATCATCATGGAGCTCCGGCCTCAGCTCGCACCTGACTAGGCTGAGTTCCAAGACGGATTCTAAACACTCGTCTTGATTCAGCTGAACAGCAATGGCAATGGACAATTGTTTGCCTGGGAATTGTGTGGAAAGCATCTGTGACTCTAAATTCATGGTGCTCCGTAAGGATTCTGCCGTCATGCAAATGCTGTACTTGTAGAACTCTGTACTGCCCAGAGAGAGGCTCTCTAGCAGTGCACGGAGTAGAGGAGCACTGTGCTGAAGGCACTCTTCCCATTACATAAAATTCCCGTTGGTGGAACAGCTGCATGAGGATGACTGCTGACTTCAGCGCCAGCCTTGATCTAGTTTGCTCTCTGTCCTCATAAACATTGCCAGGTATGTAGAGACAGATGCTGTCCTTAGCCCCGGTTCCAATGAGGTTGTTATTTTCATCCTATTTCCTTTTCAGAACAATGAAAACAGCGAAACAATAGAGACAACAAGGCCTCAATTTCTGGGCATTTTTTAAGAGTAGTTAATAGAATAACGATGCTTGAGTGCATTCCAACTTGGGGATACAAAACCAACTATCTGTCAAAGTTGCATCAATGAAGGCACACACTGCTTCAGACAGACATCCAGTAGATGGGTAATTGCAGATACAAAGAAGCGCAAACAAACGCTTCCTATGCTAGGCCCTATGCCAAGGAATTTACTGGAGGAATTTTATTTACTTAATTATTAAAACACCTTGAGATAAGCAAAGCTGTAAAAGAGCGGCTAATTTTTCCCAAGTCACAAACATAATAAAAGGCAGACTTAAAAATTCTAACTCAAATTTGTCTCACTTAAAACTGTATCATCTTTTCACTATACACTACTTTGAAATAAGTATTTTTTTAATTCTGAAAACTAGCTACTAAACTCATGAGAGATTTCACACTTTCTTACAGACCATATCATATATTTGTAAAAGTGTATAGAAAAAGTTTAACAGAAGTAATAGAAGATAATTATGAGAAAATATTTTAGGAAAAAAATGGACTAGGATATCAAATGATGTTGAAATAATTGCCATCAACACTTTAAAAACTGCACAATTCTCCATCTGTTTTGAATGATATTGAAGCAGCACTGATTTCATGAAGCAGACAAGGGAGAGTGTTATTTATTCAAGAGACATTTGGTTTGGATATATAACCATGAACAAAACAGCTAAAACATTGAGTTCCAGCTTCATGAATAAAGTGGTCAAAATGCTGGTCCTCCTCAAATGCATTCCTCACTTTAGGAGAAATGGGGCTTTAAGAAATAATCAATGAAAACTTTTTCATCTCAGCTTACTGAAGTTTCCTCGTCGTATGGTGTGCCCTGCCTGGTATCTTGTCTATAGAACTGTGTCTTCCAAGCTTCCTTGAGATATAGACAGGTGAAAGTGTAGAATCATGAACAAGGTAGGCCTCTCAAGTTTCAAAAAAATAAAAGAGGAAGAACTTCCATGCACTAGTCATTGAAACTAAGTCCTAGGGAAACAATAATAAATAAAATGCAGACCCTGGTGTCGGTCAGTTATACGAACAAGAGGACCAGAGGCTAGATTATTACATCAGAATGCCAAATAGTTTGTCCTTACTATAAAAGTCTCAAAATAAAACAAATTCATATGATAATAGAAAAACTAGCAAAAACTTGGTAATTTTTCACTCCAATGAATATATTTAAACATATTGTCTCTCCTCTGTTGGAATGAAGTACCCATAAGCACTTGCATGTCTCTCTACAGCAGCAATTGTAGAGAATGATAGACGGACTCACAGAATGATGCCATTGTAGAATACTAACACAAGTGCTGATCTGGGGCTGGCCCAGTGGTGTAGCAGTTAGGGCGCACTTTCCACTTCAGTGGCCTGGGGTTTGCCGGTTCGGATCCTGGGTTCGCACATGGCACCATTTGGCAAGTCATGCTTTGGTAGGGTTCCTCCATAAAAAGTAGAGGAAGATGGGCACAGATGTTAGCTCAGGGCCAGTCTCCCTCAGCAAAAAGAGGAGGATTGGCAGCAGACGTTAGCTCAGGGCTAATCTTCCTAAAAAAAAAAAAAAAAAAATAGTGCTGATCTGAAGGTTGCTAGGCCTACCGACCCGACCCGGCACTTTCTACCACAGGTTCACTGTCGAACTGTGCAAGTCACTTCGCTTCTCAGATCTCAGTCTTCTCAAATGAAGACGATGGTTTCCTTCAAACTCTAAAATTCTAAGTCAATGATTAATTATAAATTATAAATATTTACTGACTTTATGCACCTATTAAGAAACCATCCAAAGAGAAAATTTCAGATATAGTTGTGTCCTCTTAAAATACGTAAGTTCCAAATTTAGATATTCACTCACTCTACTGTGATGACTCAACTACATTAAGAAAGGAAGATAAGGCAAATCTGCCCTCTAGGTCCAGAAGGAGGAAAATCACCCATCCTTTCTTATGCTAAAAATGTTGGTGCTTTTGCTACAATTAAATCCACAGGAGAACTAACCTGTCCAGATAACAACAAATTCTTCTATGAATTGTTGTATATTCTGAGGGCCCACCTAAGGCCTATTCCCCATATTAAAGAAAATGCTGAACAAACTAGACAAGCAGAAGTTTTTATTTTTTCACTTATGTATTCTTTATTCATTTTTCCCATTACCTATAAAAACTACTTTGTTACAATTTAGAAGAAAAATTTTCAAATAAAACAACATAGGCAACATAGGCTCTCAAGGTTAACATTCTATACTTTTCCAAGCTCTAGCTCAGTTAAAGCTTAAAACAACCCTGTGAAGACAGTAAAACTGGTTATCATTCCACTATTTTGCAGATGGGGAAAGTGAGGCCTAAAAATTTTAGTCGCTTGCCCAAGGTCAGAGGGCCCGCAAGCACAACCAATGTCTGTTCAAGGGAAGAGAATTTCTCCCTGCCACTACTCAGTGAGGATCAGTTTTCACTCTGCTATAATTCAAATCAGTAGTGAGGATTTCATGTTCGATGGATTAATGGTGATAAATTTTTAGTATCATACTAACTGCTCAATTCCCTAAGCATTAGTTGGTGTATTATCAGGAACTATATACTAACTTTAATCTTAACATAAAATATTCCAAAAATTCCTAAGAGATGTGTGATGAAACCAAATATTTGGGATTAAACTTATAACTTCTCTCAGTTACTTAATATTTAAGCTTTAAATCAGTTGTAGAAAGAGATAAGTTTTGGGTTGAACAGTAAAAAACTCTTTGTTTCTTAGATTTCATTAATTTGGGTGTATTTTTTTTCATTACTGAATTTAATATACATGACAGAAATTACCAGAGCTCAGAATAATAAATGGAATATCTTGAGGAATATTTGTTGATAAATATAATTTATTAAATGATCCATTTTACTATAAAAATTACTATATTCCAGGAAGACAATTGAAATAAATGAATCAGATACATCACTGTCCATCTCGGCAGTCACATACAAAAACTTATCAGGCACAGCCATTTTTCTACCAGTCCTGGTTTTCTGTTGTTTTTGCTTTCAATAACTGACTTCTTGCTAACAAAATGTTATAGATTAAATTTTAAATTAAATTTTAGATTAAATGTTCTCATTACATTTGTAGACAAACTGTCAAGAAACAAATAAATCTCTGCAACTTCACTGGGATCTCAGAAAACAGATTCCTCCACAGTTCTAGGCCGTACAACTCTGTGCTAAATTTGGGAATTTAGAACAGCTATCAGAACAGATTTTCTGAGGTTACGATGCCTGTGGAGTCTGACAAGAGGGCTGCAGGGCCGTCCCGCCCTTTCTCTTGATGGATCAGGGTCTGTCAAGAAAGACAGGACATGCTCACAGGTAAGAAAGGAGAGTTCTGCAAAGGGAGTATTTACGAAGTAGGGAGATCCAGCAAGCAAGAATGGGGCGTCTGCCACCAGGCAAAGTCCTTACGGTAAGGGAGGGAGCCCTTATGTTCCTTATCGTAAGGAAAACACTCATATGAAATGAACTTGTTTATTACTTTGTCATCAGTCCATATCTTAATTAGAAGCTCTTTTGAAGGAAAATGAATAAATTGATATTTTGTAATAATTTTGATGGAAGCATCACTGTGGAAACTTCTTTCTTCTCTATCTTACGAGGAAGATCACCTACTGAAATTCCAGTACATACATGTCATTTGCCTGGGGATTACACATGTTGAATATCTTGTTGGTCATTACTCAATCTTAAATTTTGGGTTGATTCTATTAAGTCTTCCTATAGTCATGAAGGAGCAACATGGATATATAATGCTTATTAGGCAACACACATATCTTAAAAGACTAACTATATCACTGGACCCCTGAGGGACAGCTGTGGCCAGGAGCCCGGGCGGTGGCCCTCCTGTTCCCGGCATAAAAGAATCCTCTGACTTCACTCTCCTGCTCCCAGCTCTGCCAACACCTCCCATTAGCCAAGCCTGATCAGAAGTCAGAGGGCAACGGCATCCCTGGATGCAGCAAATGAAGGTCAGACTGTGATGGGACAGCACAGGGTGGAGAAGGGTATGGACTGAGCAGATCTGGAGGAGCAACTGAAAAATATCCGGGACAAGCCCTGGCAAGAGCACGTGACAGTCAGAGACTTCCCTCGAGCAGGTTTGGGAAAGGTATGAGAAGAACAAAAATACAACCAAGAATGGCAGCCATGTGAACATGGGAATGAGGCCAGGTTACACTTTATCTAACTTTATATTAACATCATGCTTCATGGTCTGCATAGACATTATTATCCCACTTTACACATGAGAAAATTGAGGTGCAAAAAAGTTCACACAACTGGTAAGTGGTAGAATTGGGACTCGAAATAAGGTGTTCGGATTTCAAATCATATGCTTTTCCAGTAAGGAACCCACAACCTAGTAACATGTGAAGAGCTGTCTGATTTCCTACTGGCCTGAGATGTCGCCCTGGTAAATAGCAAATTGTAATCAACTCTATTTGCATCTAGATTAGAAACAGCCAAGGGTCTCTAAGACTTGGGTATCCAAGAAATCCATTAAATAACATGAAGAATAGGAATAGGCTTGAGAGTTTGTTTTCCCTTCACCTTTTAATCTATTGAAAACACACACTGGAAGAAAATGTGCCACCCAAGCAATTTCTTCTCTTTGCCAGAGGCATTTCTACCACTTGAGAGAAGAGACTGTCATTTATATAATACTAGAGTGGTTAATATTTATGCTCAATTGTCTACCACTATCTGCCCCAGGACAGCTTGAGCTAATTTTTAGAGTACCGTATAACTAGCAATACGCTTCATAAAAATAATGTTAAAAATACATGTCACCAAGCTGTTCTTGATTTGGTCTCAATAAACTTCTGTTCCACTAACCTCCTTCAATTGTCCAACAATTCTCAAGAAGAAAGATCATTTCTCTTATGTTCCTTATCTTAAGGAAAACATTCATGAAATGGACTTGTTTATCACTTTGTGATCAGCCCATATAATCTTTTTTTGTTTTTCATTGAAATATATATGACATATACTGTTGTGTAAATTTAAGATATACAACATGCTAGTTTGATACATTATATATTATAATGTAATTGCCACTGCAGCGATAATTAGTACTTATATCACATTACATAATGATCATTTCTTTTTCGTGGTTGGAGTAATTAAGTTCCAGTCTCTTAGCAAGTTTGATGATTATGATATTGTTGTCTAAATTCACTATTAGAGTTAGATCTCTAGGCTTCATTTATTTCTTGTTGCAAGTTTGTACCCTTAATATGTATATGTATCACATTTTCTTTATCCATTCATCTGTTGATGGGCACTTAGGTTGTTTCCATATCTTGGCTATTGTGACTAATACTTCAATGAACATGGGAGTGCAGACATCTCTTCAAGATCCTGTTTTCATTTCCCTTAGGTACATACCGAAAAATGAGGTTGCTGGATCATATAGTAGATCTATTTTTAATTTTTTGAGAAATCTCCATATAGTTCATATAATCTTAATCAGGAAGCTCTTTTGAAAGAAATGAATAAATTGGTATTTTGTCATAATTTTGATGGAAGCATCATTGTGGCAAATTCTTTCTACTCTAACTTATGAGGAAGGTCACCTACTGAAATTCTAGCACATACATGTCATTTGCCTGGGGATTACACATATTAAATATCTTGTTGGTCATTACTCAATCTTAAATTTTGGTTTGATTCTATTGTCTT
The DNA here is from genome assembly GCF_041296235.1 of Equus asinus. Lineage (NCBI taxonomy): Eukaryota > Metazoa > Chordata > Mammalia > Perissodactyla > Equidae > Equus > Equus asinus. The sequence continues at coordinate 8,133,769 of NC_091796.1, forward strand.
CCTATAGTCATGAAGGAGCAACATGGATATGTAACACTTATTAGGAAACAGACATATTAAAATACTAACTATGTAATGTTCATTGTCTAGGCACTGTTGGGATGAGTGGACCAAGAAGGTGTAAAGGATAAAATGAAACACACACATACAAATACACACAGACCCACAGAGATCATCTTTAGACCAAAAGATGACACTGTGTGATGGGATGGCTGGAACTCTCCTCTGAGATAATAGATGAGACAGCTATGCAAAGAAATCATCAATTTGCAGAACAACACATGCACTGTTATGCCATTTTTGTAACTCACATGAAAGATAATACTGTCTATATTATATAGGAACATGTATATGCATATATAAATAGAAATGGCCTGATATAATATTCCCCACACTGAGAATAGTGGTTCCATCTGAGGATTGTGAAAAGGAAGAATTGAGGGTAATGGTCAAAGAGACTTCACCCTCATCTATAACATTTCAACTTCTATAAAATGAATATAGTTTTGCAGATTTCTTGTATTTTTCAAAACCTTTACAATAACACACCTACTCTAACAGTGGTGTATGCAAAGTTGTATTAGCAAAAATGAAGGAAATGTGAAATGCGTTTGTGTAGTCATGGAAGCCATCTTAGAGGAGACGCCATTTGAATTTAATCTTATGGATAAAGACAAATTCTCTGATTAGAAATGTGAAGGTGGCGCATATCAAGAGAAAAGCAAGAGTGTGCAAAGTCAAAGAAATAGGACAAAACCTGGTATGTTCAGACTTGGTATGGCTGACAGGTAGAATGTGGATGTGCAGAAGGGAGGGAATGGCGGAAGGAAAGGGTCACTGTGTCTGTGAGAGGCCTGCCTGCAAGACTAGACTTTAGAGTCAGGGTTATCAACCTGTAACCCATGCCCCCTTAGGTAAACAGAAACATCTGCTGTCCTTTTAATGTTTGCTGAAATTTCAAAACTGAATTAAATATTGCAACTAAGGAGCTGGCCCAGTGGCGTGGCGGTTAAGTTTGAACATACTGATTCGGTGGCCCGTGATTCGCCAGTTGGGATCCCGGGTGCGGATCTACGCACTGCTTGTCAAGCCATGCTGTGGCAGGCATCCCACATATAAAATAGAGGAAGATGGGCATGGATGTTAGCTCAGCACCAGTCTTCCTCAGCAAAAAGAGGAGGACTGGTGGCAGATGTTAGCTCAGGGCTAATCGTCCAAAAAAAAGATATTGCAACTAAAAATGAAACAGAGAAATAATACCTTTAGAATTACATACACACTCGCAGATACACATAATTTAATTATATGATCTGTTTGCTGGCTATAAATTTTCTCTTCCATACATCATGAAATAGAGAACACAGAGTTCACATTCAATTTATACTGCTTTATTTCCATAGCCAACAATACAGATAAAGCAACTTCTAGATTGCATACAGGAAACAAAAATGACATAATACCCAGAGCCAGCAAGAGGACATCAGTTTACTTCATAATCAAATCCTACAAGAGATTTTCTAAAACTTAATTATGCCAAATTAATCAAACATTAATTTTTAAAAACTAAACTTTTCTGGGACGTTTGACAAAAATGAACAGCTCTGAGTAGGGTTTTGCACAAGCTTTCTTCTCGGCCAGGGCAAAGGAGGCTGTGAACTCGTCCTCTGGATCTGTTCCTCCCCAGATGAGGCATGCTTCTCTGCCTTTCCATCACTGTCAAGACCAGTGCCCTCTGAGATCTTCATTAGAGGATGAGGCATTTGGTGCCGCATTTTTTTATCTGTGGCTAGAGCTTGTATACAGATGTTGTAGGGTTTTTCCCTCAGTTTCAGGTTCAACACATTCAAAGTTCAAATGTATCTGCCAAATATGCTAAGCTCTTTTGAAAATTATCATTTTTGGAAGTTTGAAGCACTTGGTATTTTTCCCTGGTGTTGCAAAACCGGAGCAACTTCAGGTCATAAGTCTGGGCAAGCACACTTCCCTTCGAGAGGAAGACTGCAGCACCTTTTCTATGGACTAATTTTAATGATTTACAAGCAGCCTATTCCAGGTCTTCCGAGCCAACCTTCGTGGTTCACCAAACTAGATATTTTTTTTCTTCTTAACACTGGATGTTTACACAAGAAAAGAAGCCAGCTCATTGGATGGATGAGAAAAAGGAAAGATTTTGGAACAGTGTCTATCACCTAGCTCCCCCATTGTCCGATCTACGCTGGGGGTGTTTAGGAGCCTGGTGTGGATACTACTTTTGGAAGAATCTGTGTTACTGACTCCTTCTGGAACAGGCTCAACTGTGCAGACACCATTTTTCAACCACAAGCAAACCTGGGGCAGGGGGCTGTGTCTCAGTGCATCATGCTAATGGGAAAATTGTTATGTCTACCACAGTAGAATGCAGCTAGGCTACCATTTTTTGTTTTTTGCTTTTTAATTGTGCATGTCTTTCTTGCCTATCTAAAAAAACAAAAACCAGATTCTCACTGAGCCATTAAAGTAGCTAGGAAGAGAGTATCGATTGCATTGATGATTTTCTTTTAAGATCCTGCAGAGTACAGAGTTCTAAGCATCATTGGATGAGCTACTAGCTTACTTAGGAAGAAGAGCTAAATAGTTCAAAATATTCTTCTCATAAATTTATCTTTTTTGATTTGTAATACATTAGGACAAAATATATTCATCACATCAGCTCTAAAAATGAATAAGTCCTTGGTTTCAGTTTTTTTTCCCTCCCGAGATAGTGAAAGCATCTTCAGAAGAAATTCCCAAACACAGGGAAAATAGCTTCATTTTTTTAAAATTTCAAGTCCAATGGGAAGATACTCGTAATCTAAATTTCAAAAAGTCTGACAGACTTTCAGATGATGTCGTTATGGAAAATAAGCAAATTCTGTTTATCATTTAGAATCTTCATCCTGCAACTTGAACAATCTACTATTCAACATCAGTTTGTAATTAACCACATTGATGGTAAGAATGAACTCTTCACTTGGATCACTAGACAGGGGTTTTGAAATTAATATTTGGTGGTGAACAAACTAGTGCATTCCAGAAAGAAGAGCTTGTGTCCTTTCCTTGACTTTCCACTGAAAATTCCTATTACAAAGCCAGCACAGCTGGCATTTCATCAGTTAACACTCCGATCATTTTTTTCCTAAATTAATTCATTATATCAAAGAATTTTATTCAGCTGTGAAGCTATCATCAGCTTTATTGTGATCTTCAGAACTTGACACAAACTTGGCTATTTTCCACAGGATTTTTACCCACATATGCATAACCTAGAAACTGGGGAAGAATTGCTTTACCGTAAAATTCAACACAACACAATAAATAGCATACGAGTAATGATGTCATTCTTGGCATATTTTACAGTTTGATATGCTAAATTATTAATTTGGTGCTTGACTATTGCGATAGTTAATTTTATGTGTCGACTTGGCTGGGCCAGGGTATCCAGATATTTGTCACACATTATCCTAGGTGTTTCTGTGAGGTATGTTTTAGATGATGTTAACATTTAAATCAGCAGATTTTGAGCAAAGCAAATTGTCTCCCTAACGTGAGTAGGACTCATCCAATCAGCTGAAGGCCTAACAGAATAAAGACTGACCTCTCTCTAAGAAGAGGAAATTCTGCCCCCAGACTGACTTCAGACTCTAACTGCAGCACCAACTCTTCCCTGGGCGTCTCCAGCCTGCTGGCCTACCCTCAGATTATGGACTTGTTAGCTACTGCAACCACATGAGCCAATTCCTTAAAATTATATACATACATATATATACATGTGCACATACACATCCTATTGGTTCTGTTTCTCTGGAGAACCCCGACTAATACAACTATACATCCAAACAAATTCATATTCTGGAACTTTTTCTCAATTTCCACTCCAGGTAAAATTCGAAGTCCTTATAATGCACTTTTTCATGAAGTTTCCTCAGAGATAAGACATTTTAAAAAGTTATTTGTAACTAGAAGTGTAAGTTCTCAGATTCTAACTTTTTTAAGTAGAGTTTGCATGAGAATGACTTGATTATTTTTCAAGTAGTCAAGAGGGCCACACAATATTATTGCTCAGAATTTTTAGACATAAATTATTCCAAAAAATTGCAATCTTGATCTTTTCAACAGATGTGAATCAATCTTAGATATAAGCTTTGTAAATTTTCGAATTTTATACTTCCATCATCAGCTACCTAAAATAAAAGGAAAGAAAAGTAGTGATGGTCACTCTTGAAGAGAAAGAAACAATGCTGGTTGTTATGAGTGATTGGTGGAAATCTTCAATAGCACACACTCTTTTCTGAGCCATGAAAAAGGGCCTCGGTGTTTATTTTCAGTATATACCTCTATTCACAGTCTGTTCTCAGTCGGCAATTGGCAATGCCCTCAATTAAATATAAATTATTTCACATTGATAATCTTCTGATACTTAACTAGCAAAGCCAGATGAAAACTAACTCCTACAGAAGATGAAATAAGATACAGCATGCTTCTCAGTGTTCAAAGGTGCTTTCCGTGTACCAAATTATAGTAAAAAAATTAAATTTTATTTTAACAGACATAATCAAAAACTTTAGTGGTGGCTATGTGCAGAAGGATATTTATGATTTGCTAAAAAGAAGTCACGTGACAGGCAATCACAGCACTGATTCAGTGGTTCCAGGAGGCCATCAAGCCCAGGCTCGTTCAACCTTGTTTCAAGGTGCTGGCTTTGTCCTGAGGCTTGAATCTTCATTGTCACAAGATGGTTGCTTTAGCTCCAGGCATTATTCCCAACACAGAAAGCAAGAGGGCAGCCAAAAGAGCTATTTTCTCATTACAAGTCTCTCTCTCAGCAAGACGGAAGCACATCAGACTTGCTTTCATAGGCCACTTACCAGAACTGGGCCACGTGGCCCCCAGAACATTCACCTTCAAAGGAACACAGAAATGCTTTAATTCTGAGACCAACTATGATTTATCCACGAAAGCTAAACACTTTGCCATCTGAACAAAACTGGAGTTTTGTTAGCAAGAAAGAATAGAAGCATAAACATTGGATGAGGAGCCCAAATGCCAACACTATCTGCCTTCCAAAATCAGTAGACATGCACTGTATCACATAGGCATGAGAACATTATACATAATTAACAAACATGCCACACTGCTTGCAATAGAAGAGTTTATATCAAATGCTTTCTCATTCTATAGTCAGCATGATATCAAACCTGAAGTGAATTTGCACTCCCATTGCATAGCAAGCCAATCTCTGACACCGAGTGTAGTGGAAGAAAGTAGGAATTTTATTATTGTACAGCACTAAGCAAGGAGAAAGGGTAGCTAACACTGAAATCCCAAACTCCCCAAAAAGCTAAATGGAAGGGTTTTTATTTGGGGTTTTAGTTTGGGGCGGGGGAGCATATGGCCTTGCTGATCAAAGTTTTCCCACCAGTCTGTGTTTGGCCTTGAGACTACCTACAGAGAGGAGGAAGCCCGTGACCTTGCTAGTCAGCAGCTTTCCCACCAGCCTGCATCTCTTTGTGGGGAGGAGATAATGAATTCAGGTGTTTGTCCTTGGCTGTCCCTGTCTCCATGGAGGACAGCGGATTCTGGAGCTAGGAAGCCAGGGAGTAAGCAGGGAATGAGGGTTTTAGTTTTAACTCCACATATACTGGGTTTAATGTGGGGAAACCGATATCAGAGTTGGTATCAAGCATATTTCCACTTGCCATGGAAATTTTGCAAGTGTTACTTCTTTCGTTTTTATTTAGTATTTATTATTTTACTGATTTTACATTATGAAATCATATAAGGTTTTACATGGATAAAATACAAGTTTACCCGATGGAGTGAAATTTCTCAAACTACCCCACATCTTTATTCAGACACACTTTCTCCACCCCAGGTAAAGAATCTTTAGTTTAGAACATTTCCTAATATAATGCTATCTGAGGGTTTTAAGTGGGAAATGGAAAAGACGAACAACAGATGTGTAGGGGAACTGGAGACTGGACGCCAGTGAGAAAGCAAGTAAAACACTCCACCGAGAGGAAGATGTGAGGAAGGACACAGTGCCATCACTGACCACATGAGCCTTCATTCCTGACAGCATTTAAAGCAAGGGAATAAAAGCTACCTGGCAAGGAGGCTAAAAATGATTGACACATCGGTAATAATCGCCCATGTTCTGCTGATTTTAAGATTCTAAATACGTAAAGAATACATTAATAATGCACAGTTGTAGATGTCTACTTCAGCTAATTTACTTTCTGGAATAATACAGGATATTCATTTTATTAGCACACAGAATATATAAAACAAAAGTTACTGAGAATGAAGCTTTACAACAGCTTCATAATAATATACCTGGTTATGATATACCATGTCCCAGTTTCCAGTCAACATACTATCAAGACAAAATATGAATTGCTTGGAAAACAGGTATTTGTAAACAATTTATGAAGTCTGAGAGAATTTCTTCTAACTACAGAGAAAATAATGTTTCAGTTTTAAACACAATCAGTGACCTACACTCAATTTGTTCTAAGAATTGTCATCTTCTTAGAAGTTGTTATAACGAACCAGTTCAGAAACATGGCGTCTGAAACTGAGAGGGAAATGGACGGCTGCATCCACCCCCTTTCCTCCCTACCATGCTCCACTCTCTTGACCACAGTATAAGTGTGATTTTCTGAGGCAGTTAAAATTATGTGCTGCCCATTTTTCTAAATATGTTTAGTGACTTCAACCTCTCAAAAACAGTAATACAAAAAAGTAACCAAGATTGAGTCCTATGTATGGGCTCTTCAATCAGTCAGTGTGATCAAGACACCCAGCCCTGGGATCAGAGTTTTGGTGGAAGGACTACAGTATGCCTCCAATTATTTGAAAAAAAAAATTTCCCACTAATAATCAGAGAAGAGTGAATCCCAGTCCAGTTGTCCCACATCGGACTAATGCATTCTGGATATAATTTGGGCTCATTACTTATGCTCATTTAGCATATAATTCAGTTTCAGATTTGAGGGCGGATTCTTCCGTTATACAGACGTGCTGAGCAAAAGGCTAAACCCACCCCCACATTATCAGTCATTTGAAAACATGAAATCCCAATGGGGCAAAGCCAGCTCTCTCCTCACCATCTGTTCACTCGCCCAGCTTCTGTCAGCAGCTGGAGCAGGTGCCTCACCAATGTCTGCCCCCAGCCCAGATCTCTCTTCTGAGGTCAGACTTGAATATCACACTCTTCACAGGACACAGTATTTCCAAGGCCAAACTTTAGATTTTTCCCCAACCTCATCTTCTGCCAATATTTCCTACTTCCGTGAATGCTACCAAAACCCAAAAGTCACTTATCTAGACACCTAGGAATCATCTACTGCCCCAGGTTACATATCCCAGCCATTATCAATTTTATCCATTTTGCCTCCTAAGTATGTCTCAAATCCACTCATTTTTCTCCATATCCATTATCACCACAGTAGTACGAGCTAAGGTGGTCTTTCTCCTGTAATATGCAGTCGCTTCCTAACTGATCAACCAACATCCACACTGCAACCCTTCTTCCAACATCAATCTATTCTGCCCAGAGCAGCCAGAGTGGTCTTTTCAAAATTCAAATCTGATTTCACTACCCCATCCCCAGCCATCCTCCCTAAAGCCCTCAGTGGGTTGCTCTTGCTCTTAGAATCAAGACAAAACTGCTGCCTGAGATATACCACACCTTTGATGGCTTTGCCCCAGCTAGTTTACATTAGGTGCCTCTCCCCTTTTTTCTCCACCACATTTGTCTTATATTTTTTAACCTACCATGCTCCCTCACCCACAAAGCTTTTGCACATTCTGTGTCTCCTCCCTGGAACACGTTACCTCCCTCTTTATCTGGCTAACTCTGCCTGAGCTCATGTCATCTAGAAAACCAGGTCGGAGGCAATGACTAAATGCTGATGCTTTATTTAAGGAAATGCACAGGAGAAGGAAAAGAGTGATGGAGGGGAGGACAAGAAGCAATGCAAAGTGACATATTCCCATCCTGGCCATGGCTTCACAAGGAGAGTCCTTTGGTGGGCACCTACCTAGCCACAAGGGGCATTCGGACAAGTTGTTCAGGACATCAGACGGGGAGGGGAGAGGGAATGGATCTGCCCAGCTTTCTCCAAGGTTTTTCTAATCTCATTAGTCAATTTTTTTTCCCACAGAGGGTTAACTCACTTATGGTTCCAGATGGTGACCTCCAACTTCATTATTTGGGAAGCCAGACCCCAACCCATTGTGCATCATTTTATCTAAGTCTGAAGTGATTGGAAAACACAGACTTAGGGTGCCTGGCTGTAGCAGGCAGCCCAGGGGAGAGTCTGGCCTTGTTAGGCGAAGGCTGCTCACCCTTGGGCAGCAAGTAGGTCAGCCTGATCCAACACTACAGTGGGACATTAAATCAATGGTGACACACTTCCAGGACATGGCTATACCTCCTGCAACCACAATCGTGGTACTTGCAACAATTTTAATGACACAGAAAATTTGTTCATAGTACAATACTAAGGCAAAATAGTATTAAAAAAACTGTGTATAAACTGTGTTTCCATTACACTCATTGGTTCGGTTGGATTTTTTTTCCCAAGAGCATATATTACTTTTTAAATTTTGTAAAATGGAAGAAAATAGTATCTCCAGAAGAGGGTTCAGTGGGTTCCACAGTCATCACTCAGGAAAGTGCAAGATATGGAGGAACCAGGAACACCCTGGGCAGCCAGACCCCAAAGTGGGGAGGGGAGAGGACAGCCCCTGGGTGAAGATAGGAAGTCACAGCCACTTTCCGAGAATCTCGTCTGCAGAGGCCTTGGGGTCCCTACCTGTAAATTTCGGATAAGGTCCTCCTTTAGTGGCAATGAAGAGAAAGTGAGGAAACACATTCGTGAACTGACTGAGAAACCCTGACACAGCACTTCCTTTCTAACTGCGACAACACTGGGAAATTTCCTCATGTCACTTTCCACCCTCAGTGACTATGGTCTTTTTCAAATTTATTCTTTTCTCTGAAACTTCTCTCTAACTTTATTTGACATTGCAGTACTAAATAATACATGTGAAACTTTTTGCATCTGTACTGAAAAAAACATGTTACAAAATAAAGTTGTACAACGCCTCTAGCTATCATTATAACTGAATAGCAGAAAATATTTCAAAATATTTTGAAAACAGATTGTTATGAAACATCTGCATTTCAACAGTGGTTTTCTTTTAGAGTTGGGACTTTTCTGTACTTTCCAAATTTTCTACCATCAGCGTAAATGTCTTGTCTTTCAAAAAACATATACTCTTCTAACATTTTGAATAGAATGATATATCAATTTAAAATATATTTTTAAAGGATGATGTGCAATGCTGATAGTATGTGGTGACTTGGCACTTGAATAACAAATATTCAGTCTACCTGGGGAATCAATTGGCCTATCACTTTTAAATGATTGCACTCTTTATCCATTCGTCCGTTGATGGGCACCGGATGTAGTATTTATACACGATGGACTACTACTCAGCCATAAGAAATGACGAAATCCAGCCATTTGTGACAACATGGATGGACCTTGAGGGTATTATGCTGAGTGAAATAAGTCAGAGGGAGAAAGTCAAATACCATATGATCTCACTCATAAGTAGAAGATAAAAACGACAAAAAAAAAAAAAACCCAGAAACACATAGCATTGGAGATTGGACTGGTGGTTACCATTGGGGCAGGGGGGAGGGCAAAAGGGGTGACTAGGGTCACATGTGAGGGGATGCACTATAATTAGTGTTCGGGTGGTGAATATGATGTAATGTATCCAGAATTTGAAATACGATGTACAACCGAAAAAATTAAAATTAAAAAAAATAAATAAAAATTTAAAAAAATAAATAAAAATTCTAAATTGACTTTCAAATAAATAAATAAATAAATAAATAAAAATAAATGATTACACTCTTTGGTGCAGTAAAATTATGCTTCCAAATATCTCCCAAGGAAAAAATTTTAAATATGGATGAGATTTCATGCACAAAGAAATGTTGGAAAAAAGATGTTGATTTTTATGTCATATATGATCATGAAAAATAAGAAAAATTGTAAAATGCCCTAAAACAGTAAATGATTAAATAAATTGAAATATATCTATAATGTGAACATCAAAAGACATTAGAAATTACATTTGCAAATAATTTTAACCTTTTATCATGTAAATGTTTAAACAGGCACAAAGTGTAGAGAATGGTACACTGAATTCCCAAATTCCTATAACCCTGTTTCAACAATTATCATCACATTACCAAACTTACTTCATTTACACTCCCACTTACTTCACCCCTCTGAAGCATGTGCTTTGGAGCAAAGCCCCGACATTCATGTCACTTCATCCATCAGTTCCTCAGTATATGTGCTTCCAAGATAAGGACTTTAAAACATTGTGTTAATATAATTATTACACTTAAAAAGTTAATAATAAATCCCTAACATAATCAAATATATAGTCCATGATATAAAGAATTCTAACTCTTCTTAATAACAGAAGAATTTTAATTCTTCTAACAACATGGGAAACACTTATGATAATGTTAAGGGAAAAAGCAAGATTCAAACCTATACACAGTGCCTTATTGAAATACATAAAAAACAAGTGTAGAAAGAGATTATAAGGATTACCTGGGCATTCTTAAATTTAATATCCATAATTTCAGCTCTCTACAAATCCCCTAGAAGGACCTTGACTTTTCATATTTCTGGTGCCCTACCTGGAACCACATCCCTGTGCATGGTCTGAGTGGGTATGGGAATGTGGGTGGGTCACTTAAGGGGTGAGCCAAGCCCACCTCCAAGCCCATGCCTCCTAAATGAGCTTTGCTGCTCTCTGCAAACCCCAGTGCTGGTACGTTATAGGAAGATATATGTGCACATTTGGGGATTTCCAAAATCCTCATGAAATTTTCTTCCTAAATATCATAGATCTAGCACAACAAAATGTTTATTAAAGTTTCTTTCTTTTGGAGAAATCATGCTTTCAAATTTATATATTTAATACATTTTTTTTCTTCCATTTTAAAAAGCAGGGTAAACACATTACCTGTCACACTAGGTTGTTGTGAGAATTAAATCAGCCAATGCCTGCCCAGCACCCGTGACAGGACCCTGAACTTGGTTGGTGAGCCCTGTAGAAAGGGAGGGAATTTCAGTAGAATAAAATTCCATTTACAGTCACACAAAAAAGAATAAAGTACCTTGGAATAAATTTAACCAAGGAGGTGAAGGACTTATACAACAAAAACTATAAGACATTATTGAAAGAAATAGATAATGACATAAAGAGATGGAAAGAGATTCCACGCACATGGATTGGAAGAATAAACATTGTTAAAATGTCCATACTACCCAAAATAATCTACAGATTCAGTGCAATCCCAATCAGAATCCCAATGACATTCTTCAACGAAATAGAGCAAACAATCCCAAAATTCATATGGGGCAACCAAGACCCCGAATTGCTAAAGCAATACTGAGAAAGAAGAACAAAGCTGGAGGTATCACAATCCCTGACTTCAAAATGTACTACAAAGCCATAGTGATCAAAACAGCATGGTACTGGTACAAAAACAGACACACAGATCAATGGAACAAAACTGAAAGCCCAGAAACAAAACCACACATGTACAGACAGCTAATCTTCGACAAAGGAGCCAAGAACATACAATGAAGAATAGACAGTCTCTTCAATAAATGGTGTTGGGAAAACTGGACAACCACATGTGAAACAATGAAAGTAGACCATTATCTCATGCCATACACAAAAATAAGCTCAAGATGGATCAAAGACTTGAAGATAAGTCCTGAAACCGTAAAACTCCTGGAAGATAATATAGGTAGTACACTCTGACGTCAAACTTAAAAGGATCTCTTTGAACACGATGTCTTCTCAGACAAGAAACAAGAAAAAGTAAACAAGTAGGAGTTCATCAGACTAAAGAGCTTCTGCAAGGCAAAAGAAACTAGAATCAAAACCAAAGACAACCCACCAATTGGGAAAAAATTTTTGCAAATCATATATCCGATAAGGGGTTAATCTCCATAATATATAAGCAACTCACACAACTGAACAACAAAAAAACAAACAGCCTGATCAAAAAATGGGCAGAGGATATGAACAGACATTTTTCCAAAGAAGATATCCAGATGGCCAATAAACCCATGAAAAGATATTCAACATTACTAATCATCAGGGAAATGCAAATCAAAACCACACTAAGATACCACCTTGTGCCTGTAAAATGGCTATAATCACTAACACTAAAAATAACAAATGTGGAAGAGGGTGTGGAGAGAAGGGAACCCTAATACACTGCTGGTGGGAATGCAACCTGGTGCAGCCACTATGGAAAACAGTATGGAGATTCCTCAAAAAACTAAAAGTAGAACTATCATATGACCTACCATATGACTATATATTGCCTATCTACCCAAACAATTTGAAATCAACAATCCAAAGTAACATATGCACCCCTATGTTCATTGCAGCAATATTCACAATAGCCAAGACATGGAAACAATCCATGTGCCCATCAACTGAAGACTGGATAAAAAAGATGTGAGATATATATATATACAATGGAATACTACTCAGCCAGAAAAAAAGACAAAATCATCCCATTTGCAACAACGTGGAAGAACCTGGAGGGAATTATGCTAAGCGAAATAAGCCAGGCTGAGAAAGACAAACACCAGATGATTTCACTCATATGTGGAATATAAACAAGCACATGGCCAAAGAAAACAGTTTAGTTGTTACCAGGGAAAGGGGTTTGGGAGGTGGGCACAGGGGGTGAAGGGGAGCACCTATGTGGCAGCAGATAAGAAATAATGTACAACTGAAATTTCACAATGATGTAAACTATTATGAACTCAAATAAAAAAATAAATAAAAAATAAAAGGCAAATTAAAAAAAAAGAACGTGCAGCATTGTCTGCCACCTAGGAAGAACAGACGGCATTCATTTATTTTCTCAATTTTACCACAAAACCGAGCATTATTCTTTACAGTTATCAACTAAATGATCTAATTATAAGCAGCATATAAATCACTGGATTTTTTGCCCAAGTCTACGGGCTCCCTGTATCATTTTGAGTTTAACCCTCTTAAATTCCTCATGTTCTTCAACTACTCAAAGGCCAGTATTTCTTTGCTCCACATAACATGCAGGTAGGAAATCTCTGCCATACTATGTATTTTTAAAATTGAATAAAAGGCAGTCTAATTAAGCAAATTTGTAATTAGTGACAAGAACTCTTTTTAAACCACTATGCAGGTTTCTCTAACACAAACCTGAATGATAGATGTGTCACTCGCTAACAATTATTTTAGATGAAGATATTCTAGAAATCTATATTTACATGTGTCTGGCTATAATACACTGTATTAATGAATGTAAAATGGAGAAACATAACTCAGATTTCGAGCTTGATTCTTTTTAAAAAAATGTTTATAATAGAAGTAGTAAATCCCATCTTTTTCTTTACTGGTATGAGACACCACTTCCCATAAGCCTTTCTTCCCTTCGGGGCCTATGACTCAGTTGTGATGGTGTAAGACAGTGCCACCTATTAAACAGACTATATTTGGATCATGAAGCAAGTGGTGTAATCTGTCAAATGCAATTGAGAAAATGCTGGTGGTTTATAAATATGACTCTTTAAAATAGCACAAAATAAGTATATTCTTAACAATGCTTGTAAAGAGAAAAAAACATTTCCAGCCTGCTATTCTTATAAAGTATATGTGTCATCAATAATTTAATAAGAAATGGCCCCAAAGAAGATGCACAAGGAATCTCTACAGGTGATGTGCATGTGTGCATAAGTGTGTGGAATTGGTGTGTGTTCAGGGAAAGAGGGAAAGGGGTATTCAGAAGAATCACCCAAAGAGATTTCAAAACACGCGTTCCTTCTTTCAATAACAGCTTCATCCAACAAATATTTATCAAGTGTCTGTTAGGTACAAGGCACGTTTTTGGTATATGCAACACCCTCATCCTTTAATATCACCCCTCCAACAAACTTGCTGGATTTTTGGGGGGGTAAGGGATAGTGTGTGCAGCATTTAATCTGTTGATCTCTCCAAAACTCTCCATTATCCTCAACAAATTAAAGGCTCTTCCACACAACATCCAAGAAGGCAATCTATTATACCATGCATTTTTAAATTAGGAAAACCAAAAAAGGAAAGTAAGAAACCCCAAACTTAGGAAACTTCCCCAAGATCACACAGGTAATCATTAGCAGAAGTGAGATTTGAACTTCAATCCTCTGGCTCCAGATGAGAACGCATTCTCTGGACAGGCAGGCAACCCTGGGGGAAGAGAAAAAGGAAGGCACAGGCACGGGGCTGAGCAAGCTCATTCAGTTCCTTCTTTTTACCAACCAGAGAAGTGGCGTGTTCCCCTCCACTGGGGAGAAGTGACTGAGGGGGCAGAGGGCAGCAGAAGTGTCACCCAAATACACGTCCCTCCACATGGAAACATGAGCCCCAGGTGTGAGATTCCCCCTGACAGCAAACACTTGTTCTGTGAAACAAGTGCCTGGATGTGCACTGAGGCATTTTGAGAAGCAAGGTTCAGTTTCGTGTATTCTTTCTGAAAAAAGGAATGCATATTTTCTCTAGCCTCCCTATTTAATCATGCCTGATTATGCCAAGTTTACTTGATACTTAAGATGGGGAAAGCTTTAGGTAACCCACATTAACATGCTTTGCGCACACAGGAAGGAAGCTCAATATGCCTGAAGGACTGTTTCCCCAGCTCCTTCCTCATTGTACATGGTGAACATGTAATTCTCCCTCTGTAATCTCATGCAAAAGCCAGCAAAGCACTCTGACTCTCCCTCAAGGCTCTAGCATGCATGTCTGGATCATCATTCCTTCTCTCAAGGCTGCTTGTGAGGCGTGCGTGTGTGTCTGTTCCTACTCTACAATCTACATTCTCTCCATTTTCTTACTCACAACTTCCTCTTGTAATTATTATCAACATCCCACACGCTAGACTTCATACTACAAGTCTGAAAGTTTTAAGTTTCTTTTTAAAAAACACAAGAAAGTCTGTTCAAGGATTCAAAGAAAAGTGAAATCTTTCACAAAGGAGAAAAATAATAAAAGAGTCATCAGAGGATGTAAAAAGGTTGGGGATATTCCTTTGATCTTGCATTTATTCTCCACAGCAGTTATTTCAGAAATTCTAGAATTGGTTTCTCCTCATTTGCTTTTAAGCTACTCAGGAAGCCCAAAAAAGAGACCAAAAAAAAAAAAAAAAAAACCTGTCCACCCTAAAGAAGAGCTCTAAGGATTCCAAAGCCCCAAACACTCAGTAATACTAAAACAATCTCCATAAAATGCTTTTAAGGAATGGCTTAAATGAAAAAAAACTATTAATTCCACAATTCAAAAATAATACACAGAGATAGCCCACAAATTCTTTTCCAGCTCTTTCCTCCATGTTCCAGGGCTAGACTGAACTTATGATTTTTCCTCCCTTGAAACAAAGTACAGTGTCACAGCATGAACTGAGAGTGCAGAGAATCGAACACAGAAATCATTGCTTCTGAAGGGTTTTCAGGTGCACAAGGACAGACCACAGATGGTGTAGTAAAATTCGTAAAAACGCCAGAGTATCATGGACCCTGATGCAACCATCCTGTCTAACTAGAGAAAGTGGGATCCTTGCAAAGCACTGATTGATTAGTTTCTACGCCGAATCTCATTTCACCAATGGCCTGTGGGCATATGCAAATACTTTTAGCTCAGACAGTATCTCACGTACACACCACACAGGCCCATAAAAATAGCCAATCAACCTTCTCTAAATAATAAAATTTTAAAAATTAAAAACAAGTCAAAACCAAAGATGGTCAAGGGAAATAAATATGTTGTTATAATTAGGTAACACTTACTTTAAAAATTCCATTTGGAAATTTCCCTTAAAGCAAAGGTAGGTTAAATCCCAAGAGGAGATCCACATTTCTCCCAAACTGATGATGCACAGGTGTAGGTATAGCTGCAGCCTGAGCGAGAGGGCATCTTGCTGATGCAGCCAATCCCCTGGAGGTCCACACCTCACTCCATGCCAGGTATTCCTCCACACCACTCCAGGAAATCCCCAGGTGCCCTTGGGAGAAGATCTCCTCAAAGAAAATACGAGCTAAGCAATTAAAACTAGAAGACAGTGCATTTCTCTTCATTTTATTACAATTGAGTGTAAATTATCAAATTGTCTATGCAGATTAAAGTCTTCATGTTTGAAGCCCTATTTCATCACCATTGATTTTCCTATTATCATTAGTATGATGCATGCAGGACTGTACCAGAACATATCAAGAAAGCATAAGATTAAGTATGTATCTCCACGAAATTTTTTTTAAAAATCTCACACAGTTCAACACAAGTTCTGTCTCTTGTAAACTGATATTACACAATAAACTAAATGCTAAACTGGAACAATTTTCAACTAGAGCAGTATTAATGCACCGCAGTTCACAGTACCCATTTCACTGTGTCTCATCAAGACAACTCATCACCACGGAGGTCTGCCAGTGAGAGGAGGAAGGAAGCAGAGAGAAAACCAGAGTGGCTTCAGTTACAGAAGGTGAAGAATCGCCACCTACCATTTGCTTGCAAATGTTTTTGCTCCTCTGGTGAACATCCCTATTTACCTATGTGCATGTGTATGCACATGTGCATGGATGTGTGAGTTTACCAGAAGTTAATGTTCTAAATATAATCAAGTACATCTCATAGACGATTTGAAGGAGGTGTCATTCACATGTAAATAACGTATATAAGTCACTCCCACGAGAACTACCTAAACACAAAAAAAGTAGCTAGTTGCAGAAGTCGCAAAAGGTGTGCTAACCAATGGTTGCACAGAAGAGAGTCTGTTTCTAGCCACAGTCGTTCAAAAGACTTAACAGAGAGAAGCGATCTGAGAGGGCCTTGAAAGGATGTTAAGATAGGTGAAGAAAAGTGTGGAAAGAAGACAAAAGGTGAAGATGTGGAAGACAAGAAAGGCACATGATTCAAACACTCCAGTGTGGTTACCGTTATTTTCACTATTTCTAATACCACTACCACTATAGTGACCGCTATTATTATTATTGTTGTTGTTGTTGCTATTATGATGTACATTGGGGAACTGTACTGGAACACATTCAAAGCCAAATCTTAAAACAGAAACTCAAAAAATTAGTGTGATGGGAGAAAATGGCTTGTGAAAAGAGTACTAATAGAAAACAAAGCTAAGAACAGAAAGTGGATCTAAACTGCAGAGGCTTAGAAATCCGAAAGAAATAATGCATTTAGACTTTAACCTGTAGGTAGTAAGAGGAGTCAATGAAGGGTTTTACACTGGACTGGCATAATGAAAGAGAGGTTTCAGAAATGTGAAATTGGTGGTGATGTTAGGATGAATCCGGGAAGAAAAGCAGGCAGCCTCAATCAAACAAATGGGGTGTGTTCATTGTAACAGAAGACAAATAAAATTTTTATGAAATTCTCTACTTCGGTTTTGAAAAAGACAAATGAATGCTGACAAACTGAGGCATAAAAGAAAGGATATGGCATCAGGGTCAGAAGTGTGTCTGTGGTGTTTCTCTGAATCAAACAGTTCAGAGGCAGGGCCCTGCTCAATAATTCAACATTTGCTCTCAATGCATCATTCCAGCGTGTCATTCTGGAATACCCAGGAAGCACAAAAGATGAGTGAGGGCCATTTGACTCCAGTTGGAAGAATTTTGATCAAGGAAGTAAGTACACAAGAAATTCCTCCCAAATATGGCAGAGGAGGAGGAGTCAGGCCTATGAGCACAGCGGAGGCCAGGGAGCACACAGCCATGGAGGCACGTGCAGGCAGGTGCTTGGAAGGGAGACGCACGGGCTGCACGCTTCTGCGGATCAGGATTCCAAATGCACACGTTTTGGAAGGTGTTGATAATTTACACTAAGATGCCAAAGGTAGCAAGGCTGAGGTTTCTCTCCTGTGCCTCTGACTTAGATGGCACCACTAGCCAGGGGGAGAGCTGAGAGTTCCACTGAAGTCTAGCAGACCAGGAAGCACCTTTTCATTCCCTCATGTCAAGCCCCTCAAAGAGCCTTATGCTTACCCAGCTTTGCCTAACAGCCCCTATTCTCCAAAATGACTCACCAGTGCTCCTACTCACATGCCATCAATGTTGTCATTCTCACTTCTGCCTGACCACATTTCTCAGGTAGTAGAAAGAGAGAAATCTATTTATTTTTAATTAATTACTAAAAATAATCAATTGGCTATTTATACCATCATCTCATCACATAAAGGACTTGAGCCAGCTTTCAGAGATATGCATAAGAAAACAGGATAATAAATAAATGAGTTGGGAATTTGAAGGTGTGAGAAATGAAGAGATGAAAATGAGATGACAGGAATAAAGGCCACAAAAAGACGCATGCTATAATATCAGCGTCTGTGTTGTTGATCAGGTGTGTGGGGTTCATTAGAGGAGATGGAATAGCAAAGCTATAGAAACAAGAGAAAATGTGAGGGTGATTGATAAGTCTAAGGATCTGCCTCACGAGTCTTGGGAAAAACGAAACTTAAGATATAACATACGTCAGTTAAATGCCTAGGACAGAATGAGGAGGTAGTTAAAATAAATGAGAAAAATAAGGCAGAGCCAGATGTCATAGTTGTGGGGAAAAGAGACTATAAAGTTCTGAGTGCCCCTGGGGTCAGGAAGCCAGGCAGAAGCGGCTGCAGCTAGCTTACAAGGTGAGTGTGCTGTCCAGAGATGAGAGAATTTAAGTTTAAAATTTTTCAAATTTCACTCTGGGCCTCTTGACAACCAAAACAAAGAGGAAAATCATGAAACTGCAACAGTCTTCCTCAAACTGGTATCTGCTTAATGCTATTCTGCTGAATCTTAATTGAAATGTCACACACACACAGACACACACACAGAGTATAAGAAATACTGGCAAATGAAGGATTAAAACAAAGCTACTGTTTGTTTCTTCTTAACTGTAGGACGACACACGGCCATCGGCATGCTGATTAACACACTGAGAGGCCAGCATAGTATGAGGCACAGAAAGATTTTCCATGCACCACTTAGCGGCCTCACTGTGAAAAGGGTTCTGCAGAATATAATTTGGGAAATAATGACTTACAAAACTAACAACGGTCAAGAGAAAAAAGGTTCAGGAAAAGTTCATTTTTTCTCTGGTACCAACACCTAGGAGATATCTATGCTGCAGGTTCCCTTGAAGCACACACAGCACAAGTGGAGGTCAGCATCCATCACATCAGCCTTACAATGGAGCCCAGATAACGTTTCTCTGACAACATCCCATGACATGGGCATGTGTGTAAAGCCAAGGGAAATTCTAAACGTAAATGTAGCTTTTTTTAAAGGCCAAAGTTATTATCTAATTGTCTAAATAAGTAGTTCTCTGGCAATCTGACTTGATCGAAGACAAAAATTTAGAACAGCAAGAATAGATTATTGCATATACTTGAAATAATCTTGAAGAAATGTTCTAGACTAATGTCTAGGCTGAGTTCCAATATTTTAAGAGTTAAAGCTCTTTGGGAAGAACTTGCAAATAATCTATGCTACCAATTAAGGACAGATTGATTTATTTTGTGCATAAAACAAAGAAAAAGACTAGGGGTTTAATGCTCTAACAAAAGTTAAAGATTTATGCTTGAATAGAAAGTTCTGCAATTTATACATGGAGATGGGCAAAGGGAAGTTTGGCAGAAATGGTGAAGGTTCCTCAGCAAACAGTCCTCAGGTCCACTCAAACAAAAGGTCTCAAAGTTCTGTACTATACAGCTTATAAAAAAGCACTTTACCTGGAGAATTTTTAAAGCAAGTGTTGCAAATTACCCACTTAAACCATTTAAAAGTTTTTCAATATTGCACTCAAAGGACATCAAATTTTAATGAAGGTAACTTCTTGGTGTACCTCCAAGATAAATCAGATAAAAAATTTAATCCCAAGTAACTAAATGAGTTAAATAGGATTTTAGCTATAAGCCAATTATATTTAGAGAATGTCTGCCAAAAATAATGACTAGGTTTTCAGAGTAATACTACTTTGAGAGTAGGACCTCTCACCAATTGAGGCCACATCCAGTTTTTGACAGTAACTCCTTGTCTCTCTTTCTATTCTCAACAGCAATAGCGCATCCAGCATCCAGATCAGTTTCATGTCATTAAGAAATAAAATAAAAAAGGGAGGCCAAATATGGCTCCATTTGCCCCCTTTTGAAATTGTTCTTATCAAAGAAAATGTTCTTACTCAGCAAGATATTTGTGGAGGTTTCCATATGAGCCTAAACAGCAGATAAAGGCCCAAAGTGGCATCTATAATTAGTTCGTATAGCCACGCCCATTCCTCTCCTGATCACAGAGTTAAAGACTGGAGCAAAGGGCAGGGCAGGTGGCCATTACCTACCATCTACAAAGAATAGTCCTATCTGTCTTAGCACAAACGTCTCCACACTCTGTGCAGTGTGACAAATAGATATCGGTGTCCTCACTTAACAGGGAGCCCAAGTTAAGGTGGAGTTAACATCCACTCCACATGGCAGCCCAGCCAGAATAGGGGTTTGCATGGGCTCCCCATCTACCTGTGCCTAAGCTTCTCACAAAAACTACATCCACACTTCCCAACATCCTGTGAGGTGGAAAAGCATCATTTGCTCCTTCTGAGTGAGTGGAACCAATTCTCTCATGAGCTGTAATTGCCAGAGTCTTTTGGCCTCAGTCTCTGATTCAGTGACTGTTATTATTACAGCAAAGGTAACAAGAAAAATAATCAAATATCTATGTTGTTTTCTTTTTCACAAAATAACAATAAACTTCTGTAGCCAAAGCTAGTAGACAATGATATTGGCACTCAGAAACGTTTTTCACAAGTTGATACCCCGAAATATGCACGGAGGCTTTTCTTGGATAAGGTCCATACACTGGTTTCCGGGCGAGGTGCTGCAAATCATTGCAGGAGATATAGAGTCTAGAGGCTCATCTTCCAACACCTGTCCATTAAAACAGCCCCTCACATTGCTCTGGGATTCTCTGAGCTTTAGAAGCAAGTGAAGAGGAGAAACCATTGTCCTGAGTGTCTGGGGAATGACTTTGATGCTCCTAACAGGCTATCTTCCTATTACTTGCCAAGGCCTTCCGTATGACATACGCCAATCAAATGATACATACCACATGCTGAGTGCCTATTAAATTTAAGGTATTCTGCTGAAGAAAACTAAACAGAAGAATGAGCCATTCTTCCCAGACTCAAGGAGCAAGAAGGCAAAGTTGGAATAAGGAAATAAATACATAGATTAGATATATAAACACGTAGGTTTGGGACTCAGACTTGGGCTCAAATCCAGGCTCCATCACATATTGCCCTGGGCACTTTGCTTACCCTCACAGCATATAAGGTGTTCAGCAGAGTGTCTGCCCCAAAGTAGTTCCTTAACAAACTGTAATTATTATTGCCCATAATACATTCAGAAAGTGAAAGAACTTTAATGATCATTATTGATCTACTATATATCAGTCACTCTTCTAGGAACATTTTACATATATGGAGATATATGTATACATGGAGATATATACATATATGGAGATACATATAAACACAGTCATGCATCACTTAGCAATGGGACATGTTTTGAGAAATGTGTTATTAGGGGATATCATCCTTGTCTGAACATCACAGAGTGTACTTACACAAACCTAGATGGTATAGCTTAATACACACCTAGGCTATAGAATTTTATGAGACCACCGTCATATATGCAATCTGTCATTGACCGAAACATCATTACATGGTACATAACTGTGTGTGTATATGTATGTATATATATATATATATATATATATAACACATATAAATGATATTGACGTTTCAGTTAATTCTCATACTGCCCTGAAGTACTATTATTAACTCTATTATGCCCAGAGGAATTCAATGATTTGGTAAAATTCACGTGACTTGTAAATAGCAAGACTGGGTTCAAACTCTGAATCTATCTGCCCCCACCTGTGTTGTTTCCACTACAGAACATTAGGGGCTACAGTCTAGAACTACACTGTCCAATGTGGCAGCCACTAGCCAATGTGGCTATTTGAATTTAAATTCTAATTAATTTAATTAATTACAAGTCCAGTTCTTCAGTGGCACTAGGGCTCAAAAGCCACATGTGGCTGTGGCCACCATACTGGACAGCAGAAATATATAACATTTCTAGTAGTACAGAAAGTTCTACTGAACAGCATTGATCTAGATAAAAGACCAACAGAGAAAACTATGTTTTCCAGGCCAGGAAAATGGTATCTGTTAAGTTAAAGTGATGATGAAATGAAGGTAAGTAATCCATTCTGTAGTCTTGAGTGAAGCTGTCATAATCACTATGAGCATAACTGAGTAAAACACCTGTCTCTTCACCTTTAGGTCTATATTATGCAGGAGTTGGGAAGCATCTAAAGTCCTAGAAGTTGCTGTTATCGGGCTAGTTAACGTGCTTTCACCAAGCTCAGAGAACAGTTTTTTGATAGCGAATTTGTCTCCATTTCTCTTGTAATCTGCTGCCAGTAAAATAAAATTGTGTGGAACACAGAGAAGCAAGGCGTCCCAGAGGAATACCTGTTGTATGCATGCCAGCGGCAACCGTTGGTAAGCCTACTAGGCTCTTCCTTAGGTGTTTGCATAAATGCTTTTTTAATGCTTTTTGCTGCTTAAGACAACAGTAAAAATGACCAAGCATCTGAATTAGGCTCTTTTTCAATAACTCAGTTTAACCAAGCATATTTTTTAAATTACTTGTAGAATGACTTCTTCATTCCATTTTTATTCATTCACTTAATAAAGAAATATTTACTTATCACCTATTATGTGCCTGGCTCTGGGCTGGATGCTAAGGATGCAAAGGTGAACCAAAGTGAACTAGGGTGCTGATGTCACAGCATTTGCAGTCTCCAATTTCCTCTCTTTGTAGAAAATTTAGGTTTTACTATGAAAGATGAAATTAATGTATAGGAAACAATTTGACTGACAATTCAGTAAATAATGACACCACCCAAGTACAACCAACAACTTAATTACTGCTGGAATGTAAACTTCTTGCTTAACATCTTTCTCTCTTCTCTGTTTTATTAATCCTCGATTTTATACTGAACACACAGTAAATATTACACTTCTTCTCAGAGAAACTTTAGATGTAAGCACTTAATTTTTCTGCAAAGATGGGAAGAAAACTGTATAAAAGAGCCAACTATATGTCCAAGCTTAGACACAAAGTAGAGACCTTGGAAATAGTCTTTATTCTTAGCGTCTCTAAGAACCACATTCAAAGTCCACTTTCCAAAACTGTGTTTAGATTATGAATGCAGGTGAGATGCAAGCAACGCACGACACCACAGCAGAGTCGAATGGACAGGAAGACCCCAAAGAATCCTTTCCTTTTATTCAATTTTGTTAATAATTGTTAAAATTAGAGCCAATGTGACTGAATATTGTTTATGGTCTGTGAAGTGAATTTGCACACCTTCTAACACCTTTCCTACGGCCTGAAGCGGAGTGATCATGAGCAATGACCATTTTTGACTGGGTTCTAAGAAAGCATACTGTTTCTAAACTCAGTATAGTGGAAAATTCCACAGGAAAAGAAAATCATAAGACAACCTAAAATGGGAAGGAAAACAATATTAAAAGGATAGAGAAGGGACAATGTCAGTAATTTCAATTTTATGTAACACGTCTCCGTAGCATGAAAAAGCAAATTGTCTTAGTATTGTCTGAAAAACTTAGAAGAATAAAAGGAACACATTCTAAGCACAAATTAGCCCCATTAAGGACATTCAGAATAGGTGCTTCTAATCCTAATAGCACCTGTTCATTTTAAGGTCTGCATTATTTTGACTTTGGTTAGAAGTGGTAAGAGAATAAGATGATGACTATCTATTCAAATACAAAATAAAATAATGCAACCATCATCCATTCCTTTCATTCCTTGGACCTCACACAGTCACTCCAAACGCAGCCACCTGAAAAGAACATTCTTTGTAAAGAAAGATGTCGTTCGTGAGAGAGAGACTCCACAGGAGCTTTCCATGTGAAAAATACAAGTTATGGTGCACTGAATACAGATGGTAAGGCAACTAAAAGAGACCCACCAGACATCCCTTAAATGGGTCTAATTTCACCCTCAATTTTTCTTTTTCTAAATATGAAACTTAAATTTCTTCTTCTTCCTCTAAAATGTCTTGGTCATGTATCAATGGTTTCCAGTCAATACTTTGCTTCCTTAATCTCAAATTCACCAAACTTAAATTGATTTTCAAAACTTTTTTCCATCAAATAAATGTTTTTTTGAACTCTTTCTTTTTCTGACCAATTAACTTTTTTTACTCTCAAATTGTTCCTACTGGAGCAGCTCTTCTTACCTGTCTGATGATCCTTGTCAACATAAATTCCCAGTATGATTTTCTAACAGTTGAAGTACAATGAATATTCTTTCCTACAAAGAATTTACAATTCATTTCAGGACATAAGTCCTATACACATGGGATGGTGAATAAGAACACAAACCAGTAAATTACACATTTACCAAGGAATTTCTGAGGATAGTGTTTACCACATAACTGAGGTAATCAGGGAAGTTTTTGGTAGGAAGCGGCATTTAATTAGAGTCTAAAATAAAGGAAAGACTATCTTAAAAAGAGAGAAGAGAGAAGACAATGGCTATGAGCAATGACCATTTTTGACAGAGTTCTAAGAAACCATATTGCTTCTAAATTCTTGAAACAGAACTGGCATGCATATGTTATAATTTATTAGACAGTGAGTAATCTAATTTGACTGGAGGAAAAAGTTTTCTAAACTTTTGTAATCATTGAGTTTTACTGATCTTCTTTCTCAAATATTCAGGATGGGAAATCTCTTCCCTCCAGTGATTTAAGCATACTCATTTGAGGAATTTTAGGCCCAAAGGAAATGTTCGTTGTTCCTAAACAATATTTTTATAATTCAGGATCTTCAAAATCCAGTGAGAAAGATAGTGAAGACCTTCTCCACCACAAGTTTTGCCCCACCCATCAGTGCCAATGAGGAGAAACGAAGTGGGATAGAGAAACATCACTACCATCTCTAATGTCAGTGGTTAATTAATTAAAATAACTACACTTATGCAGTGCCCTCCAGTTGCACAGCTATCTCACAAACTTCTTGTTTCACCCTCACAACTAACAAATTTTAGTGTCATGTTTAGACCTAAGTAAGGTGCAAATTAGTATCTCTTCTTTGCTAATAAAACAAAATTGAGGTTAGCTGGCCTCTTGGTCACCCTGTTGTAAACGGCAGAGGCAAGATTTTTACACTTGGCCTTTGGACACCATAAGTGTTCTTCCTCCAATTTCATGATCACCGGTGAAGAACCCATATCTGTTTAGCACTAGCTGATGAGGTCACATTGTTCTTTTCTGCAGGTTCTTCCGGAACAGATATCTCCCAAGACTCTAATGCAGTGCTGAGTTAATCATCCTAATCTACTGCATAGCCAATTAAGTAGAAATATTAGAATACCATGCTTGACTGTTAAATACTCCATACTGTCACTATGCCCTTCTCCCTGATCAATTATATGGCACGTTCATAACATTATTCACAAGAGGCTGAATCACCATAATTCCTCACCATTGCAGGCAAATACAAGTTTCCCTGACTTATAATCAGTAGAGTTTTTTAAATATCTGAAGATGTAAATGTAAGAATATACCTCCCTAGCAATCTGTTCAATTATGATCTTGTACACACACACAAGACTTCATTTTTGTTGCAATTTCAATACGCAACAGTTCACAGAAATGTAGTTAGAGAACCTCTCAAGTTGATACTAATTTTCAAAATGACTAAACAACCTCGGATTTCTGAAAGATTCACTCAGCATACATTAAATCTCCTCTAACCTTGTATGGTCCACACAGCAAGGTGAACCCTCGACATAAAATTAGAGGAATGAAATGTACCTGTCTCAGTTCTGTGGCCACCCACCGCCCTATATCTGTAGAGTCTGCTGGAAACTCAACAGCTGGGGTAAGCCACAGTGTTCTTCTCCCTTAAAAGATCTAAATAACAATTTAAGAGTGAGAAAGAGAGAGAGAACTATGAACTCTTAATTAATGTTTGAATGGTTTCTTAACTTTCTTAAAGACTAATAGCATAACAGTCTGATTTTCAAAGGGGATCATTAATTTCCCTTAATTTGAAACCATATCCCAAAGTATATTTTATTAATATTCAGAAAGGGATAAATGGGAGATCAAAAGCAATACTGCAGACCTCACCAGTGCCCAGCCGCTGAGGGAACCGTTGCACTACATTTTTTATATCGGCCAACCTTTTCCTTTCAGTATTCATGAAAACTTAGCAAATAACCACATTGAGTTGATTTCAGAGACATACATCCTTTGCTTCCTGCCTCAAACGTGAAACTCAAGCATGGTTATCTGACACAGGAATGCACTTTCAGTCCATCTTCAGTGAGCACGACTGTACATGACAAGTAAATGAGCATGGCGATGAAATCTCCCGTTCCAGCGTCTGCCCTTGCTTTGTTATTCATCTTCCTCTGTCTGTGCGGGGCTCGCTCTCCTTCAAAGCAAGCTCTGGGGCTATGGGGGAAAATTCGGGTGCAATGAACAGAAACCACTTCACTTGTTAGCCAAGAGGATATGTAAAGTGCTGAAAAATGAAAAGTTAACACAATGTAAAATTCAGCCTCAGTAAATCACCTTTAAGTTTAATATCTGAAAGGTCCTATCAGACAACGATGCCCTGTGTTTAGGTCCATGTTTATCCTTACATCATTCGCAAGTTTCATGATGACTCGCTGACTGAGAAAAACTATACATTACAATGCAAGAGTGAATTGCAGCTATTTATTTTCATTATATAAGACAGACAGCTGTGAAATAACTTGTTCAAAGGAAGGCAAAAGACAATCGAATGCCCTGGGCTCAAGATGAGCCAGCTGGTACTATCAACCTCGCCAGGGAGACTACCAATTTATAATTCAAATGTTGGAATGTTTACTATTAGAACAGTCAACTTCCTGGAGCAAACATTTACTGTTTTGCCAGTAACGTGAGCCAAACTGCTATCATATTCTGCTTAGGAATCTTAAAAAGATAAAAAGCTATAAGCAACCAGTCCTACACAAACTCCCCAGTTGTCCACAAAGGGTTTCCCAGTGTTATTGCCACTGGCGAACAAATGTGATTTGAAATGTATAAGATTTAATTTACTCCCATGCCAAGAGGCCTGGGATTCCTGTGACTGAGATCATTCTTTAACTTAACATGTAATTCTCTAAAACGGGTATGTGTGCGATCTGGTAACAATTCATCCCGGACCACGTCAAAGAGTACTGACTTGCCACCACTTAGCAAAGCCAGAACTAGACAGATAAGTGTTTACAGAAGACAGCTTGCTTGTCAACTCTCAAAACTCAGGACACTACAGTGAAGAGCATCAGGCCAACCACTGCTGTTGGGTCCTAGTGCAGCCAGAGTGGATCAGGAGAACAAACCAATCCTGGAGCAAGGAGAGGCTGCAGCAGATGACTGAAAAAGAATTAGAAAGGCTCTCATCTTTTACCTACTTTTGAATTTTGTCCCACTCTATAATAATCACAAAATTTGAATTGCCACAGAACTGATTAATTGAAAGATTAAGAGAAAACTACCAGCCACAGTGAAAAGACCAACCCCAGGTGGGAAATAAGGAGACCAAAAGAAAACAGCATGTCAGGCAGTTTGGAAATAAAATTCAGGAAATTCAATATTCACTGTTAATTTTCTCATGAATCCCTTATATTGTTTTCTTTTTTGTCTCTAGCCAGCTGTGCTTTTTAATGGGACAATTATTTGCTATTCAGATGTGTTCCAATTATTTCTTTTAAAAAAAAGAAACTTCTAGAGGATCATCAAGTTTGTCCTTTCAAGAAAATTTCTCTTCACTTTTTATTGCCTCATGCAGCACCCACCAAGGTGATTTTGATGATGTAGAATTAAATTATTCATCATCATTAATAACAATCACTTTAACAAGGAAAGATGTAGAGTATTTACAGCTTTAATTCAAGTACAGACAGTGAGAGCCCAATAAACTTGATCTGAATTGGAAATTGGACGATCTAGATAAGGGCCACAGGATAAGCAATCCCCAGTGAGATGGATGTAGGATGAAGGATTCACATCTGAAGACCCAGGTCAGTCACAACGAGGAGCAGCACAAGCTGCCTCCACAAAAACGAGTTTATTAAATTCTAGCAAGGCCTTCAGCTACTCATTAGCTGTGAGTACTCTGGAGAGGAACACAAGGAGCTGCTTCTTTTATTACTACTTTAAAGAAGCAAAAATATGGTTTTTAATGCGATGCATACTCAAAACTTTGATTTATTAGAAGATTTTTCTTTTTTTAATGCAAGCTACTTAGGCTTTTGGGACAAAGCACTCCGAGAGATTTTTGTGCACACGTGTGTGTGTGTGTGTGTGTGTGTGTGAGTGTTTCCATGTCAAAATTCTCCATTAGCGTGCCTGGGCCTCCTCTATCTGCAAGTACAATCAATGGATAAAGATACCTGGTGACTTTTCTCTATGTCCAAAATTAATCTAGTGCCACCTTATTTGTTTCTCATGCTTCTCTTTTAATGGGATTATTTACACAAGTATAAAAGCACCTTTCCTAGGTTGATTCATTTTCACCTCTTCTTTAAATGAGAAAGGCATCAAATCGCTATCATGAAAGCACAAGGATACTGCACTGATTATAACACACTTACCTACTTCATTATTCATCGAAGGCCCTAGATGAATCGTATGTTTTCTATTTTTAAAAGCGTCCTGGAAAAGTCAGGTTAAATCACAAATGCCCCGTAGTGCTTACCTGGAGAGAAGCAGAAAGCAACTTTACCACCACAGTGCCCTGGGAAATAAGGGAATGACCTACTTCTCCCCAAATCGAATGATGTGTTTTTCACTCCTCATTCTCCTTGACACTTTTTGGCACATCAAACTCTACATCAAACCCTACCCCTCCTTGCTGAGACGCTTCCTTTGGCTCATATGTTAATATACCAACTTGGTCTTCCTGCCGCTACAACACACACTGACCTCACTCCCCTTCCAAGCCGCTATCTGTGCACGCTCCCCCAAACGCAATCATCGATCTACCACTCTTCTGTCAGGCCTCTAAGAAAACCCATCCTTGATTGAGTCTCAGTTACCACCTCTGTGTATTTGAAAATCAAATCTTTCTTGACAACTCATTCTTCATTCAATCCTAGAACCGTATCTTCATCATTCTATCACACAGATTCTCTAGAAAAAAGAATGGGGTTGTCATTTTTAACAGAACTACATATCCAAATGATGAGTTTCCAAAATGAGTTATTGTGCCAAGGCCCTCCAGGAAAATAGGAAGGACTGTAATACTGTCAAAACTGTAATATCAGCTTCACAAGTGATTAGACTATACTTTCCTTAGCATTCACTATATCTGTTTTTTAATCAAAATCATTAAGGTTCATAGGTGGCAGAGATGTTCCAGTTCCTAGGAAATTTTACAGATGGGCTATATGCCCTAAAATTCCATATCTTTTCTCCCTGACAATCAGGAATTGTCTCAAAATATGGTCTTATAGAGGGGATACTGAGCACAGAGATGGCCCTAATGAGAAAGCATTCTAATTCTATTCTAAGTTAGAGACAGCACTTCAGAGTATAAACTGCTGCCACTCCACTCCTGAAAAGGATCAGATCTTATCGTTTCCGTGTAACCTGTCTTTCCGTCATGGGGAATTTGAAAGTCGAACGCGATGACGTGCTTAAAAAGAAAAAAAAAGACCCCTGGTGGGTCTGAATGCGTGCGTTTCCTCACAGAGATTTCCTACCTCTCCTATCTTAAATCAGGAAAGTTTCTCAATATCCACAGTTGTCATAAATATTCCCCTCAAACTTACACTGAATTCAAGTCAGCAAACATTTACTGAGTACATGCTAGGGACCCAAAAATAAATATTCCAGAACCCCTGCAGGTCAAGACTCTATAGGAGGGGTTCCAATCCCCATTCCACAATTTGGTAGCTGTGTCACATTGGGCGAGTTAACTGACCTCTCTGTGCCTAGGATTTCTCTTCTGCAAAACATGGAGAATAATACCTTTCACAGGACAATTCTGAGAATGAAATGAGATAACTCATAAGATGCAAGAGGTAATGTTATCTACCTCATGAGGCCCTTGTGAGAATTAAACGAATTGATCTGTGTGAAACAGAACAGTGCCTGACACAGAGTACACACTCATTAACGTAAATTTTCATTGTCTTTGGTATCTCCTGGTATCAAAAAATTAGTGAAAGTTTGAACAAGATTCAATTCCAGGAGCACAGGGCAAGCCATTCTGAGGTGTGCTGTGACACTGATTGATATCCAGGGCCAAACCCTGCCTGCAGGAGCTTCAAGGCAGGTGACAAAGGGAAGAGGACCCTGGGACAGACTGTGATGAAATGAGCTCAGTGTTCCAGGCAGGCGGGAAGGACAGGGCAGAGGGCAGAGGTGCCCTGCGGAGCAGTAAGAAAGAGCCCGCTGCTCATGCGTGAGTGGAGGAAGAGCCCGGCAGCAGTGCTGGAGGACAGGGGACGCAGTGGGGTGAAAAACCCCGTTATGAGTCACGCCAAGGAGTGGGGGCCTTTTTTCTGGAGGTTACAGGACACAAACAAATAGTATAAATAATATGAGCAGATCACTTTTCAGCAATCTGAGGACTGGAGGGGTCACGGCTGAAGGTGGAGAGCCATCAGGAGCTACTGAGGCAGCCACTGCAAGACACGGAAAGAGCTGACCCCAGGTGGTCCCTGTTCAGAGAGGAGAGTGGAAGGCTTGGGGGTGGTCAGCAAAATAGACGCCAGCATAGGGGCCCGAGTCAAAAGACCAAGCATAAATACCCAATCATCTCGTTCTGTGATGGGGCACGAGAAGGCAATCCCTGGAAGAGCTCCTCTCCTTAAAAGGAAGTTGGTAATGCGGACACCGTAAGATTGTCATAAGGCCTGAAACACATCATGCAAGTGGCAATGATGTGCAATCTGGAAAGGTCCATACTGACGTACAGTTTATATTATCTACAAAGTAGATCCTTCCCTGGAATGATTTAGATCACTGCCTCAAGAATTGGGGGTTCTACACTGCTTCACTGCTAGATTTCTCACTTCAAAAGCTACGTATTTTTCTGAGGGGAACCTTTCTCTTGGAAGGATCTCATTATCTTTCATCTGTTTTCCAGAAGGAACTATATATATATAGATATATACAGATATATATATCTCTTTGGTCATTAGCACTGTCCACCCTGTTGCTAGATCCTATTCGTTTCCAGTGTTAGTATGCCCGTGTGTGCATGAATACAAGCTACTTTCTTCTATAGACTTCCTTTCTTGATCATTTTTCAACTTCTAATCAAACCAGTCAGCAGAGAATGACCAGACATACTGAACGGTTTCTTATTCCATATAATGTCTGGGTGTAGAGCATCCTTCCACATTTCCTGGAGAGCTGCAACATAATGGCCGAGAGGTAATAAAAGTTATGTAGGAAGAGTGCCCACTCCTTAAGCCACTGTGGCCAAGGTAACAGTGTTCAAATGACAGGATCATATGGGAACCGATCCTTTGCAGCTGGCTGTTGTCGTCTATCTTTGAATTATCGTTCCTCGGTATTTTTTATGTTATTACAATTCCACCAAAAATGCATCCAAGAAATCATTATAGGGTCAGAATACCCATAACGGATGTTCCCAGGTATGACGACAACAAAGATATGTGTTCAGACACTTTTTAAAACATGTGTCTGCCTGTCAATCTAAATTTCTCTGTCCCAGTTATTTACTTGTCTCTTAGCCCACACTTATCCACCATTCTCTGCTCCATTACTACTGCACTGGAGCTAGGCTTCCACAAACTCTGTTTCCCAGGATACCTTGTCACCTGGCTTCCTGTTAGTCATTATCAATTGGCAGCAGTCACAGGAGAAGAGAGGCTAGAGGACAAGTGAAGCCTTTGTCCTTTGCCTTCTCACTCCCCCTCCTCCTTCCCTCTCTCTCTCTGTCTCTTTCTCTCTCGTGCCGTGGCAGGGTCTCTGGACATTGCTGTATTCTCCTCTGTTGTCCCAGCACAGCCTATAAAGCTCCTCCCTGGCACCTGCTAAGGTACCCTTCTTCAATGCTTTCATCAGCCTGAGTGAATTCTGCTCACCAATCCCTGTGTGGGCAGATGAGCCCCTTCTTACAGGTCCAGCACCCCATGTGGCTCTCCTTCCAGCATCCAGCACTTGTGTTTTGGACTCATAACATCATCTCCTCTCTTTTCTTCTTAGAGATCTGTGGACAGTAGCAAATTCCTAATGCTACCAAGTCCTGGGTTATCTTGCTACCTAATTCTGCTTTCAGCTCTTCCAAAATTTTTTAAAACTATTCCCTCGATTAAGTCCCCTCTTTGCAGAATGTCTGGGTGTTTATCTCCCTTAAAGGACTCTGACTGATATAGCTCTCAGTGCCAGCAATGGTGCCAGGAAACAGAGCTGGGATTCTGGTATTGATCTGCCTTGTTTGAGCTTGACAGACTGATCTCCTTATTAGCAATGGAAATGGATATCCAGTAAACTATGACTTGAAATGGCATTATAATTATTTAATTACCTTTGGTAGCTTGAGATAAAAATTCTTTCAAAGGCAAGGCTTTGGGAAACCAAGTGGCTGCTTCATTTAACTGTAACTTCTAGCCATGATGATTTGAAGGAGTGCAAGGTGGGGTAGCTGCTTCTGAAAGCGCAGGAGAAGGAAAATGATAAGCTCAGGGGTTTAAACTCTCAGGTCAAGGTATAACCAAAGAGCCAAAGAGCTTCCACAGTAGACGAGGCCAAAATAACAACTCGATTCTTATAGACACAGTGCATACAGAGCTGAAGATTATGCTAAAAATGAGATAGTTAAGTTGCAGCACAGATTTGCAAGGTGGACACAATTACCACAGTCAGCAGCAGGGCCAGAAGGTTTCCACCTACAGGAAACTTTGGTGGTGGCCAATCAATTGGAAAAAGAGAGATGAGCATCCCATTTAATCATAGCCTAGTCTGTATAATTGGGCAATCTCAAGGTCTGGTGATCAGCACGTGGAGTCACCACATGGAGAGTCCCAGCCTCTCCCCCAGCATCAGAAGGAAGCCCCTCAACAGGTGCAGAGCCCCTTTGATAGAGGGGAGGCTGGTTCCTCTTGAGGTTGGACCTACCATGCTCACTGGTACCTATTATCAATCCTTCTCCCAAGCCTTCCTCAAAGGGACCTGTGGCCATTTTCTTGGACGGCTATACATACACTCAGGAGACAGAAAACTCAGATCATTGGGATTTACCAACCACTTGCTCCATGAAGAAATCAGTCTCTGGGGAAGGTCGCTATGGTCTATTGACAGAGGGGAGACTCATGGAGTTTAGACAATCACAGAGTTTTGGCCGAAGTCCCTTTCACAGTGGGCCACACATCCAGCTTTGGGAATGTCTCCAGTTACTGAAGGCATAATTGGATGATGAATTCTCAGCAACTGGCAGAGAATTTGACCCACACTGGCTACCTGACCCAAAGCCAGAAGGGCCAAGTGGATGTCTCTGAAATACCACCACACCTTCTGCTACTAAATAATAAAACAAGAGCAACATTATACCCTCGAGGAAACTTATGAATTTAGCCATACCATAAAAATACCATAAAAGACTTAGAAGAGGTAGTATTGAAGACCAATATCACATCCCTATTTCATTCACCTCTTGGGTCCAGGCAGAAGGTGAACCATTTGTATAAAGGATAGCTGCACCTTCCTAGGAGGACGAATGTTTTTTTTTGATATAAGATGGAAGTTTACTTATAGATAGAAGGCCCGGACTTCCTGCGAATTGAATACACAGTATTTCTGCCATAACTGTACATTTTGCAAATAATTTTGATATATATATTTAATATGTCAATTAGTGTTCTTATGTATTAGAGTAAAGACAAGGTTTACATTGTCTGAAAGTACAAACAGGCAGAATCATCTTAGTGATGTTTAAAAGATTTTATGAAACTTCCTTCTGAAGCACAACTGGTATTTCACTTTAAGAATCTAATAAATATTTTAGAATGGCATTTCATTTGTTTTACAATGACATTTGGTATTGGAATAAAAGAGCTGGAAAAAATATATAAAAATGTTCCCTCCACTACCCGCTGGATTCCTTATATTTAGAGACCAAACTGATTTATAACATTCATATGAGTCGCTTTAAATCATTACCGACAGCAGTAGGCTCTGAACCAGCGGTGCAGAGGTGAAGTCCACTGTTTGTCTCCTAAACACACAAATCTCCAGTTCACTCTAAATGCTTTTCAAATTTATTTATTTAACATGTTCTACTGAATCATGTTTCAGTCTATGCTATTCATTATCATTCCATGGGAAATGTGCCATTTCACATATGAATAAGAAATCACTGATATAGAAAAATTATATTATTTTTAATTAAATCATATTTTTTTAAGAGTCATTTGCCTTAAGTCCTTTAATGCCCAAGATACTCAATCTAAGGTCATTCTTGGCAAAACACAGTCCTCAGAGAAAAGAAGCAAGTGGAAAATGGAGGTAAGCAGGATTCCAAGCAGCTGTACAGAATCTCCAGGTAGTGGCCCTCAATTCTGACTGCCATTGGTGTGATCTGGGTGGATGCCCCAGCCCATCATGTCAGTCATCACCATTTATCAGGAGTAAAATCAGAGCAGCACAATAGCCTTGTGTGGGTTCAGGTAGAAACTATCTAGTCATTTCCGTCTCTTTCCTATTCCGTCTGCAAACCTTCAGGGCTAGTGAATTACAATCTCAGGACTGATTGGCTCTGTTTTGTCTGCTTGGAGGTCTCCAACCTGAAGTTCATTAACCCCTATTTTCAAAGCTCTTTGGAGCTGACATAACCTGGGGTTCAGCCACAAAACAACATAATATAACATTCGAGGAACATAACCATTCCTAAAGAAAACAACATTCTGGAAACATAAACTTCAACAGGCAACAATATTATAGATGAACCAAGAACTGTAAGTTAGCATTAATATACATATTAGATGGATGTGAAAGGATATTATCACTATGAGATAAGAAACAAAGATAAGAGAACCAAGCAGAAGTATTATGTATGAAAAATATAACATTGAAATAAGGGACACATTGGATGGGTGTGGTAGATTATTCTTTAAAATGCACACTCCTTTCCCCCACACCTTCATGGAAGGAATATAGTTCACCAACCCTGTCTGTTGGCTCCACATGGGATTTATTTTGGCCAGTGAGATGTTTTAGACATGACACAAAGCCTAAAATATGTTTGTGTGGTCCAGTTTATACTCTTGCCCTTCTGCTATCAACATGAAAAGAGAGGCACATTTTTTTTAAGTGCACCATACAATAAACTATAGACAATATGTTATACAGCAGATCTCTAGAGCTGATTCATCTGGCACAAATGAAACTTTACACCCATTAAACACTCCTGCTCCACCCCCAACCCCTGGCAACCACCATTGTATTCTCTGCTTCTATATGTCTATTTTAGATATTTCCTATGACTAGAATCATGCATTATTTGTCCTTCTGTGACTGGCTTATTTTATTTAGCAAAAATGTCCTCCAGATTCATGAATATTGTTGCATATGGCAGGATTTCCCCTTATTAAGGCTGAGTACTGTTCCATTGTATGTACACACCACATCTTGTTGATTTATCCACTGACAGATACTTGGGTTGTTTCCATATCTTGGCTATTGTGAATAACGCTGCCGTGAACCTGGGAATGCAGATATCTCTTCAAGATCTTGATTTCAATTCTTCTGAATATACACTCAGAATTCGGATTGCTGGATCATATTGTAGTTCTATTATCAGTTTTGTGAGGAACCTCCATACTGTTTTCCACAGCAACCACACTATTTTACTTTCCCACCAACAGAGTACAAGGGTTCTGATTTCTCCACTTATCTTTTGTTTTGTTTTTCATAATAACCATCCTAACAGGTGTGAGACGATATCTCATGGTGGTTTTGATTTGCATTTCCCTGATGATTAGTGACTCATACTTTGATTTAAATTGTTAGTCCATAGGTCAGTCATTTTGTCTTTTCAACGAATCAATGGAACTTAGCTACAGCCCCAACTCCATAGTCCTTGTCTTTACTATTTCCCCATACTTCTGAAATGCCAGAGATATTGTACCAGCAAGTGCACCCTGCTCCACCTCCATCCCCGACCAGTGGCCACAGGTGGACATCCTCATCTTTGTCCAGCTGGTAAGACCCCTGTCCCTGAATCTGTTTCCAAATCTCATAGGTTGGGTCTCCTATGAGAAGGAAAGAATCTACTTCAAGTGACTTATTGAGGGTGTATTCTCAGGCTGAGGGGAGTGAAGGAAGCAGGCAGAGCAGGTGGAGTGAACGAGAATGGGCTCAGCTTGGGCTCAGCTTCATCTGCTCCCAAGGGGAAGGAAGCCCAGGGCACACCTTACACTGCCGTGCCAGCCCCTCTTAAGGCCAGGGGTTGTCCTTTTGCACCCCATGACAGCAAGTCATCGGCTCACATTGGGTAGGGTGGGAGATGATAAGCTAGCCTCTTGGGGGAGTTAGTTCTCAGAGCACCTTTTGACATTTCAAGCTGTTTAGGTAAAAAGGAAATTGTGCTTTTCATAACTTCTTAACTAGGTGGAGAGACAGGAAAACTTTCCCCAGGGGATCTTCTCAGAGGCAGGCAACATCACAGCAGCCAGGAAGGTGCTCCGCCAGCATCCACTACAAGGAAGACTGGTGAGGCCACCACAACTTCCTGAGTATTTCAGGAAAGTTGAACAGTCTACTTGGTTAGTGAGTCGATGTCAGTTGAGCAAACAGGCCCAGGATGTGCACGTGTGTGAGGACAGGGGCTGGGCGGAGGGTGGAGACGTCACACTCATCCAGACACCAGACAGTCCGTACCTGTCTCAAGTAGGTCAGGACCCAATAAAGTTAAGGTTCAAGAGAAGTTGGAAAAGAACATTTCAATCATGGTCACCTTTGTGAAGAGAGTTATAGAAAGATACAAAATAAAAGTTGTGTCTTCAAGAAGGAGAGACTCAAATCGCTCCCACGCTGCTCTAACCTGCAGCTGGCGCAGGCCCGTCTGACGTGGGTCTGTGGGGAGCCTCGTGCCGACGTGGAGAGCAGGACTGCTCTATGCCCGGTGCTGTGGGATCTCACTGGGCTTCAGTTCCCTCATCAGAAAATCACCATAAAGGTTAGTACTTCACTCCACTGTCACCAGAGAGCAGGGCACCCCATTGTTAAACAGTTTTCCTGAGAGTTAAACAAACAAATATCCCCCTCAAACTATCGGACTGGATAAGCTTCACATCTCAACCGTTACCAGCTCTTCCTGACTCTGCTTGAAGACAATAAAATAAATCAATGGAGTTATAGATGGGACGGTCCATACCAATTCAGCCCACTGGCTGATGGACTGTGGACCACTCTCGATCCAAGCCCACGGCTTATATGGGGCTTTCAGACCAGCTGAAAACACTAACGCCAATGTGCCAAATAGATACACACACACACACGCCCCAATTTGTACACCACAAAGACAAAGGCCATCCTCTACTTATTTTTCATTCACACACAGAAAATATTAGAGTGTCCTTTGCACACCAGACATCCAAGGCCACTATTAATTCAGTTTCATGACAAAGGGCTTTCTCTCAGGAAATTTCCTACTCACAATAATTCTCACAGAAAAAAATGAAATATATCCCTTTAAAAGTTTCCAACAAACTTCTATCCAAATGCCCCATGCTTTTTCAGGTTTCTCTCATTTCTGCTGTCAGGGATTCTTCAGTGACATTTGAAGAGTTTTCCTGTCTCTCCACCTAGTTAAGAAGTTACGGTAAACACCATTTCCTTTTTACCTCAACAGATTGAAAGTTTCTCCGAACACAGAGATATTAACAGAACATCAGTTTTAAAAACACAGCCACCTAGGGGCTGGCCCCGTGGCCGAGTGGTTACGTTCGCGCGCTCCGCTGCAGGTGGCCCAGTGTTTCGTCGGTTCGAATCCTGGGCGCGGACATGGCATTGCTCGTCAGACCACGCTGAGGCAGCGTCCCACATGCCACAACTAGAGGAACCCACAACGAAGAATACACAACTATGTACCGGGGGGCTTTGGGGAGAAAAAGGAAAAAATAAAATCTTTAAAAAATAAATAAATAAAAAATAAATAAATAAATAAAATTTAAAAAAAAAAAAAACACAGCCACCTAGTAATGTTTCAAATCATGCTAAAACAATGTTTCTAAAAATTAAATAAATCGGGTTATATAAAACTGTGTGGCTATCATACCTCCTCACTCCCACTTAAAGAAGATTCTGAAATCGTATCTATATAATAACCTTTTGACATTCAGACAGTTCATTTGAAAAGAATGGCTGCTCTTTGTGTTTCAGAAAATATTCCAATAAGATCCCAGCATCATCCTTAATTAACACTCAGGTGACTTCAGACAAACGTCAATCAAAGTGCTCTCCTTTTCCATCAAATACTGTCATGTAGGCCTAGGCAAGGAAAGGGAGGTCGAGGTGCTCAGTGACCTTCTCAGCAGCTGGGCTAGCTTTCATCAGATAGCTCATTAGTGCAAACGGGCTGATTGACAAGGTTACCCCAAACTGGGAAGAGGAGACAAACAGATCATTTGCATATTATATTAATGACACTCAGAGTACCATGTGGTGTTCCTAGGGGGATAGAAGAAGAACAAACTGTAATTTTCACAATCATTAATTGTTTAAGGGAAACTGCAGATTCTTGTAACACTTAGCATGGTTAAGGAATTTCAATTTACTGCAGAATAGGAGGAAAGCTATATAGCTGTGGAACAGGAGGCCTGCCGGTCAATGATTTTACTGGAGGTTAACTCTTCAGGGTGCCAAGAACATTCTACTGGACGGATGGAACTGTTCGCCGAAGCCCATTGCAGAGCCTCTGCCCTGATAAGGGCCAGGGACTGAGGGCAGGGCTGTGGGCGCACGCCGATAGTTAATGACAAGCAGTTGTGCAGTTTACTCCTCAGTGGATCACTGTG
Organism: Equus asinus; assembly: GCF_041296235.1. NCBI lineage: Eukaryota > Metazoa > Chordata > Mammalia > Perissodactyla > Equidae > Equus > Equus asinus. The sequence continues at coordinate 8,173,046 of NC_091796.1, forward strand.
GGTGCAAGCAAGAGTGTTAGAACACAACTCACCTGATTCCTTAACACCAAATTCCACAGCTGGGTCTACTTAACCTCGGCCTTCTGCCTCGTTCCTACTGCGTATTCTGGGACTGACTTGGCCCCAGCAGGGGAAATACATGGGCTGGCATAGTGTCTTGTCACGGAATATTTAATTAGTCAAATTATTAGTTCTGCTTTCACTTCCCCACGGAGTCCGGGAACCAGGTCAGATTAGTTCATAGGGCTGCCATAACAAAGTACCACCAACCAAGTGGCTAAAAACCACAGAAATTTCTTCTCCCACACTTTTGGAGACTGGAAGTCCAAAATCAAGGTGTGAGCAGGGCCACACTCCCTCTGAAGGCTCTAGAGAAGAATCCTTCCTTGCCTCTTCCAGCTTCTGGTCGTTGCCTATCATCCTTGGCGTTTCTTGGCTTGTTTCTGCATCACTCCAGTCTCTGCCTGTGTCTTCACATAACTGACTTCTCTCTGTGCTTCTCTGTGCCATCAGATGGCTTCTTATGAGGACGTAAGTCATTAGACTTAGAAGGCACCCTTACCTGGTATGATATCATCTTAACTAATTATATCTGCAAAGACTATTTCCAAACAAGATCACAATCTGAGGGTCTGAGTGGATATGAATTTTGGAGGGACACTGCCCAATCCAGTACACAGGTCTCTGCCTTTTTGATGGTGACCCAGATCTGCTTGGTCATCAGCTTTACTAACAGGTTCCCTGTCTCATTTCTTTGTATCCTAATTTCTAGTCTGGTCTTTAGACAAATTTGGCTTTGCTTTCTTAATTCCCTGAGAAACTAAAGAACAGTCCCTGAACCTCAGTACCTGGGACCAAACCGATCACTATAGCTGATCAGGTGCTAACAACTCTCTGAGATGTCGACCACCCTTCTGATTCTGATGTCCGATGTCAGAATCTCCAGGCACGTGCTCCCATCAGTGTAGTAGAGCTCCTTGGGGATTGCTGACATCCTTGACATCGACTGCCCACCCATCAGATTTCCTCATGTGGCCATCTGCTAAGTTCTGCTCCACCATGATACCTGACAACCTGGCCACACTGCCTTCTGGCCTCTGTCCAAGTGGAGGTCTGCCCAGAAGGGTGAACTCCCAAAAGACCCCATTCAACACTGTCCTGTCCATATATTCTTCTAAGTGAAGTTTTTTAAGTTTTAAAATTTATCTAATTATGAAATATTTCAAACATACAGAAAAGTGCAGAAAGATAATAACCTCCAAATCTCAGAGGTTTTATTTCTTGCACAGGCTACACGTCCTTCTCAGGTTCACCGCTTGCATGTTCTGCTCTGCTTTGTCTTTATTCTGGGACCCAGACTGCCCAAGCAGCCACTGTCTGGAATGTCACCAGCCCTAGATGGTTTCTCACTCACAGTTAAATGGTCACTTTTTCTCATAATTCATTGGAACAAACTAATCACACATGGTCTCATTCCACCACAAGGGCCACAAGCTGCAATTCTACCATGTGTCTGGATGCTAGAGAGCCTGGGAATATTAAGTGACCCGAATTAAAGCCACACACGGGACCAGCTGGACAGGCCCAGAATTAGATATATCAAAAGATCTGTGAAAAAAAGATGGACCACTCGATCAATGAGATGATAGAAAAAATACCAAAATCAAGGTGCCAGCTGCCTAAGTTTCTGGAGACTCTGAGGGAGAATGCACTTCCAAGCTCATGTGAAATATGAAAGGATTTTAAACCTAATTCAACTTCTCCATGTCCAGTATTTCAAAATAATGATGAAGCTCTAATTTTCAGGATCCTCATGCATTTTCAGAGCAACTACTCAACGGCTAACCAGATACCACCAATAAAGGTATTTCAGCCACCAACAGGGAAGAATCTAATAATGTGGAAAGACAGAGATGCAGAATTGCTCTGCAAGTTGCAGCCACTTAAATCGCCTCCTCTCCCACCCTATGCCATCTTACTCCCACCCTGTGCCCCAACCATGCACCCTGGGTTACATGCCATCCACTCAGGCAACTGAACCCCAACTCCTGCAGCAGCTCTGGGAAAGGCTCCACCACTGGGCGCAATGAGCTCTACAGCTGATGTAAAAGTCACATCCAGGTGGTGGAGCTGTCCCGGGGTGGTTCAACCTGTGGAGACCACAGTGCCCAGTAGGAACCTGCTCCCTCCACTCACTCTCAGGAACCCAATGAGAGCCTTCTGGTGGCTATATGCCATTCGTTCCTTATGGGTTTACTTACTTTTAGAATTTTCTTCACTGAGAGTAGTTTATTAGTAAGCATTCTGAAATTTTTCTGGAAAATGTCTCTATTTGCCCTGATTATGAATCACAGTTACTCCAGAAATAAAATTCTAGGCTGACAGCTATTTTCTCTGCTGTTGGTCTAATCAGCTTCCTTTATAGGTACTCTGTCTCTTCTCTGGTTCCTGTTAAGATTTTGCTCTTTGTCTTTAATATTGTACAATTTTCTTTTGATTGTCCTAGCATGAATTAATTTTTCATATATGCCACTCTGCATTCAGAATACAATTTGTTAATTTCTTAATTGAAGGATAATGTACACATAACGAAATGTGCTGATCTTAGGAAGCTTGCTGAGTTCTGGCATGAGGAAAATCCACACTCATCATGATTTAGAACAATTCTTTCACTACAGGCAGTTCCTTTGTGCTCCCCTCAAGAAGAACCATCCCTTTGTAGTCAACCACTATCATGCTGTCAATCACCATGGCTGATTGCTGCCTGTCCTGTAATTTCATTTAATGTAATCATACAGTTGTATACCTTTGTGACAGGTTTTATTTGCTCCAAATAAGTTTTTGGAGATTGATCTGTATTTTATGTTTCTGAATAGTTCACTGCTTTTTTATTGCTGAATATTCATCCATAATATAAATATGTCACAATTTGTTCACCCATGTTGACGAACACTTCAGTTGCCTTCACTTTCTGGCTATTATAAATACAGCTGCTATGAACGTTCTTATTCAATTCTTTATTTGCAGATGTATGTTTTAATTTTCCTTGTATAAACACCTAGGAGTAGAATTGCTAGGTTGTTGTGTAGAAGAATCTTCAAATTTATAAGAAATTGTCAAATAGTATTCTAAAAATGTACCATTTTAAACCATCATCTGCAAAGTATAAGAGCCATAGTTCTTTCCCATTCTTGCCGGTATTTCGTCTTATCTGTCTTTTTAGTTTTAGCCATTTCTGGTGGGAATGTAAAGATATCTTGTGGTTTAAATTTGCATTTCAGTGATGACTAATGATGGTGAGAATCTTTTTACATATTTATTGGCCATTTGTACAACTTCCTTTGTAAACCATTCAAGTTTTTCATGATTTTTAATTAGGTTCCTATTTTTCATCTGTAGAGATTTTTTATATATTATTGACATGATTATTTATACATCATAAATATTTTCTCCTAGTCTGTAATTTGTATATCTATTTTCTTAATCATAATTTTTTTAACAAGCATTTATTCCTAATGAGTATTCTTTTTTTGTTTTTGTTTTTGGTGAGGAAACTTGGCCCTGAGCTAACATCTATTGCAAATCTTCCTCTTTTCTTTTCTTCCCAAAGCCCCAGTAGATAGTTGTACATCCTAGATGTAAGTCCTTCTAGTTCTTCTGTGTGGGATGCCACCACAGCATGGCTTGATGAGCAGTGTATAGGTCTGCACCCAGGATCTGAACCAGCAAACCCTGAGCCGCTGAAGCAGAGTGGATGAACTTCACTACACCAACAGGCTGGCCCCAATCATAATTTTTAATGAGCAAAAATGTTAAATTTTGATGAAGTCCAACTTATCAATTTTTTATGGTTCTTGCTTATTTTTGGCATCCCAAAGGCATAAAAATATTCTGTTTATATTTGAAGATTTGAGTTTTATACTCAGATTTGAGTTTTAGATTTTAAGTTTAGTCTAAAATCAATCTCAAATAATTTAGGTGTACAGTGTGTCACTTACTTTCCATACAATTTTCTAGTTGTTTCTGCACTATTTATTGAAAATAATTCTTATCTCCTCTACTTTCTTTGGTGACTTTGCAAAAATTAATTGATCCTATCAGTAGGAGTCTGTTTCTGGAATATACGTCATTCCATTAATCCTATTTGTCTGTCCTTACACTGAAATCATATTGCCTTGATTATTGTAGTTTTATAGTAAGGCATGAAATTAGGTATGATCATTCTTCCAACTTTGTTCTTTTTTAAGATCATTTTGTCTCTTCTAGCTCTTTTGCATTTCCACATATATTTTAGAATCAGCTTGTCAATTTCTGGCCCCAAAACAAAAGCCTGCTAAGATTTTGACTGGGATTATATTGTATCTGTAGACTAATTTAGAGAGAACTTATATCCTAACAATAGATTAAGGATTTTGACCCATGAACATGTTGTATCTCTCTATTTCTTTAGATTTTCTTTAGTTTCACTTCACAATATGCTATGGTTTTTATTGCAAAGGTCACGCACATATTTTACTAGATTTATTCTTGAGTATATTTTGGTTATTTCATTCTAATATAACTAGTATTTTTAAATTTCCTTTCTGATGTATGGAAACAAATTTATTATGTAGATTGAGCTTCTATTCTGAACCATGTTAAATCCACTTATTAGCTCTAGTGAGATTTTTTAAAATTTCTTTGGATTACTTGTGGACACAATCATATCATGAGGAAATAAAAATACTTTCACTTTTCCTTTCTGAACGTAATGCCTTTTATTTCTTTTTCTTTCTTAATTTCACTGGCTGGGACCTCCAGTGCAATGTCGAATAAAAGAGAGAAGCATCAACATCCATGCTTTGTACCCAGTCTTAATTGAAAGTGATCAATATTTCAATATTAATTATGATGTGAGCTGTAGTTTTTTATAGCTGCTTTTTATCCAGTTGAAGAAATTCCCTTCCAATCTCACTCTGCTGATTGTTTTTTTCACCAAGTGCTTTTTATAAATTTATTGAAAAATCATATGATTTTTTCCTTTATCTTGTTAATGACAAGTAAGCTGTTGCTCATCTCTAAATAGCTTTCTAGAAATTCAGGTTTTGATTTGGGGGGTTTTATTATTTTCTGTTTTTAAGCATGGCTATTTATTTTTTGAATCAGTTTTTTATACATATAGTAATATAACATAATTACATATAATACTAGATATACTATATATACGAGACATATATACACTAGATGACACGCACATGTATCTAGTATATACATCTACATACAGCTATATCTAGTATATCCAGACCATCCAGTATTTCCACACTGTGCAGTAAGGCTGAGTTACGTGTCATCTTAGTCCACTACACTACAGGAGTTTGATTTGTCTTTAGAAGTTTACCTTTTGGGATGCAAATATTTCCTGGGAATAATAAGCCTCTTTGTGAATTGCTTTGTTTTAATCAGGTTGTTCAATAATAAAGCACATCTGTGCAAAGAAAATTCCACATGTGCCACAATTGTCGTTCAGAAGCTCAGTAAAAAGTGAAATTTTCTAGTATCTTATCAACTTAATGGGAGTAACTATATTAGGATTAGAATAGTTAAGAAGAAGACAAACAACCTCTAATTTGTCCTTTCTCCAGAGGTCGAAAATATTTAAAAGTCACATTTCACTAATGTGGAGGTATTTTTCCATTCTCCGTTAATTAAATTTCATTAGTTAGGCATGAATTGACAGTAACATTTACTGAGCACTAAGTAAATCCAAAGGGAACCTAGGGTCCTCAAGGCTGTACCTCGCCTCCTTCAGGACCTCATGTCTTACACAGGAAGATAGGGTTGACACACAAAAAACGTACATTGGGGCCGGCCTGGTGGCGCAGCGGTTAAGTGTGCACGTTCGCTTCTTGGTGGCCCAGGGTTCACCAGTTCAATCCCAGGTGCGGACATGGTACCGCTTGGCAAAAGCCATGCTGTGGTAGGCGTCCCACGTATAAAGTAGAGGAAGATGGGCATGGATGTTAGCTCAGGGCCAGTCTTCCTCAGCAAAAAGAGGAGGATTGGCAGTAGTTAGCTCAGGGCTAACCTTCTTTAAAAAAAAAAAAAATACACATGAACTAGTGCAAAAGGCATATTGTAAAGTCAATTCAAAATAATGAGGGACTGGGAAGTCTCTCTTTTCTCAGAGCAAAGGAAATAATAGTGGGAAAAGGATGCCTGTTTTATATTTAGAATAAATAAACAAGGTAGTTAGATTAAAGACTTACTAAGGTAGCTTTTAGTTCTAACAGTTTGTGATTCTGGAAGGCTACCCAAAACAAAGTCAAGATTAAACATTTGGAAAGAGGGAAAAAGAAGGATAATGAAGAGAACAGATCTGTACAGCACGGCCAGATGTGAGGCTCCCACGACAATGGTCCCTGATTCCCCCAATCTCTCGACTAGCTCTGAAAAGTATATTTGAGGAAAGTTTTAGGAGTCTCTATAATTGATTTCCTGCAAATCCACTGCATAGTGTATTGAAACAAAAGCCAGATCTACCTCCACATCTAAAGAAGACACACTTATAACAATATAAAAGTTTTTTAAAAAGTAAACTTAATATCTCTCAAGTTGGTCTGTATTTTCCCCAGCATTGTTTGGCTACTAGCTATTCACACATTCATCTATTCCCAGCAGTCGACCAGAATTTGGGCAAGTGTGGAAAAACAGCAAATACAAAGACCAATCTGAAGACTTCTCAGTTCTCTGCCCACTGGCTATTCTGTCCCCTCAGACCCAGCTTAGAACTATTTTAGATGCACAGTTGGAGACAAAAGTAATGAATGAAAATCTATGTTTCAGACACCGGGCGGGAAGAATTGTAGATATTAACACTTTCGGTGCAGATAGGATGAATCTCACGATCTAAGGCTGAAGAAAATAAAGTCAAAATGCTTAACTTCTTTCCATCATATCATACCTTATGTAAATAATCATTTTTTAAAGATTTTTACTCAAAATCCCAAGGACATTTTTTGCAGAAAGAGAAAAATCCTTCCTAAAATTCATATAGAATCTCAAGAGACCTTCAATAGCCAAAACAATCTTCAAAAAGAACAAAGTTGAAGGTCTCACACTTCCTCATTTTAAAACTTAATACAGGGCTGGCCCACCAGTGTGGCGGTTAAGTTCACATGTTCTGCTTCAGTGGCCTGGGGTTCACTGGTTCAGATCCCAGGGGCAGACCTATGCACTGCTTGTCAAGCCATGCTGTGGCAGGCATCCGACATATAAAGTAGAGGAAGATGGGCATGGATGTTAGCTCAGGGCCAGTCTTCCTCAGCAAAAAGAGGAGGATTGGCAACAGACATTAGCCCAGAGCTAATCTTCCTCAAAAATAAAACAAAAACAAAAACAAAAACAAAAACAATACAAAGCTCCCAGCAATCAAAACAGTGTAGTATGAAGAGGAGGATTGGCAGCAGTTAGCTCAGGGCTAATCTTCCTCAATAAATAAATAAATAAATAAATGAATAAATAAATAAATTTAAAAAAAGAAAGAAAAAAACAATGTGGTGCTGTCATAAAGACATATATAGACCAATGGAATAACACAGAGATCTCAGAAATAAACTCTCACATATATGGTCAAGTGATTTTACTCAAGAGTGCCAAGACTATTTAATGAGGAGAAGACAGACTTTTCAACAAACAGTTTTGGGAAAACTGAATATTCACATGCAAAACAATGAATTTCGGCTCTTACCATATACCGTATACAAAAATTAACTCAAAATGGATCAAAGATCTAAAGATAAGAGCTCAAACTATAAACTCTTAGAAGAAAACACAGGTGGAAAGCTTCATGACATTGAATTTGACAATGAGTCTTGGATATGATACCAAAAACAATGACAACAAAAGAAAAAATAAATAAATTAGATTTCATCAAAATTAAAAATGTTCGTGCATCAGAGGACACTATCAGCAGAGTGAAAAGAAAACCCAAGGATCAGGAGAAAATATTTGCAAATCACATATCTGAAAATGGATTGATATCCAGAATATGTAAAGAACTTCTATAATTCAACAACAAAAAGCAAACAACCTGACTACAAAATGGTCAAAGGACTTGAATAGACTTTTCTCCAAAAGAAGGCATACAAATGAAAAGATGTTCACATCATTAATCAAAGGAGAAATCCAAACCCAAACCACAAGATATCACCTCACACCTGTTAGAATGGCTACTATCAAATGATAATAATAATAAGTGTTGGCCGGCATGTGGAAGGATTGGAACCCTTGTGCATTGCTGATGGAAATGTAAAATGGTACAGTCTCTGTGGAAACCAGTATGGAGGTTTCTCAAAAAATTAAACATAGAATTACCATATGATCCATCAATTTCACTTCTAGATATCTACCCAAAAGAATTGAAATCAGGGACTCAAACAGGTATTTGCACACCCATGTTCGTAGTAGCAATATTCCTAATAGCCACAAGGTAGAGGAAACTCAAGTGTCCATTGACAAGTGAATTGATAAACAAAATGTGATTTATATACACAATGAAATATTAGTCAGCCTTAAAAAGGAAGAAAATTCTGACACACGCTACAAAATGGATAAATCTTGAAGACATTATGCTAAGTGAAATAAGTCAGTCACAAAAGGACAAATATTGTGATTCTTCTTGTTTGAGGTACATGGAGTAGTCAAATTCACAGAGACAAAAACTAGAATGATGGTTACGAGGGTTTGTGGGGGGGTGGGGGGAGAATGAGGAGTAACCGCTTAATGGGTACAGAATTGCAGTTTGTAAGATCAAACCATTTTGGAGATGGATAGAGTTGATGGTTGTACCACAGGGTGAATGTACGTAACGTCACTGAACTGTAAACTTAAAATGGTTAAAATGGTAAGTTTTATGTTATATATATGCTATCACAATAAAAACATAAATAAATTTTTTAAATAAAAGTAAAACGTTTTTACTGGGATATACTAACTTCCTGAAGGTATAATTAAAGATGTCAAGATTTGAAAGGCACGTGAAATTTGGGAATTCAAACAGTCAGTTATCATCAGTCAAGACATTACACCTGACACTGCAAAGTGACTCCTAACATTTGTATTTCCTAATTCATTGTTAAAGCATTTTATGGAAGAGGGAACTTATCTATCTCTAAATTGAATTCCATTAATTTTGCCTCTATATAATTGTCCATTATTTTTCAGATAAAAAAGTGTACAAACAAAATGCCAAAAACATCTTTGAAAAGTAATAACCAATTAAGTTACTTTTGTGTCAGATGCCACCACAGTTACTATATTATTGTGAATATCTCAATATAAAAACACATTTTCAAGAGGTTGAAAACTACCTGTCACTTTTCCAGTGTACCTCCATGCAAGATAGATTTTAGCCTATTTCAGCCAAAGACACTTTCTAAGCAGAAAATCCGATAATACTTTGTGACAAAAGAACCGAGTGCACGAAAAACTTATGACATTTTTCACAGTTGCAGGATCTTTAGTTGCAGATGTTTTCTCAAAATGTCAGTAATAATAAAAATCTACATTTGTCAAGTAGTCATTGCTTTTCAAAGGACAATGCACACTTGCAAAATTTCAAAATTTCTATTAAATTACCATTTCTGAAAAATCTTGAATTCCAATTTTTATGCCTATATCTTTCAAATGAATATACCTAAATTCTCTTTGCTACACTGTTGATAAATTCCCTGGATGATGTTCAAACTTTGCTAACATTTCAGAGAGTGATGTCAGCATCAAGGTGACACAAGATGTCCCGCTTCACCCTCTACCAGAAACAAAATTTGGCATCCATCGACAGGCAAAAGTGCCTATGATGGAACTGTGGGATCCAGCACTATGGGCCAAAGGATCTGGGAGGAGTCTTGGCCACACATGCGCCTGAGAATAGGCAGACAGATCTCGGTCCAGCTGTGGACCCTTCAGTGGCCCATGAACCAGCTCCAGCCTGTCTGGGCCATAGCCTGGGAGCCCCTGGAGAACACAGACTTGGAATCACCTACAGATGAGATAGCTTTGTGGAGATCCAATCGTCTAGTGGAGATGTTCCAACACCCCATCGGAACAAACAAAAACATGAGTTTGGACACACCAGAGTGGGTAAGAGCAACAGTTTGACATGATCTGTGTGACCCCTCCCTCAAAGCGGCAGAGCTTAAGGCCAAGAAAGATTCTCCTCCATCCTTGACTTCCACTGCAAGGGAAAGTGAGCGCCCACTTCCCCAGCTGTGCAGGATCCTGCCAAGGGGGCTCATTTCTCTCTTGTCCTTCGAGAGAACTAGGTCATGAGCTATGACTGGGAGTTGGGAAGAGTGCCAGATAGAACTATCAGAGGACATTAAAGGGACATAGATCCTACTACGTTCATTGTAGATTCTATCAAGAAGCCCACCCATGAGCTTCTGGGAATGCCTCACCTATATATCCCCCAACTGGCACAGGGGCACCCCTTGTGTTCTGCATGCCTCACCTAAACACACCTCCACCCTGTGGTCTGCTCCCTGTGTGTGCTTCTGATGGTAGTAGGGAGAGCGAGCTTTGGCAGATAGCTAGTGAGCAAGTATAGAAAGCCATCCAAACCGTGGGCCAGGGAGAAACCATAAACTGGAGCTTTAGCACCTCCTTTTGGGAAAACAAATAGAGGCAGTCAGCACTCAGCCTGGTGTATTGCAAGATCCAGAGAAAGCATACAAGCTTAAGAATTCTGACACAGGATGGAACAAGAAGATGGAGCAGGTACACCCAGGAAGGTCTGAGATCACCTCACAGTCTCTAGCAGGGCTGACAGAAGGTATCTTTCTCCCAAAGACAGTTAATAAAGACTGGAGGAGGTGACTGCTACTTCAAATGCAAAGACAGCAATGCAAAACTTCAAGGAACAAGAAAAATCAAGGTAACATGACGCCACAAAAGGATCACAATAATCTTCCAGTAACTGAATCAAAAATCATGGAGATTTGTGAATTACCCGATAAAGAAATCAAAACAGCTATTTTAAGGAAATTCACAAGCTAGAAGAAAACACAGAAAGACAATTCAATAAAATCAAAAACAATAGACAAACAAAATGAGAAGTTTAGTTAGGAGACAGAAATACAAACAAAAAATTCTGGAGCTGAAGAATACAATGAATGAAATGAAAAATGCAATAGAGAGTATTAATTAAGCAAAAGAAATAATCTGTGAGACTGAAGATGGGAACTTTGAAATTATCCCATCAGAGGAGAACAAAGAAAAAAGAATGAAAAAGAGTGAAGGAAGCCTTTGTGATCTATGAAACACTATCAAAAGAAACACTCTGTGAATTATTTGTGTCCCTGAAGGAGAAGAGAGGGAGAAGGGGCAGAAAGCTATTTAAAGAAGTAATGGCTGAGAACTTCCCAATCTGGAGAGAGATGGATATCTAAGTTAATGAAGCTCATAGGTCAGCAAAGAAAATCAACTGGAAGAGATCCTCTTCAAGACACATTATAATAAAACTGTCAAAAACAAACAGAAAATCTTAAAAGCAGCATGAGTAAAAAAGCTTGTAACTTACAAAGGAACCCCCATAACGATATCAGCAGATTTCTCAGCAGAAACTTTACGGGCCAGGAAAGAATGGGATAATATATTCAAAGTGCTGAAAGAAAAAGACTGCCAACCAAGAATACTTTACTCTGCAAAGCTGACCTGCAGAAATGAAAGAGAGATAAAGACGTTCCCAGACAAACAAAAGCTGAGGGAATTCATCGCCACCAGACCCGCCTTACAAGAAATGCTGAAAGATGTTCTTCCAGCTGAACTGAAAGGATGCTAATTAGTAACATGAAAACAAACGAAAATATACAACACACTGGGAACATATACAACACCCTGGTAAAAGGTAAGTATATAGCCAAATTCAGAATACTATAATGTAGTGGAATGTTAACTACTTAACGCTAGTTAACCTCTTATAAAGATTAAAGGGCAAAAGTATTAAAAATAGTTAATATAGCTACAATAATTTGCTATTGAACACAACATAAAAAGACCTGAACTGTGACATCAAAAACATAAAAGGGGGAGAGTAAAGGGGTGGAGTTTTTGCATGCAATTGAAGCAAAGTTGTTTTCAGTGTAAAACAGACTATTATATCTATATGATATTTTATGTAAGCCTCATTGTAACCACAAAACAAAAAATCTACAGTAGATTTTAAAAAGATAAAGAGAAGGGAATGAAAGAAAACCACTATAGAAAATCATCAATTCACACAGGAAGGCAGCAAGACAAGAAGAAAGGAACAGGGAACTACAAAATAGCCAGAAAACAATTAATGAATTTAATTCTCCAATCAAAAGACATAGAGTAGCTGGATGAATAAACAAACAACAACTAACTATATGTTGTCTACAAGAGACTCACTTCAGCTTCAAGGACATACATTGGCTCAAAGTGAAGGGATAGAAAAAGATATTCCATGCAACTGGCAGCCAAAAGAAAGTAGGGATAGCTATACTTATATCAGACAAAACAGACTTTAAGCCAAAAACAGTAACAAGAGACACATAAGGTCATCAGGTAAGGATAATGCAGTCAATTCATCAAGAAGATATAACAATCAAAAATATATATTTATTCAGAGCACATAAACATATTAAGAAAATGCTAACAGATCTGAAGGGAGAAATAGACAATACAATAACAGTAGCGGACTTCAGCATTTACTTTCAACCACGGATAGATCATCCAGACAGAAAATCAACAAGGAAACACTGAACACTTTTGCACTGTTGGAGGACTATCCAGAAATCCCACTCAGGGTAGATGCACAAAGGAAATGAACAGGACCTCAAAGACATATCTGCACTCCTATGTTCAGTGCAGCGTTATTCACTATAGCCAAGACACAGAAACAACCTAAGTGTCTGTCAACGAATGAATGGATAAAGAAGATGATAGATAGTAGAACACACACACACACACACACACACACACACACACACACACACTGGAATATTATCCAGCCATAAAAAAGAAGGAAATTTGCAGCAACATTGGATGGACCTTGAGAACATTATGCTAAGTGAAAAAGTCAGACAGAGAAAGACAAATATTGTATGGTATCACTTATATGTGGAATCTAAAAAAGCCAAACTCATAGAAATAGAGAGTATAATGGTGGTTACCAGGGGCTGTGGGGTGGAGAAAATGGAGAGATGTTGGTCAAAGGGTACAAATTTCCATTTATAAGACAAATAAGTTCAGGTGATCTAATGTACAGCATGGTGATTATAGTTAATAATGTATTATATACTTGAAAGCTGCTAAGAGAGTAAATCTTAAATGTTCTCATTACCAAAAAAAGGGTAATTCTGTGACATAATGGAGGTATTAGCTAACACTATGTTGGTAATCATTTTGCAATATATATCAAATCAGCATGTTGTAACACCTTAAACTTACACAATGTTATATGTCAACTATATCTCAATAAAGCTGAAAGAAAAAGATTTTGTATGTTGCTTCTTGTTTGGTAATTCTAAAGCACTTTAAGAAAAATTGGTAATTTTAGTAATTTTATTCAACAAATAGAATTAAGTATCCATTGTGATCCAGATACTATGTTAGATGCAAGTTATACAAAGAATGACATAATCTATTGGGTATTGGTTATGAGTGTTTTTGTTCACTAATCTATGAAATTAATATAACTATGTGACCCTTGCTGTATGGATAAGTGAAATACAAAAGTAATTGAAAGATCTTATTGTTGTCAATGTCAGCATTATACTCCATTAAAACTGTTTTAGCAGAAAAGCTAAATTAATTGCTTTGTGTTTTGCCCTCTCCTGTTCTCGCTGACCAGTCTCTGGTAAGTACGCTGAAGAACTGAAAAATAGCCAAAAGATTAGCAGCCAGGAGCATAAGAAGAAAAACAAAATATACAGAATCTCTACAATGAATTTTAAGTTAGAATGAACAATCTCTCTAAACTTGTTCAAGGAGACACTTTTATAAGTATTGTCACACTGCAACATATTTTTATTAATAACGTAGAAGCTTTAGAAGAGCAAATGTTTCTGACAGAGCAATACTTTAACTTGAAAGCACAAGCTTTCCTTTATAAACAAAAATGCTTCTTTCATGCTGCTCTGGAAGCACAAAATTTGGCTAGGAGTTTCTGAAAGACATCATTAGCTCTTCAGCACACCATTCCCTTTCGACAAGTTCAACTCCTCCCACAAAGGATCTAAATAACAGCGTCATCTTTGAAGTGTACAATTCCCCTTGACATCAAAGGCCACATGAGGCAATGGGGTTGCCATTGCGTTCTTGTCTAACAATCTTAGAATACATGCCTTGAGAAAAAAGTACAAATTCTAGCTCTGAAGTGCAATTTTTCACTCATCTTAAAATTAAGCATCCTAAATGTTTACAAATCTGATACAGCCCAGTACAAGTCAATTAA